>NC_090311.1:13110000-13842500 GCF_039906515.1 Pseudorca crassidens | reverse complement strand
CTTTACAGATAAAATGATATGGTGACTGGAGTTAGTTTCAAAAACTCCGAGGTCAGTGACAGTAAGTATATGGATGCATAGAAGAAGACAACTTCTGAAGCTATGTGATGGGTACATGGGGGTTCATTATACTTTTTCTCACTTTGTACAAGCTTGACACTTACCATAATAAAAGTTTTTCTTAATGACTCTGGGAACTCAGAAGTATACCCTAAAAGAGTATCAATTATTGCTTCTATCAGTCTAGTTGAATTAGCAAAGTCTGTCTCTCCTGTTCTATGACCCCAAAACATTTTTACATACTTGCCATCATAGAATACATCACACTGTAGGGGAACTGGGGTTCTTTTAACTTGTTTTGTCTTCTACTAACTGAGAATCAGCAGAGACTTTCTTCACTCATGGCTGACTCTCTTGCACCTAGCACAATGCTATGTACAAAGTAGTTATTCATACCTGTGTTTGTCTGATGACTGAAAAAATGTCACAAAAAAAGTTCACGTGTGAATACCTTTTTACAGGAATGTTCTCTGTAGTACAGAACTGCTTAGGAAACAACCACTATCATTGTTTATCAGGCCAACTATGTGTCTGTCGTGTGCTAAACCCCTTTACGTGTGTCCACTCGTAAATCCTCACAACCATCTTAGGAAGTAGGTATTATCATAGCAATTTTGTATTTGAGAACACTGAGGCCCAGAGAAGTTAAGGAACATATTCCAGATTACAGAGTTCTAACTGGTAAAGGCCACCTAAAGCTATTTCTAGATGACTTCAATTTTCTATGTTCTTTTCTAATTCCTCATATTTAAAAATGACACCACCAATGATGCTGCTTCCTGAGCAAAACTCCTCTCCATCCAGCCAACTCTCAGCAATATTTACATGCAGGATATCTCTAAAGTATACGTGGCAAACATACCATAAGTTCTCGTGCAATATCAGATTACTTAGAAAGGTTTTCATGTAGTGAGAAAACAGCCATGAAAGCTAGCAGGTATGCAGGAAAACTGGTAGGCACTAAAACAGAGCAGGGGATCTAATGTTGTGGCCTAAAAGACATGAAAGAACTTTAGTTACTTTCACTTTCACAGAAATCTGTCTTTCTAGGCAACGTGGCTTTACTATGCAGTCAGTGGTGTACTCCGTCCAGAAAGACAGGAGAAAGGCTCGGGAAGAACTGGCAGAGGGCCAAGAATCACAAGGAAATACAGGCAAAACCAGCTACGAAAAGTATGCCAAGCTAGGAAGAGTTGATCCCAACAGCCTAACAAAGCTCTTCCTGACCCTCATTCGGCTGCTCTTCCTACACCTGGAGAACCAGAACTAGAACTAGGTAAACATTACAGGAAGGCAGATTTCAACTTAGTACCAAAAGAAACCTTCCCCTGGAGCTGTCCAAATGTGGAGACTGGTGTTCAGAAACTAATTCATCAAAGGTAAATGATACAAACTCTTAATACTGAAGGGCAGTCAAGCCCTGGATGGTTCAGTAAATGAGATGGTGGTAGCAGCAACTAGTATTTTTTTTTTTTTTTTTGCGGTACACGGGCCTCTCACTGTTGTGGCCTCTCCCGTTGCGGCGCACAGGCTCCGGACGCGCAGGCTCAGCGGCCATGGCTCACGGGCCCAGCCGCTCCGCGGCATGTGGGATCTTCCCAGACAGGGGCACGAACCCACGTCCCCTGCATCGGCAGGCGGACTCTCAACCACTGCGCCACCAGGGAAGCCCACAACTAGTATTTATTGAGCACTTACTATAGTGCCAAGCACTGTGTTCAGCACTTTTTACATGGATTATCTCATTTAATCCTCGAACAGCCTATAAGGTAGGGTCATTTATTCCATTTTTACTAATGAAGGAATTGCTCAGGGCTACAGGGATTCACACCAAATGGTGCCTTTTACTGGTGAAAACTGCCTCATTCCCTTCCAAATCTGAAATTCTACTCTATGTTCTAAAGTCGTGAACCATTTAACTCAATTTTTTAACAAATATTTGAAGTTTTCTTAGTCTCCATTTTCTGTTCTTTTGAGACTGAGTGAAGAGTTAATACTCTGTTCTCCTGCCATCCAAACTTAAATTAGGTTGATGTAGTAAAGGTAAAAATTGAATGAAAACAACAATAAAGATGATTTCTTTCAAGCTTTGAGTTGCTCATAAGGAAAAATGTAAATTTTTAAAACTATCAAAGGTATTTAGAGGAAGAGAAATGGAAAAGAGAAATGGTAGATGAAAGCAAAGTTTACATGTTACTCTAAAGGTAGGCTGATTTGGTAGGAAGTTGCTTCCATTTCTGCATAATGCAAGAGGTAAAATCCCTACTACCTACCTGGACCAAAACATTTTATAACTCCAACCATAAGAATTCGAACTATTCCCACTGCACAGAGTATGCCAATCCAATATCAATAACTAATTCAAACACATTAACTGGTAACTATGTCAATGGTATAACTCTTGAAGCTGCAACCCAGTGTCAGTTCAAGTGTAAGAATGTCCCATTAATCCTGCATTAGGGAAGGAGAAGGTCCTAAACAGCTACAATCCACACATTCACAGATAAAAAATAGTTCTGTCATAGCATATTGGCCACCAAAGATAGGTTTTATCAACAATATTCCCTTTGGTTTTCCTCGTTACAGCCAGATACCTGAAATAAACTGGCTATTGAAATTTCACTGTAATGCTGCATTTTTATAGCTGCTTTACCTTCAACAAGAATAAAATGCTTTGTGGTGTAGTTACCAAGTCAACGCTTTATGATATAATCAAACAACCTGACTAACATGGCATCTGCAGAAGGATGGACAAAGGCCCTGCTTCTAAGGGGGAGGGTCACTCTCCCTGCTAAGGTCTGGCCCTTTCCCGTGACTTATTTCCTTCTGATCCTTCTGAGTGTGATCAGATATGTTCTATTTTAGGGGATGAAGTAATAACAGATTTACATCACATAAAAAATAACATAGCAAAAATTAAGAAGATTATTAAAGCTTCTGTGGGAATATAACTTTCCTTGGTGAGAGGGCTATTTCAACCATTCAAACTCCTAAAAATGTATAGTTCTGTAAACCTAGAATTCCTTCTCCATAAATTACCCTAAGGAACTAACCAGACCACTGTAAAAACGTATGTATAAGAATACTTGTCACAGCATTATTGATAATTACTAAAAACCAGAAATAATCCATCTATCACTGAAGAATTGTTTAAATAAATTACGGTACTATCATATAATAGAATACTATGGGCAACACTAAAAACTGATATACATATCTCTACTGACATGCAAAGATGACTATAATATACTGTTTACTGAAAAGAGTAGGCTATAAAACTGAATGCAAATCATGACTGTATTTTTTGTTGATACATATATTTCACAGATAAAAGATCAGGAAAAAAAGACTATAAAATACTAATGTTGGCTTTTCTCAAAGAGTGAAGATAACAAATTTGCTCTCTTTTAACTGTTCTGTATAGTAAAATTTTTTATAACAAGTACAAACTGTGTTTTATATATATATATAAATAATATACTTATGAAACAATAACGCTCAATCCATTTCTTTAAAAATCACAGTAATGCCAGAGCACTTTTTGGGCAAATAGGAAGACAATTCTTCCTTTCTTGGACACCCAATGCATCAGCAACTAAACACAGGGTACATGTCTACCCACATAATCCCAAAGCACAGTTGTATGTGTTAGAACAATTCCACTGAAATGCTCACATACTTTTCTGAAATTCCTCCAGTTTTTTAACCGCTTCATCTCGTTCTTGCCTAATTTTGTCACACTGAAATGAGAAAAAAGCAGAAATGTTAACTTTATATCATAAGTTTGGAAAGACAAGAAAGAGCAAACATAAACAATTTTATGAAAACAAAAAATAAAAATCTTAAAAAAGCATTAATGATATATCCAGAAAAGACAAAAACTCTAATTCAAAAAGATACATGCACCCCCAATGTTCATAGCAGCACTATGTACAATAGCTAAGACATGGAAGCAACCTAAGTGTCCATCAACAGATGAATGGATATAGAAGATATGTGATATGTATACCATGGAATATCATTCAGCCATAAAAAAGAAATAGTGCCATTTGCAGCAATATGGATGGACCTAGGGATTCCTATACCAAGTGAAGTAAGTCAGACAGAGATAAATATATGATATCACTTATATGTGGAATCTAAAAAATAATACAAATGAACTTATTTACAAAACAGAAACAGACACACAGACATAGAAAACAAACTTACGGTTACCAAAAGGGAGAGGGCGGAGATAAATTAGGAGTACGGGATTAACAGATACATATCACTATATATAAAATAGATAAACAACAAGGATTTACTGTATAGCGCAGGGAACTATATTCAACATCTTGTAATAACCTAATGGAAAAGAATACACACACACATACAACAGAATCACTCTGCTCTACACATAAAATTAACACAATATTGTAAATCAACTATAGTTCAATAAAAAAGAAGAAAAATAGAATAATTTTAAAAAGAAAAAAAATATACGAAGGGAAAAAAGGCATGAATGGCCACATGGTATTTGTTACTGCTCACCAGCATGATATTTGTACCACTTGTATCTGGCCAATTTTCTCAGACCTTCTAAGATAATGAGTCACCTTCCAGGCTCATTATCTCTTCAGTAACAGACCAATTTAACATCCTTGAGTTAAAATGTATTCATTCTTTAAGAGAATATTTGTGCCTCTTTTTAAGTAGGTATTTTGCTGACACAGTAAAAACCCCACTCATCCGCAGGTCAGATTGCTGAAACTGCGCAGTTTCAATTATCCAGAACCCTGGGGGCACACTGGAAGTGACCACTGCCTGGAGGCAAACTGCTGCCCAAGTCCCATGCACTCTCTCACTCAAGAAAAAACCATCCATGTATCCTTAGAATTCTGAATAGAAGAAGGTAGCAAATTAAAAGGAGGGAAGGCAAAAATAACTTATTAAAGCATGAGGATCTTTTAGGGTATCAGGTACAGAAACAAGTATCTAAACTGGCTCTGTAGACATTAATGAATTTTTTTAAAACCTAACATTCATTATGAGAACTGAATTCAATTCACCCCGATTTTCACAAAATAGGAAGTAAAACACATTTTAGGAAGATTTTCATCAAAAATATCTAAAACTTTAAAAAGTGATTTTAGCTATTAGAATGATAATTAAAATTTTAATTGTGTGGGAATACTATTATACTAAGAGGACCATATGAACAAAGTTATATTTTAATCCTACCATGTCAGAAAAACACATCTGGGATATGTTTTTTGGGATTTCACACCTTTGGATATTTTTATTTTCAAATGTCAATGGCTAAAAAATTATGATGCCACTGATAATTGGGAAAACCCAAATTAAAATAGTAAGATATTCTCATCTAATAGACTGGCAAAAACTGGAGAAGTCTGGGATCAGATGTCGGATACTCTCACATACTGCAGATGAAATGTCAACTAGCATAACTACTTTTGGAAATAAACTAACAAAATTGGACTTGTACATACCCTATGACTCAGCAATTCTACTTCTAGATTCTAGAATCTCTAGCAATGTGTACAAAATGATCTATACAAACATGTTCTGCATTTATAATAACAATAAATCATGGTATATCCATATAATACACTATAAATGAAAATGAATGAACTGAAGTTAAATGTATCAACATAGATAAACCTCAGAAACCATAATGTTGAGTAAAAGGAATTATAGAATATATATCAAATGATACCTTAAGCACACAAAAACACTTTATATATTTATATTGTATCTGTATATTTCCCAATACATATGGTATATATAAAAACATAAAAACATGAACTAGAAAGATATACACAAAATACATAACAGTAGCTGCCTCTTAAAAGATAGGGAGGGGAAGGGGTCTAGGGCTGGGTGACACAAAGGACCTTCAATTTTATCTGTAGCATTCTTTTTTCTTTTTAAGTTTCAAAAAAAAATAAGCTAATTCTGTGAGGTGTGTATTTGTTATATTATTCTCTGCCCTTTTCTATGCTTTTAAAATATTTTTAAAATAAAAAAAATTAAGAAAGCAGTTCAGTTTTGTACGTCAGTCTCTCAGGAACTGAAACTTTCTAGAAGTTTTAGTTTTAAAAACCTATCTCTGTTCATTTGGGTAAATCCATTCTGGCTAGAGTACATGAAACGAGTACACGGTGTTAAACCAGCAAAGCTATTTACTAAATCCTGACCTAGACCCTCCACAAGAGGGGTCAGGCAGGACCATTTTCTAAAGGAAAAGCCATATCCTTTCATTAAAGTTTTCTTGTGTCAATTTAACTTCTGTAAAAAAGTAATTCTAATACAGTTTCTAGTCCCAACTTCACATGTAAATTGTATTTATTGTCTTTTGGTGTTTAAAATTCTAAACACTCTATAGAGTCCTGGATTCTCAAATACGTTTATGAGATCCTTCCCCCACCAGATAGTGTAACACCTAACTTCATGAGCGTGCTAGCCAGCTGTTTCAGGAACGCTCCTCTCATTTTCTAGAATGTAGTACCTGTTCCCCTTGTACTTCCCCACCACCCTGCCAGTCTGCCCACCCATGGCCCATGCTCTTCGCTCATAAGGCCCAGGTAGACATGCTTTGGTTAATAAAGGGTCTCAACATCACAGTCTTATCCCAACATTCAAGTAACAAGTTTCTACAGTCCAGCTATGTGCTTTCACACTAACTCTATAGTCATCACCAGCAGATTCAGAAGCAGTCTCCCAACACCAGCTGTGTTCTATCAGAGGTCTTCATGTTGCTGTGCTTTCTATTTTCTGCAACCATATTATGATAGAACTGGCAGCCACAGAATTTACCATCTGCTATGGATACTGAAAGGGGTGTGTATTGTGGGGGCGGGGATTTACACATGCTGCAAAAGCAACTTATTTATTCCAACCAGAGCTGAGCAAAATATGAAGGACGTACCCGTTTACTAAGCAGAAATCCAAACATCTCCTTATTTCATCATTTTAGATGAACCCAGAAAAATATCTTGTAACCTTTCTCTCGATCTACCAACAGAGAGAAAGTAGCAAAGATTCCGGGCCTTTTTGGAAGAACGTTGTATCTTTACATCCCACAGAAGCCCCTCACCCATCCTACCCCTTCCTCTCTCCTGCTCACGCAGCTGCATCATTTGTAGAAACTGCTTCTTTTTGTGTGAGAATTGCTCGTGAAGACTCTGCAATAGCAACAGATGTTCTTGGGCCCACGTCCCTTAATTACGATGCTCAACGATTCTCTGTAGCTCAAGGCTGGGGTAGAACCCAGCAGCACGAGTGCTGGCTGGTTTAAGCAAGTTGGATCACATTACATCAATTCTAGAGTCTCTATTTTGGCTCTTCATGAAGTGGTGAATTGGCGGGAGGTTAGCCTTGCTGCTTTTGAAAGCTCTTCATATTAGAAGCCCTGGCTGTTTTCCAGAACTCTTCCTTGAGGCTCATCCAGGCAGATACCTGGCTTCTGAAACTAAACCAGCATCTCAAAGCACTGGCAGACTGATTTGTGAAGGAAAGTCTTTCCAGTGTGTATTGGTATTCCCCTCTCCCCGACCGAAATAGGCAGCTCTGTTCTTTCTGCCTCGCATATCATCCAACTCCTGTTTGTACTAAAATGTCTGCTTAACGGGGCTCAGCAGAAGTACAGATAACTGTAGGTACTAAGATATCTTTATATTTTGCTGTGTGTATATTTTATGCAAGAAAACCCCCAATATTCTGAATTGTGTCTAACTTCCACTAACATAAACATTCATTTTTATCTCCATGACACACAAATGCAACAAAGAGTTGCCAGCCTACAGAAAGGCCAGTGTGGGGCCCAAGAAGTACACACATGCACTGCATACACAGGACAGCAACAGAGTAGGCAATCTACACAAAGACAACTACCGTACAGTTGACTGAATTAGACTTCTAAGCAGGCATCTACTGTAATCACTGAATGCCTTTATTTCCTTCCTCCAAGTATTGAACAAATTATTCATACAGGTGCTATGTTAAGCAGAGAAAATACAGTGGGGAACATAACAGGCAATGTGCTCTCACAAAAGTTATGATCAACCAAGAAAGATCAACAGTGAAACAAGCAATTTATAAGAACACTTGCCATAATGAGAGAAGTACTGCACTACAGGAACATACAGCAGAGGCTACAACATTAAGTCTGAAAAGGTCTCAACTCCACACCATTTTTTACTTATTTGTCTTGAACTTCATTCCTTTTATGTCCAGTTACAATATTTAAAAGTTTAAACAGGCAAAGCATCAGAATTGTCCATATTTACCTGTTTTAGAATATTTGGTGATGCAGTTCGAGGACCATCAAATCATTTTTAGTAAAACTCAACAATTCTATTGTTCCACCTATGTAAGTTTGGCTAGAACTCAGCTGTGCTTATCCTTAAAGAACACAATAAATTAAATCATTCCCACTAGGATGGAATTCTTTTCACTCTCTTTCGGTAGTGTTCTTTCTTCCAATTCAAAGTTCTTTCCCTCCAATTTTCACAGGCAATAAAGTAGTAGCTGTCCCCTAAAGCTGTCTTACAGCATTCTCCAAATTCTAGGTATTGTGTGTTAGATGGAAACACATGTCATCAGAACAGAGATCCTTGCTCTTTGTTTCTGGATAGATTGCTGTTAATAAGAGACTCATTTTCACTTTCAAACTGCTAAGTAATTACTTTTTCTCTGGCACAACCACTTGCCACTCTGCTCTAAAGAAACTGCATGTATGTGAATGTATTATGCATGAACAGTTAGCATAATGGATGCATATCTTGCTCTTTAAAGTGGCTTCTTTACTGATTTTTTTTAAATAAAATACTTTGGGACCTTCACCTCTGAAATTTACAAAAGATGAAGAAATTTTAACAATAGACAACTGAGCCAAGATGCAAACAGTATCATCTATCTTGCTTCTTGAAACCTAAGTCTTGGAAAGTGTCTGTCTCATTCCCTTTTCATTCATTGTTCCTGGCAAGCTGACAGAACCGCCTGATGCAGTGTTACAGTAGCTCACCCAAACGACTTCTAATCAGCCACTTAAACATTTATTCATTTCAAAACTCGATCTCGGAACATAGAATTAAACATAAATACTTACTGTTCAAAGGCAGACATTCTTCTATTCTACAGATTTCCTTCTTTTTATGCACACTCCACATTGCCCCCACCACTCTGAGAAATGTGAAAGCTATTCCATTAAAAGCTCAAAAAAGCTTTGCCCCCCCATATAGGAAAAAAACCACAAACAGCTATGACAAAGATCCTGAATGAGTCATAAGAGAATGCCCTTCAATTGTAGAAGCATGACTAACACATTTAAATATGATGATTGCTTCACAAGCAGAGTAAAACTTCATTTGGTTGACTTCAAAATATACAAGTCCTCTATTTTTTTTTACCCCAAAAATAATTTGGAAGGGTTGTTGACTTCAATGTGATAGGCCTTCTCACTTTTTAACATATTGTTGATAATGCTATTTAGAAACTGGGCAAAAATTAAGTAGCACCCTTTCCATAATCTCCACCTATCTTGATGTCTAGAAAAAACAAAACTGAAGCTTTTACACTTTAATCCAACCCAGATATCTTACATGTACCCTATATAATATTTTGATAATGAATTTTGGTTGATAAAATGTGGTAAGTGCATAAGAAATATACAGATGTTTCATTACAAAGAGGCGACAATTCTGCTTGTGAGAGAAAGAAGACTTTGAAAAAAAGTAAGCCACATTTAATCCAAGCATTAAGAGATAAGAGTTAGTCACATGGAATTGAGTAGGAACCTTGTCTTTTTGTTCTTTTCCCATTCCACCCTTAAACTCTAAGCATTCACTTATATGTACAATTTATCACAGTTATTTGTCAACTTGCCTGCGTCCCTCATTAGAGTAGTTTTATTCTAGAGTGGGACCTTCGTACATTTTTCTTTATATCCCAGTACTCAGAAGGCATTCAGCAAAAAGTTTTCCTTATCAACTCAGATCCTGATTCCATCCTCAAAGACATTGATAAAAACCACAAAATGATCAGCGTTATATTGTTCTTAAAAAGGGAGAACTGCAAAGGAAAAGATCATTAAAACACTGGCCCACCCTCCCAAATCTCCTACTCTTACCCTTGGAATGCATTATGTCAGAATCTATACACATGTGCGCGCGCACACACAAACAAACACACAGAGGCACACGCATGCGAGAATTTTTCTGATGTAAGACTGATTTGATATTTAACTTTCAGTTTTTAAATACAAACCAATAGATGATGAAGACAAACGATCCAGAAAAGTATTGAGTCTGATAATTTGCTGTGGAAAATTCATGGGCTAACAATAAAAAATTAAGAATAAAACCAAGACCTTTGGGGAAAAAGTCAATTAGATCCCCTAGGTTTACCTGCTTCAAAATGAGTATTTTTGGTTAGAATACCCTGTCTGAATCTAGACTCTGTTAAGCCCTGAGGTCCTGTTTTCTGTGAAATAGAGCTGGCACAGGGTTGTTTGGAGCATCAGATAAGGGAGATAAGGGAATGTACATGACACAGTAGCTGCTTAAAAAAACAGTCTCTTAAGCAACCGCCTGTTCTGAGGAAATTCATGTCCTACCACTTGTCTCAACAGAGGAGATTCTAAACAGGGCATAAAAAGATCTACCCAAAGGAATCACACCCACTGTCTCTTCCCATTGATAAGGTTCATGACCTGACAACAAAGATGTCTAGACTTAATGTGGACACACAGAAGGAAAAAACTTGCCATTTATCTTTCTGGTCGCTTACACTTCTGCAAAATTTCCCCACATCAAATTAACTATGGCAAAAGACTCTTACTTTAGATTCCTATCCTTGACTGATTTAACTGAACTCGTGTGGGGTCACGAGGTAAGAATGGCCATGAATATTTGCTGATGGGGACTGGACAAAGCTCACACAGCCAGGCACAGAGAATGCTTTGCCAGAGAAAATGGTGTTCTCCATTTACCACCTCCAGAACTAAAGCTGCTTTTACTCATTCTGTGCTGTATTAAAAAGGCTTTTATTATAGGCTTCCCTCCTTTGTAATACAGCCCCCAATTCGGGGAAAACTCTGCAGTAATAAGCCTACTAGTCTTTTAACACAAGATAAACAGAGTGCGGTAAACTTAAAACCATCGTATTTTGTTTTACCCAACCACACAGCATTCCATATTGCTTTCATTTCTTTTCTTCCCATTTCTGTTAATAGTTATTTTTAAAGAATAAGTACAGAAGCACGTCAATACAGATGTTACAAAAGTATCAGGACATACTCTGTGTAGAGAAACATGTAAACAGGTAATGGGCTAAGGTAATTTTTAATCCTTGTTTTGCCAAATGCATCTTACCTACAATTCACTTGTATAACAGATGGTTCACATAAAAACTCACTGCAGAAAGTGGCTCGCAGTTAAACAACCATCATCATCACTAATAACAGATGTTTATAGAACATCTACTATCTTTAGGGCAATGCTAGGTCTACAAGTAAGCAAGGATTAAAGAAGGATAAGAGAAAACAAAAAATTTACTCTTTTTCCTCTTATGTTATTCACATTCTTCTATATCCTTCTTTCTTCATCAAATGAAGATACTTGATTGCTTTCCCTCCTCCTATCTTCCAGGTTAAACCAAGGAGTTCTCCTGAATTAACCCTTCCAACTAGTTTTGCTCTTCCCCCCTTGGACCAGGAACATATATAGAAGAGACTCAATTGACTGATAACGTCTTGGCTCCTTCTCCTAAGAGCTGGAAGATGGCTGGGTATCTTACGGAAAAAGACTCAAGCTATCTGGCATAAGCTTCACCCATTAGCTTTGCTTTAAAATTATGGGACAACAGGGACCCAAGATCTAAGCATATACTCCCCACCTGTTGGCATCCTCGGGACATCTGTGATTTTGTGTGGTTATGTTAGAATTAGAAATCTTGTCAAACTGTATTATGTGACCTCCTTACCATATTAGAGACGCATGTACCAGCCACCTTCTATCACAGATATTCTCATCACCCCACCCACCATTCCCTGAATTGCCTAGTGAAAGGAAGGGAAGATACTTAAAATTTCAAATATAAATAAATTTTTAAATAAAAATTTTATTTCAAAAATAATATTTACAAATAGTATTTACAAATGAGCAAAGGAGCATGAAACGTGGGTGAAAAATAACGATCTAAAAATCTATTATAATGTGCTTTGAACTAGAGGACTTACCATTAATACCACCACACCAACATCTATATAGGTGGCAAATTAATACAAGTAAAAAAGTTAAATATGATTTTTAAGAGTTCAATAAATACCCACAAACGTGCCACAAGTTTTACAAATATTTAGCTCACTGCCAATTTTCATTACAGCTCTTACTCTGAAATTTTAAAGACAAGGTTGCATAATGATGTGTACCTTCTTTCATAACCACGAAGGACCTGTCTTATTAATTTTCCACCATGGATGTTATGCTTTGAAATATCTGGTCTATCAAACAAATTTCTAAAAATAGAAATTTAAAATTTTTAAAATAAGTTTCATTTATATCTAAATAACAATAATGGACAGTTCCCCCTCTCTCTCCTTTTCATTTTCTACTCAGTCCCTCTACTTTCTTTAGCCTTCCCTTCTGTATGTCCCTTCCCTAAACTTATAGGGAAAAAAAGATATATGTTAAAAAAACACTCATGGGGCTTCTCCCTGGTGGCGCAGTGGTTGAGAGTCCGCCTGCTGATGCTAGGTGACACGGGTTCGTGCCCCAGTCTGGGAGGATCCCACATGCCGCGGAGCGGCTGGGCCCGTGAGCCATGGCCGCTGAGCCTGCGCGTCCGTCCGGAGCCTGTGCTCCACAACAGGAGAGGCCACAGCAGTGAGAGGCCCGCGTACAGCAAAACAAAACAAAACAAAACAAAACACTCATGAATCTTAAATGGATATGTCCAGAGACATAAAGGTAAGTAGAATTTAATTATTTAACCGTTAAAAAATAAAACTGCCAGAGCCCAGGAAAATATTCACCACGCTTCACCATCTTCACATTGGGTGTTTTTCAACTTCCAACAGATTATTCATATACTTAGAGGAAGCAAACATACAAAGGGTTTAGGGAAGCATCTGAGCTAAACACCAATGACTAATTCCAAAGAGTTCTCTCCAGATCTAATATGTCTCAACCCAAAAGGTAAATGTCTCAGGCCTTCAATTCCATCACTAGAATCCCAAATCTGACTGCTGGAAAAAGTACAATTCTTGGGGGCTTGAGTTGCTTGGCTTGGTGCCTTGCTGCACATTTAGCCGTGTAGTTAATCTCCCAGAGCAGCGCCCACTGTGGCATGCCTGCTATTCTTTACCATCTGGAGCCTGGAGTTGATATTAGCCTGAACCACACATGCAGGAGAAAAGAAATTAAAAAAACCACTCTCATTCGCATTTAACTGAAACTGGTGGCAGAACAATGCACCATGCTGTCTAGGCTTTTACACAAGTAAGAGAGGAAAGAAAGGGTAAAGTACAAACCTTCTCCTTTGTCTTCTGGTTCTCTGCTCTGAGGTCTTCATATTCACCTATTGCTAAAAGAAAAAAAGGAAAGCAATGTTATAATGCTATCAAAAGTTTACTATGGGAAAACCTGGGAACCCAACTAACCCCTATTGTCTATTTACAAGGTTCTGGGTGGGGTGGAGAAGAGGCCACAGAAGAAGGGCTCCTGCTTTTAAGAATAAGGAAGAAGAAGAGACCAGAGCAGATGTGAGCCCACGGAGCCGAATTTCAGTTCTCCTGGGTTATTAGGAAGACCTATGAGCCATAAGTGCCTATGACAAGTCACTTCTCATCTTTGATGTTCAGCACTTGTGACAGGTTGGTGTCCCTGAAGTTCCTTCCAGCAAGATTAGTCTGTGGTGCTATAATCACAGGTTTATTTAAGATTAGCCTCCAGAAAATAAACTCAATGTCACATATCTTCTTTATCCGCAGGGGAAAGTTTCTGTTATGAGCATTCAGCTAAGAACAACTATTTTCAGGCACTGCAAGATCATCAACCACCAAGCCATGACCAGATCCCAGCCAGATTCATTTCACTAAATTAGAAAAATATGTGAATTATCTGGAACTATTTCCAGCTATGTGGGAAAAGCAGCAGTTTTCTACTTAAAATCCTCCACTGCCAGAAAAGCAAGCTGAACTCCCACATTCATCTCTTAGCCAAAGCACCATTTTTAGATAGCCTCACAGTTGAGAATGTGCCATTTAGAGCGTAAGGTGGGAAGAAAGAGACTGATTTAGGACTATTGATGGAGCAGAATGTCTAAGGTGGACCCAGCAGAACCACTGCCCACTCCCAGACCAGCATTTTGACTGGCACCAGACAGCCAGACAATAATCAAGTTTGGATTTTTATACTTTTACGTTAAAAAAATTTCATTGGGATTTATCTACAAAAAGCTAAGTTTTTCTTTAAAAAAAAAAAAAGACAAACAGAGCTTCCTATTTCTATGAAGAACCTGAAGATATCGATTAAAAATCTGAAACCAGTGGTTTCAAGAACATTCCATATAATCTGGTCATTAATTCCAAAGTGTATGATTCTAACCACTGGAGCAGAGAATACCGCCAAAACAATTCAGATGGTAAAGTATATGCTGTTCCTTTCAACAGGGATCTGAAGGGTTTAGAATAGTTACTATGATGACCGGACCGAAATCTTAAAATCCAATTCAAATAAACAAATATTTATGAGACTATACCATCAACGGCCCGAAGTTTTATCAGCACTTCATAACCATCTAAATAAGAATTAATGGACATTTTATTGAAGCCACACTCAAAAAAGAATCTTTTTTTTGAAAAAAAATTTCTAATCTTTGAAAATTAGGTAGCCCATAAGATAGCTAAATGTACACATGTAAAGATACAGCCCTTTAAAAAATCATTACAGTTTCAACAGAAAAGATTTGATTGATCACAGAATGAAGCCCTCTGCACACCAGCTCCTTATCAGCCTCCATCAGACAAACCCCAACCAATGAGTATGAAATAAATTGTCCTCGGTTCTGAAAATTCAATAAAATGTCCCTCCCCTTCCTTTTTCTAACAAAAAGAAACATGAACTAAGAGATTCTAAAAATACGCACTTACATCATTAGGTAGTCTATGGTCATGGTCCCAAATCTTATTACTACATCTAATATTGTTTCAAAAAATAAATACTTTATTGAGAGACTTTGCTTTCGTTTACTTGACATTTAAAAGTATCTTCAGATAAAGTTGAAAAATCAAAATTGATTTACCACTCTATTCCTGATGACCTACTTTACAGACATACAGAAAAAAAAAAGACAGTAAGAAATTTTTTTTTTCTATTTAAAGCACCAGATAACGGCTATGAAGGCCTTTTTAAAAATACCGACACTGTTCTTCCATTATAATGCCAACAGAATCCAGGCGAAACACTATAGACTCCCAATTACTGGGTCTTTATGAAAAGCATTTATCATGAATCTTTACCTATCATATCTTAATGGAAACCACAGAAAATATGCTTTCCGTGACTGTAAGCAACTTAAAAAAAAAAAAAAAATGAAGCCAAGTACAGGGAAAGGAGAGGAAAAGTATGGGAAGAATTCAACCATTTGGTAGTGGGAAGGGGCAGTTGGGGAACTGGGCATAAACGAAAAATATTTACTTATATTTTTATTTCTTTGCATTTAAAAAAACCAAGATTACTGCCCTAAACAATATTCACATATATCATAGTGAAAACGTGTAACCGCATCTTTAGCAAAACTGGTAAAAACTATAATGACCTATGTTATTCAGCTACTTCTCTTTTGGCAATGCCAAAGGGTCACAGAGAAAGCCTTATCGTTTTACAGCTGGCTCACAGTTTCAAAACTTTTTAACATAAGCTGTGAAACTCAAGTGATTTAATGAGAGAGATCCTCCAAATTTTGAATTAATAAAAAAAGAAGAAATGATTTTGACCAATTCTCTGTCATGTGAAAGACATCTGCAGCTTGGGAAGACTTCATCCCTTGCATTTACAGATACAGCATAGTTCACTATACTGTAAAGTCACACAGCACAGCAATTTAAAAGTGCAGTCCAAGCACTTAACTTAGTCAGGTACCTTGGGCAAACTGGTTACTCTCTGCGTCTCAGATTCCTCATCTGGAAAATAGGAATAATAACTGTACATCTCTCATAGTGTTCTTATTAAGAGTAGGTGAGCTAACATGCAACAAGAGTGCTTAGGCATATTAAATGCTGAATGCATGTTAAACAAAGGTTATCATTACTGATACAGCAAGAGATCAGGCTGCTCCCTAATGCCTTCAGTTTCAGGCTTACTTCGGTGATACATGGCCTGAAAGATGGCAGAGCAGAAAATCTCTGAAATCCTAAGTACTACTACCTTCCACCAAAGAAAAGGAGGAGAGAGGGGGTTAAAGATCAACTGTAGTTTGTTGTAGTAAAAAAAGAAGGTGGCAAAGAAGTGGAAGCATGTCTGAAGCTGTACTTTTCAATCCTGGCTGCACATTAGAATCACCAGGGGAGCTTTTAAATCCTACAGCTCTCTAGCCTCCTCTCCACTCACCCCCAACCCAAGATTCTCATTTAACTAGGTGGACCTTGGACATCCGTATTTCTTTAAGAGGTAAGCACCCCAGGTGATTTTAATGTGCAACCAAAGAGGGGACTCACTACATAGGAGTATAGAATGGAAGAAAAAGGAAAATGTGGAGAAAACAAGGAGAATAGCAGGCAAAGCATGTGCTTCAAGAATCATGCTGGTTCTATATTCTAACCCACTAATGCCAAGAAAGAGAATTTTCTTTACAAGCTGCAAACCATGACACAGCCACCCCAGGAAGCAGCTGAGTAGACTTAGTTGTTTGAGAAACATGACAACTAAAGTTCAGAATTACAGGCCAATAACACCTCTGGCTAGGGTGAGCAACAATCAACTTGCCTGGGCCTTCTGCAGTTTCAGCATTTTAGAGTCCAGTGCCCCTGAAAACCTCTCAGACCCAGGAAGCTTAACCACCCTATCCTAGCATTAGCTCCAGATCAGTATTTCCAACCAACACTGTCTAGACCTGCACTGTCAAATATGGTAGCCACTAGCCACATGTGGCTACTTACATTTACATTAATTAAAATTAAATAAAATTTAAAATTCAGCTCTTCACCTGCTCTCACCACATTTCAAGTGCTCAATAGCTACATGTGGCTAGTGGCCACAGAACACTTCCATCGCAGCTGGAAGTTCTACTGAACAGTACAGTTCTGGACATCTCTGTCCACATACCTTACAAGTACCTCAAACTCAACATGTTAGAAAGTGAACTCATCAATTCCATTTCACCCAAACCTCTTACTTCCTGTATACAGGACCATCATCTACCTAGTTCTCAAGCTAGTACCTCAGGATCACCCTTGATTCCCCACTTTCCCCCACCACCAAAGGATCATCAACTGCTCAGATCTCAAAATGTCTCTCCAATCTGCCCTTCCTCTATCACCAGTATCTCTGCCCTATTTCTGACCCTCAATAATAGCAAAACCCTCTCATCTAGCCTCTAGCTGCCCTCTATGCCAAGTTCATTCTTTACAAGGTAGACACTAGTTAGCACTGTAACAAAGAAACCTGCTTATTTCATTCCCTTGTTTAAAAACCACCAAAGATGTTAGCTTCACAACCTGGGAACCCCACTCTCCTCTCCTCTCCCCAATCAGAGACCACACTCACTCCATCATACCCAAAGTCCCAATGCTTCCCTAAACCCTCTAAGACCTTTCATACCCAAGTGTCTTTACAAATATTTTCCCTTCTGCCTGCAAGGTCTTCCCTTCCGCATCTTCCCTACCTCCTCCTTTTCAATGCAGTTCAACTGTCATTTCTTCTAAGAAACTCTCCCCATATAACGGGGGCAAAAATCAGCATTTATATTTCTAATATACTACCAAAGTATACTGTTCATAGATCTCTACTGGAGCATCTACATGCAACATTATAAGTTGTCTGAACACAGGTCTGTTTTCTTGTCTTTTCTCCCACTCAATTCCTTGCTATATACCTTACACTCAGCAGAATACAAAGCACAGAGTCTATGCCTATGTTGAATGAAATGAGTGGTTCATATAAATCTGTGATGTAGAGCAATTAAGCCAAATATTAACATCTCCCCTTTAAAAGTGAAGACACAAATGCATAGAAAAGTCAAATCCCACAGTAAGGAATGGCGGAAGCAGAACCAGTCTACTGATCCTAAAGGTCATCCATGTAAAAAACATTTATGAGCACTACTCTGTGCAGTGTGCTAAAGCACTAGACCAGAAATAACCCTCTAGGTTGAAGACTATGTCTTTATGCATCCAGATGCCCTCTTCTAGCACAATGCCTGACATATTGTAGGCACTTAATAAATGTGTGTTAAATTCAGGAAGGAGGAAGAATGGATCTAGGTCTTCACATGAACAAATCATGAAAGAGCACATACTTTCCTCCCCATATTAAAAGGGCCTCTTAAATCATAGGTTACAACAAGATACTTAATAAAAATGAAGCTTTAAATAGCCATCAAATGTAACCAGAAAAACACTGCCTCATGAGATCTTCTAATGTATATTCTCATCCACTGAGTTTACATCTTTGAGGCTCATGGAGCCTTGAAACATCTCTTACTAATGGGGTATGAGGACATAAGTCATAACAGATAATGTTCAATTAGGACATTATTCACTTCTGCACACATCCCAGTAGGTTCTGCTCTTAAAGCCAGGATAGAAAGAGAAGTTGTTTATACCTCAGTTGTTAATTAAAGCATTAGAAAAGCCAGGGAAACACTGCTGGAAAACCTGATCAAAAAACAAAGGTGAGAGATTCCATCTAAAAGAAATTATAGCAAACCTGAAATTCACTCTTCACCTGATAGAACACACAGTACAGTGTTAATGATTTAATGATGCTTAAGAAGTAATCTCAACAAACTATATTAATGACTTCAAGTTAACCACCAGAAAGGAAGGAAACTGAGAACTTTAAAATACGTATATAAGTCTGGTTTCTGGTCTGGCATGTAAGGAGCTTTTAAGCCGACACTCTGGTCCTCACAACAACAAAAAAACCTGAACACACTGAAAATCAACAACTCTTCTTGGATCCATGAGAGAACTGAAGTCACAGGGCAAATCACTACTCCAAAAATTAGAGATACACTCAGACAGATACAGAGGATCACAACTTACTGGAGCAGAAGCCAAGGTGCAGAAACACCCTCATGTGCCAAGATAGGAAAAAAAATCTAAACTGTAACTAACAAATTGCTAGAGGCTCAGTTCCAACAAGTTTGAGAGTTAAAAACTCTAGGCATGGGCGGATCTTAAGAAGCCCCAACACTTTTTTGAGTTTTAACTCCAGGAGTACTACCAGGTCCTCACAGTGAATACTGAGAAAATTTCCCTACTGTTTCTGGCAGGGGAAGGGAAAAGTAGCCATCACGAAATGTGCCCAGAGCATTCTGTTCTTTATAACAAAACCTTCCCTCAAGAGAAATTATTTTATTAGAGCCTAACAGATTAAAGGGAAGGTAAAAACCAACTCCAGCACCTGTAGCCTTCTTGTCTCACGGACAGGGAAAACTGGAACTGAGAAGCACTTGTGAAAGTCACAGCTCTGGGGCACAGGCTCACTTAAAAACAGAGACCCTATCACAGGACTATTCCCTTCCCCCATACCCTACCACTACATGAATGTTTATAGCAGTTTTATTCCTAACTGCCAAAACTTGGAAGCAACTGTGATGTTCACCAACAAGTGAATGGATAAACTAACAACGGTACATCTATACAATGGAGTATTATTCAGAGAAAGAGAAACAAATGAGCTGTCAAGCACAAAAGACATGCAGGAAGCCCAAATGCATATTGCTACATGCAAGAAGCCAATCTAAAAATGCTATACTCTGTACAATTTTAACTATATAACATTATGGAAAAAGCAAAACTATGGAGCCAGTAAAAAGATCACTAGTTGCCAGGAGTTCCAGGGTAAGGTGAGAGGGATGAACAGGTAGAACAGAGGAAATTTTTGGAGCAGTGAAATTATTCTGTTTGATAATGTAATGATGGGTACATGTCATACATCTGTCAAAACCCATGGAATGTACAACATAAAGAATAAACCCTGGGGCTTCCCTGGTGGCTCAGTGGTTGAGAATCCGCCTACCGATGCAGGGGACACGGGTTCGTGCCCCGGTCCAGGAAGATCCCACATGCCGCGGAGCGGCTGGCCCGTGAGCCATGGCCGCTGAGCCTGCGCTCCGCAACGGGAGAGGCCACAGCAGTGAGAGGCCCGTGTACAGCAAAAAAAAAAAAAGAATAAACCCTAATGCAAACTACGGACTTTAGTTAACAATAATGTATCAATATTGGCTCATCAGTTCTAAGACCTGTACCACACTAATGCAAGATGATAATAATAAGGGAAAACGGGGGCAGGGAGGGGGAAGATGAGGGAATTCTCTGTACCTTCTGCTCAATTTTTCTGTAATCTAAAACTGCTCCTCAAAGCCGTATTTAAAACAAATATATATATATAAATGTGTATGTATATGTACATACATATATGTTGAGATATACATATATATATATAATCTCAATCTCAGAATCATACCCTGATTTGTGCCATAGAGGATTTGAGATAGAATCAACTAAAAGGATCCTAATATATTACTGTTCACTGCACCAAACAAAAAATTCAGAACTCGTGTTTTAATGTTTACAATGCTTAGATACATCAATAAAAAATAAATGAAATAAAATGCTTAGCTAACATGGGAAGCAGAGAAAAAAGCAGTGTTCCTTCTACATTTTAAAGCAAAGCTTGGCTGTGTTAACAGCTCTACAGAATAAAATCTACAGCACAACAAAGTTTAAAATATACATACTTTTTGGATCTAACGATTCCACTTCTCAGAATTTTTCCTACAGTTGCACTTACAGAGATATATGTGTACAAAGGATGTAAGCAGCATTACTGTTTTGAATAAATTTTCGTTTTATAAACTTTAGATTCACAGCTGGGCCCGTGAGCCATGGCCGCTGAACCTGTGCGTCCGGAGCCTGTGCTCCGCCAACGGGAGAGGCCACAACAGTGAGAGGCCCGCGTACCGCAAAAAAAAAAAAAAAGTCCTTAACTTGATAACTTTGAGGAGCACTGATCAGATATTTTGTAAAATGTTCCCCAACCTGGGATGTTTTCCTCATGATGAGACTGGGGCTATAGGTTTTTAGGGGAGGACCACAGAGGTGAAGTGCCATTTTCATCATCTCACATCAAAGGTACATACTATCAACATGACTTAAATCACTATTGAAGTTGACCTAGATCACCTAACTGAGGTAATGTCTGTCAGGTTTCTCCACTTTAAAGTTACTATTTACCCCCCTTTGCATACTGTCCTCTCTTTGGAAGGAAGTCACTACGCACACCCCACACTTACAGAGCAGGGCATTATGCTCCACGGCCCTTTGAGCGGGAGGATACATAAATTATTTGGAACTGTTCTACATGGAAGATGTGTCTCTTCTCATTAATTTATATCACTATGGACTCATGAATATTTATTTTATACTTTGGGTTATAATCCAGTATTTTGTTGTTCAAATTGTTCCATCTTTGGCCATTGGAAGTTCTTTCAGTTGGTTCTTATATCTCTTTGACATATCCCCATCATTGTGGGCTCATTTTTTTGAGCACTTCCTTACTTTCTAGTAACCACAAGATACTCCAGGCTCATCTTGTATATATCCTGCCCCAGTCACTCCAGCCCTAGAATCAGCCATTTCTCCCAGGAGCCCTGTTCCTTTTACTGGAAAATGGTATTACAAGCCATGTTCTGGAGCTAGATGTGCTCATTGTTACTGGTACACCTAGGCTCTCAGCTGAAAGAGCAAGGAAATAAATGTCTGTATACTAACCCAATACGTATATACACATCTGTAAATATTTCTATATGTAACCATCGGTATCTATATTAAGCTAAACATGAGTTCATACTGATGTCTCCAACTCTTCTCTATTGCCAGAAGCATTATTTTTAATAAAAAAAAAAATAGAAATACAGAAGTTTGTTTTCCAGAGGACATTAACTACCCTGCGGGAGATCCATACAGGGAACATTATGCAATCAATTTTTAAAGGTTTAACTCTATATGTACTGGTATGAATTCTATAATATATATTAACTGACAAATATATATGTACATACAAACACAATTTCCAGAAGGAAATACAACAAAAGGTTAACAGTAGATAACTTTGAGAAATGGAAATGGGGTTAGAACATGCATTATCAACGGGTCACCCTCAAAGAGGAAAAAAATATTAGATATGACAATGGCCTGTAGCTCTCCAAAGGATCACAGTACACAAAAAGATGCAGAGTATCAGTGGTATTAAAATGTCATGGGGAGGGGAAGTGATTAGGGGAAAAAATGTCTAAAAAGACTCCTTTGGAGAGTATAATGAAATAAAGATTGAGAAATAATGAGTCAGAAGGAACAGGTAATTGTACTTTTTACTCCATATGCTTTTTTCTTCTGTGAGTATATGTTTATTTTTTAATTTAATTTTTTAAAAAAACAAAAGTAAGACTGATCTACCTAACAGCAGTGTTAGGTGAATAGTGAAATTCTGACTAGAAGTTGTAGTTCCTCAGGCCATGCTGAATGTCCATCTCACAGAGGGTCACCCCAACTGGGGCCTCTTTGGCAGTGGCTCACCAACTTTAGGAAAATGCATTTTTAATACTCTGGTTTACAAAAATCATATGGCCCACAATGCCTAAAATACTTATCTCTGCCATTTACAGAAAAAGTCTGCTGACCCCTGATCTCCACTATATTAGCTTACATTTTTTTTGGTATGTTCATACAGTGGAATACTACTCAGCAATGCAAACAAACGAACTATAACTACATGGGACAATACTGATAAATCTCACACACATAATGAGTGAAAGAGGACAGAAGCAAATAAAACACACTGTATGATTCCGTTTATGTACATTTCAGAAACTTGCAAAACTTATCTTTGGTGGCATTGGATATCTTTGGGAAGAGGAAGGTGATAGTGATTGGAGGGGTTATGAAGGGGCTTCTGGAAATGTTCTGATTTAAGCGTTGTTAGAAACATACTTGCTTTTTAAAAATAATTCACTGAGATGTTCATTTGTATTCTGTGCAGTTTTCTCAATTCATGTAATACTTTGTTCTAAAAGCAAAAAATTTTAAATGCAAATCTTACAAAAATGTAACCAGATGAAGAAATATAAATTTACCAGCCTTTTCAGGGGTAACTAAGTAAGTACATATGTACCCTGGTTGTTCAGATACAGTTAGTCCCTGGACCACACTTGGAAAATAGTGGTGTAAAGCCAGGTTTGCACCTGACACCAAGGCAACCATTTAGTCCCAAACGGCTTTCTACTGACTGACTTTGTATGGACCCGAGATTGACAATGCTTCAGCTTTTCCAGATAAATAGGGTCATTTTGGTAGACAGCAGTTTCAGACCCTTTTGTCAAAATAATGCTCTAGCTACTTCCTAGCCTGGAAGCCAAGGGAACACTGGAAGCCTCTTTTAATTACTAACTCTCTTCTAAGAATAAACTTGACTAAATTTCCATGTGAACCTTAAGCACTAGCTCAATAATCTTGGAGAAAATGATACCAACTCTCAAGATGAAAGAAGGTTACCTTGCTTTAAAACCAATTATCTTACCATTTTAAATAGTGTCAGTCCAAGAATAGCCCATAACTTTTATTTGTTTGTTGTTGTTGTTTTGGTCTTACATTAGAACATCCTTTTTGCTAAGTGGCAATCATTCTCTTCAAAACTTCCTCAACAAGATCCAAATGCCATGGCATTATGATGACAGTTTAGTGGACATCTGCTGTTTGTGTCTTTCTAGCCCGCATCCCCCCTTCTGGTAGTGGCACACCAGTCTTTTTGGACTACTCCAATCCATTGGTCTTTGTGGAGGCTGCCAATCAAGGTGCCCTGCCCTTCCCTGGCCAAAGGACTTTAAACACATGACCCAAATGAGGCTAGTTAGACACTCTACCACCATCTCTAAACTAGGAACTCCTCACCAGCAGGGACAAGGTTTTTTCCATCTCTATATCTCTGAGGCCTAGCACAGTGCCTGGCTATGAATATTCAATGCATGTGGGCTGAATGAAATACAAAGAAAATCATGTACCTTAAACAAATGCTGAGCTAAGTCTATCATTTCCCAACAGAATTCTGAACACTGTATTATGTTTTGTAAGGAAAATGTCCACTTTAGTAAGCTAGGACATATGCATTGGAAATAGTATCGCAAGTTGCCATTTCTCAGTGCATTAAAGATGTCAATCAGTCCAATAAAATAAAGCCGCAAAAAAGACAAAAGGAGAATTACCTCATTACCTCAACATCTGCTTGAACATAAGCAATCGCACACTGGCTAATTTTTTTTAAAGGGACATAATATAACTTTCTAGAAAGACATAATATAGCTAATTATACCATTCACTAGAAGGGAACATACAATGTTTTGAAGTAATTCAGAAGTGGGTGTGATTTATAAGACATAGAGCTTAGGGAATGTTAAGTATAAATTAGAGATTGTTCATATTATGACAGACTCCGTCATTACATTTCACAACTTTTGTCAAAAGCAACCTTATTCACCACACCACTAAAGACTTCACATTAGGGAAGGCTGCTGTCAGCTTTGCCATTTAGAGTTGATGGCAACCTTCTTTCTGAACACCCTCCTGGGGAATGGGTTCAAATTTTAGACTTAAAATACACCAGGGAAGAAACGATATGATGAAACCTAAATGGCCAACAAACATGTAAAAAGATTTCAAACCTCACTAATTACCAGGTCAAACAAATTTTTTAAAGGTACCATTTTTGTTCATCAGATTGGCAAAAATTAAGCAACCTGTCAGGCTGTCAAATTAGTAAAGACTGCTGTTGGTCACTGTTGACCAAAGCATGGGAAAATGGACACTTCTGGGGGGAATGTGAACTGGTACAGCCATCTGGGGAGGGGGGCACTTTTGCAATGCCTAGCAAAACTTTATACATATATGCCCTCTAAGCCAACAATTCCATTCCTAAGAATCTATCCTAGAAAAAAAATTTTTAATTGTACAAACTGATTTGTATGATTATTTGATTAATGACTGTCTACTAGACAATAAACTTGTCTGTCTGGTTCACCATCTCTTCCCCCAGTGCCCAGCACATGGGCATCACATATGACAGGTACCTAGTATTTGTCAAAGGAGTAAATGAATAGGTTTACTCAGCCTAAAAAAAGAAAAGCAGAGTATTTAATCGATAATGGCTCTTCTTGTTCACATTAAATAGTAGTGGAATTATTCACAATGTTAACAGGCTGTAAAAAGTACTGTCTACTTTTAAAAATAAATCACACATACCGGCTTACAAAATTGATCATAATATTGGTAAGAGCCCAAACACCTAGTTGCCAGGTTTTCCTCCTCAAATCCCTAGCCTCCCAGTTAGTTTCGCAGGTTAAACAGCAATTAAATACTCTTGAAATAAGTCACTTGCTATCACAGTCTATGATCCACTGACAAATGCTCCAAGTTTGAAATGTATAAAAATTACACCATGGGCTGATAAAAACCCCAACACCTGTGTAACCAGACTCAATATCCTAAAAAAAAAGTATACGCTTTAAGAAACACAAATTTCAAAGTCTAACTGTTCTATTGCCTTTGATATGCTCAAAATTGAGGAAATATATCCTCTAAAAATACTAATGCATGGATTTGTTTGTTTTCCAACATAACTGGAGAACCAGAAACTTAAGAATCGTCCGTTTTTCTCAAGTCTCAAATCCAACACAGAGATAGAGATGTGTTCCAAAATCAAATATAAATAACTTGTGGATTATCTGCACTGTTAAATTATCCTTGAAATTATATACATAATGAAAAGAAGTGAAATTTGAAATTTTAACATTATTTGAAAACTGACCATCCATCAAAAGACCTGGCATCCACTGACAGATACTACCAATAATGAAAGCTCCAACAGTCTAGAATATGAATTAAGAGTCTTTATGTTGGGTGACGGGGGCAATGTTATCAGGAATAAAATACTAATAAAATCCAGCCCTTCACTAAAACACTTGAGAAATTCCAGATAAAGGCATGTTGCCCACCCACTAGATTCACTGATTCTTGTGACTTCATGACCTTAGACTAATCTAGGATGGGAGTTGACAGTACGTGGGAAGGCAAAAGCCATTAATATTTATCCAGCACTTTCTAGACGCTAGATACAGAGAGGAATGTGTTCTGTCCATTTTCGAGAGGTTAAATATTGATAATTTCCCCAAGGTCACACAGTTACTAAACAGTCATGTTGAGATTTGTTTCCAGGAGTGTGGACTGCAGAGGGATCAAAATACCCTTATGAATGGTATGTCTGTGGTCTCGAGGAGCAACAGGTCACAGTACTGGGCAGACCTCATAAAATCATCTGGTTTAGCTCTTGCGCCTAGTCAGGTCAGGCTTGATTAACCATAAGACCCACGGAAGGGAAGAGACTCTTCCAAGTTCACAGAGTTGGTGAGTTAAGTCAAGAGAAGTGAAAGAGCTGGGATTAAACACCAGGATTAGCCACAGAGCGGGGCCCCTTCCACTATACGGCCATGTAAGCAAGTTATTCAGGAAAACATATGTTCCTACACATTTTTACTTCCTAAATCTGCATGATTCCTCTTTCTTGACCCATATTCTCAGGCCACCTTTGGTCAGGGTAATAATAATTTTAAATTTAAAAAGTGTTAGGTTCACATATGATCTTAATTTGGCTTTGTTCAGAAGTGTGGTTAAGTGATGAAAATCACTGACTACAACAGTTCTTTATTAAGAGATTAAAACAGTTCTTTATCTAGTTATCAGGCAATGCAGAAATGCATGTACATGGCTTTCCTGCGAACCAGAGACAAGTCCTAATTCAAGAAGCCCCGCACAGGCAGGGTGTTGCCTCACTGACAAATAAATTGCTAAAAATGGGAAGCGATAAAACACACCACGGCCTGCAAATCCTCGCTGCTAAGGAAAGAGGAACTAGGCCAAACCAGAATGAAAAGCTCGGAAAGGCTGTCAAGCAGCGCCGCAGGCGCCAACGTGCAAGGGGGGGCCGAGGCCAGGGAGCGAGGCCAGCAGAGCTGCCTAAACCGCCGCCTCTCCAAAATAACCAGCCCCACTCGCTTCCCCCGCGTGTACGGTGGTACCGTGGGACCTCGTCCCCGCCAAATCCTTGGCCCTTCTCCTCAACCCCCATGGCCGGCTAAAGCGACCAACGGGTAGCGCTTCCCGCCCTGCCGGGCACGACACTCCCAGGCACAAGCAAAGCACGTTACCCTCTGCCCCGAGCTCGCCAAAGCGCGCGGGGCGCGGAGAATGCTTTTCCACGGGTGACGGAGCTACTGGGGGTGACTACGACGGCCGCAATACCTCCCGCCCAGCTTCCACCACCGCAAAGCCAGCGCCCTGGAGCCGTCCCCGCCCATGGGCCGCGGCTGCCCGCACCTGGCGGCCACACGCCCGCCTACCTTGCTCCTTCAGACTGGAGATGAGCTGCAGCTGCTTCTCCTCGTCCGAGCTGTTCATTTTGGCAGGTGGGGCCGGGAATAAAAGGAAAGGAGGGAGAGGCGAGGGGTACAGTGGGGGGAGGGGAAAGAAAAAGCAAGATGCCGGTGGCTTGCGGCTTCACTACCCGGAAGTTGGATTTGCTCCCGCTCCTCCTCCTCCTGGCGCGGAGCGCGCGGGTGAGATCATCCCCACGCACCTACTCAGCGGCCTTGGCTGCTTCACCTGCAGTCAGGCGGAGGGGCGGGGACAGGCCGGTAGCCCGGGGGCAGGAGGTGGGGACGTAGGAGGCACCCACGGTGGCACCTGGGCCCGCAACCCGTGCCTAGCCTGCGGCCGCCGCTGTCCCTCGCCTTTCTCCGCGGAGGCCGGCGCCGCAGGATGCGCAGGGGGAAGGCGTGCGGGGCTGCGTGAGTTCGCTGTGGCTATCTCCTGCACCCTCTTCTCCGCCTCCACCCCGCCGCGCGTTCCGGAGAAAACCTGCCCTGGGTCTGCAGCGTCAACGAGAACCCCACTTGGAACGCTGTCAAGAGCCTCTCCCCACGAGCGAGATGTAATTAGCAATAAACACCCAGGATTCTTCCCCAATTCTCGTACAGTGGACTCTGGGGGCGGTGTGGGAAAACCTAGGTGCCCTCAGGGCCGGGCTCTGTGTTAATATGCTTTGCACCTTGATAAGCATACAGATACTGAAACAGGCCAGTCTGGTAAGTTCCAAGGAGGGCGTGGTAGTCAGCTGGCTTCCTCCAGCAACACCGGTTTGAGAAATGGTCAAAACTGGGCCCTGCAGCACGTGGATCGCCAGGCCTCGCGGATCATCTGGTTTGCGGTGGAAATATCTTCTCTTCAGGGTAGAGGCCACTGCAGTCCAAATACCTAAGGTCACACATCTGCCTGGCAGCAGAGCCTGGTGAAGTGAAGCCCAGCATTTGTCCCGCTTCACTGCCTTCTAGGCTATTTAAACCCAGGTCTGGGTTAGAGCCTGACCAGAAAAGGGGCGGCAGACCTTCCAGATTTCAAAATGGTTCTCCCCAACCCCCAGTTGCCAGTCAGTCTTTGGTCAAGTCTCCTGACCTCTTTGAACTTCATCTAAAAAATGGGAATAATACTAATACCTACTCTCCCGGAAAGGCTGTTAAGTGCTGAACAAGGAGAGAAAGATACACAAAACACCATATCCAGAATCTGACATATAATAGATGTTCTTTTTTAAAAAAAAATTAAGGTTACAGCTCTGTGAAAAAGGGGTTGTGGATGCTAATTATAAGCTAAAATGGGCAGAGTTCTTTTACACTAATCATTAAGCATACAAAATAAATCCAAACTGAATTAGGCTTACTGCACATCTTGCTTTTTCTCACTGCCTCAAAGGTCTTAGTGTGGGTACTACACGAGCACAGTGCTTCTGCTCATTCCTCACTTGCTATTTTATGTAAATGCCCAACTCCATTTACTGAGTAGGTCTCCATAAGGAATGGGGAAGAGGAGCTAGAATATAGGTAAGTGCTGCAACTAGTATCTGTCTGATATTCCTACTAAATTCTAATTCAAAACGAACTGAAAAAAAATGGTAGCACTGCTTTCTCATCTTCTAAAAAGGCAATATAATATTTTAGCATGAGTGATTTAGTGGTAGAGTGATCTAAAAAGGCAGCATTTAAATAGGCAGTTTTTAAATAGAGTGAACTAAAATTTTGAAACTTTAAAAATAATTTTGGTATGGGGTCTTTTTTTTTTTTCTTTATAAATTTATTTTATTTATTTATATTTGGCCATGTTGGGTCTTCATTGCTGCGCACAGGCTTTCTCTAGTTGCGGCGAGCAGGGGCTACTCTTCATTGAGGTGCATGGGCTTCTCTTGCCATGGCCTCTCTTGTTGCAGAGCAGGGGCTCTAGGTGCATGGGCTTCATTAGTTGTGGCATGCAGGCTCAGTAGTTGTGGCTTGCAGGCTCTAGAGCACAGGGTCAGTAGTTGTGGCACACGGGCTTAGTTGCTCCACGGCATGTGGGATCTTCCCGGACCAGGGATTGAACCAGTGTCCCCTGCACTGGCAGGAGGATTCTTAACCACTGCACCACCAGGGAAGCCCTGGGGTCTTATTATTCAGTCCTTTCCCTAGTTTTTCTTAAGATAGTTTAAGACAGTTGCAGATCCAGCTGCCAAGAAAAATAATCAAATGGCCTTTGCCTTAAGATTACCTGAGATGGTATCTTAATCCTCAGAGTTTAAAGAAGGCCCAGGAAACATGAGAAATTCAGACTCAACTACATGAAAATATGAATGATATGTGCTGCCACCAGGTATTTTGTATAAAGAGAAATCATTTCCAGAAAAAAAAAATCAAGAGATTTGAGTAACAAATCATGGTCATCTAGCTTTCATACTGCAGCCAGGAAACCTGTTATACCTGATCAGTCACTCTGACTGCTGGATAATGCCAGAGTCCTCCTCCAAACCTAAATAATCAACTATTTTCTCCTATGAAACCAAATACCAGCAGAGTGCCTGTTAAATATTTGGGTTAGTTCACAAGGTTCCACTTTTTAAATGGTCGATTTAATTGTCTACTCCCATTATACAGTAATTTAGATATCACTTTTGGAATTTAAGAATGAGTTAATCAATTATCAAATCTATAATCAAATTGAGTGCTTTGGTCCCACACGGAATCTGCAGCCCCTTGAAATTAATCCTGTTTCCCTTCCTTGAAATTAAAATAGCCTCCTGAAATACAGTATGGTGTTATCTTGAGGGCATGGGATGAATTATTAGGATGGCTATTAGAGTCAATTATAGGGATTCAGATCTCCCATTACACCATGGTTTATTTATATGATATGAATATTAATGGAAAGGATAGAAGTGATAATAATTAGTTTTTGTTCTATTTAATAATGCACATAGGGATTTGTGTTGCAGGCATCACAATGGATTCATTAACCTCCATATAACATGTAATTAAAAACCCTTAAAATGTGTCTGTACATATGCATATATGGACAGAGATAGGGGAAGGAGAGACTTTTTAAAAATGAGTTGAAAGGATATGTACCAAACTCAGGATAATGGCTGCTTCTAGGGGTAGAAAGTAGAGGAAGAGGCCCAAGGGGTGAGGAGTGGAGTGGGAGAGAGCAGTGATCGAAGGATTTTCTCTTTAATGTTTGTGTTTCCAGGAATTTAATGTAAAGTCACATTACTGATGTAGTCTTTTGAGGTATATAGACAAATAAGACTGAAATACAATAGGAAATGAAGGTTCATTTCCTCTAATCCACTAATTCCATATTAGGGAATCTACCCTAAAAGGCTTTACTATAATGTTAATTATGATATAAAAATGATAACATTGGAACATTGCTTAACAATAAAAAAGAAAGTTTTGGGCTTCCCTGGTGGCGCAGTGGTTGAGAGTCCGCCTGCCGATGCAGGGGACACGGGTTCGTGCCCCGGTCCGGGAAGATCCCACATGCCGCGGAGCGGCTGGGCCCGTGAGCCATGGCCGCTGAGTCTGCGCGTCCGGAGCCTGTGCTCCACAACGGAAGAGGCCACAACAGTGAGAGGCCCGCATACTGCAAAAAAAAAAAAAAAGAAAGTAAGTTTTGATACATGCTACACCATGGATAAACTTTGAAAACATTATGCTAAGTGAAAAAGCCAGTCAGAAAACACTAGACACTGTATGACTCCATTTATGTAGAATGTCCAGAACAGGCAAATCCACAGAGAGAGAAAGTTAATCAGTGGTTGTCTAGGGCTGTGGGTGTCGGGGGAATGGTAAGTAACTGCTAGAAGGTATGGGGTTTCTTGCTGGGGTGGTAAACTTTTTCTAAAATTGATTGTGGTGATGGTTGAACAACTCCATGAACATATTCAAAACCATTAGATTGTATACTTTAAGTGTATACTTTGCATGGGAAAATTTTGTGATATGTGAACTATATCTCAAAAATCTGTTATAAAAAGGTTTTCAGAGGAAGAAAACTTTTACCTTAAAAGACTACTTACATAACTCTATTAAATTTATGTTTCTTGTATAAACATTTTTCCTTTTTCAAATCTTTGTATATATATACATTCTACTTTTTACTAAACTTTATTTCATATATACTTTATCTTGTACCAATATAATCTACATATTTACTCAATGCCGCTCCATTGTATCAATGAATATTTAGCTATTCTCAAATTCTTAAGACATCTGAGTTGTTGCTAGTATTTGTCTCTTTATAAATAGTGCAGCAGAAATACAAGGACCACTCCTAGGCATATCATAGTCAAACTGTTAAAAACTAAATATAACAATCAGGTCTTAAAAGCAGCCAAAGAAACATGCATATTACATGCAGTAGAACAACAATAAAAGTGATGGCAGACTTCTTATTTAATGTTGTAATCATTAAAGGATTACAACAAAATTCAACACTCAACAATATAAAAAGACACAAATAGGTGAAAGTAATAAAACAATGAAAAAATATTCCATGCAAATAGTAACCAAAAGAGAACTTGGGTGGTTATACTAATTTCAGACAAACAGACCGTAAGTCAAAAACTGTTACAAAAGACAAAGGAGGACATTATATATTCACAAAAGTGTCAGTTCATCAAGAATATATAACAATTATAAACACATATACAGCAAACAAACAACTCCCAAAATATATGAAGGAAACATTGACAGAATTGAAGGGAGAAATAGACAGCTCAACAATAATACTTGGAGACTACAATACCTCACTTTCAATAATGGATACAAAATTCTGATAGATTAATAAGGATAGAGAGGGCTTAAACAACACTATACACAAACTAGATATAACAGACATGTATAGAACACTCCAAACTATAGAGCACAATTCACATTCTTCTCAAGTGCACGTGGAATATTCTCCAGAATAGATACTATGTTATGCCAAGAATTTAGTCTCAATAAACTTTAAAAGATTAAAATCATAAAATCGTACAAATCATACAAAGTATCTTCTTCAACCATAATGGCATGATATTAGCAATCAGTAATAGAAGGAAATCTGGAAAATTCACAAATATATAGATATTAAACAACACCCTCTTCAATAACCAAAGGTTCAAAGAAGAAATCACAAGGGAAATCAGAACAGAGAGGATTAAAAACAAAAATATAACACCCCAAAACTTCTGGGGTGCAGTGAAGGCAGCACTCACAGGGAAATTTATAAGCTGCAAATGGCTAACTTTACACCTTGAGAAAATAGGAAAAGAAGAGTAAAATAAACCCAAAGTTCGCAGAAGGAAAGAAATAATGAAGATTAGAATGGAGATAAGTACAATAACACACAATAGAATCAATGAAATCAAAAGTTATTTCTTTGAAAATATCAACAAAATTGACAAATCTTTAGCTAAACTAATAAAGAGAGATGATGGAAATAAAATCAGAAATGAAAGTGGAGACATTATTACCAACATGACAAAAATGAAAAGGATTATAAGAAAATAATATGAATAATTATACACCAATAAATTAGAAAACATAGATGAAATGGACAAATTTCTAGAAACACACAAATGATGTAGACTGAAGAAGAAATAGAAAATCTCAATAGACTCATAACAAGTAAAGAGACTGAATCAGTGATCAAAAACCTTCCAACGAAGAAAAGTCCAGGACCAGATGCCTTCACTGGTGAATTCTACCAAATATTTAAAGAACAATTAACACCAATTCTTCTAAACTCTTTCAAAAAATAGAAAACAAGGGAAAACTTCCGAACTCATTCTATGAAGTCAGCATTACTATGATATCAAAGCCAGATAAAGACATCACAAGAAAAGAAAATTATAGACCAATAACCCTTGTGAATACAGATATAAAAGTCCACAACTAAATATTAGCAGCTAATCCAACAGAACATTACGGGGATTACACAACATGACCAAGTGTCTCCAGGATATATCATGTTTTCAGCCACAAAACGTTTTAACAAATTTAAGAAGATTGAAATCATATCAAGTATCTTTTCCAACCACAATGGTAGCCGTTTTGAAATATACCCAGAGAATACTGTTATCCTTAAAAAGGCCTGTCTTCAAGAGAAACTATTTTACTGAGATTTTACCAAAGCCTAACAACCAAGAGAACGGAAATACCCAATTGAGGCCTGGTCCAGTCTCCCACACAGGGAAAGAAAAACACCAGCCCCTTCATGTGGCATAAGGGAAATAACCAACTCCAGTCTTCTCATCTCACCAGAGGGAGTAAACTGAGAAATAATTTGTAAGGTTACAGCCCAGGGGTACAGGTTTGCTAAAAGACTGAGGTCCAATCATAGGTCTATAGAATGCATCCCTTCCCCTTAAACTTTACCACTACATCTATAGGACTTCTATATAATAACAGGGGATTACAATGGAAAGAATTGCATGTCTCAGACCTTATTTAAGAAGAAGTCTTTATAGAAACCCGAAGACACAGAAGAGACAAAAACAAGGTCACCAGAGGAAAATTTAGCCTCTGACACCTACGGCTACAGCAAACAGTAAACACAGCCTAATTCCTAGCCAAATAAACATAAAACTTCACAGTAGAGGCCTATTTACTTCAGTTCTTTTTACCCAGTACATCATGTACAGGTTTAAACAAAAAATTACAAGGCATCCTGAAAGATAAAAAAACACAGCTTAAAGAGACAGAGTAATCATCAGAACTGGAGTTGGATATGGCAAAGTTTTAAAAATTTCAGACCTAAAGTAACTATGAATAATATGCTAAGGGATCTAAGGAAAAAAGTGGACAACATGCAAGAACAGATGAGCAACGTAAGCATAGAGACAGAAACTCTAAGAAAGATTCCAAGAGAAATGCTAGAAATAAAAAATATTTTAACAGAAATAAAGAATGGGGACTTCCCTGGTGGTGCAGTGATTACAACTCCACACTCTCAATGCAGGGGGCCCGGGTTCAATTCCTGGTCAGGGAACTAGATCCCACATGCATGCTGCAATTAAGAGTTTGCATGCCACAACTAAGGAGCCCGCCTGCCGCAACTAAGATGCAGGGCAACCAAATAAATAAATAAATATTTTTTAAAAAAGAGAGAAATGAAGAATGCCTCTTTGATGAACAAACTGGACACAAATGAGGAAAGAATCAATGAGCTTGAAGATAATGTTAACAGAAACTTCCCAAACTGAAAAGCAAAGAGGAAAAAAATGAAAACAAAGGAACACAGTATCTAAGAAATGTGGAACGATTACCAAACGTTTAATATTCATGTGACTGAAATACCAGGAGAAGAGAGAAAACAATCTAAGAAATATTTGAAGTAATAATGACTGGGAATTTCCCAAAATTAATGACAAACACCAAACTGTAGAACAGGAAGCTGAGAGAATGCCAAATAGAATACCAAAAAACTACATGTTGGAATGTCATATCAAAAAAAGGCAAGAGGGCTTCCCTGGTGGCGCAGTGGTTGAGAGTCCGCCTGCCGATGCAGGGGACATGGGTACGTGCCCCAGTCCGGGAGGATCCCACATGCCGCGGAGCGGCTGGGCCCGTGAGCCATGGCCGCTGAGCCTGCGCGTCCGGAGCCTGTGCTCCGCAACGGGAGAGGCCACAGCAGTGAGAGGCCCACGTACCGCAAAAAAAAAAAAAGAAAAAAATGGCCAATGAGCACATGAAAAGGTGTGCAAAATCATTAGTCACTAGGTAAACGCAAATCAAAACCACGATGAGATACCACTTCATGCTCACTAAGGTGGCTGTAATCAATAAGACAGACAATAACAAGTGTTGGGGAATATGTGGAGAAACTGGAACCCTCACACATTGTCAGCGGGAATGTAAAATGGTGTAGCCATTTTGGAAAACAATTTGGCAGCCCCTCAAAAAGTTAAACAGAGTTACCATATGACCCAGAAATTTCACTTCTATGTATATACCCAAGACAATTAAAAACATATGTTCAAAAAGTTGTATATGAATGTTAGTAGCAGCACTATTCATAACAGTCAAAAAGTAAAAGCAACCCAAATGTCTATCAATTGGTAAATAGATAAACAAAATATATGTCCATATGATGGAATGGTATTTGGACAGGAATGAAGTACTGATACATGCTATAACATGGATAACCTTGAAAACATTATGCTAAGAAGACACACACTGTATGATTCCATTTATATAAAATGTCCACTAATGGCAAATCAGAGACCAAAATTAGATTAGTGGTTGCCAAGGGCTGGTGGTAGGAGGGAATGAGGAATGGGTATGAGGTTTCTTTTTGTAGTGATGAAAGTGCTCTGAAATTAGATAGGAATGACATTTCCACAACTTCTTGAATATATTAGAAACCACTTTAAAACTGTATACTTTAAAAGAGTGATTTTATGCTATGTAAGTATCTCGAAAAATTATTTAAAAAATAAAATTGTGTAACTATGTATGGTAATGGATGTTAACTAGACATTGTGGTGATCATTTTGCAATACATACAAATATTGAATCGTTATGTTGTACACCTAAAACGAATATGTATGTCAATTATATCTCACTTTTTAAAAATCTAGGGAAGTGAATGATACTGTATGATACTAGAATGATGGATACATGTCATTATACTTTTGTCCAAACCCATAGAATGTACAACACCAAGAGTAAACCATAATGTAAACTATGGACTTCGGGTGATTCCAATGTGTCAGCAAACATTCATCAGTTGTAATAAATATTCCACTTTGGTGTGAGATGTTGATAATGGGGGAGGCTATGCATATGTTGGGACAGAAGGTACATGAGAAACCTCTGTACCTTCCTTTCAATTTTGCTGTGAACCTAAAAGTGTTCTAAAAAATAGTCTTTAAATATGAAAAAAAAGATTTTAAAAAGAATAATCTACGTCATTCAACACTGAGAAATTATTAAACACCAGCTATGAAGCAGACACTGTTAGACCTGGGTAATAAGAGAAATGAATACACTATGGCCCTCACTCTCAGACACACCAATCTGTTAATTAAAGCAAACGTATCAAAAGATAGCTGCAATACAGGTATCCACTACTTTTAGAAAGTTCATTTTACAACACTTCACTTTTACAGAAGACCTACTTTAGGACCTGGTTTCACTTTTATGAAGGGGTAAAAGGCAAAAATAGTGTTCAATGTTTGTTTTGCAGCAAGCCCCAAGCTGCTGCAAAGTGGCACTGTCAAGCTCCTTCCCTGGGAACTATACTCAGCATCTTAGCATCAAGTTGCCATAGCTTTGAACTCTGTATGTGAGCAACTGTGCTTTATCTTGATATATTTTGTGCATACGTTAGCAAGATGTGTCCTAAGGTAATTGCTTTTTTACCTTCCACCATTTCAGCTTAGGAAAGGTTTCATAGGAATGTTCTGCTTTCGAATAGTCAGGGGGAAACCTGTACAGTATGATGGGTCTGTGATGGCATTAATGTTCAGAGACAGTAACTGAGATAAAGGAGGCAATGATTCACTCTCTTTGGTAGAATTAGGGCATGCTTTCTTGAGGAATGGAATTTCAAGGCAGATCTTGAAAGATGAACTGCAGTTTGCAGGGAATATGCAGAGAAAGAAACTCCAGACACTGAAAAAGCATATGCAAATACATGAAGGTAGAAAAAAAGACTAAAGGGACTTCCCTGGTGGCGCAGTGGTTAAGAATCCCTCTGCCAATGCAGGGGACACAGGTTCGAGCCCTGGTCTGGGAAGATCTCATATGCCACGGAGCAACTAAGCCCGTGCGCCACAACTACTGAGCCTGCGCTCTAGAGCCCGCGAGCCACAACTACTGAGCCCATGTGCCACAACTACTGAAGCCCATGTGTCTGGAGTCCATGCTCCGCAACAAAGAGAAGCCACCGCAATGAGAAGCCTGCACACCGCAATGAAGAGTAGCCCCCACTCGCACAATTAGAGAAAGCCCACGTGCAGCAACAAAGACCCAACACAGCCATTAATTAATTAATTAATGAAAAGAAAACGACTAAAAGTCAGTTCAATGGTATAGTGTTAACCAACTCTCTGAAACAGAATTGAGTTGCCTTCCTTGAGTTAGCTGTCATCAAATCAGTGGGAACAAACTCCTGAAGATCAGGTTTCTCTTAGTGGAAATGCCTTTTGCAACTACGAAAGGGGCATAGTCCAGTGGAAGAGAGGGGAACCATACAATAAACACATGTACAAACAAATCCTAAGAGTAAACACCATAAACAAGTGCATGACAGTAACTCTTGGGGTATATAATTAACATTATGAATAAGATTAAGTGGAGCTATGTGCTGAGGTAATGTAAATATCCCCATCAACTCAATCAGACCCAAATAATGACTCTAGCATAACTTATCTGGGTAAAAAAGCTCTTATTGTTTTCATATTCTTACAACTAACTAATCAACACTCATTCATAAAGAGAACATAACTATGATTAAATATAAATTCCAGATAGGAAAGATTCATTTTACAACTTTCCCAGTTGATTAGACACATCGGCACCATCTTGTTACCTACCCCCTTCTCTGAGGCAGACTTCATCAATCTGGAAAATGAAGGCAGACCACTGATTGGAGGGAAAACGTGAAAAGGATTAAACACTTAGCATGCCATTCTAAAATACTGTAATTACAGTGCAATTAACCATACTGCATATTAAACGTGCAACTCTGAAATGTGTTCAGACTCCCCAATTATAACTAGTTATTCTTCAAAGAATTTTGCCGCCCACATTGAATTTTCTCTAGTGCTTCTTTGTTGTAATTCAGGTGTGATAGTCACTAATATATCTAAGAGGACAGTTAATAAAATGTAGGCATTCTTTACTGTAAACCTAACACATGCATGCCAGGTAATACCCAACCATCACCACTAATAATCATGCTTCAGACAGGCAGATCTCCTCTACAGTTGGACTTTGCCCTCTTTAAAACATATTTAATGGTCAGTTATGAAAAGGCAGTGAGATTGAGGCAAGAGTAAAGGCCTTAGGTGGGAGTGTAGGAACTTGTATACTTTTTAAAAAAAAGTTTCCCAACTGGGAGAGTCACTTAGCCTCTCTGAATCTCTACTTCCTCATCTGTCAGTTGGGGTCGTAACTGCCCAGCATTTTGGTGAGGATCAAAAGGCTTAACTGACAGAGAACTCTTAAAAAGTTGATCAGTCTACCCAAATCTAAGGTGCTACTCTGTTATGGGCTCAGATTGTATTCTAAAAGAACGGTCGATGGAAAGGGGAAGACAGAGATATTTGCAGTCATAGTTAGGCCAGGGAGGATATTCAAAATATTTAAACAAGCCCTAACCAATCAGAAAGAAGTCAGCTTTAAGCAATTGGTATAGCCTGTAGGGTACAGACCAGTTTTGGATCATCCTAGTTTAAAGACAAACAGAGATTTTAAAAATAGGGTAAAAAAAATGGCAGAACTTGTTGAAAAACAACACAAAAACAAAAAACTAATGGTTTGTTTTTTTGTTTTTTTTGGCCTTGCAGCATGCGGGATCTTAGTTCCCCTGACCAAGGATCAAACCCATACCTTCTGCAGTGGAGTGCAGAGTCTTAACCACTGTACCACCAGGGAAGTCCAAAAACTAATGGCATTTTAACCTAGCTTTTGTTAATGGCAGTGGATTTTCTGTAACATAGGAGATAGTAGTCACCCTTGAAATTATTTGTTTAAATATTTCTCTTCCCTGCCAGACAGTGCCATGAGAAGAGGGAACATGCCCATCTTAATCATCTCTGTACTCCTAACCAGCACAATGCCTGGTATAGGAATTCAGTAAATATTTGTTGAATGAATGACTTAATAAATCAATGAACAAAAAAGGAATGAACAGGCATTCCTGTTCTATTATTCAATGGCCAGACTAATCCAGAATTCTATGTTCTAGGTACCATGATTTAAATAAAGGAGAGGGGCCACAGTTGAGGAAACTAGGGACTATTAGTCTAGGTACTGAAAATTCTATGATGTAATAGGTATCTTAAATTTTTTCTGTATAAAAATACAACTTATCAAAATATGTGGGACAGGTAAGGTAGTACTGAGAGTGACATTTATACTGCTAAATGCTGACAATAGAAAAAACGTTCTCAGGCTTCCCTGGTGGCGCAGTGGTTAAGAATCCACCTGCCAATGCATGGGGACACGGGTTCGAGACCTGGTCCGGGAAGATCCCATATGCCGTGGAGCAACAAAGCCCATGCGCCACAGCTACTGAGCCTGCACTCTAGAGCCCGTGGGCCACAACTACTGAGCCCGCGTGCCACAACTACTGAAGCACGCACGCCTAGGGCCCGCGGGCCTAGGGCCCGTGCTCCTCAACAAGAGAAGTCACCGCAGTGAGAAGCCTGTGCACCACAATGGAGAGTAGCCCCACTCGCAGCAAAGGTGAATCGAAGATGTCAAACCCAATATTGTTAAGATGTCAATTCTCCCCAAACTGATCTACATAAGTTCAACGTAATCTCAGTTAAAATCATTACAGAAGTTGACAAGCTGATTCTAAAATTCACATGGAACTGAAAAAGATCTAGAATCGTCAAAAGAAAGTTGGAGGGCTAACACTACCTTTTTTTCAAGACTTACAAAGCTACAGTAATTAAATCAGTGTGATATTGGCATAAAGATAGACAAATTAACCAATAGAGCAGAATAGAAATAAATCCACACACATACAGACAACTGATTTTTGACAAAGGCAATGCAGAGAAGGATAGACATTTTCAACAAATGGTGCTGGCATATTTACTTATTTTCACTGAAGTACAGTTGATTTACAATATTGTGTTAGTTTCAAGTGTACAACATAGTGATTCAGTTCCATATATATATGGAACTGAATATATATACTTTTTCAGATTCTTTTCCATTATAAGTTATTATAAGATACTGAATATAGTTCCCTGTGCTATTTAGTAAATCCTTGTTGCTTTTCTATTTTATGTATATTAACAGATGTTAATCCCATATTCCTACTTTATCCCTCCCCCACTTCCTTTCCCCTTTGGTACCCATAAGTTTGAGTTTGTTTTCTATGTCTATCAGTCTGTTTCTGTTTTGTATATAGATTCATCTGTATCATTTTTTAGATTCCACAAATAAATGACATCATATGTCTTTCTGTCTGCTTACTTCACTGAATATGATATTCTCTAGGTCATCCATGTTGCTGCGAATGGCAATGTTTCATACTTTTTTATGGCTGAGTAATATTCCAGTGTGTGTGTGTGTGTGTGTGTGTGTGTGTGTGTGTGTGTGTGTATGCGCGTGCCACATCTTCTTAAACCAATCATCTGTTGATGGACACTGGTGGTTTCCATGTCTCGGCTACTGTACAGAGTGGTCCAATGGAGAGCATCCATTAAAAACCTCTCCACATACCCTTAAGAAAAGGAAAATTAGGAATGGCACAGAAAAAGGTTGAACACAAGATCTCATGTCTAACTAATAACAGGACCCACAAAGGGTTTGTTTACTTTTGAGAAAACTTACCCCTTAGGAAGTAAGCTTGTCATTTTCCCTTATCCGTCCTGAAAGTGTATCACCTCAACTTCTATAGCAGTCATTCATTCATTAATTTTTCCATTAATTCAACATATACTGAGAGAGTACCTACTCTGCAGCAATGAACAGGATAGACAAGGTCCCTTGTCACCTTTGGGGAAAGAGAGACACAAAAGAACAATAAAGAAACAGCAATAAGAGCTATGCAGAGAATTAAAACTAGGACATGTGATAGTAACCACGTGATTACATTAGTCAGTGTAGTCAGGAAATGCCCTTCTGAGGGGTGATATTTACAGTTAAGTCTAAACAACAAGGAATCAACTAGGTGAAAATATTCCAAGGCAAGTGAGTAGTTAGCTCTAAGACAGGAACAAGCTTACAAACTTTACCCTACACTACCATTTTTCTGTTTCAACTATCTTCTGAAAATTCAACTGAATTTTCTAAGGCCTAGAAGCTAGAGCAATGGCTATCAGACAATATCTACAACACTAAGTTAGTGGTATACTAGAAAGAACTTGGGACTTAGAAGAACCATTGCTTCATTCTTTCAACTAATATTTCAGCATTTGCCTGATAACAGACACTATGCTTGACATAGACTATAACCACAAATAAGATATCAAATAAGCATTTAGAAACCTGTGGCATAAATGTTACAAAAGGAGCTAGAACTGAGTACCCCTGAGTACTCCAGGCATCCTGAGAGCAGGCACTCACTCAGGCTTGGGGCATGAGGGAAGACTTCCCAAAAGTGTTGTTTAAGCAAAGATGTAAAGACGAGGACTTAAATCAATGAGGAAAGGGTTGGAAGAGGAAAATAAAAGAGCATTACTGTAGAAGGAGCATATGGATAGGCCCAAGGTGAGAAAGGGCATAGAGTAACAGAGGAATGTATGGCTAGAATTACAGCATCAGGAGAGAAAGGGGGAAATGGAGCTGGATATGTTAGCAAGCACTGAGTTTTGAAAGCCTTGTACTTTAAAATTTATCCTGAAAACAATGGGGAGCTTTTTAAGAGATTAAGTAGAGGAGTGATATGACCAGATTTACACTTTAGAAAGGTCCCTGGCTGTAATGGAAAGAATATTTGGAGGCAGGACTAGAAATAGGGGAATATTTGGGAGGCTGTTGCTGACATCTGGGGGAAAATGATGGCCTAAACTAAGACAGCAGGGAGGATGGAAAGATGGACTGAAAAGATATTTAGGAGACAGAATTGGCAGTATTTGGTAACATATTGGATATAGGAAGTGAATGAGATGAACCCCAGGTTTCAGGCATGAACAATTGGGTGGACAAGTAACGCACAAGATGAGGATCAGCTTTTAGGGACAAAGGAAGTTAGAGACATAAAGAGTCTGAAATACCTTTGAGGTCTCCAAATAAAAGTATCAAAGGTCAGCTAGATACCTGGGTTTACAGCCCAAGAGAGAGGCCTGACAGGCAGGGTTAGAAACGGGGACTCATTTAAGAGCCATCAACTCATCTGAATCTGGAGTCAAACAAAGCAACTATAAAAAGGTATCTTTGAGACAATCATAGAAATTTAGGAAGTAATAGATGATATTAAATTATTATTGTTAATTCTGCTTAGGTATAAAATGGCATGGTGGTTATGATTTTTAAAAGCCTTTATGAAATGGATTTGAAGTATTTACAAGTGAAATGATAAGATGCACAAAATGTCAGTAATTGTTGCAACTGAGTAATGGGTCTATGGGCATTAATTAAAATATTATCTCTACTTCTATGTTTGAAAACATCTGTAATAGTTTAAAAAATTTTAAAAAGTCATCTACCTACAGTGGAAACAGTAAGAAATGGATAAAATTGCTCCAGGATGAGAAGAAAAGGGAAGAAAAAGGACAGTGGGGTATGTGGAAGCTGGAATTCTGAGGATCTCATTATTTAAGGAAAAAGCATAGGAAAAGGAGTTGCTGAAGAGACCTGAGATTGATAGGCAGGAGAAAATCCAAAGATGGTGATGTCCCCGAAGCCAAGGTAAGAGTTGTGAGAAGGCAGGAATAACCGATAGTGTCAAATACCACAGAGGACTCAAGTAAAAGGAAGACTAGAAAGTACTCGTGCACTTAGCAACCAGAAGGTTGCAATGCCCTTTACCAAGTCAGTCCAGTACAGTGGTGGACACCAATGTTGGATTTCAGTGAACTGAAGAATGAATGGGACATGAGGAAATGGGAAAACGGGTACAGATCACTCTCAAGCAGCTGAGCTCTGAAGGGGGGAAAAAAAGGGTTATAGCTAAAACCCTTTGGGACTGAGAAAGGGATTTTGGGTCTTAAGATGGAAAAGACTTGAGCCTGATTAAGGAAAGAAGGGGTGGCCTCAGTCACTTACTGATCATGACCTTGTATAGGTCACATTTGTAAAATGGGATAATAAATAGGACAACCCTCCAGGATTCAAACAAGATAATATAAGTGAAGGTCAGTAAACTGTCAGGTGTTATATACATTACTATTATGAAGTAGGTAAATGATTACTATCAAATTTGTAAAGTCTAAGCAGCCTTACCATTCTGCTTGTTTCCTCTCCATAAGCAAAGAACATTATATCTTCACCAGTATAGAGGAAAAGAGAGAGATCAGAGCGAAACAGCTAGTGAGGATAATCAGGAAATAATACATGCCATTTTTCTGCTGGGCATGGATGAGGTTAGTGATTTATTCTGCAAAGCAAATGAATCAGCAACCATTTTCTATTAATGGTAAACAGGAAAAATATTTAAAGCCTAGCAATATGTAGCCAACAGATTGTACATATTAACAAAGGCAAACATAATAATAAAGGAAGTAGAGTTCTACAAAAATTAAATAATGAAAATGGTATTCAGAAACCCATTAGCAAGGAACTATGATGCTAGGAAAAGTAGCACTTTCAGTGTAAGCAAAGACCTTTGCTTTTAAAATCCTTAATGAAGATGAGTCCAAAAAACAGTACTAAAAGCTATGGGAAAGTCTTGAAAATCAAACTGCAAAAAAAAAAAAAAAATACAGGCTGCTGAGTTGATGCCCATAATGGACGCTGAAGTCAATACCACACGTGTTAGTTAAATGGCTGCAAACCACCACTAAATGGATACATGAAGTACATTTTGTGTGTCTATTCTGTCTTTTTTTTTTTTTCTTGTTTAAATCAAAGCCTATTGCTAGAGCTAAGGAATTTCAAAACTTCACATTCTGGTATAAAACTGCAGCCATTGGGGCTTCCCTGGTAGTGCAGTGGTTGAGAGTCCGCCTGCCAATGCAGGGGACACGGGTTTGTGCCCCGGTCCGGAAGGATCCCACATGCCGCGGAGTGGCTGGGCCCGTGAGCCACGGCCGCTGAGCCTGCGGGTCCGGAACCTGTGCTCTGCAGCGGGAGAGGCCACAACAGTGAGAGGCCCGCGTACCGCAAAAAAAAAAAAAAAAAAAAATACTGCAGCCATTGGAGATTTTCTCTGAGCTCCCTATTGACTCTTGCTCTACGCTTTTCTCCTCCTCCATATGCCTTTCTCTTCTTTCTTTTTTTTTTCCCTCACCTTCTGTATTCCCACCAAAATTACTGCCAAAATTGTTAATTTCAGTCATTTAATTTTTTATCATGAGTTTTAAGTCCACTTTTCCAAGAGGCATTTATACTTTCAAAGCTATCTTTAATAGTGAAAAGGAAGTCTCCATATTCTGGCAAGCAAATGAGAGACAGATTCTCTTTGTGGGAGGGAATGGGCAGCTCAAGTCCTTGACATCAGGTCCCACTATCTGCAGCACCCTGAGTGGATGCAAGAGTTTGGTGTGGAAGTGAAGTTCCCCTCTTGGCTCTCAGCTCACTACTCCAGATTTACTGAAATTGAGCATCAGATCCTTTCTTTTTTATGCTAAGGTCCTCCATGCTGCCAGAAAACCACTGGAGTTGTCCTGAGGTCTAGAAACCTCTTGTCAATCCTACTGTTGTACACGTCATTGCAAATGTATTTGAGCTAACAGGGAACACATCTAATAGTACATAAATTCAAATCCCTCCTGTTTTTCTTGTGAAAGATAATAATTTGTTAGCTTAAATAAGAGGCAGGCCCTTTCTGAGAACTATCATTCTGTAAAATTAACACCTAAGATCTTTTTCCTGATAAGAAGTTTGCAATTAATAGTTAACTATGAATATCAAGCCAGAATTTCTTACTTTCAACTAATCATGACTACAATAAATGAAGAAAGCTTTAGTTCAAATACACAGCTGATTTTACCTAACAAGAGAACCAAGAAAGTACCCCAATTAACGAGTTGTTAATAGTTCAATCATTCATCTATTCATTCATTCAAAAAATAACTTATTAAATACCTATTATAAACTAGGCCCTGTGCTAAGCCAACGGAGATATAATAATAATAGCTAATATTTATTGAGCACTTTATGGTATATTAGGCATTTTCTAAAGGCTTTACAGGTAATGTCTCATTTAATCCTCACAGGAGGTACTGGCCTGTCTCTAACATTTGCCAGGTTAGAGAAGCAAGGGTAAAATAGAGGACTCTAGCCTACCTCCCTTCTCTCCCCACCTACAGCATATCTTTCGTCACACAAGGAGCCTTGCATCAATTGGTGTAGACACCTTGACCCAAACATCCAAGCTGTGTCCACCTTCCCACTCTACACACAGCAGATCCTTAGTTACCTACCATAAGGTCTCTGGGTACACACACCAGAGACACAGACTAGCTTTGGGAGGATGGACCTGGGGAAAAGCCCAGCTAGCTCTGGAAGCTTGCTCAGAGCTATTTGGGTAGGGAGTCCTGGGATCTCAAGTATCAGAAGTATGGCCTAGAAGAGGCAGATACAGGAATTGAACTGCTTGCCCATGGGGTGAGACATAGCCAGAAGAAAGTTATCTTCTAAAGCACAAGGTCCAGGGCAGGAGCCTTAGTTGCCTGGGTCTAAAGGGCAGTATCAGTGAGGAAGGTATAATTATTATCCCCAATTTGAAGATGAGAAAACTAAGATCAGAGGTTAAACAACTTGTCTTAGGTCACATAGCTAATACATGACAAAGCCAGGATTTGAAAGCAGACAGGCCCTGGAGTCAGACTGCATGGGTTCAAATCCTAGTTCTGCCCATTAGACAATGTTGTCCCTCCATGGATTAATGAAGAAAATAGTTCTCTGTTGTCATAGTTTATTGTGTAGTGGAAAAGAGACAAAAAACAAATTTAAAAACTGAATAACTATATAATTATGTATTTTATAGTATAAATTATAAAATATAAATGCTATAAACAAAGGGTAGTGGTAGGAAATGTAACCAGTGGGTCCAGGGACAAGGAAGCTCATTTGGATAGAGGTCATTATAAAAGGTCTTTCTAAAGAGGTTACACCAAGGTGACAGCTAAAAGATGAGAAATGGTCAGCAGCCATGCAAAGACAAGGGAAGGAACAGTCCAGTCACGGGATCTAGTGTACATATGGAAAGCCTGAAGACACCTGTCCAAGTTAATTCAAAACACCTATTTTTCAACCAACTTCATTCATTCTCTCATTCATTCCTCCATTCATTCATTCAAAAAAATATTTCTAAAAGCCTATTTTACGTAAGTTCTATAGTAAAAGTAGGATACATCAGGACAAATCCTCACTTTCGGAAGTTCATAGTCAGCCTAGTAGGGAAGTGTAGATGCCCAAACAACTAAAAACATGGTGAACATTTATTAGCTGCTCACTAGGCAACAAGTGCTATACTAAATACCTTACATCCATTATTTCATTTAATTTTCACAGTAACCCTATGAAGTATGTACTATTATTGTCTCCATTTTATAGATGAGAAGCTGAGCAGCTAGATAACTTGCAATGGTCACATAGCTGGTAAATGGCTGAGCCATTTAACTACCATATTAAAATATACTTCCAAAATGTCACGCAAATTGGAGGAGAGAAGAAAATTTGCAGGTAAGCAGTAGAAAAGCAGCTCGACTTTTGCATTTCATTGATTACCCTAACATCTGGAACCTACTAACACCAAGATAAGGGTAATGCCAAGTTCTCAGTAGTCCTGCAACTTCTCTGAACTTACTTTAAATTTTATCTCCCTGACATAGACCCTGAGAGTCACTGGCCAGAAGACAACTCAGTAACCCCTCTCAGGTCCCAATCTGTGTCCCTTAATCCTGTCTCCTTCAGATGAGCACCAGAGATCCACTCTACCCCTGCCAGCTTAAGGGGTAGCTTTTGCACCTGGTCATGACCCTTGGGATAGCATTAGTACCCCCTAGTCACTGTCCTTCTCCCGAGATTCCTATAAGTAGAACTCTAGCTGCCCATAGCCCAGGACCCCTCCAGCCACTGCTGAATATATCAGAATTTTTGGAGAGGGGAAAGGGCGGAGGCAGCACAAGGTGGGGGAGGGGACAGTGATTTGTTCGGGGTTTTTTTTAAGTCCTGGCATTTTTTTTTTTTTTTTTTTTGCAGTAAGCGGGCCTCTCACTGTTGTGGCCTCTCCCGTTGCGGAGCACAGGCTCCAGACGCGCAGGCTCAGCAACCATGGCGCACGGGCCCAGCCGCTCCACAGCATTTGGGATCTTCCCAGACCGGGGCACAAACCCGTGTCCCCTGCATCGACAGGTGGACTCTCAACCACTGCGCCACCAGGGAAGCCCAAATCCTGGCATTTTGAAAATATTAGTTTAAAGCACACAGTTTCCCCCCTTTTAGCTAACTTCAGCTAATTCTCGTTTTTCTAATTGTACATCCGTGTACTTTCATTAAAAAGCTAATGGTCTCAAACCACTCTTAGCAAACACCAGATGATCCTCCTTGGCAATCCCTAATAGACTTTGTGCTGACACAGTATCATAAATTAATAATATTTTTAATAACAAATTTCATTCATTTTTAATAACAAATTCATAGGCGTGAGAATCTCTAATACTCCTCACCCTCCAGTACCTAAATCTTATAACTTAGGAGAGTTCCGTAAACGTATTCTATCAGAGGCCCTTAACCTATAGTTCATGAACCCTCTGAACTTGTATGTACAATTGTAAGTATGTATGTATGTATTTCTGAGAAAAGGATCTATAACATTCATCAGGTTCTCAAATGAAACACAACTTCCAAAAAATTAAGAATTACTGTTATTTCAGTGATATCACCACAAATCTTTGGTCCTCTTGTACAATTCTGCTACATGTAAACTTATTTTTGTGTTGCTTGGAGGAACTATGAGGATTTCAACCTCAGTCATTTGTACCATTTCTACCAGGGATGTTTAGAAGAATAGGGAACTGAGAATAGGAACAGGAAGTGCAATAGTTGGCAAGACAGGAATAGAACTTTTTACGACACCTTGGGAGAAATAAAGAAGTACAGGAAAAAATAAACCTGCTTTTGCACTGCACTCCCGTGTCTGCAGGGAGGATGGGCAGAAAGCACTGCTACAGCCTGGAATCATCCTGGTCAAAGCTAAGGCTCTCAAAGGGAGCAATTAGGAAATACAAAAGTCTTCCATGGGTTCAATTCCTCAACACCTCCAGGGCATTTGGGGTTGAAAAAAATACGGTCTTGGGCTTCCCTGGTGGCGCAGTGGTTGGGAGTCCGCCTGCTGATGCAGGGGACACGGGTTTGTGCCCCGGTCCGGGAAGATCCCACATGCTGCGGAGCAGCTGGGCCCGTGAGCCATGGCCGCTGAGCCTGCGCATCTGGAGCCTATGCTCCGCAGCGCAAGAGGCCACAACAGTGAGAGGCCCACGTACCGCAAAAAAAAAAGAAAAGGTCTTATGAAGAAAAAGATCTTTTGTATTTTCTAAAATAAAACAATATAGGCATAATTAACTGAATTTTATACATCTTAAATTAGTAGAAATGGAAACTGTTCTATTATTTTTCACTTACCTTTCTCCTGATTGGTAGAAATGTTCTAGGATCTCCTTGCCTCAGAGTTTCAACATAATATTCAGATATCTGCATTGTTTTGTTGTAGATACTCTGCATCCTGAGAGTCACTACTTCACAAGCCATATAGAGGCTCTCCAGGTTTCAGGTCTGATGAGTCAGAGCTGTCCATTCCTACCCTGAATTCCATTTCCTGGGTCCTACAGTGATCCCAGTACAAATCACAGCATAACTTGTGCATTTGAGATGGTAAAGGCTCTGGGTCAGTCTATCATATAAATTAAAGCTCCTTCATTTGTTCAATTATTTATCAAATAAATTCTGGGCACCTTCTTCATGCCAGGCATTCTGCTAACCATTGAGGATGCAAAAATGACCAAGACAAGCATGGCTTGATCCCTCATGGAACTTCTAATCTAGTGGGAGATGCAAGCTAATAATCAGATGCAATCATCACACAATGTGATATGCATTGTGATGGCACATTAAAAGGGAACCTAAACTCCACTTGGAGGGGGATGGTCAGGGAAGACACAGGCAGTAATGGCTCAGCTGGGACCTAAAAATGAATAAATATTGGTTAGAAAAGAAAAGAATGGGTCAGAGAAGAGTTGGAAGCACATGACAAACAACAATTACAGCAACAGTAATAATAATCAGTATTACTAGAACAGTCTTGTAAGAGAGGAGTAACTGGAGATAAGATAGACAGGGAGCCAGACGATTAAGACTGCGTACGTCATGTTTAAAAACTGAAGACTTTTTTCTGAGAGCAATGGAGAGACACTGAAGGATTTTAAGCAAGAGACTAACATGATGATTTGTATTTTAGGAAGATAACTTTGGGTATCTTGAAAACAGATTAAAGGGACCAAGACTGAAGGTAGAGAAACCAGTTACAAGGGGAAGTGATGGCTGTCTAACTTAGAAAAGTGACAGCAAGGACAGAAAGAAGTGAATTGATTTGCATCCTTACATTGCTGATCTAAGGCCCAAGTTTGCTTTGCTTCAACTTTTTCTCTTTTTCCTAAGAGTTTATTGGGAAGACTGTCACTCCTCCTCCAAAAATTCGCTCACCTACCTACTCCAATCCCAAACCCACGACCTGATAATACCAACACAAATTAAATATACTGGAACAGAAATTCTCAAGCTTGCCCAAAAAAACTGTACAGAAATAAATATATGCAAACCATAATTTCATGTAAGGTGAAAAATTACTAAGCTTACTGGGTCATATGAAAGAAAAGTTAAAGGGCTTTCGTTGGTACACTTATACCTCAGTACCTCTCATTTTATTTTTTCATATTAGATTTCAAGCTCCTCCAGCACAAAAGCCTTTACAGAAGTTCAAGAAGAAATGCAGTTAAAAAGATAAAATGCCTCACCTCTAGGAATAAGTTTCTCTAATTGGCAAAAGAGTCATGAGTTTCAAAAGGATTTTCGGAAAGTGGGGAAGGATATCAGCTTTTCCCCACTGGCTGATCAGAAAGAGATATTAAAGGAAATTAGATTCTAAAGAGTATGCATCTGACAGAAGACAATGGGGCTAAAGTGGAAAGACTCAGAATGTCATGTAATTTCTGATCTTGTCAGTGCTATTATGGGTGTGAAGAACAACTCTATCTGGGTACTTAAGGAAAACACGTTTTTCACTGGCAAGTTTGACTTTGGGAGAAAGGATAACTAGATATTTGGAGCAATCAGGCACTATGGAGCAATCATGGAAATCTTTAAAATTATGATTTAGGTGGACAAGACTCCACTTTGGAGGAATCATCAACTGTATTTATTAGATCACTAACTCTGCATGCCCAAAAGAAGAAAAGAACAACTTGCAAAAGAATAAAAGTCCAAATCACCTTCTCCCTAAACTTAAAATACTTCAATAAAACTACATTATAATAATATTGATGCTATAGTTTATTTTTAACTAACTAAAAGTTAATGTACTCAAGTTGTATATGGAAGAAGTACAATTCACAAAATAAACCAAAAGCGAGTTTCAAGATAAAATTCTTTAACATAGAATTGAGCATTAAAAGATATGGGTCACAGGGAGATCAGCTTGGTGCCTTGTGACCACCTAGAGGGGTGGGATAGGGAGGGTGGGGGGGAAGGAGACGCAAGAGGGAAGAGATATGGGAACTTACGTATATGTATAACTGATTCACTTTGTTATAAAGCAGAAACTAACACACCATTGTAAAGCAATTATACTCCAATAAAGATGTAAAAAAAAGATATGGGTCAACAATTTTACAGTCAATTTCATATTTCCACTGAAATTCTACTTGAGGACTCAGAAAGGAATCTATACTACATCTTCCTTAAATGACTTCACTTGGTTTTCATTAGGAGGGGATACTGCAGGAAGGGGGAGAACACTAATACTTATTGAGTATGCCCCATGAATGAAATGCATTATTTCCTTTAATCTAGCTAAAAGATTGATAAGATAGATAAGTATATATCCATTTTACAGATAAGGAAACAAGCTCAGAAAGATTATATAATTTACAAAAGTGAGAGATTTGTACTTTGAAATCTTAACTAAAGTAGCAAGTCTCTGAGGAAAAACTGACAAGAGGGATAATGACTGAGACATCAGGTCCCTCATTAGCCAGGTTGGGAGCCTTCTGTTGACCTCTGTTTGTGGATTTCAAGAAACCTCAGCCCTTTAGCATTAGGTTCACATTCATGTAACAGTATTTCTAAAGATAAGGCTCTGAGAAACACAATCCTGAAACACTCAAAAAGATATGTATTTTAAGACCTTTCTGGAAAACTCATTAGACACATTAGTACATTAAAAGACATCAGAAATCCCACATTAGAAACTTGCTGTATATGTAGCCCAGCAGGAAACAGATGTCACACCTAAGAAGAGTAACTGAAGAAAGTTGAATGAAGGACTGTTTACAAAGTTTAGGCAGAGTTCAGGGAACCAGTGTGGTACAAAGAATCATCCTGGGACTAGCAAGAGTGGGAAGCCATTACAATCCCTAGGTTAGAAAGGGCAGAGGATAGAAACTAGGACCAAGCTACTAAGATTCCAGAGAGGAGAGAACTGTGGAGAAGTCAACTGATGTTCTGCAGCCTTTTCCCCCATGAGGTATCTACCGTATCTAGGTTCATGGAAAGAAGCTGTGAATCCACAGGGCAAGAGGCTTTGCCTTGGCAGAGAGCAACTATTGAAGGACTGATGGATTCTCAACAAAAGCTATGGAAGTCAGAAGACTATTAAATAACATTTTTAAAGTGCTGAAAGATATAACTGCCATCCTAGAATTCTATACCCGCTAAAAATACTCTTCAAAAACAAAGTTGAGGGGCTTCCCTGGTGGTGCAGTGGTTGAGAGTCTGCCTGCCGATGCAGGGGACACAGGTTCGTACCCCGGTCCGGGAGGATCCCACATTGCTGCGGAGCGGCTGGGCCCGTGAGCCATGGCCGCTGAGCCTGCGCGTCTGGGGCCTGTGCTCCGCAATGGGAGAGGCCCCAACAGTGAGAGGCCCGTGTACCACAAAAAAAAAAAAAAAAAAAGAATACGCAGGTACTGAAAAATAAACACATTTGGCCAATGAAAAAATGAGAGAGATGCTCAATCTTACTAGAATCAGAGAAATGAGAGTAAAGACCACATGAGAAATAATTTTATACTTTTTTGGTTAGCAGAAATAAAAAACTGACAGTACCAAGTTGTGGAGTACTGTCAGATCTGCTATAATATTTGTCATGAAAATGTGAATCTGTTCCGATGAAATTAATATATTAATGAACAATTTGAGCATAACATGAATTTTGCATTTGATTATGCACAATTTCATCCTGACAAAGGCAGAAAACTGTATCCAGCTGAAGCAAGCCACATAGGAATATACATTACACACACATCTCTAATATCTACCAATACCTCAGTTCACCAGTATCATGAGCCATACCCAACCACATTTGGTGCTACAATGCTCCATCCAATTTCAGATAACCTTCCTTCCATCACTACACAGTAACTCACAAGCTGCCGCCCTTCCAGAAACCCACTTGCACAAGGAAACTTCAGGTCTTTTTCAAGGTAAAGTGTTATATTTATTGTAATATTTATATATTTCTCAAGTATTTAAGATGTATGAAACTGTGCTACTGTTTTTACGTGCCACTAACAAAACTTTTGAGCATTTTCCCCCAACTCCATTATTCCCATAAGCCCTGTGGTTTTTATTAGGTGATTATGCATAGCATGGTGACTTTTACGACACAAGTGTTGTATTATAGCAGAATTGACAATAGATGGACAATGGAATCACCTATATGTGGGTATATAATTCTAAATTGCCATATCACTTTGGAAAATAAATTGACAGTAACTTGCAAAGCTGAACATTGACATACCTTATAATTCAACAATTTTACTCCTACATATACAGCTGAAAGAAAGTACTGTACATGCACATCAGGAGACATGTTCAAGAATATTCATAGCATCAGTATTCAAAATAGCAAAAATCTGGGAACAACATAAATGACAATCGACAGGATAACAGATAAAATGTTAAAATGTGACACAGTCACACAATAGAATATTACAAGGCAATAAAAATAAATGAAAATCATAACTATGGAGTGGAAAAAAAGCAAATTCCGGAAGATATGATGTATCATTTTATAAAGTTCAAATACATGCAAAACTAAACAATATATTGTTTAGGCAAATATATATTTATTGCTTAGACAAATATATATTTCATATTTCACAACTTAAAAGCAAGGTAATGATAAACACAAAATTTAGGAAAGTGGTTACCTCTGAAAAAGAGGCATAAAATGGAATAAGGAAGAACACATAGACAATGGTAATTACTACTAGTAACAGAAAAATGGAATAAGGAAGAACACAGACAGTGGTTTTACTACTAATTTCTAGTTCTCGAGCTAACTTCATAGAAATTCATTATATTATTAATCTAATTTTGTTTATTTAAAGTCTAAATACAAAATTTTAGAAAAACATTTTGTCTGATAAAGGAAACATTTTAATGCTTTCCAATGAAATCAACGTTTGCTTTAGTTTAACAATTATGGACAAAAGTACTTAAAAGGAATGAAAAATTTCCTTTATCATAGCAAAATGTTAGCATTTATTTACAGGTGATTGAAGTCTAGAAATGTTCCACTATAAAGCATTGACTACATCTTAATATTGATAGAGTTACTTCACCTAAAAGCTATTTTTTCAAATTACACCTCCTAACTTCTCTATTTCCTTTTAAGGAAATTTTCAGTAGGCCATGAGGTTAGAAATAAGCACAAAAAATCAATGTGTCCATTAGAAAAAGAAACTGAAATTATAGCTTAAAGGAAAGAAGCTGAGTCATTTCAGTAGAATGATGAACCATAAGCTCTCAAAGATGCAATTTTCTTCCCCCCTCCTAATTTGTCAATTTCATGGTCATCCATTAAGAAGTCAAAATGTCTGTACTCAGCAAGTCCTCTAATACAGGTGTGCGGATGGTAGCATCTGTAATGTATAGGCTGTTTACTTTGCAAGAATTTTATCATTGGCGTTGCTGCCTGTGCCTCTGAAGATAGTCTTTGATCAAATTCACTCAGGTGCTGACTTGCCTTAGGTCTGCCACTAAAACATAGATGCCTAAAGTCTACTTTTAGGCATATTTCCTGGACCACACACACATCAGGGACCTTGTCTGGGGCGCTTTCAGTGAGGCATACAAAAGTAGGTCCCAACAGACCATGAACATCTCACATGTAAGTACCATGTCCCATTACTCTATGTATCCCTGTGACCCGACACATTATTGATGAGTCCTGGTTGTAAAGGCAAAATGAAATCTTATATCTGGCACATAAGTAGAGCTCCACAGACCCACCAACAGAAGTAAGGCCAGTGCCTAATTTAGGAATAGGTGGCTCAAAGATGAGATAGTTGGGCTTCATCTTCATCTTAGTGTCCCTATAAGTCCTCTTCTAGCTCTAGGATTCTAGGGTTCAATAAGTTAATCCTACTGATTCCATCAGTTCTTATTAACTGACCAATCAACAAATATAGAAAAGTACCTTAGCAGGTACTGTGGGGTGACACTAAAAGATCTGTACATACTTCCTGTATCCAAAGAGCTCAGAGTCCAAGAATTTACATGGAAATGCAAAGGACCTAGAATAGCCAATACAGTTTTGAAAAATAACAAAGTGGGAAGACTTACCCTACCTGACTTCAAGACAATACAAAGCTACAGCAATCAAAGCACTGTGGTATTGATTTAAAGATAGACAGATATAGACTAATGGAACAGAAGAGAGTCTAGAAAAAGACCATATATACATCAATTGATTTTCAACAAAGGTGCAAAGGTAATTCGATAAGTAACACACAGTCTTTTCAAGAAATATTTGTAGAGAGAGAGTTGCAGGGATAGCCTCCAAGTGTCCTGGGTGTGCTTCCCTCACTGGGTCACCCATCCCGGGTCTCTTTTTTTTTTTAGAAAAAGACCATATATACATCAGTTGATTTTCAACAAAGGTGCAAAGGTAATTCGATGAGTAACAGACAGTCTTTTCAAGAAATATTAGTAGAACAATTGGATAATCATATGCAAAAAAAAAAGAACCTCTCAACCCTTACTTCATACCATAAAACAAAATTAACTCAAAATGGATAACAGACTTAAATGTAAGAACTAAACTTATAAAACTTCTAAAAGAAATCACAAAATCTTTGTGATCTCGTGATATGCAAAAATTTTAGACAGAACACATAAAGGGCAAGCCGTAAAAGAAAAGACTGATAAATTGAACTTCATCAAAATTAAAAAGGTTCTTCTTTGAATGACTATTAAGAAAATGCGGAGGACCTGAGGAAGATGGAGGAGTAGAAAGCACAAGGAATCTGTCTCCCCACCTAGACAACAATCGCACTGGCAAAATCTGTCTGATATAACTATTTTGGAACTCTGGAGTCTACTGAAGGTTTGCAACTTCCAGCAGAAGGACTGGACTGTGAATTGAGGTGATTTTAGTCAATTTCAGCTCTTAGCACAATAGCAACTACCCATCTCCCACCCCCAATGGCAGGTAGCCACGCGCCAGGAGCAGCTTGCATACCGTCTGACCCTCGGCACAGAGACCGTGACCAAGTGGGATTTGTTCTTGCAACGCAGGGATGGTTCAACATACAAAAACCAGTCAATATTATACGCCACATTAACAGAATGAAGAAACAAACAAACAAACCCACATGATCATCTCAATTGGTGCAGAAAAAGCACTGACAAAATTCAACACTCTTTCATGAGAAAAATACTTAGAAAGCTAGGAATAGAAGGAAATGACCTCAACAATATAAAAGCCATAAATGAAAAACCCATGGTGAACATTACTCAATGGTGAAAGACTGAAAGCTTTTCCTCTAAGATCAGCCAACAAGGCAAGGATGCCCACTTTCACCAATTCTAGTCAAAATAGTATAACAAGTTCTAGCCAAACCAATTAGGAAAGAAAAAGAAATAAAAGGCATCCAAATTGGAAAGGAAGAAGTAAAATTATCACTGTTTGGAGATAATATGATCTTATATGAAGAAAACCTTGAAGATTCCACAAAAAATGGTTAAAACTACAGTTGGCCCTCTGTACCTGCAGGTTTTACATCCACAGATTTCACCCAACCATGGGTCCAAATTCTATCTACACTTGTTTAAACCTACAGATGGGAAACCTGTCGAGAGCCAACTGTATTTATTGTACTAATGCTTTTTTATATAAAGGATTTGAGCATCCCTGGATTTTGTTATGGGGGCTCCTGGAACCAATCCCCCAAGGATACAGAGGGATGACTATAATAAATAAATTCAGAAAGTAGCAAAATACAAAGTAAATACACAAAAATCAGTTGCATTTCTATACACTAACAACGAATAATCTGAAAAGGAAATTACAAAAACAATTCCATTTACACTAGTATCAAAAATAATAAAATACTTAGGAATTGATTTAACCAAGAAAGTGACAATGAAAACTACAAAACGTTGCTGAAAGAAATTTAAAAAGACTTACATAAATGGAAACAAATCCCATTATCATGAATTGGAAGACTTAATAACTGTTAAAATATTAGTACTACCCAAAGCGATCTACAGATTCAAGGCAGTCCTATCAAGAATCTCAAGGGACCCCAAAAAGCAGAACAATCTTGAAAAAGAACAAAACTGGAGGATTCACACTTCCTGATTTCAAAATTTACTACAAATCTACAATAATCAAAAGAGTGTGGTACTGGCATAAAGACAGACATATAGAACAATGGAACAGAACAGAAAGCTCAGAAATAAACTCTTCCATACATGGTCAAACGATTTTTGACAAGGGTGCCAAAGACCGTTCAATGAGGAAAGGACAGTCTTTTCAACAAATGGTGCTGCAAAAATTGGATATCTGCATGCAAAAGAATGAAATTTGACTCTTAACTAACACCATATACAAAAATCAACTCAAAATGGATCAGAGACCTAGGGACTTCCCTGGCGGTCCAGTGGTTAAGACTCCGTGCTTCCACTGCAGGGGGTGCGTGTTCAATCCCTGGTCAGGGAACTAAGATCCTGCTTGCCATGCGGCCAAAAAAAAAAAGGATCAGAGACCTAAATGTAAGGCCTGAAACTATAAAACTCTTAGAAGAAAACATGACAAAAACCTTACAACATTGGATTTGGCAATAGATATGACATCAAAGGCATAGGTAAAAAAAGAAAAAATAGACAAATTGGACTTCATGAAAAATTTAAAATTCTGCATATCAAAAGATGGTATCAACAGCAACCCATAGAATGGGAGAAAGTATGTGTAAATCTGATATAGGAGATTAATATCCAGAAATATATAGAGAACATCTAAAACTCAGGCAACAGCAACAACAAAACAAAAAACCCAATTCAAAAATGGCCAAAAGATCTGATAGGCATTTCTCCAAAGAAGATATGCAAATGACCAATAAGCACATGAAAAGATACTCAATATCACTAATCATTAGGGAAATGCAAATCAAAACTACAATGAGATACCACCTCTCTCATTAGTATGGTTACCACCAAAAAAACCAGAAAACAAGTATGGGCAAGAATGAAGAGAAACTGCAACCCCTGTGCACTGTTAATGGAAATGTAATTGCTATAGCCACTGAGGAAACAATATGGCAGTTCCACAAAAAAATTAAAAATAGAATTACCATATGATCCAGCAATTCCAATACTGGGTATATACCCAAAAGAATCCAGAGCAGTGTCTCAAAGGGGTATCTGTACACTCATGCTCATAGTAGCATTATTCACAACAGCCAAAAGGTAGAAGCAATCCAAATATCTACCAAAGGATGAATGGATAAACAAAATGTGGTATACAGATACAGTGGAATATTATTCAGTCCTAAAAAGGAAGGAAATTCTGACACATGCTACAATATGGATGAAACTTGAGGACACTGTGGTAAGTGAAATAAGCCAGTCACAAAAGGACAAATACTGTATGATTCCTCTTATATGCAGTACCTACAATGGTCAAATTCATTGAGACAGAAAGTAGAATGGTAGTTACCAGTGGCTGGGAGGAGGGGGCAATGGGGAGTTATTTAATGGGCACAGAGTTTCAGTTTTGCAAGATGAAAAATTTCTGGAGATTGGCAGCACACAATATGAATATCCTTAATACTACTGAGTTGTACACTTAAAAATGGTTAAAATGATAAATTTTTATGTTCTGTGTATTTTACCACAATTAAAAGTAAAACAAAACAATCACCATTAAGTGGGCTCAGATAGGAGAATTCAGAAGGGGATGAGGGCCGACTCATATGGCTGTACAAGTTGTCGTGCACAAGGGCACCTAGCCATGGGCTTGAAATCTAACCCACATTGTTCTCCAAGCCAAGCAAACCTAATTTGTAAAGAAGGAAGGGTAAAGGGAAGGAGAAGGAGGAGGGAGGGAGGAAGAAATTAAGAGAGACAGTAAGAAAGGGGGGAGGGAGGAAGAGAAAAAAAGGGAGCCAGTAGAGCAAGGGGGAGGAGGGGGAGGAGCGGAGGAAGGAGGAAAAGGTTCTACCCAGTGGGGTGAGTTTGTTCTCAGGACTTCTGCTTTAAAAGCTTCTGATTCTGTGAGAGAACAGCACTGGGTGGTTCAGAATTACTATTTAGGATCTGTGTTTCCCTTTGAAACTACAGTATGTGCAGCAGCACTAAACTGTCCTCTAGAAGATAAGATTGAGAGAACCGGATCACCTTTTTCTAATTCTCTCACTGACCTCTGTTTCCAGGCAAATGACATTATGCTGAAAAATTCCACCATTTCCCTCAGTTAAATGCTGCCTTCTTCTGAATGGAAATACTCCGGGAGTAGTTAACATATCAGTATTAACGTTTATTGAGCTTTTTCTTTGTTCCAGGGACTGTTCCAAGTAATTTACATGCGTTACTATACCATTTAATCCTGAAATGCCCCAGATGAGGTAAATACTATTTTTATACAATTTTTACTTGTATAGATGAAGAATCTGAGACACAGGTTAAATAATAGTATAAGGTCACATGGTTGGTAAGGAAAGCTCTGAAGTCCATGTTTGACTTTTTCTTCAATGATAGATGCCGTTTCCCCATAAATAACCTTTCCTTTCAGAACAGAAGTTAAACAAATTAAATAAGAGCTGGCATTCTTTAGACCACATCATCACCTTCTAAAGGGAGCTGGAGCCTGCTAAGGCAGCCTGAGGGGAGTTAAACAAGGAAAGGCTAAACAGGGCCAGCCCACTTCAAAGCAGCCCCTCCTACAGGGAAGTCCAACCCAAGGACCTGGGGTTCCTAATAACACTGAATTTCTTGCAGTTTCTGGCACATACCATGTTTCTTTCACTGTGCCTTTGCTCATGCTGTCCCTACCACCAGGAAAACACCGCCCCTTGCCCTACTTTACCAGAATGACTCTGTCCCAACCCTCAAAACTAAACTCAACTCCCATCCTCTCCAGGAAGGCTTCCATAAGCCGCCTTCTTCCCTAAACCGTCTCTTTCCTCCCTGCCAGAATGAACCTAGTACACCTCCCATATTCCATGGAAATTACTGCTTTTCTGTGTCCGTTTCCTCCAGTTCGGGAAGAGACTGTGCCTTATTTATGACTACCATTTACAGAGCGATGACTGCTTTCCATAGATTATCTCATTTAATCCTAAAAACAATCCTATGACATGAATATTCTCAATCCCTTTTTTGCATATGAGGAAAAAGTCTTAGAGCAGGTATCTTCTCTAAGCTAATAAGGAATAGATAAAAGATTTAACTTAGATATGATACCAAAGCCTAGTGGTACTTGTAACCACTAGAGTGCACAGCACTTCCCATATTCAGATTTGTATTCCATACCTGCAACACAGTAGCCTGCAAATAACTGATGTTTAGGAAATGTTTACTGAACTGATTTGAAGCCAATGATAAATGATAAATAACTTAAATGATAAATAAATAAACCAATACACAGAAATAAAGGCACAGTATTTAAACACTGAAACTTTACTCCCTTTCAAGGCAAATTAAGCAAATAAAAACAAAGGGGAAGAAGAGGGTATTTTCTAGGCCCATCTGGCTACACCTGATGCATAAGGATCTGCCGATCAAGAGGCAACAGTACCCAGCTGGTTTAGGTCATTGAGAGAAAAGCTGCATGCAGACAGCTTACATGCTGGAATAAATGAGCAAGGTGAGCAAATACCACTTTCTGGAGAAGCTGGGACTTATTTCACACTGCTGCTGTCTTCAGAGAAGATAATTTCTTTAAGTGAGCGGGAGATAAGGGAGGAACTGCGGCTAAAGGGTTTAAAAGAAAGGGGGATGGGTTCACATGTAGTACTTTCTTAACTTCATAGATAAGAAATGCCTGATTGAGGAACTGTTTCACCAGGGACCCTGAACAGTGATATGTGAAGAAACTGGCAGAGCTGAAATTCTTCAACTCTGAGGGCTTCACGATAAACACAACAATAGCAGTTAATATTTATAAAGCACTTATTATGTTCCAAATTCTGTGCAATGAGCATTAAATGAGACAATATGCATTTAAAAAAAAGAAAAACAACTTAGCACAGTGCCCAGCACTGAGTCCTGCTTCAATAAATGTCAGTAGTCGTCTTCATGTCTATTATTATTAACATTACCACCCTCAGTTCACTTACTCCTCACAACAACACAGGAAGTATATACTTTTATCATCCTCATATTACAGATAGGAACTAATTTTAGGCAGGTGAGATAACAAACTCAGGTGCACACAATTAGAAAATGGAGGGAGCAGAGCACAGGGCAGACAAGCCCTAAAGGGCAGAAGTGCTAGTGTAGTAATAATGTAATAGTACTACAGCTACTATAGGTGATCCTGTGTTGAGCACTTCACAATCATCATCTTTACACCTCACACCAACCCTGCAAGGCATTATTACATCTTTTAAATATGAGGAGACTGAAGCTCTGAAAGGTCATACCCAAACTCTCACAGCCGGTAGGTAGCAGGCCAGATTTAAACTCAGATCTACCTGACCCCAAAGGCTATACAATTCCATGACACTAGGTTTTCTTTGGTCATAAAATGTGCTGTAATGCACGCCCAAGGAAACCACTGTGGACACTGTACTGGGCCCCCCATACACTGGGCATCTACCATGTGGATTGTATTTTGCAGGTATTATTGTGAAGAAGGCACACAGAAAGCCAGATAACTTGGCTTCTATGCATGACTCCAAGTTCAAAATCTAATGCTTCCTGTCAAGGGCATTCGTGTACTCAAGTAACTTGGTAATAAAAGGAAAAGAGGAGGGCTTCCCTGGTGGCGCAGTGGTTAAGAATCCACCTGCCAATGCAGGGGACATGGATTCGAGCCCTGGTCCGGGAGGATCCCACATGCCATGGAGCAGCCAGGCCCGCGTGCTGCAACTACTGAGCCTGTGCGCCTAGAGCCCGTGCTCCACAACAAGAGTAGGCACCGCAATGAGAAGCCCGGGCACCTCAACGAAGAGTGGCCCCCGCTCGCCGCAACTAGAGAAAAAACCGCACACAGCAAAGGAGACCCAACGCAGCCAAAAATAAATTAAATTAATTTTTTAAAAAAATTCTTATTAGTCTCAGGTTTAAAAAAAAAAAGAAGAAAAGAGGAAACCACGGGTCTTTCCTGGAAAAATGGTTTGGGGGAAGGCTAACTTTTCAAAGAGATTATTTTGGGGAACCAAGTTTGATACAATTTAACTCAATGTGGAACTCAAGATAAGTGAGCTTCCCTGACAATAAACAAATCAGAGTATCTCTTCTCCGGAGCACAGCTCTGTTCCACCACCACTACTCTGAGGCATTACACCGCTCAGATGGAAAAAAAAAAACAAAACCAGTACTATCCAGAAAAGACCTAGAAAATATCAAAAGGAGCAGAAGCTACAGTATCTGCCTTGATTTATTTTGGTGTCATAGATGTTGCTGCACAGTGCAAACGGTATGATGATATTTGCTGATTACAAGGCCAAGTAATATACTTCAGTGTGGATTGATGTATCATCAGCACTGTAAGAAACTACAGGTCTTACCTTGTAAAAAAAAAAAAAAAAAAAATTTAATTTCAGCCCAATTTGTCAGTTCTTCCTAGGGTTTCAGTTTTCCCCTCCTCAGGAAAAAATCTTTAAAACCATTTCATAGATAAAAATAGGTTTGGAGTTTCACACGGGTAACCTTGTAATTTTGTGCTTCTTGGTTATTACCATGTGCTCCTTTAGAACACTTGGGTCAGTTGTCTAATTTGAAAAGCTCTGCTGACACCCTAAAGTGCTTGTTCTAATTGTCGCTTAACATACACATAAGAAACTTCTTAGAAGATAAGCAAACGTTCATAATTGTTTCCCTGGTTTGAACCCAAAAAAGAAATGTAAATATATATTCTCATTAAATGAGCTGTGACTTTAATTACCGAAAAATGTTATTAATTCTGATAAGGATTATTCCAAAGGTAATAAAGATAAAAGCTTTCAAAATTAATTAAGCACATATTCATTAAACCCAAGGTAGCTTCAGTTTCTTTACTGAGCAAATACAATTAACACTTAATCTGAATCTCGATAAGTTACATAATCATGTGATTCAAAATAAAGGGAGGATACAACCTTGGCCTTCTCCGTTTTACATGGGAAAACATTAATGACGCTGACATCGGAGACAATTAGACAGTGTCAGCCAATTGTTTTTAGCCAGCTTTCTCTCACATCTGTGGTGTCTACAAGCAAGAAGGCTCATTGTTTCCACAGGCCTCCTTCGGGCCTTGGTTTTTTGTGTAAACCGTCAATCTTTTGGCGAATATCAAAGCCGTGAGGAAATTAGAACAGACCAGCTCTGCTGCCCCACACTAAAGCTTAGCAGGGTGCATCCACTATGCTACTAATTAGGCAGTGACCAACAAAATAACCTGTCAATGTCCGCTAGCCATTTCCCACACACCTGCATTTCATACCCTAATAAGCATACAGCAAGAGAGAAAAAGGGATAGCTGCTGAAGTGTGAAAAATGAACAAAATATAACAATGTTTCTATCCCCACCTATACTTCTGGCAATTACCATTTAACATTAGGGGGACTCAACATGTCTGAAGACTCACAATACAGTATCTGAAACTAAAACCCAGGGGGGAAGCCACACATTGAGACTGTATTAAGGGTTGCTTCAAAAATATCACACTAAGAAGAATCTAGAGTTATGTATAAAACCCAGGAAACTGAAAATGACCATAATTTAGATTAGGGACCAAGAGGCTGACTTTTTAAAAAACATTTTCTATTCAAGCCATTGAAAAAGAAATGCATACTATTTTCTTCATCGTTTCCTTCCATAAAACGAAAATATATCACAGGGCAGGAAACAGGTTGTCACGTTTTTCCTTATACATTCCACCCTGATTCAGTAAATGTGTGATCACCATCATTCTTTTGACCTACCACATATTAATTTCTTTTTCAGGTCTCTATTTTTTCCCATGGATTCCCACTGTAGGTTCTGAAAGCAGCATTTTATTTTCTAGCATTTTCAATCACAGAGAAAACTACGTGCCTTGGCAATTGAGGAAGCTAGAAAGTGCAATATTAAATGGTTTGAAAACACTCCTCCTTTGCCCTTGATCTTTAAAATATATTTGAAAACTCTCATCATCCAGGTGTAGAAACTGGTTCCATTATATCTTTAACAACATTATTCTTAACAGATTCCAACCAGATCTCTATTTAAGATGGTTCCCAATTAGTTGTGTCATAAAATCTCTAATATCTTTATTGATTCCAATATTTCTGAACTCAAAAATACATACTATCTCAAAAAAAAGTTTTTTGGGTAAAAATTAAAAAGTGTAACAATTTGGTTATTGTGATTAAAATAAGAACAATACTAACTGGATGCCTCTCAAAGTGAAGGATTAAGAAACAAACAAACTTTGCACAATGGCTCTCTCCACTTTATTTTACCCTAAACAAAGATTTTGTAGTACAGGTATCCATACGATAGATTTCTTATGAAAAGGCTACTGGCTTTTAAGACCATATAGCCATTGGAGCAGCTCCTTTTTGTGCCTAGGGATCCAGCTGAACTTTTTTAAAAACAGAGAACAAGAGAAATGTAAGGACAAAATTGTTATGTGAAGAAACATCACTTCATCTCAATATGTGCCAAGAAATAGGCTATATTGTGAGAGAATCCTTGATAGAATCACATACAATACAGACCAACATTCAAACGGTATTTGTTAGATACTTCTGAACACTACTTTTCTTTTCATTAGACTTTATCCAAAAACAGCATTTTCGATTATAAATAAAAACTTTCTCCACCTCTTCCTACTTGAACTCAAGTACAGAAGGCCCCTATTTAAAATGCAGCTCTGGAGCCGCCACCAGGCTGCCTGTTCAGCTGCCAGTGGCTTTTGTGTACAAAGATGTTAATTGGTCCTAATCCCCTCCTAGAAGCTGTTTTGGTAGCCTGACCTGGCACCCTGAAGAAGGACACCTTGGTGTGAAAAACTAAAGGGTCCATTGAGGAGGGAGTGAAAGGCAGCCAAGCATTCCAACACATTTTAATTTCAGGAATTAAAAAACAGGAACCTCATCATGGCGATCCTAGAGAAATCTTAAAAAGCTTTAATAACAGTGAAGTAAGTCCTGCAAACACCCAGTCTACACACACACACACACACACACACACACACACACACACACACACACAGAAGGAAGACCCAGAGCAGGGGCAAAAGGAAATTCAGATTCTCAAATTAAAAACTTGTTCAGCTTGTAAACTCGTTCTCTGAAATTCAAAGACTGAACCTGACTAGTTGAGACACTTATTTTTTCTGTCTTATTTTACCAAACTGACATGCTTATGACAGTCAGATTCCCACTCTGTTCAACCCACCCAAAGATTCTGCTAGAATATATGGTCGTATTTGGTTGAAGTACAGTATCTATCTCAATGACTAAATTTGTATTATAACTCAGTTTCTAGAAGAAAACGTGAAGAGAAGAGCAGTAATTCTTACGGTAAACTTTTAATTCACTCTAGTACATGTCAAATAAACAATCTTTTCTTAACACACTATAAAATACTATCTATATTATGTACCAGGTTAAAGAGTATACATTTGATACCCTGGGTGGCAAATTATGCTAATGGATGCATGATCTACACCTGTGGGGTTTTGAATTTTTTGACAGTTCACAGATCAACTTCATGGGTCAAAGGAGTCTGCCTTTCACCTGATAAAAGCAGAAAGATATTAAGGTTATGGATTACTAAAATGGCACCAAATGCCAAATATTCAAACATGACCTAGTTTATATTTTAATATCCCACACTGATTCCTGAAGGTTGCTGTTTATTTTTTTCCCATTAGCATATCAGATACAGGTAAGGGCAAGAGAGTCAGAGGGCTGCCTCTAGTGAGAACATCTGCAAGGTGCATCATTTAAAATGGAGTAGAATGTCCTCAAAACTACTGAAGAGTCACAGAAAGGGAATGGAAAGGTTTTCTGGCAGTGAATGGTCATTCTAAAAGCAGAAGGCATTCAGGTGTGCTTTTAAGTCTGAAATTTGAGATGATCTAGCCTGTGGAATAAGAGATTCCAATCATCAAGATGGATTTTGTATAATATAATCAGATATTAAAGACAAAAACAGCAGCCCTATTGTGGTCGTAAACATCTTTCCCACAAACCACTACACTCATCCCACTACATCTTTTTTTTTTTTTTTTTTTTTTGCGGTATGTGGGCCTCTCACTGTCGCGGCCCCTCCCGCCATGGAGCACAGGCTCCGGACACATAGGCCCAGCGGCCATGGTCCACAGCCCATGGGCCCAGCCGCCCCGCGGCATGCGGGACCCTCCTAGACCGGGGCATGAAACCGTGTCCCCTGCATCGGCAGGCAAACTCCCAACCACTGCACCACCAGGGAAGCCCCCACTACATCTTTTTTAAACGTTCACCAACAGTAATGACCACTGACCATGCCAAAATCCACTCTGAATATAAGTATCAAACATGATCATGATGTGGACCTTACAAGACACTCTCCCAAGCGATTCCTTTGTCACTTAGCAAATAAAAAAGAAAGAATGCAGGACTTGAAAAGTTATTCACTTTCAAACTCAGTATCTATGCTCCCTGAATCCCCTCCAAACACTTCTTCCTACTGGTGGAGATAGTCAATTAATGCTCCTTCACACAAGCCATCTTCTTAGGGACAGACCAGCCCTGAACGAGACATGAGTGGCTGCCTCCTTTATATCCCTATTTTTGAAAGTCCTAAAATCTATAAAGACCTTAACAGTACCTCATACAGAAAAATCTAAATAGTATAAATAAAAAGTACAATGTCTCTTCCAAAATAAAATCTCCTTTAAAAATTATTTAATGGAGGGCTACCATCTACCAATATCACTTCATTTGTTTTTGGTCTCAGGATATTTAGGCCAGAACTTAAATAACTTATCCAAATTCAGGGTTGTTAAAAAGTGGGGTTAAAATTTGAGTCATGTCTGATTCCAAAAATCACTTTCTTTTCACGCCACCACGACACTATATGCCTCTCCAAATTATTTTAAAATCTTACTAGGTAATCATAGAGAAGTGAAATATAAAGATGCTAGTCTTTTCAAATGTCTAGCACTAGCATAATCATATGGTAGGTGCTGAATAAATATTTGTGGAATTAAATGTTATTGGCCATTTCCTTTCTCTTATCTTTGAAGCCCAGGTTAGAATTTTAATTCTTTCTTATACTAAGCTGGGGGGCTCTAGATAAGTAAGTTCACCTCTATGAGCCTGTCAAATGGATAAATAACTGCCTACCAGATTGTCATAAACAGTAAATACATGTAAAGCATCTGGCACACATTAAATCAGGGTCTGGGAAACAATGACTGGCAGTTTATGACCACCTGTTTTGTCACTAAAGTTTTATTGGAACACTGCCACACTCATTCATTAAGGTACTATTGCTTTCAGGCTATAACAGCAGAGTTGAGTTCAATAGAGACTGTATGGTCCACAGAGCCTAAAATATTTACTACCTGGCCCTTTACAGAAAATGTTTGCCAAAACCCAAAGTAGGTAACCAATTAATGGATGTTTCCTTTCCTTTATTGAGTGAGATCACTTCAAGTTGAGTGAACTACATTTTTTTTTTAAGTTTTTAAGAGCCAAGTACCATGCTATTAACACGCGTCCCTATATATCCAGCCTGCATAAAATAAGATCTGTATGTAATACATATCAGTGGAAAGAGACACAAGAAGAGCTGGGCACAGCTCTGAAGCACAGGCTGGAGGATTGGATTATGCTTATCTCCAGGGCATGGGACTCAATGGCTGCCATTCATTTAGCTAGGGCATTTCTTCCAGGTTATGGAAGAGCTTCTTGAAGAAATGACATCTGAGCTGAAATCTAGAGGTTGAGTTAGCTAGGCAGGGAATTTCCCTGGCAATCCAGCGGTTAGGACTCTGAGCTTCCACTGCAGGGGGCACACGTTCGATCCCTGGTCAGGGAACTAATCCTGCATGCCGTGCGGCACGGCCAAAAAAATAAAAAAATAAAATGAAATAAATAAATAAAAAGAAAAAGAGCTAGGCAAAAATGGAGGGAATAAGTATTTGAGTAAGCAGAAACAGCTTATCAAAGATTTTGAGGTGGGACAGATCTTATGAAGCAGCTAGTATGGCTGAAGCATAGTGAACAACATAGAAAAAGGTAAAAACGATGTGGGGAGTGGGGTAGGTAGTCAGGATGGAGTCCCATAATGGAGGACCTTGTAGGTCTCAGTAAAAACTTTGGATTTTAGACTAAGACCTAAGTGAGTTAAGAAACCATTGAAGGATTTTTTTTTTGCTGTACGCGGGCCTCTCACTGTTGTGGCCCCTCCCGTTGCGGAGCCCAGGCTCCGGACGCTCAGGCTCAGTGGCCATGGCTCACAGGCCTAGCCGCTCTGCGGCATGTGGTATCTTCCCGGACCGGGGCACGAACCCGTGTCCCCTGCATCAGCAGGCGGACTCTCAACCACTGCGCCACCAGCGAAGCCCCCATTGAAGGATTTTAAATGACATAATCTAATTTATATTTTAAGATCACTTTGGTATTTGCATAATGATTAAATGAATAAATGGGAAAGAGTTGAAATAGGAAACCTCCATGACTGAGAACAGGCTAAAATCCAGGTCTCCTAATTTTCAGTTAATTTTATTTTCACTATATTGGGCTATTTTGGAGAAAGCAGCTCACATAACATTGTATCTGGGTCTTTTCCAAGCTTTGATTAGTTAATCTGGAAGGAGCTTCAGGGATAGCAGTTACATGGACCAGTAGTCTGGGTGTGAAGACTTAAAGGACAAGGTGATAAACAAAAGCTCTTCTGTCATAAGCCTCAGGAAATCAGCTAAATTGGAGAAATATGGTTCAGCTGCCCAAGGAATAAGAGAACGGCTATAGAATGAATAGCCAGAACGCTGGCCTAAGAAAACCAACATATGATTGCACCTAGGATGAAAAAAGGCAGGCCAATAAAATGTCTCAATTTTTAATTCTGAGAAACAACTGAAGAAATTTCAAGTGGCCGAGAGAGCTAACTTATTCTCTGTGGTCCCAAGAGTATCGATAGAGCAGGGCCAATGGGTAAAAGAAAACTAATGGAAGGCACGTTTTTATCTTGCCACGAGGCAGAACTTTCTAACACAAAGCTGCCCAAAGAGAGAACCGCCTGTTCCTGACCGGCTGATTCGAGTCACTTCCTTACCGGTGTACTATACTAAGTACTAGAGTAAGTTCCCCACCATTAAATGCTTTTAAACCATTTGGCTGAATTAGAGGACTACAAAAGTGCCTTCCAACAGGAGAATGGATGGTTGCCACAAAACCTGAAAGTGTCTATGCATTAAAGTGTACCTTTCTTCTCCTCCCAATTATTGAAAAAACAACTATTTTTAAATGGTAGAAGTAAAGCCAACAGGAAAGTTGAACCTTTTGCCCCTTTTCACAGTGAAAACATTTTCTGAAAAATGACCCATCTACATAGCAAGACTAGGACGCTGACTTTCCCACCTCCAGCTAAGGCACAGACACTGCTGTGTCCTAAGGAATAGGATGACCTGCTGTCTGCTCTCATCAGAGCACCTAGTGTGACAGAGGAACACCCAAGGGGCTTACATTTCAAATAGGACAGTAATACAGCTGTCCTTTCAGATTCCTGTGAATCAAATCTCAGATACCAAGGTATTTCAAATACTTTATTGAGTCTCAGGCAGAGATCAAGATTAATTCTTTATTAGGCTCTACAAAGACTTAGGCATTGCTTCTCAAATCTTACACGCTAAAATTAATTCAGTCCAAATGTTCAGGGACTCATTTTCCTCTCACTTCAAATACCTGAGGAAATGGGCTGCCAGTGAAAAGCCCTGCATTGTTAGAAAATCCAAACCACGACATGCTTCCTGGGATCTGAAAATTAGCAGGAGCTCACCCTCCAGCTTCCTGTCCTAGTGTTTTCTTGCTTTTTTTCCCTCTCAAACAAGTGGATCTAGTTACATTTGTTTCAGCTCTCAGATATTTCGGCAATTTTCCTTTCTGAACAGAAGAATTCAGTTCCTTTCTTAACAGTCCAAGCAGGAAAGGCAGGTGAAAAAGTTAACTGAAAAACACTAACAGTGCCGGTACCATAATTACCCAAGGAATATAAAGCTCTATTCTCTCAGTGATGAAAAAGGGGAATTACACATGTAACTTCCATTAACATTAATGGGACTTACCTACATAAATCCCTTAAGCGTCAGTGGGAAGAATGGACTCAGCATAACTATTAGCCCGGCACCTTTACTCTTTCAGTCATTTCTATTACATGATTAAAAGGCAAAGAGACGGGTGCTCTGCAAACCAGAACCAGATGAAGCTTCACTCCACAGAATTTATTGTCACCTTCTTCTTCAGGTCCATTTCTCTAGAATGGTTATAAAAACTGAGGCCTTTATTTCATTTTCTTGCCTTTTTCATATTTGACCTGATGGAAACAGAACTTAATATGCCACACAGTTTTTCACATGAGTTTTCCCTTAGTGGTTATGGGTTTTAGAGCTACTGTTTCTGCCCTAGAATGCAATTATCAGCAAACCATGCTGAAGAATAATTCTTAGCTAGATATACCGCTGAGCAACAGCTTAATGGGGGAAGACACTCTTGTACCCAAATCATTAAGACACAAAGCAGAAGATGAGGAGTATTACTGCGGAAGCACAAGTTTAAAATGCTGAGAAAGGAAACAAATCTTAATGGGGATAAAAGGGAAATGTTATGAAAGAGGTGGTTTTGAACTGGGCCTTGAAAGCCAAGTAAAATTATCTCCAACACAACCTCAGGACCAGACACAAATACAGGAAACACTTAAAGAGCAAACAAGGAGGCACAAAATAATAGTAAAGATGGTGGGTCTGGTGCCAGATAAGCCTGGGTTTGACTTCTGGTTCTGACTAGCTGTGTAACCACACCAAGCCTCAGTTTCCTCATCTACAAAATGTGAATAATAACACCTACCTCATAAGGTTATTGAGAAAAGTAAATAAGGCAATTGTGGAGTTTACTAAAGTCTCAGCCCTACATCTGGTAATATTAATTCACCATTCATTTGTTACTATTACCATTACAATTATTCATCTTGAATAGCCTCCAAATTATTTAGCATTAATAGCTTCCATAGTAAAAGTCTGATATGTCTGATTATTCCTAGGAATTACATGAGTTGGATTAGATTCCAACTAGGCTGATCTCCCCTCCCTTCAACATGCACTCTTCGAGCACCACCACCATGCACACTTTGATCACCACACATCGCATCACACTTTACCTGAAATGCACAACGCTCCTCACAACAAATCCTCCCTCACATCCCAGATCCACATCCCCCTCCCAGAAATCTGTCCTGGACCACTTGAACCAAAGGGATCTCCAAAACCATAAAACTAATCTGGTGAAAATCCTATTAGGTAAGTAGATTAGGAATTCTTATTCTTATTCATAGGTGAAGTAACCAAGGTCCAGAAAGGTCAAATGATTTGCCCATAGTCACGTGGCTAGTATTTGGCAGAGCCAGGACTAGAATCTCTGTCTTTTGATTCCTAGTCCCATAACCTCAGGACCTTAGTCGAACTTAATCCAATGATGAACCCACCATGATTATAGTATATTTTTAAAACAACGTGAGAACAATCACACATGGGATTGTTTTTCAGGTTTTTTTGGCTTGGGCTTATGACCATAAAATGATCATGGTTTTAAAACACCAGATCAATTAAATTAAATAACAAAACAGTTCTAATGATGTCCTACCTTGAGACCAGCACCACTGAGGGACAGCAGAAACAGAGCCATCCCTAGGACTCTACACCTTGTGCAATCCTCCCAGGCACAAACCTTTAAGATCAACAAGTAGGGAGACAGCTGGGGGTAGAAACAGAAGAATCAGCTGCTATAGGATACAATTTAGGCTCCCTAGCGTGACATTCAAAACCAAAGAAAAGTTCCCAGCTACCTTTCAAACCTCACTTCTACTACTCCCTTACTTACAACTTGCAGGGGTGGGGGGGCATCAGTCAAGAGGTTAAAGAATTATATATTACCATGGATACAAATCTATTAAATTAGTGGATGTTAGAAAAGTGACACTAATAGGGTGAGGGAAGTATAGAGGTGAGAAAAGCTTGACTTTGTATAGACGTGGGTTCATATTCTGGCTCTACAAATTTTTCACTGTAGTACATTAATACCTTGGGCAAATTATTTAATATGAGCCTCATTTTTCTCACCTGTGTGTGTATGCCATCTCCCTCAGAGATTCTCAAAGTGGTCCCTGGACCAGAAGCATCAGCACCACCTAGGAACTTGAAAGAAATATAAAATCTCAGACCACACTGAAAAACCTATAGAATGAGAACTCTATACTCTGGTGCTGGGCCCAGCAATATGTGTTATTACAAGCTCTCCTGTACATTGTAATCATCTGGACAGCCTTTTACAAATACTGATGTCTTGCTCCCATTCCCAGAGATTCTGATATAATTAGTCTGAGGCATGGGTCTCCTATTTCTAAAGACCACCCCCAACCACTGCTCCAGATGACTCTAAGGTGTAGTCAAGGTTGAGAACCCTTTCCTTAGAGGGTTGTTGTAAGGGTTAACTGATTTAAAATATCTTCAGCAATTAGCACAATGCCTTGCACACCGTAAACACACAATCCATGCAAGCGTCCCTCAATAGAAAATATCTATTTCATGGTGTTTTTGTTAAAATTTCAGATCAGAAGGAAATAAACCAAAACATTAACAGTAATATTCCCTGAGTGATGGGAGTATGGGCGATTTTTTAAATTTTTATACTTTTCCAAAATTTCCAAAAGCATTAACATGTATTACATTTGTAATCACAAAATTAATGAAGCTAAATTTTAATAGAGAAAAGAATATTTCTTCTGAGGCTCTTACCTTATAAACATGCTCCTATAATTATCCTGTTTCTGTCAATTAATCAACGGGGAAATTACATTATTTTCACTTTACAGATGGAAAAACTGAATCAGAAGTAGAGTCTCCCTGAGTTTATACAGGATTCTGATGATAGTTAAGGTCAAAATAACTAATATTAATGATCACAACTAATTTCTCTTTTCTGGAACACCTCTCACATCCCTTGGAGAACAGTATTGTCTCAGTATGACATAAGATGGGGAACTGGAGGCATCAGTGCTGTTCAATTCCATTTGACCCCTAAGAACTACCTTGAGTCTCCACCACCACTTCCAATGGTCCATGTAAACCATCCCCACTTCAAAAACAATCCTAGCAACTGCTCTCACACATTGCTGCCACAATCGAAGAGGTGATCACTACTAAGCAACTTGGATTTGTAAGGACCACTGCAAAAACATGGGGTCATGGAAAAATCAGGCAGGAAGTCTGATTTTTCTTTTGTAGTCCCAGCTCTAAGATATGAATAGTAAAGTAGCAACAGCTATTATTTATGCACTGTTTACTATGTCTTAGGCACTAGGTTCAGCATTTTACAAACATTTACAAAATGTGTCTAGATTAGAGCAGTGGTTCTCAAACTTTAGAGCATCAAAATCACCTGGAGGGCTTGCTAAAACACAGATTACTAAACCTCAGCCCCAGGAGTTCTGATTCAGCAGGTTTGGGATGAGACCTAAGAATATGCATTTCTAACAAGTTCCCCGGTAATGCTGAAGCTACAACTCAACCACACTTTGAGGACCACTGGATTAGATCATCTGGGTACTTTCCAGCTCTGATACTCTGTCTGAACGCAAACCCCAATTCACATCCTAAGGCCCAACACTGAGACTTAGAATTGAACCCTTATCTATGAAATGGAAACACACTCACGGACAGAGAACAGACTTGTGGTTGCCAAGGGGGAGGGGGTTGGGGGAGAGATGGAGCGGGAGGTTGGGATTAGCAGATGTAAGCTATTATATACAGAATGGATAAACAACATGGTCCTACTGTATAGCACAGGGAGCTATATATTAATATCTTATGATAAACCTTAATGGAAAAGAATATTTTTAAAAGAATGTATATATATGTATAACTGAATCACTTTGCTATATAGCAGAAATATTGTAAATCAACTATACTTCAATAAAAATAAATAAGTAGATGAAAGAAAGAAAGAAAGAGAGAAAGACAGACCTGAACCCTGAAAATTCTCAATGTACTTGTCACAATCCCCCATGACCTCCATCTGGTCCAAATAAAAGGTTTCTCTTTAAATGTGAATCCAGCAAAGTCAATGCAAGGGCACCTGAGGTATCTGTGGTGACCCTCTGCAGTGGGGAAGGCACAAACCAAGTCCCAGCTCCCCAAGCATATAGCAATTTTCTTAATAATAAATTCCTGATCATCAGAAGCAGGGCCACCAGTCAATCAGAGACACATTCAACAAAGCACCCTAGCCCTTCATTAATCTCTGTCTTTTCACACTACAAAAAGGCTGATATTGTACATTAGAGCCTTTTCCTCCCACCACAAACAGAGGGCCTGGCCTGCTATGATAAGAAAGCACAATACTAAAATGTATCAGGACCTTACAGTGCTTTAAAATTTACAAAGCATTACCAAACCCATACTTTCCTTAAGGTTTCATAACAATATTCTGAAGTAGGTATTATTATTGTTTTAGAGCTGAGGCAACGAAGGCTCAGATAGGCTTGATGATCTGGCTAAAGCCCCACAGTTAATGAGAAACAGAACTGGAACTAGAACCCAGTTCTCCTGCCTCTGAGCCTAGGCATATTTCCACTGCCTCCTGATCCAAATTAGGGAAAAGTTCATATTAAAATTTATCTTCCTGACTCCCTTCTTCCTTAGCATATTAGCAAGAATGAATCATTATGGGTAACTACACGAAGAACTCTAATTGCAGGTCTCTGAAAATGGAGAAGTTTAATTACATAGTTACGTATGTGATTTATCAACCAGTTTTGATCATTGACAATTCTCTTTGAAGAATTCTTTTCCTCTAAAAATTAAAATAATATATTTTAAAATCTGCCCTGGAATGCTTTGTTTTCATTCAAATAAAGAGATGACTATTTCTTATAAGTGTCATGATTTCTAGGCAATTGGTCTAATGTCAGACAGGCATTAATTCCTGGTAGATTTATCATGATTAGGTCTGAAACTACAGAGGCTTTATTTAGAACAATAGTCATTTTCTGGACAAAGCGAACTAACAGAAACTTGTCTGAAGTGGAAGGGGGCATTCTTTAAGAAACTCTAAACCTTCCATTCCTAACTCTCTTGGGCAGGAATCTCCTCCAAATACCACCCATCTTGAATGATGCTGGCACAAATTTGGTTTTGCCCTAGGGAGGGAAAAGCTGATGGGCCATCATGTCAAAGGACAGAAAATGTCAAAGTTCTCCAGTACTACTGAGGCAGGTCAAGAATGAGGAATGAGCCTGATGTTCACAAAAGCAAGGTCAGGGCTTTGAATCAGGACTGGGTCTCAGGGACTCCGACCAACACCTGAAGCAGTCTGCAACAATACTGCCAATCTGCCTCTGAATTCCCCAAGAGGGTTAGGCTCCTGCTAATCCTTTCCCCCAGGTCCCAAGAGGGCCAGTCTTGACCATCATTGAGACTTTCTTCTGTTTTCTACTTTACCAGTAACCACAGGCATCACTGCTCAGAGAAGTTAATTAAAAATAGCACAGCTTATACATGGTAGAATCAAGATTCAAGCACAAGTAGAATCTCATTTATTTAGTCCACAAATACTCAAATTTTCTAAGTGCCAGACACTGAGCTAGGTGATGGGTAGAATAACATGAGCTTTAAAAGTGTCATCAGGAAATGGAAAAGGGACTGTGGTTGCGGGCTCAGGAGAAAGCAGGGCTGCCAGCAGAAGACAGAACATGGAGGATATACGAAGACCACTCATATTTCCTTATGTTGAAACTGCTCCTGCATGCAGACAAACTCTGCTGGTACGGAAAGCAGCTTGTCCTGCCTTTTCCCCCTTCTACTACATCCTCCTCAAAGACTACTTGATTTGCCACAGCCCAGGCAGGATTTCCTCTACCTAGGGAGAAAACTATACACTAGGCAAGAAGTAGGCTCTTGGAGAGGTGGGTTGCTCTTCTACACTCCAGAGCTCGCTTTAGAGCAGTCACTTACTAATAGTACCCTATAAAGTGGCAATTTACCAAACAGTACTAATTTAGAGCCTGGTCCTTGAAGAGTTAACACACCTCCCTCCAGAGGTGCCTAACTAACTTCTTGCCAAGACAGTCTAAAAGGAGATCTGTCCAATGCACTACAATTCTTCCAAGCTGTGCAAGGCTTCTGCTGCCTTCATATAAGGTATCAAAAATGGAGATGCAGTGGCCTGGGGGACAAGAGGACTGGGTTCTAGTGCTGGCTCTGCCAATTGAGTCACTCTATAACGAATCCTTTCCCCTTTCTGTGTGTTTGCCCAATTTTGAAATGAAGGCAGTGGGATTTTAATTTCTAAATATCCTTCCAACTTTGACATCTAAGACAATTGTTTTCTCTTTTGGGATCACGGATTCCTTTCAGAAATCTGCTAAATGATCATCTCCCCACAAAACTATGCCTACAATTCCATGGAAAATTCATGGAATTTCTGAAGTTCAAACTAATATTCTTAGTCTAGTATGGACTTTGAAGTCAGCTAGGTCTGGGATTGAACCCTGGTGATATCCACCCCCCATCCCTCATCCTTTCCCTCCCCCTCTTTCCATGTATAAGTCTCTTACCTTTGGGCCTCATCCAGAAAAATGTCACCAGTGACACCTACCTTGAAATATTGCTGTAAGACTGAGAAATAATTACAGACAAGTGTCTGTCCATACTTTGTCCTTTCAGGCTCAAATGTGACATTTGGCCAAGATTGTGAGATCTCCCTAAGAGAGTGTGATTGAGAAATCAAAATGTTGCCCTTTTTTAAGGTGCTTAAAAAAAAAAAAAAGGTAATGGCACCTGTCATGGGTGCTCAGAGAATGTTAGCTTTCTTTCTTTCCCACAATAACCAGCAGTCATCTGTGCACTTCAGGTGTTCCATAAATGTTGTTGCTTGACTGTGAATACTATCTTAAAATTCCCTTCTCTGTCAAGTTGTTCTGGCGATGGGAGATCTTTCCTCACACTCAACTGAACTATTTCAAGTCTCCAAACATCTCTTTGTGTCCAGTCTCTCCTTCTATATCTCATCCTACTTAGCACTGTCACATTAATCTTCCAAAAATGAACACTTATTGTGACATGCCTCACAGCTCACAAACTTTTAATAATCTACCATGTTTTTAAGCATTTCACTAATTTCCTCAAGTGAAATAATAATGGCAGCTCACTTTATTGAGCTCTTACTATATGGCAACCACCGATTAAGTGAATACATTATTTCATTTAATCCTCTAAACATGCCTACAGGCAATTTAGTATATAGAAGGTTAAGAGTATAATCTCTAAAGTTTGCTTGAGCTCTGATTCCACCACTTACTGGCTATATAATCTTGGACAAGTCATTTAACCTCTGTGTCCTTCACTTTCTCATGTAGAATGGAGATAATTATAGAAAATGGCTTATAGAATACCGCAACAAATTTAAGGCAGGAGCAGACAGAAGAATCCAATTGTCATCTATAAAGCCAGACATGCCCATGATTTGCAAACACATTTTTAAAATGCCATTACTAAATTCTGTTTGTTTGGGATAATGTAGTTACTTTTTATAAAACCATGATTTATTTTAACATGTAATAGGTTTATCATTTTCAAATGAACTAATAAATATATTTTTGAAATGTCTGCCTTTTCATTTCTAATAAGGTAACTATCAATAGATATAATCCATGTAACTAAATCTCTTTGGAGTACTCAATATTTTTTAAGAGTGTGAAAGCTTCCTGAAGAAAAAGATATAAGAATCACTAGTGTGAAGTATAAGAAAATGACGGAGGGTAACATTTTGATTTCTCAATCACACTCTCTTAGGAAGATCTCACAATCTTGGCCAAATGTCACATTTGAGCCTGAAAGGACAAAGTTAAAACTGCTGTGTTGAATGTCATTGGAGATTACTGTGGGTGGTGGCAGGGAATCATCAATGGACTTCCTGAAGATCCACAGGAAGTGACTCTCCCTTACAAGCACTCTTTACCAGTGACTCTCTGGTAAACTTCTCAGGGTATGGGAAAAAAAAAGGAAAGAAAAAGAAAGAAAAAAGAAATGGCTTTATAGAGATATGAAGATCAAAGAAGATGATAGATAGTTAGATAATTTATATATAAAATTTAGAACAGTTATCTGCCGCATGGCAAGTGCTAAACAGATATGAACTATAAGAGCTATTTTTATTTTGCTCATTTTACAAATGAGGAAACTAAGGCCCATGTAAGTTATAAAGCAACATTGCCCAAAGCCAGTTACCCCTCCAAAACTGTGTATTGGCAAGCCAGTGTCCTCTCTGATGGTTTGAATTATTTGCCCTTCCTTCAAAGTCTTCCAGAATCTAACTCCAACTTACACTGTTGGGTACTTATACAATTCTTTCTTCCCACCTAAATTTATTCTCCAACTTCTGAATGCTGGGGCATTTACTTCTCAAAGGCAGAGACTGGAATTGTCTAGATCATCAATGTATTTCCAGTACCTATCACTACCTAGGTCAGAGCATATAGAAACAGCTCTGCTCAACAAATTTTAAATATTTGTTAAATAAACTTAAATTACATCTCCATTTAACCCTCACCATTCATTGGTTTACAATGCCAATTATCTTTTTTATATCTTTCAGCAGTCAATAAATATTTATAGAGCATCTATCATATACCAGGTACCACATTAGACAATTTTTCTTTATATTTCTCATTTTATCTAACATAATACCTACATGCTACCTACTGGGAGCTCAATAGTTGTGTAAAGATTATAAAATGGAACCATCCTCCTCCTCAGACCACATGAGAAGGCAATTGCAACAAAACATCACCTAAGAAGTACTCTAGCCAAATATGTCTAATTTCCAGTTCACAGGAAAGATGAGGGATTGAGCAACAAGTTAAATGACACCATGAGGAAACCAAAACATGGCGACTGTGCCTTGGCCTTAATACTTTAGGAAGGGCATTTCAGATGGCTTCATGTTTGAATGTTTCAGCGCTGGAGCATAGGAATAAACTCTGGCATCCACTGTCAGATGTTCATCAGCTACCACAACATCAAGTCTCTTCAGTAGGTCATTCTTTGGTAAGGAAATTACATCCACAAATTCTCTATCTCATGGCTTTGGCTCAGGCCTTAACATTTTCAGAATCATCTTCATTGATAGTTACTGTCATGATGTGTGTGGTACAATTTGAAAAATCCACAATGCATTTCATTCTATAAGGCAGCTGGCCTAGACTTCCCAAAAGTCAGTATCATGGGGGGAAAAAAGAAATCAGACAACTGTTCTAGATTAAAAGAAACAAAAGTGATATAATAACCAAATACCATGCAATAACCCAGATTTGATCCTGGATTTAAAAATATATATAAGACATTGTTGAGACAAATTGGGGAAATTTTAATACATAATGGATTCAGGTAATATTACAAAAATATTATTAATTATCTTAGATGTGCTAATGGTATTATAGTTGTGTAGAAGAATGTCCTTAGGAGATACATTCTGAAGTGTATAGGGAACAAGTGTCATGATGTTTGCAACATATTCTCAAATGGTTCGGAGGAGGGCAAAAGGATAGTGAAGTATATAGAGAAAGTCAGAACAATAAAACATGCAAGAAAATGTTTTTTAAAAGGGAGATTTTCATGAGATGACTTATGAAATCAAAGGGACTCAAATATACTGTCTTAATGAACTAACTTTGAGATTCCAGTCAGTCAATCAGTCAACAAAGGTTGAAGTGTATACCACGTATCTGACCTAGGAATAGCAATCCAAACAGTTAAAACAAACTCAAAAGAACAATGAGAACTCTCAATCTTTCCGATATTTTTAAATTTAAGAACAATAATAATTAAAGCACTTTATTACATTTTTAAAAAACAGACAGTTCAGCCAATGCTTCTACCCACTGAGGGAAGTGTTAGGAAAGGTAACTGTTCATCAAGGTTACAGGATACAAGATAAATATGTATACAAGAGGTACAAACTTCTACGTATAAAATAAATAAGCTACAAGGATATAATGTACAGCACAGAGAATATAATCACTATTTTATAATAACTTTAAATGGAGTATATAATCTATAAAATTTTGAATCATTATGTTGTACACCTGCAACTAATATAATACTGTAAATCAACTAACCTCAATTTAAAATAATAATAATAGAGAGAAAAAGAGATTAATATACAAAAGAAACAATTGGACTCCCAGTCCAATCCCATCCACTACCCTGAGTAGACAGGAGACCACCCCTCTGCTACCTCAGGTTTTCTTTTTTCCCGATATACTGAATCAGAAGAACTATGAATTGGAAGACACAAGGCACAACTAAAGGCAAAAAGGAATAAGTGAAAGTCTGCATCCTGGTCAGTAAGATTTCCACTCCTCTTCCCACACTTAACTGCCAAAAATCTTGACAGCTATCTATGCCTATACCCTCTAGTTAGGATATTGGAAAATTCTTCTCTGAAAAATCTGACATAAAAGAAAGGACCTGGGCTTCCCTGGTGACGCAGTGGTTGAGAATCTGCCTGCCAATGCAGGGGACACGGGTTCGAGCCCTGGTCTGGAAAGATCCCACATGCCGCGGAGCAACTAGGCCCGTGAGCCACAACTACTGAGCCTGCGCGTCTGGAGCCTGTGCTCCGCAACAAGAGAAGCCGCGATAGTGAGAGGCCCGCGCACCGCAATGAAGAGTGGCCCCCACTCGCAGCAACTGGAGAAAGCCTTCGCACAGAAACGAAGACCCAACACAGCCATAAATAAATAAATTTTTTTTTTAAAAAAAAAAGAAAAGACCTAAAGATACTGATATTCAGTGGTCCTTAACAAAATATCCCCTCCAGATCACCATGTGGTAAATCTCAATATCAACAAGCCCCATCCATGCACAGAAAGCTTCCAATCAGGTTTTTAGTGTCCTAATATTAAGTATGAGCAATCTAACAGAATAAAAGAGATAGAAGAAACTTCAAACAAATTATCATTAATATTCTCAGAGATAAAAGAGAGTGTATTCTTGAAACAATAACAGGATATTACATTTTTTTAAAATTTAGAGCAACACTGTCCAAAAGAACTCTCTGTGATGAAATATTCCACATTTGCACTGTCCAATATGGTATGTACCAGCTACATGTGGCCATAGATCACTCAAAATGTAGCTAATACAACTAAGGAACTCAATTTTAATTATACTTAATTTTAATTTAAGTAGCCACATGTGACTAGTGGATGCCATACTGTATAGTTCAGATTTAGAAAATCGAACACAGTTCTTGGATATTAAAAATGCAATAGCCAAGGGCTTCCCTGGTGGCGCAGTGGTTGAGAGTCAGCCTGCCAATGCAGGGGACATGGGTTCGTGCCCTGGTCCGGGAGGATCCCACATGCCGCAAAGCGGCTGGGCCTGTGAGCCATGGCCGCTGAGCCTGCGTGTCCGGAGCCTGTGCTCCGCAACGGGAGAGGCCACAACAGTGAGAGGCCCGCATACCGCAAAAAAAAAAAAAAAAAAAAGAAAAATGCAATAGCCAAAATGAAAATCTTAGCAGAATGAAATCTTCTAATCTTATATTAGAAGATAAAGTTGCCCAGGCACTGTCCCAAGCACTTTATAATACATTAACTCATCCAAAACACCAAGTGACAGAAAATAGGAAAGATAAGAAAATTACAAGATCAGTCCAGGAGATCCAATATCCAAATAATAGGAATTCCAGGAAAATGGCCAGAGGGAAAGGAGAGAAAGAAATTATCAAAGAAATAATTCAAGATAATTTCCCAATGAAGGATATGAAAGGCCCACTGAGTACCAGCAAAATGGCTATAAAAGGACCTACTTAAAGCAAACTTTTTTGAAAGTTCAAAATACCAGGATAAAGAAGAGATCATAAAAACTTCCAGAGAGAAATAACAATCACATTTAAAAAAAAAAATTACAAGTCAGAAGAGCATTAGATTTAACAGCAACACTGGAGCTTAGAAGGCAATAAAGCAATGTCTTCAAAATGCTGAGAAAAGGCAGTTCCAACCTAGAATTCTACATTCAAGTAAATAATCATGTAAGTGTAAAGGTAGAATAGGGCCACTTTCAGACATGTAAACTCTCAACAACAAAAAATTACGTCCATGTGCCATGTCTCAAGGAGCCACTGAAGGAAGTGCTCTACCAAAACAAGGGCGTAAATCATCAAAGAAGCAGCAGGAAAAGAGAATGATTCCCAGGACAATAGCAAAGAAAAATGCTAGGAAAACAGCTGTGTCACCAGTTTAGAGAGTCAGCAGTCCCCATTAGAGCTGGACAGAAACACCAAGACAGATGTCTCCAAAAATAAGGAAGGAACTGGGAGAATATTTGATGCATATGAGCTAACTGGAAGATTTACACTCATGGCAGACTTTAAAATGAATTCGTGACTAGTACACAGAGAACCAATTAAACAAAAAATGTTTAAAAAACAATTACCTCCACAGAAAACAAAAGTTGTACCCCAAAAAATGGATTCATAATATATAAACAGCTCAACTATGAATAGGGTTTATATTGCCATAATAATGTAAATACTAAATGTTGGTCTAGCCCCCGCAAAAAGTTAAACTAAACTGTGAGTATTGGAGGAGAGGAACTATGGACATATAAAGGAGATGAAGGGGAGGAATTAAGAAGTAAAAGAAAACATTCAAAAGAATTTAAGGTGGTTACAGCTTGAGAATGAGGGCAGGGGACTGCTCTTTTACAAAAAGCCTTGACATTTTAACTTTTTATCACTTTGAAAATAAATATAAATCTGTTTAGTTTTAAAAGAGATCCTAAATGATCTATAAGATTAATAATCAATCCAGAAAAGAGAAGAAACAAACTATGTTTTTGCAGTATCTTCAGGGAATTTATGTTGTATGCAGTTTCAACACCAATTCCTTGAGAAGTTAGCACACAGAAGAGTCTCAGACGTATCATATCCAGTAGTAGACATTAAATTACCCAGACTAACTTTCAAAAACTGTGAGTGGGAATATAAATTCGTTTAATCTTTGGGCAGTACCATTAAACTTATTAAAATACATATTGTTTGACCCAATAATTCCACTTTCAGAAATACCAGTATAGGTGCAGAGACACAAGAATGTTCTCAGAAATATATTTGTAAAGGCAAAAAAAATAAAAAAGAGGAGGAATACAAATTTCCATCAATAAGTGAATGGCTAAGCAAACTATGATACATCCACACTATAAAATTTAGAGAAGTTAATAAAATAGGCCTATAAGCAGTGACATAACAGGATCTCAAAGATATACTGTGTTACATGAAAAGAAAGTCACAAAACAATATGTATAATATGAACCTATTTATGTCAAGGGAAAACAAGAACTTTAACAAAATGTATGACTGAGGGTGTGTGTATGTGTGCATGTGTGTTTGTAAAAATACATTTAAAAAATGCTCTGGAGGGCTTCCCTGGTGGCTCAGTGGTTGAGAGTCCGCCTGCCGATGCAGGGGACACGGGTTCGTGTCCCGGTCCGGGAGGATCCCACATGCCGCGGAGCAGCTGGGCCCGTGAGCCATGGCCGCTGAGCCTGCGCGTCCGGAGCCTGTGCTCCGCAACGGGAGAGGCCACAACAGTGAGAGGCCCACATACCGCAAAAAAAAAAAAAAAAAAAAAAAAAAATGCTCTGTAGACACCAAACTGTTGAAAGTGTGTCCTCTGTTCTACCAATTTGCAAAGAGGATTCTCCTACTCTATGTCACGTACTCCACATCCAACATCTCAGTGAATCTTCACAAAAATTACAGTTATATAATTTTGCCCAGTGAAAATCTAGTCAGAAGTTGATGCTTAGGACCTAAAGACAAGGTTTTGTTCAAAATGGAAAGAGGCTAATTAATATTTGTTGAGTTCATAGTTGGGCACTATGTTAAACACTTTACATCTAGGTTGAAAAAGTAATATATTTCTATTTTACAGATGAGTATTCTGATTGAAAGGGGTTGAGTAATTTGTCTAAGTTCACATGGCTAAATGAAAGACGGAGACGGAATTCAAAGCCCAAGTTTTCTTACTATGGCCAGATTGTGGGGGTCTACGTGACGACTGGGATACCTGCTGCAGGACCTTGCCCTGAGTTACTTGGAATCAGCTCCCCACTCTGCCATGACCTTCCTGGCTAAGAAAACCTACTGAGCTAAAACTGGACCCAACTCCTTAATCAGAACCTAGAGAAGCAGCCTGACCACTGAGTCACTTATATTTGTCTCAGAATTACAAAAATATCTCCTATGGCTATAGTAGACATCACTAAGGATTGGCACACTTTTCCAACTGAGTTTTAATGAGGCCTTAGAATTCTCTGCAACTTAGTATGGCAGGCAGCCACCATCAATCAATCAGAGTTAGAACCAGAGCTGAAACTTATTTGCCACCTTCCCTCTTTTTTTTTCTTGGCTTGTATTTTCCTTTTTTTGGGGGGGGGGGATGGTCATTTTGCAGTCAACCATACCTGTCATTTTATTTTTTATTATTTATTGGCCATGCTGCACAGCATGTGGGAATCTTAGTTCCCCAACCAGGGATCGAACCCGGGCCCCCTGCGTTGGAAGCACAGAGTCTTAACCACTGGACCGCCAGGGAAGTCCCCCTTGCCACCCTCCCTCGTCTCTGAACAGAGATGTTCATAGGAAGATCAGGAAAAGAATCTTAAAATGAAATAATGCTTTTGTTTAGAAAGGAGTGCTGGTATCGGTGCATTAACTTACCCCTAGCCTCCATCACTGATGAGATCAAGAACAAGCCTACCTACTTTCCATTATCACCACCTGTAGCCTAATTTCAGATCTCAATACCTAACTTCAAGAGTCACTAACATGTCTCCTCTGTCTGCACCTGCATGATCCAGGAACTCAACTTTCCTCCCATTGCTGCCCTACCAAAATTCTCCCGTTTGCCTACAGAATGAAGATATTTAGCTTGGTATTCAAGACCTTTCTTAATCAGGCTACTTTTCTAGCCTCATCTTTCACCTCTACTCAAGGCGCGCTCCCGCCCCACCTCCTTTCACTCCATTTCATTTTATTCCCTCTCCCCTCCCATTCCTCCCCGGGCTGCCTTTGCTCACCCCTCTGGGCTTGCTCTCCATAGCATCCACTGACATCTGGGATGGAAACATTAAACTCGCATTTAGCTCTTCCCTGGAACGGACCAAGTCTGGCCCTAAGTAAAATGGGCTGGATGAACTTCCCTACGGACCACCTATCTAACCGACGGCAGTCTTACTAACAAACGGGAAAAAAGGAAAACAAAGCAAAACCCAGACACTCACTGCTAGGCACCTTTAGCAAACTCCTCACTCCTGCTTCTCTCCTTCCAAGAGGGAGCGGGCCCACGACTCGGGCCCAGCCTGTGTTGCTGCTCAGAACCCAGAGCATTGATCTGGAGGATGGAAAGAAAGATGGCGTCCGGCTTACCTCCCTCTCCTTTCTCACGAGCTGAGCAGCTGGGTGGAGACGGGGGCTCCAGGGGTGGCGGCCGCACCTCCTCATGCCAGTTCCTGTTGCTCCACAGCCCTGGTCACTGCTGACCTCTTCAGAGCCCGACTTCCGAGGAGGGCGTTTCCATTATTTCTGCCCATGCCGCGCAACAGGGCGGCACAGGCAGGCTCAGCTGAGGTCAAGGCCTCTGGAGCCAAAGCGTCAAACCAGGTCCAACTCTCCACTTTCCTGGCAGCTGGCACCGCATGCGAGTGCGTCCTAGGCCCGTCGATTGGCAAGAGCAGCAAGGGGTGAGGAGTGAGACGTGAGGTCTTGACAGATAAACAAGAAGCCCAGAGGCCCGGTAACTCCTTCACGCCCTCCCGCCGCGGAGAAGAGGCGCCTACTGCTTCCGGCAGACTCGCGCGGAGCGCGCATGCTCCGTGATTTTCCCGCCCTCTGGCCTTCCTGCCTTCCGGTCCAAAGCCTCCTCCGGAACTCGTAGCTGCCGCCACAGCCTTGAGGACAACTCTGCCCCAGCCCCTTCTTGGGTTTAAGCTTCTCATCTCATTCCCTTCCAGACGCAAGGAAAATAGTTTCAAATTTGATTACTTTCCGTCACTTCCATTTGATTACTAAGATCTGTTGATTTTACCTAAGAAAATACCTTGAACCCATCCTCTCTTCTCCATTTCTTCTGCTACTGCACCAACTGACACCACCACCAGCACCACCGTCATCCTCTTGTCACTTTTGCAGTGAACTCACCGACTGACCTGTGCCTCAGAATCCGTGTGCTCCTCTTCCCACACCACTTCCCCTGGGGTCTCCCCCAACTGCCAAAAGATCTTTCAAAATAGACCTGCGGGCTTACCTGGTGGCGCAGTGCTTGAGAGTCCGCCTGCCGATGCAGGGGACACGGGTTCGTGCCCCGGTCCGGGAGGATCCCACATGCCGTGGAGCGGCTGGGCCCGTGAGCCATGACCGCTGAGCCTGCGCGTCTGGAGCCCACATGCCTCGGAGCGGCTGGGCCCGTGAGCCATGGCTGCTGAGCCTGCACGTCCGGAGCCTGTGCTCCGCAGCGGGAGAGGCCACAGCAGTGAGAGGCCCGCGTACGGCAAAACAAACAAACAAACAAACAAAACAAACAGACCTGCAACTCACGGATATAGAGGACAAACTAGTGGTTGTCGGGGGGGGGTACAAACTACTGGGTGTGAGATAGGCTCAAGGATGTGTTGTACAACACAGGGAATATAGTCAATATTTCGTAATAACTGTAAATGGAAAATAAAATTGTATTAAAATCTTTTTAATTAAAAAAAAAGAAAGGAACAAAATACAGACCTGCAATGATAGAGAAAAGCCATGGGGAAACAGGATAAATAGAACTTCAGGGAGTTGGGAAGATGGGATGCCCTTCAAAACTATCCAAAGTTGGAGTGCAGAGGATCAGGCTTATCCCCAGGTCTCTCCGTCATTGGAAGCCACCCTGGGAAATTAGGGATGACCTTGGACAAGGTAGTTCTCTTCAGCTGAGGCAACTCCCAAAAAAGACTGACAACTGAGGGCTGTCTGACAACTGACAGCTGAAGGCCGTCCGCCAAGTCATTTAAATAATAATTTATCATTTTTAGTGAAAGTGCTGTTCTTACTGATGGCCTTACTAAAGGCAGGGAGAGTAAACTCCATTATGACTGGCTCAACCACAATTCCAAGTCCTTCCTTGAGTAAGGACTTAAGGCTAACCCCCTCACTCTACAGATGGGGAAATTAAGGCCCTGAGAGAGTTTCAGACCATCAGCTACCACACTGACACAGTCTTATAATAAATAGCTAATATTTGAATGTTGATACTAGGTTGTACCAGATGCTTTAATGCCTTATCTAATTAACTACTCATGAAAATTCTATGAGGTAGCTACCATTATTATCTTCATTTGACACATGTAGAAACAGGCTTAAAGCAGGCAGCTGGGTAATTGTCCAAGATTACACAGCTATTAAGTGGTGGGTCTAGGATTTGAACCCATGTCACTGTGACTGGAGAGTCTGTAACTAGTAACCTCTAAGATTAATTACTTTTTCTTAGTGGAGCAAACCATCATCCTGGGCCTTGTGAGATACTGAGGAACGTGTGTGTGTGAGCTGCTGTTATTTCTAGGAATGGATACAACACTACCACATAAAGCACAACATATGTCTTCTGTTTTCAGGGTAAGAAGATAAGCAAATATGCTTCTAGACAGAAAATAAGTTTCATATCAACTAAATAAACCAGAGAATATGAAAGTAATTTTCAGCTTCCATGTCCATTCCACGCCAGTTCCTCTGGACCTGGTGGCCTTGCTCCTTCCACAGCTCTGATGTCTCTCCAACAGCACCTTCAGTTGCCACCAAGAAAAGAGTGCACCTGAGTGTCTTTCAGTGAATATGGAGGACTCTCTTCTTGCCCCCCCAAACTCCCAGGTCTAAAGGGGAGCATCTGGTCCAGCAAGATTGTCCCAGTTAGGGTGATAAAAGACCTTCCATTAGACCTGAGAAACCACCAAAATCTATCCATCTTCCTCTCCTGCTTCATCGAAGTGAAACCTATTAAAGTAAAAACACTCTGATATGTAAGGATTTCCCAATGTAGAAATGGTGTTAAATTACGATAGTATTATGTGATCCAAGAAACTTGTGTCAGAAAATGTGGATTAATTTGTTTAACAAACATGCATTGTATTCCTACCAAACGCCAGGTCCCAGGCCAGATGCTGGAAGTTGCAGTGTCTTGGGAGTTTGCCATTCAGTACAGTAGCTCTCAAATGTTAGTGTGGATAAGAATCACTTGGGAAACTTGTTAATAATGCACACTCCTGAACCCCACCCCCAGAGTTTCTGATTCATCAGGTGGGGCTGAGGTTTAGGAATCTGCATTTCGACTAGTTCCCAAGTGAATCTGTAGCAGATGGTTTTCATTTGTATCTTGAGAAACCCTGACTTAGTAGACAGCTCTGATCAGGTGTTTGATTTAAGTCACTTAAACTCAGGACTGCAGGAGATCCGGAAGATACCTGATTTCTAATGCTTTCAAGAAGCCTTAAAAGGACTTCCTGGAGTGGTTTTCTGTGAAAAAAACATCACACCAATATGACACCACTTCTTTTCAAACAGGAGAAAAAGCCATTGTGTCATGACGTGGCCCAAGAGGAGAAGTTGAAAGAGTTTCACTGGAACAATTCAAGAAGTGTGTGTGTGCGCACGCGCGCGTGCATGCGTGTGTGTGTGTGTGTGTGTGTGTGTGTGTAAAAATTCATTGACAGTATACTTAAGCTTTGTGTACTTTACCATATACATATTTACTATATGAATGTTATTCCTCAATTAAAAAAAGTTTTTTAGAAAGTGTAAGGTAAAGAGTGTAAGGAGGTTTAAAGATGTCTGTTCTAGAGGGAAGTAGGGGGAAGGAGTTGGGTACTGGCAGGAAAGAAAACAGGAAGAAGGGAGAAATTCAGACCTCTTGATGAAGGTACCAAGTAAATCCTCAGCAGCTGGTGTAGCAGAAAGAGGCCTGGAAATAGGAGTTGGCAGATGTGGAAGCAAATAGGCTAAAGAGTTCGATTAACCGTGAGCCAGACACTTTGAACACGAGAGGAAGGAAAGAAGGAAGGGAGGGAAAGGGAAGAAAGAAGGGAGTGAGAGAAGGAGAGACAGGAGAGGGAGAGAGAGAAGGAGGAAGAAAAAGAAAGAGGAGGGCCCTGACCCTAGGGGGAGCTTATAGTCTTGTGCTCTGATTACTGGCCCTCGGCAAGTTATTTGAGGGCTCCAAGCCTGTATGTGGCTCTTCGAAATGAGGCTGGACCTCTGAAAGTAAGGAGTAATAGAGATGGTGTATGCAAAAGGCTGTAAACTACAAAGGGCCGCTAAATGCTGCTTCTTACGAACAGATTCTGGCTCAGAGTTAGACCAACTGCAAGCATGGATATGAGCACACGTCCAGTTCCGGAGTGACTTCCCTCACCTTTGCCACACCTGACCGCCAGACTCACAGGAGTTTGGTGAGAGGTTTTTTCTTTTTCTCCTCTGCTCTGAGCTAACTTGGATATTGCTTTGTGCAGGCCTGAGCATGAGATTCCCTTCAGTACCCCTACCTCCAGCTGTTCTCCATGACCCCAGAAGTCCCTTCCACCTTCTCCCAGACGGGGCCAGTTGTTCTCATAGAGGTCACCTGCCTCCTCCCTGGCCTGTGAGTCACTAGTTGGAAGCCAGAGACCTCACTAGAAGCCTCCAGGGACCAAAGCAACTTGCTGAAGGCCCTTGGGGAAGGAGAGGAAACAGGACGGGCACTAAAATGAAATAAATTGTCTATAAGTGTTTTTTAATTAAAATTGTAATTCTTGTTCTATGCAGAAGAGTCGAAGGAGAACTCCACTCCGAGTGGCAGGTGAAAAGCTCAGCAGCTCTCCCAAAGCCAGGGAGGGGAAGGGAGGTGAGAGCAGAGAGGAGATGGGTTAACTTGTTCTTTCTCCTTTTAGGGATAAGAAAGCAAAAAGGAGAAAGGCGGGGGTGGGGTGGGGGGCTGCTGAGGGACCTGCTTGCTGACTCCCCAGGCTGAGGCTCCTGGGGGAGGGGGCTGAGCTTCCTGGGGACCCTGAAGCTGCGATTCTGTGCTTTCCTTTGTTCTATAAAATGATGCCACCTTCTCACTCCCTTCTCTCCCCTTGCTGGCCTCAGCCACCAGCCATGAATCTGCAGCAAGAGCCACCCACGCATCGGCCTTGGGGCCACCCGGGCAGACAGAGGAATCCAAAAGCGGGGAGAAAGAGAGAGACACTGGAAGTCTCCAGGTGGAGAAAAAGGAAGAAGGGAGAGAGCCGGACTGTGGAAAAGCGATGGAAAAGGGGAGGAACAAGGGAATGGAGACTGGGACCCCACCAGAGGAGAGGGGTCCTCAGAGGGAACGCAAAGGGTAGACGGAACGGGTAGAGGAGGGAAAGTGGCGGCGGGGGGGGAGGGGTGTGTAGCGACTTTGAGAAACAAAAGTGAACTGTCTGGGCTTTGCGGCTGCTCTGATCTCTCAGAGCTCTGAGCCGACGGCAAGGGTCCTAAACTCGGTAGGGCCCATCGCACACTCAGCTCAGGAACTCCGCTGCCCACACCGTGCCGCCGCCTTATTTCGGATGCCTCAAGCTCGCGGTTTAGGCCCAGTGCACGCGTGGGGGGCCGAGGGGCCTGGCCTGTGCGGGTGTCCCCAGGAGACCTGTGAGCCCCCATGCCCCCCAGGGGTTCAGGCGCCACGAAGAGGGGACTGGAGCTGCCGCGCCCGCCGCTCAGCTTTAGAAGAGCGCGCCCTGGAGTACCGTCCCCAGCCCTCCTAGCTTCCCCAGATTTCTGTTTGCAAAATCTACATCCGTCACCACTGTGTATGTTGTATGTACTGGGGTGGGGTGGGGTGGGGGGAGAGGTCTCTGCAGGAGTTAATAACTATTTTATTCTCTTGCTCCTTCAAAGTTTCTCTTTGACGGCGAAGAGACTTATTATAAGTCAGAAGAAAGGAAAAGCTTCCCTGTTCTGGGCCCTGTGATTGCACAAATCCAAAATACTGCCGGCGTGGAGATTGCGGCTGGAAAACTCTAGAAGCTGGGGGTGTTATTAGGCAGGAGCTCTAGGGTTTCCGGAGACAAATTCCTAAATAAACCAAGAAACACCAAGTGGGAGATCTAGGAGGGAGGGCCTGATGGTTCGACACCGCTGGGACAGAGAGCCAGAGAGTGAAAGGAAGCAGAACAAACATCGTCGGCAGGCGCCTCTGTCTCCCGGACCGAAACCCTCCCCAAACCTCATCCCAAGCGCTCTCGGTACCAGTGGCAGGGCCCGGCACTGCCGGGGCTGCCACCCTCTGCCTCAGGTCCCCACTCGGAGACTCATCACTTGCTGGCTCTTCTTTCTTCTTCTTTTTTGTTTTTTTAATCCTTCAAATACAAGACAAAAATACACCTCATTTATCATCATAGATATATATATTTCACTCTCACCACATAAATACAAAACATCCAAATATCCAAAACATTCAGAACAAAGTTAGTAGCCAGGATTCAGTGACACCTACCCGCGTTTGAATCGTTCATTATTTTCTTCACTATTTGCCTAAGGAAAAAAAAGAGAGACAGAAAGAAAAGAAAAGAAAAAAGGAAAAAAAGCTTCCGACGTAAATAATTTACAATAAAATTACTATTTTTAAAATGCTCTGCGCTCGCTTCGGATGGAGGAATACATTCTAGACACTGCGGCACCTCGCCGTCTGGGTCTGTGGTTTTGGTTAAAATGCGGGTGGCCGTGGCTGTGCGGTTAGGGCGTGAGGCCGCGACAGCGTCGCGGTCCGGGTTTCTGACTTGGGACCGTCGAAACCCTGGGGTGTTTTAGGGGAGGCGGTGGAGAGGGATGCCTTTCATATCCACGCAGGGAACTGATCGGGATATGGAGACTACCGACAGAGGAGGCCGGGCCGCCCTGATGTCCCCGGCTGCGTCCCTGCCTCCCGTCCGCAAAGAACTCTGAAATCGGGACGTTTCCTGCGTGCTGGGAGGGTTTTGTGAATCCGGGGAGAGGGCGAGAGGAGGCAATGGGCACTGATCTGTTTCCAAACCTAGCAACTCTGCCCGGAGCCACGGGTCCGGGAACAAGGGAGACGGTGGGGAGAAGCGCCAGCGTCCGGGAGCTGCCGCCAGCTGCACAGCTCTCTCTCCTGGAGGAGCGTGAAGCTGTCGGCCGCCTCCCGGCGCAGCCTCGGAAAAGATTCTGAATTTTCTTTCACTTAGCAGCATAGGCTTTTCTTTTGCTTTTCCCTTTTAAATTCCTGTTTTAAGTCATTACACCCAGAACTTTAATTTTGTATTGCCCTGGGACGCATTTTGTATCCTGCATTTTCTTACGCCTTCTAAACTCCATCGTTATGAGTATTTAAAAACTGGTTCCACTCCATTTGGTTTTGTGTGGTAGTTCTTACTCTCCTTTTATTGCTGATGAGATCAAATTTATTACTGCCGCTGCCCATCACGATGTTTGGTTTATTGTCTCCTGGGGTCGGGGGTGGTTGTGATCGGAGTTTCTTTAAAGGGGAGAAAATTCGGCAGGATTTGTCCAGCCAGGAAGCTGCGTGTGCACCGGCTGTCTCGAGAAGTCCGCAAAGTGGGGCCCAGGGGCTTCTCTGGCGAGAGGAAGGAACGTCCTCCTTTTTGGTCTAATGAAATCTGTCAGCCTTTTCAGCTGGGGTCTGCTCGCAGCTTCCTTTTTCAGATATCCATAAGAATAATCAACGGCAGCAGTGGCTCGATCTAGAGCAGATGTCCTGTGCTCCGGACTTAGAACCAGACTTTACCCTCCAGGGCCAGGCACTGGTTGGGGCATCAGGTTGGCTAACTCGGGCTTTCCCCCCAATTCTTTGGATTCTCCTGGATTCAGAAGGAAGTTGGGGGCGAAGGGTGGGTGTGGGAGGACACAGAGGAACGGTAGGGGGAAAAAATAGCCCAAATGGGGTAATATTGGTAGCAGAGCCTGGTGGGGAAGGAGAGCTGTCAGAGGCCTCTTGGGAGCCGGGAGCCCAGCGCAGGGGCCCCGGGTGCCTAATGCGCGTGAATCCATAAATATCACCACGATAGATACTATAAATATAAATACAGGAAAACACTTAAGATCAGTCCAGCGCTTTTTTCTCGGCCCCTTCTTTATTGTTGGTCCGGGAGTAAGGCTCGAAGGCCGAGGAGCTCAGGTATCGGGCGGAGAGTTCTTGCAAATTCCCGGCCAGCGAACCGGCCATTGTCAACGGGGCGGAGGAAAGGCGGCTGGCGACGGATCCGAGCAGCGAGGGCACGGGCAGGCTGAAGAGGCCGTGGCCGGCGGCCGGTGCGCCCGCGTGCAGTCCTCCTGGCCCAGTGGGCCCGGGGCCCGGAGCGCCTCCCACTGACGGCGGGTGCGGGGACGCGGCGCCTGCGGGACCCGGGGCGGCGGCGGCTGCCGAGCCCGCGGCAGAGCCCGCGCCCAGGGCCGGCAGGTTAGGGCCGCGTAGCGCCGAGCCGAGTGCGCCTGTGGCGCATGGCGGCAGCAGCGCAGGCAGGCCGGGCGGCGACAGCAGGCGGCCCTGCTCCAGCAGCCGCAGCACGCTGCACGTGGCCGCCGTCTCCGACACCACCGAGCGCAGCTCCGAGTCCTTGCCTTGGTCCTTCTTCTGCTTCGTGCGCCGGTTCTGGAACCAGACCTTCACCTGCGCGCCGGGCGCAGGGAGGGTGGGAGAGAGAGGCAGAGGGAGACGGGCGTCAAGGGGAGCGGGCTCCCGGAGCGCGAGGGCTCCAGGGGGCCCTCCCCCAACTTCAGCCAAAGCCCCAGTCCCAGTCCCAGCCCGAAGAAGTCGGGCCGGGAGCTGCGGGGCGGGTGGGCGGGGCGGGGAGTCAGGACCGCCAAGAGGGGGACACAGCTCCCACACGCTGCGCTTCCGGGTCATGGAAGCAGGCCTAGGCCAGCCTGGGTTACAAATAACAAAGAAATAAAAATGTCCATGACCCTAACTGGAACGAAGACCAGAAGTTATTTCACTGGGCTGCCGCACTACCCGCAGCGGGACTATGGATCAGTGCTGCATAAAAGCCCGCATTTCCAGGAGGTGTAAGGCCTAAAGGATGCAGTTCAGGAAGTGGGAAGTGAGGGTGAATGGGGAGGAGAGTGGCCCAACTGGCTCGAATTTAGCCCCAGAGCACTCCTCCTGTTGAAGGCTATGAGAAGCTACTTCCTGCTTGTTAGGGTCAGATTGACTGTGAACTAGCAGCAAGCAGGCTATAGACTGAATAACTGGTGCAGGATGAACTTTATAGGCCAAGCTTCCTCACCACCAGGTGAATCGAAAGGGCTGAGTGATACCCTTAATTTATAACTCAGCTGCTCTCCATCATGAACTTTGGAGTCATGGGAGGAAGTTAGTAGGCTGGAGTGGACTAAATTCTCTCCGTCAACCTCCCCTCTTACTTCCTGTTCTCCCTTTGCCCCTCTTCAGGCCTAGCTGGTGGCCCAGAATGGAGTTTGGCAGCTCTAGGGAAAGGTTATTCTGTCTAGATTTTGTAAACTAAGAGGGATGGTGGCTGAGAGAATAGGGAAAAAGCTACCATGCCAACTCAAATTCGAACATCCAGTATGTTCTGTCCTTGATTCTCAGCTTTCTGCCCAGATCCCATACCTAAAATGCTCCCCACCCACTTCAGGGCTGGGCACAGGTCAAGGGACTGGTCCTCAAAAAGAAATATGCCTTCTGTAGGCCAAGCTGGTACCATGCCCTGGGGAGGCCCTAAATGAACCCCACAACACAAAGCTCTCAGGCCGTAAAGTGCTCCTGGGCCCAGACTTCATGTGGTCAGCCCCAGTAGCATCATATGGATTTCATGTAAAGAAGACCTCAAGCACAATTGTCAGTGCTGGCTCCCAAGGCCCCAGATCTGCTTCCCATCCCATACCTCACACATCACTGGCACTTAAGACAGGGTCTCCTAGGTGCCCACAGTGTGTGCTCAGGGCTGGGAATGGGGCTGAGTCCAGCTCAAGACCAGGGAAAGCCTTAAGCATTGGGGCAGCCTGGTCTGCAAAGGCAGATCTCTGGAATATGCAACTTCTTGATCCCTAGTTGTCACCCATGCTCTGGAACAGGGGGCTTTGGCCCTAGCCCCATTCTTGCTGAATGGGCCTGGGTGCTGTGTAAGGCTAGGGTCTCCAGAGGGGGTGTGCCTGGAAATCTGGCCAAAATGTTGTGGCCAAAACAGGGGCAAACATTGGTTCCTCCAAGAGCAGAGACAAGCAGGGAATTCTCAAGACTGGGGTCCAAAAAGAAATCCAAAAGGATAGGATTTGGGGCCTCCTGGGCTAGAGGCCAGGAAGATTTGGGGTGGAGGGGGAAAGGGATGGCTTAGGAAAGGGAGAAAGCCTTCGCCCTTTCTTCCCCATCCTCCTTATCTTCTCCGCCTCACCTGGGAAGCTCTATCCAGAGTCAAGCTAGGTGGTGAGGAAGAGCTGGCTGGGGGTGAAGGGGAAGGAGGCTGATGCTGAGCTGTGTGCAGCCTGGCCGCTGAGTACCTGGGTCTCTGAGAGGTTGAGCTGCCGAGCGAGCTCGGTTCTCTCCCGGCCCACCACGTACTGGCAGCGCTGGAACTCCATCTCCAGCCGGTAGAGCTGCTCCGCGGTGAAGGAAGTGCGCGTCCTCTTGGGCCGATCCAGGTCCAGGCCCTTGGGCAGGATGATCTCTCGGATGGACCCCTTGGCATCTGGGGAAGGGGAGATAATCAGGCACAAGAACCCTCCTGCCTTCCTCCACCTCCCCTGGCCCGAGCTGGCTCCTGGGACACAGTCACCAGCAGCCAGCAGTCCGGAGGTGGGAAGTCGGGCTGCTGGGCCTGCAGCCACAGCCGGGGAGCAAGGACGCTGTATGTGCTTGGGTGGGGGGGTGGGGGGGGACTAACTCCACACAGCTGATGGGAAGGGGAATCGGACTTGGCCTTTGTAGAGCCCTCCGAACAAGGGAGAAAAAAAAATCAATTCCAAATCGGCTGACGTTCCTTTTGGTCTGGGGGCCTCGGCTGCGTGGACTGGGTCCCCTGTAGCTTGAGGGTCCCCGCACTGACCAGCTCAGATCCTGCCGGCCCCAGCTCTGAAGCATGTTGACCAGACCGCACTCCGGCGGTTCCCACCCCCATCCCGGGGTCTCCTTCCCTCCCGAACCAGGGCGGCGGAAGGAGGAGGGACCGAGTCGTAGCCGGCAGGGCCTGGCGATCAGTTGGCGGGGGCGGCGCCGGGTCGGGGCCGGGCCTCACCACCGCCACCGCCGGAGCCGACCGCACGCCGCGCAGCAGAGCGGGGTCGAGGCCAGCACTAAAGCGACATCCGCGGCCTGGCAACCCAGCTTGGCTGCTTCTCCCAGCGGCGGCGGCCAGGCCCGAGCGCGGCGCCGGGCCCCTTGGCCCAGCGCGCCAACTGGCCTGGCCGTAGCCGGCGGTCCGCGACTGTTCTCCAGCGCCCGCGGCCCCCTCGGACGCGCTCAACTCGCCAAGGTGCGGGAGCCCGCGAGCGGGCTCCCCGCAGGTCCTCCGGTCCGCAGGATGCTAACAGGTCCTCCAGAGTTTCCGGCTTCTTTCCCGGGTCGGAGGCCGCAGCCTGGATCCTGGGCCCTCCCGCACAGTCCCTCGGCTACCCCAGCAGCCAAACCGGCAGGGCCTCTCGAGGCTTGAAGGGATCGAAGCTCCTGGAGAGCGCGCGTCCCAGGTGGGAATCCCCAGCGGCTGGCCGCACCCGGGACGGGGAGGGCCAGCAACTTTCTCCTAAGTCCCAGGAGGCAGACCCACCCGGGCTGCCGGGGTCGGTGGCGGCGCGCAGCTCGAGCCCCTGAGTCGCCCCTAAAGAACGCCCCCCGCAGCCCTGCCCCATTCCTACCTCGGACCAGGATCCGGCGGCAGTAATCCGGATCCGCGGTTGAATTGGATTTACTTTTGTTACAATCTTCCGCGGCGCCCGACGCAGAGAAGGCGCCCTGCGGTTCCTTGAGGAAGGAGGCAGGGAGGTTCCCCTCCGCGCCCTTGCTCTCCCGGCTCTCCTTGTGCGCATTCTTGGAGACCCGGGCAGCCTCTGCGTCCGAGTGGCACCGAACGTCCATTTTGTCTCGTTTCCCGAACATAGGAGAGGCAAGAGCAACAAAAAAAAAAAAAAGAAAGAAAGAAAGAAAAAAAGGGGGGGTGGGGGGAGGAGAAAAAAAAGCAGACGGGAGACAAAACCGCTACAATGCAGCCCCTACGCTCGGTCCGGAGAGAGGCAAGCGGCAAGAATGAATGCCCCCGCGGGGCGGCTGCGGCGGCCGCGGGCAGGTCAGCGGCGACCGCCGAGTGGCGCGCTCGCGGAGAGGCGGCGGGTCTGGTCGTGGATCCCGGTGGAGCAGCGGCGAAGCCGCCTCGTCAGCGCCCGCGTCCTCTGAGCACGTCCACTGTCCCCAGCCTGGCGATCAGGTAGCGAGCAGCGCAACTCCGAATTGCTGCGGCTCCCGCCTATTACTGAGACTGCGAGTAGCAGTTGTCCGACACCCGGGGGGACGCACACTCGCTGTTGCAATTGATTACGGGTAATTTCGCAGCCTCCACGTTTCGGCTACCTCATGAATACACTAAATTGTTTGGATAATATATCAGACCGTAATGGATGGTTTCTGTCCTTGTCCCCAATCAAGTAGGGGTTTAGCCAGTGAATAAACGGAAATGATTGGTCTTGCTTTCAGGAAACACACAATCAAAGACCCACACTTCCAGAAAAACTTTTGACAAGATTCATCCTGAATTGTTAGTACCGTTAGCAGGCATTATTAACTTTCCCTTTGCCTTTGACCCTCCTGCTCACACACTGGCTAGAGGGGTTTTCTCCACACTCGACAGATAGAGCTGAATAAGGATGGAGGGGGGAAGAAAAACAAAAAACAAAAACCCTTACACACCCTGCGGCAGAAGAAAGCAGTCGCCTCTAGGAGGGGAAAAAAAGGGGGGGGTGGAGAAAAAGTTTTCCCCAAAAGTACTTCCCCCACCCTCTAAAAAGCCAAGCTTTCGTCCCAAACAACTCCTTAACACACCTCGAAGCTGACAGCCATCTTAAACTGCCACCTCTCTTCATTTAGTTCCAGTTGGATTTTTTCATGCCTGCACCTCCAGCAGCCCTGAGGCAGCCCATTCAAAGGGCAGCTTTGTACTCAGAGAGTCCAGCAGGAGAGAGGGGGAGAGGGAGAGAGAGCCGAGAAAATCTGAACTGTGAGATCTGCTTAAAAAAAAAAAAAAAGTTTTCCCCTAGCTATTTCATTGTCTCTGCTACAATATCTTTGAGAAAAGCAACAGCCAGTAATCCAATAAGAGCATTGATTAGGCCACAATGATTCAATTCAAGCGCATGGCCTTGTGCAAGGAGCATGCTCCAGCCCTTCTCGTCACCTTGCCGGGGCAGAAGCCCTCTCCACGCCGCTCTCCCCATTCATTCCTTTATGGGAAATGCGGAGCAAAAGGAGTGAAAGATGGCAATTATCTAATTGGACTATTAACAAACAGTCCTCTGAGTGCGGCGGTCTGGCGTGGCTCCTGGGCGGGGGAAGGGCCGTGTTCCCTGCCCTCATTCACAAAGAGTGCAGGGGCCGGGGAGGAAAGGGGGCTTTTTAAAGGGCGTGGGGAGTGGGGCGGGGGTGGGGGAAGAGGAGAGGTGGGAGGTTTGGCTGAGAATTTTTCCACACAATTCCAAGAATGGGGGCGGAGGCGGGCGGGGAAGGGGAAGGGGAGGGGGCTGGAGTGGGGGTCGCGGCGAGCCGGTGGGAGAGGGGGAGGGGAGGGAAGGAGGGGAGGGAAAGGGGTAAGAGTGTGTGCGGTGGGATCGGAGGGGCTCTGCCCGCCGCTCCCTCCCGCCGCCGCCGCCGTCCCCCAGCCGGACTCCAGCAAGCATCGGGGGCGGAGATGATGAGGGGCCCTCAGCCGGCTCCTTTGCTCTCTCCCCCTCCCCCTTCCTCCCCCAGCCCCTCTGGCCCCCAGGGAGAACCCACGCTCGGTCCGGTTCCGGGGGGCGTCTCTGTCTACGGAGGCAGACCTTGGGCTTATACTTTATTTCATTGGTTGGGGGTTGTGTGTACGTGTGTGTGTGTGTGTGTGTGTGTGTGTGTGTGTGTGTGAGTGAGCACGCGATTGTCCCGAGCTACTCTCCGCAGGGCGGCGGGCTTCCCGGGTCCCCAGCGGACCGGTGGTCCGTCAGTCCTCCTCCGCACGGGCGGCGGCCCTCCAAATCCCACGCCAACTGGGCCTCGGGGTGGAAAGTGCCTTTGAGTCCCGGCTCTCCCGGGGCCGTCCGGTGGGGACGGGTGGGAGTGGATGGGGGGAGGGGTCCTTGCGGCCGTCCTGTCCTGAAGATGTGGCGTGGGCTTGGGACAAAATCCAGCCAACTCTCCAGTGACTTGCCGCAAAGCTCAAACGCCCAGGTTGGCGCTCCGAGGCCCCGAGGGCTTCACTCCCTCGCTGGCCGAGCCAACGCGGGGCGCCGCCGCGGGGTCTCCCGCTACCGCGTTGACAGTGCTGGTCCCTGGGATTCGGGTCCTCCTGTTGAGGATTTGGGCGGTGGATGGGGCCCTTGTTTACCTGCAGCGCTCAACCAGAGTCAGTTACTGGGGCCTCCGCGGGCGGGGAGATGTGAGGCCCCAAATTCCTGATCACCGACACTTCCCCGCCACCTGGAGGGTGGGGCCTCGAACTCTCCAGCTGGCTCTGGCCAGGGGTCCCACCCCAACCGCTCCGGGTTCCCAGGAGGATTGGGGGCCTCTTTATTCCCTCCGGAGACCTCCCGGCCGCGGAGAGTCCAAGATCGCAGGGATCCTCCCCGGCCGCACCCAGCTTCACGGCCCGCAAAATCCATGCTTATACCTGCGGTGCCGGGTCAAAGGCCCAGAGGGAAGTCTTTAAAAATAAAAACGCCCAACCCACCGCCTCATATTTTAGGTCTAGGAGGGTGAACCAGCCAAGCAACGAACTGCTGCCTGTAGTAAGGACGCCCTGGTGGCTGTCCCGGGGTGGTGGCCCGGGAGATCCATGGCCACGTTTCCCCCGCACCAGAGGATACGCTCAACTGTGGCCTAATCCCAGATACCGATTTGAAGTTGGGCCTCGGACACTCTTGCCCTCCCCCGTCTTGTAGGGGATAATAGTGGCATATTTTGTTATATAAGTGGCAACTATTTACTGAGCAGTCAGTTACCAGGTGCATAAACTCATTTCTTTAACCTCTCGGCCAGGGAGGCACTAATATGCCTGTTTAAAGTTTTCAGAATCTGCCAGTGTTGGTGATGTGTGTCAAAGAGATACAGAGCAAGGACCTTAATGTTAATGCCAGGAATCCTGAGTATTAGGCATCAACTTACATGAATTTTATCCAGACAACAACAAATACAAATGCAAACATGAAATTCTTGTTTCTGATAATGCTGTTTATTTCTAGCCATGAGCCTTTCTTAGTAGTCTATCACCCTCTTACATCAAGCTGCCCCGGACTGAATAAAATGCAGTTTTTTCGGCTCCAAACCTACTGAATGAACGTCTACGAGCAAGGTCCTGGAATGTGCGTTTCTGGCTGCCTCCCCAGGGGAATTTTCCACAAGTTAAAGTTGGAGAACTACACCTTTTAAAGTTAGCTTAAATTAGGAGAGCTTAAGTTGCTAAGCTTCCTGAGGACAGGGAGTTCCCCCCTCCACCCCTTACTGGAAATGCAAATACTTATTGGGGAAGGGAAGATAATGGGGCATTCTGAAGAAACAACCAGTTTAATTAAGCAGCCAGTTACCAAGAGTCAGGAAGTGTCAGGACCTGGGGCAGGACCCAGGGTGGCCACTAAATCATATAGGCCTTCTCTCCACATCTTCAAGGACAAATCCTCAACTAAAGGAACTCATTGGTCCTGGCCATGGCTCTGGGCTGGCAGCACAAATGGTGCTGTTGAACGATGCCCTTCTATGTTCCAAGCCCTTGAAGTAAACAAATTCAGTAAAGAAACAGACAACCCATAAGCTGGTTTTGCTTTATGTTATGCATAGTACTTTTTTGTGACTGGATTAAAATTCTATGGGCATCCATCCAGAAAAACCATGACAGGTTTCTGAGAGGACAGAGTGGAGATGGAAGCCCTGGGATGGAAATTTCAGAAAAGCAGCTGCTGCTCTCAGAAAAAACTAAAGCTGTGTGTCCATTGGCAATGAAAGGAGAGAATCCAGTCATTTATTTGGATAATCTGAGACAAGCCTGTCTACACAACACATGAGGACACAGGGCTGCTCCAGGTAAAAGTGTTTTATGCTCTTGACTAAATGTGCCTCCCTCCCTGGTACCCTTCCCGATCCCACATCGATGTCTGCAGGTGCATACAGACCCAGAATAGAACTGTAGAGACGGAAGAATTTTTAGAGATCATCTATTCCATAACCTTCATCTGACTTGACAGATGAGGAAAATGAGCCTGGAAAGACCAAGTCACTTGTTAAGGATTAGACAACTAGTTAGTGGGGGCATGTGTGCTACAATCCTGGTCTCCTGACTTAAAACTGCATTCCCACCACCACCCAGTTTTCCCAGAACCTGAACAAAATGAATGTTCTCTCTGGAACTGATGGAGCAATGCCGTATAAACTACATCATAATCTGAGCCTTGGGGGTGTTTGTCATATTTCATGCCTCCCCCTCGTCACTGCAGCAGGAGGTAGGGTCACAGGTACTACATATTGCTTCCTTTTTCCGTCTTCATTTCTTATTTCAGAAAGATGTAGGAGGGGAAAACAAGCTGGCGGAAAAATCTGAGATCTGCTTAGATTATGAGTGGCTTGGGAACAGCATAACTTAATGTCCAAGACATCATTTTAAAAGAACTGCACCAGAGGAGATAATACAACCAGAAATTAAGTTTCTGTAACAATGAATCAGAGTACCTGATAATAATGACTAATTAAAAACAGGAACATCTAGTATTTATACGGAGACTTTCATCCCAATCAAAGTTGCATGTGGTGATGAATTCAATGTCATCTAATTGTCATTATCCCCATTTCACAGAAAGTAGTCAGGGCACTGGAGAAGCAATTGACTTAAGAACTGGTGCTGAATATCCAAAGTGAAAAACACAGCCTTACATCCAGATATTTAGTTCCCATTTTAGTTAAAGATAGAGTATTAGCCAAAAGGCAGAGAGCTAAATTCTGAATTATTCTGACCACATTGCCAGCAAATAATCCCACTGGACTCCATTTCTCAATTTTGTATTTTGTAACAAGAAACTAGGTTCTTTCAACTACTTTATATATTTTGTAGGTAGAAGCAACATACAATTTTTGAGTTGGAAGGGGCCTTAGAGTGGTATAATAAACAAACAGGGCTCCGGGGTCAGCCAGGCTGTCTGATTCCTATGTTCCTATCTCAGCTGTACTACTTACTAGGTGTGTGGCTTTAGGCTGGTTACTTTGCTACTCTGTGACTCAGTAGCCTATCTGCACAATAAGGGTAGCCCTACTACTTACCAGGTTGTTTGTAACATAAGCAAAGTGCTTAGAATATTGCTTGTCCCATAGCCAACACTGTGAATAAATATTTACTATTACTATTTTTACTCGCACATTCCCCATAGGCCTAGCACTTGTTAGATAGAACCAGAGATAGCAAAAAGAACCAAGAGCCAGACAGAGTAACTGAAAGGTCCAGATAGTAAATGGCAAAGATAATTGGCTTCATACTGATTCAATACTATAAAACAGTAATGAAAACTAGTATTTAGTAAGGACTTACTGACTGCTATAATCTCATTTAATTCTCATAACAACCCTTTGAGAAAAGGACAATTGCGTATACCCATTGTGTTGGATTAAAAATGGTCATAAATTCTTTGCCATTCCTCCCATCAAGAGATAGAGTCTATTTCCACTTCAGTAAATGTGGCCCGTGACATGCTTTGATCAATCAAATGAGGTGAAAGTGACACTGTGCCAGTTCTGGGGCTAGGTCATAAACAGCCCGAACAGATTATGTTCTGGCTCTCTTGGAACCCAGCTGTTGTGCAATAAAGAAGCCTATCTAGACTACTAGAGGAAGAGAGGCCATATGGAAAATTGAGTTACCCCAGCTGATAGCACCACCTTCCAGTCACATGTGTGAGGCCATCTTGGATGCTGCAGCCCAGGTGAACTTCCAGCTGAATGTAACCTTATAAGGGATCCCAACAGTTTCATGTGAGGCAGGGATGAACCATCCATGCAGAGCCCTGTCCAAGTAGCAGAATCTTGAAAAAATATATGGTTGCTGTTGTTTTAAACTACTATGCTTTGGGTGGGTTTGTTATGCAGCAATAGGTAACTGAAACACCCATATTTTGGATGAGAAACTGAGGCTCAGAGAGGTTAAGCAACTAGTCCTTGGCGTCACAGCTAGGAATCCACAGCCTGGATTCAAACCCAGGACCATCCTAAACCCAAATTCATGATCTTGACCAATGAACTATATCATGCCTCCTAAGGAATAACCAAATTCTAAAGGATAATTCATAAGTTTATTTTTGTAATTTCTCTATTTCAGACATTACACAGTGTAGGCTGGACTAATAAAAAACATAGCATGTCATTCTTTCTTTCTTTCTTTTTTTTTTAGCATGTCATTCTTAATACCAAACAGAATAAAATTGTTACAGCTAGAAATGGAACCAACGTGGTCTTTGCCAAGTTCATCATCACTTCTTGTAAATTGAATGGGGCTACCTCACTGGGATGTACCTCAGGGTACAAAGCCCTAAATTACTTTCTCTTTTTATTAAAAAATAAAGATGCAAATGAACATGTTCTGCTCTCACCTTCAGGAAATCAGAGGCCCATTTGCACTTAGGGAGGTAAATGGAAAATGACAACAGGTGCTTGTTGGCTGTGACATTCTCCAGGTGAAGCATTCTGGGAAAAGGAAAAGAAAGACTGATTTTATTACATTTTCTGGATCACAGAGAACTTTGAGGTTTTCCAGGAAACTTGGCTTATAACTTTGTATCTTTCTAACAGGAGTACATTTGTATTTCAAAGCGTCTTTAAACCCATCATTTTCTAAAATTTCTTACTGCCTGAAAAACTGCTGGAGCCATTTATTCAACAAGCAGGTACTGACACCTACTCCATGCAAATCTCTAAGAACTCCCTGTATCAGAACTGTAAAGTGTTTTTATTTCAGTGTGCAAGAATGCTTGCCCAGAAATCACTTATTTTATAAACCTCATCCCATCTAGAAGAGAGCCACAACCGGAAAAGGATGAAGACAAGGCCATCAAGTAGTTAAAATGCGTGTATCAAAGAGTGTAAATTACAGCCTGGGTTCTTGGCTTACAGGAGACCTTCTCAGTCCCTCATTCAAAGCCTACTTACTCTTATTTTAGGACTAATTCTAACAAACCTAACTCTCCCATTTCCTAGCCTACAGAAGATTAGAGACATCAAATGGGAGGGGAAAGTACTGCTTGGAGAGAGAGAGAAAAAACAGACCAAGTAACTTGAAATATCGCAATCTGGGGTGACTTTGCTTGGACACAAGTAACTACAACCTCAAGTGCTCTTGAGGGCGTGAAAGCAGTAGAATGCAATGTGACAGTGGATATTCAGGGAAATGACCCTCAAAAGATTAAATTGCGTTTTTGTTTAAGAGGGCAGGGAAGCACATAAAAGCTTTGAGAAACATTTTAATATAAAATAAACTCAGAAAAACTACATGTGTGTCACACTGAATTCCTTTATAATAAGGGAGAAATCACTGTAAGTTTGAGATGCAAAATTATATCAGTGTGAAAGCAATGAAAGCAATGTGGACTTTCCTTCATTCTCTACTTAAAGATGGCAGAAGTGAGATCATTAACACAGGAATACAGAACTGAGCATGAGCATAGTTTTATTCCCAGATGTTTTGTGTTAGATCCCTGCAACACAGCCAAAGGGATCAAGGAAAGTGGAAAGATGAATTGACTCGTCCAAGGTCACTCAGCAAAACCATTAGCCCAGACAAGAAAAGAGGACCAAAAAGGAGGGAGTGCCTGGTACAAGGTGGGGCACTCAGTATTTGGGAAAAGAGGAAAAGAAAATGAGAGGACTGTTAGTGTTTTTGAGAGGCATTTGTTCTAAGAGTTTGCCAAGACTCTCAGCTACAGCAAAAGTAGAGAACTGTGGTCACAGGGTCACAGATGGCTGTAACTGGCCTGGCAGCCCAATGTGACCCCAGAAGGAGACAGGAACCCTTTCCATGTGATGAATTCTGTAATGGTCAGAACTCACACACACCCAATGAGCTGGAAGGGATGACATTTATAACCAGGAGATGTTACAATAAAGTGCGTTGAGTAACTCCTAATACTACTCACTACTTAGTACTTCTACAGCACGTTCCCTCTTCCAAAGTGCTTTACAAACATTAACTAATTAAACCAGCATGAATTCTGGATGGGAAAATTGAGCCTCTGTAATCTGTTTGAGTTCTCTGAAAAAGCTAATAAAATTAAGGTGTGATGTTCGTGAAGAGGAGTACACAGAACTACAGCTTTTGTAAGGGACTAAATATGGAGGTGTGACGGTGCCATTTGATATTTTCAAAGGCTGTTTATGGCAACGTTATGCCACTGCCACAACGACACCAACAGAAGACCAAGTCGAAACACCGAGGATGCTCTCTTTCCGCAAGCAGCCTGGGTATCTGTGGCTGGCTGGGGTCCCCTCTCCTTAAAGTTCTTCCTGCAAGGGACTTGTCTGAGGGTACATACATGGAAGGAGGAGGAAGCCTGCCTCCTGGGTCAGCCAAGCTCTGTCCACCATCTCTGCAGAAAGGGCCTCATAAAGAGGTGTGGGGAGCAGACACCCTCCCAACGGCCTACACCAGCCAGTGGCCAAATATCTGGTGCAGAGCAGGATATTCAGCTCCCCGCCCCCCCCCACCCCGGTCAAATATTTGGTCGCTGCTGCCCGATACACAAATGCTTTAAAATATTCACAGTTTTGAGATTCTACAGTGCCTTCTCCTACTACATTCTTAATCTGGACAAGTTATTTTGCCTGTTTTTACATGTTGCCATGTTTTTTATAAAAGGGAGACATTGTTACTCTTGGTGAAGAAATTTGGAGGCAATCAGATGAAAACGCACATCAGAGCATTCTGGTTTGCCATATCAGAATCCCTGGGATTCCTCATTGCACTCATCCTGATTCTGACCTCAACCATAAAGAACAGACCACAGAGCTGGCCATTCATCCAACCTGCCTTTCATTCTTCAATGGCTTGAAATCCCAGTGGCTCAGAGGAATACTACTTCTCAGGAGAATTTCATTTGGAGTTGAAGCAAAGACAATTATTTTATAGCAGGAAATGGAAGCTCAAGGAAAAGTGGAAGGAAATAGGACCAGGGGTTGGGAGGCTGCACTATTGCTCCAGCTGGTTCACTAAAAATCTGAGTGATCCCAGGCAAGACCCCACTCCATCTAACCTTTGCTTTCTTTTTTTACTGAAGCAGGAGCAAGACAGGATCAGTGGTCCAAGGAGAGCTGGTGATCCCAACTCCAACATTCTTAGATTCTGTAGTTATACACGTAAGCCTAGGGGGGTTGAGTCCCTAGGCAGAGACTTCTTGATTCATGGCAGAGTCATCGGGCCATCCAAATTATAGGACTGCTGCTGGGTATTTAGACAAGGCCCCAGTAGAAATGCATATAAGTCACAAAACAGTTACACTGAGCATTTACCAATATTCTCATGTGGATTACTTTAAAGCAGAGGCTGAAGACGTGAGCCAAATCCAGTCTGTGGTTCTGTGTTTTGTTTTGTTCACATTTTTAAAGTTAATCTCCAATATTTCAAAAATAAGCGATGTCATCTAAAAACTTGAACTCCCAGTTTCTCTTGAAAAATTAGATAACCTGGTTGCACTGGGCTAATTTTTCCATGTCAACAATCAGCTGGAGATGAGGAGAGACTACCTTTCCTGGAAGGTCACACACTCCCTGGATCCTTACCAGGTGGGCCCCTTCCATCACATTCCCTGCTTGGGCCTGGAGGCATCTGAGTCTAAGAAGATGCTGTAGAGAACAGGTGCTGTAGATGTGTCTGTCCAGCTGGGCTGCACGAGAAGCTAGCAGTGCAGGCTGCCATTGCTCCGAGGAGCTGACAAAGTGGGAGAGCCTTACGGTCAGTCGGGTTCTCCCTGCTTGCTGGTCCTGAAAAACATCTCACAAAACTGCCCTTTGGGGTTTGTGCCATCATTGGAGTACTTAGAACCCCGAGTCACACCAGTGAAGCCAGCCCTACATCGAGGGAATGACCCCGAGGCTGACTGGGCCCCTTCCTTCTTTCACCCCAATCCAGAGATCCAGCCACAGTGAGGCCAGGGAAGGTGAGAGAACAAATGAGAGGCAGCTGGTGAAAACGATGAGAACAACCACATCCTCCCAGAGTGTGACGGATCTGCAAGAGCTTTCACATTGATCCTCCCCACTATCTGTGCCATTTTACAGATGAGGAAACTGAGGCTCAAAGTTCCCAGAGTGACAAGGCTAGAGGAAGCAGAAACAGAGTTAGGAGACCAGCCTATGTTTTTCACTCCAAGGCCTGCGTTCCCTCTCCTGCACCCAGAGAGTCTGTGGCAGAGACTGCAGGCTGCCATTTACCCTTCCAGATGCAGAGCAGCGAGAGAACATGGGCATGTGTCCGTGGATGCAAAGGCTGGCCCTTCACCTCTAGGAGAAGAGCAAAGAAGAAAGATAAAGGCAATGTGTGACCCAAAGGTTCAGACCCCAACTCTGTCTTGGTTTTGAGGGTTAAAAACAATAAAACCAAACCAAAAAGGATCAACTTACTTGACAGTAAATTGAACATTCCAGTTAAATTCTCTTTACAGAGCAGATCTTTGCATGCCAGAAAGGGAGGGAGTAGCAGACTTGGGACTGTGTAGCACAATGGCTAATGTCCTGCTGCACCAGGACATGTACTCTGGTGGGTGTTTGGAGGAGAACAGGAGAAGCAGAGTGTGCTGAGCAAGAGAGAGCATGGTGCCAAGAAGGGAGAGAAGTGACAGCTGGTGAAGGGCAGGCCAGCAGGGCCTGTTGACAGACCCGAGAAGGTCAGTAATCGGAACGGAATCACCAGTGACACAAAACACACTCAGAATGTCTGCCGGCTTCTCCCTTGCTTTGAAACACTGGTGCTTATGTGCAGATAGAAATGGAACACTCTTCTCTACAGACCCTCTGCCCAAGCCAGCCTACCCTGTTTGCTGTCCCTGGGCACATCACATAGTGCCGACTCCCATCCTGTCTCTCCAGAATTTCTTCTCCTCCTCTGCCCTTTTGCATCTACCTATTTGTCTGGGGCCTCTCTAGGTGACATTTCTTTCCCCAGGTAACATTTTCTTCCCAAATGTCCTACTTGGGAGCCCTAAAATTTTGCATGATTGCTGTCATTCACTGAATTGACTGAACTATTACTAATTCAAATAGCTACCATTAATATAGTATCCTAAGGGCCTTAAATCTATTAACTCAACCTTCATCACAACTCCTTGAGGCAGAAACTATTATCAGCTCCATTTTACAGGTGAGGAAACTAAGGCACACAGAGGTTAGATGACTTGTCCAAGGCCAGCCAACTAGTTAGTCATTGTGTATATTTTAGTCTACTAGGGCTGCCATAACAAAATACCACAGACTAGGTAGCTTAAACAACAGAAATGTATTTTCTCACAGTTCTGTAGACTGGAAGTCTGAGATCAAGGTGCTATCAAGTTTGGTTCTGGTGAGACCTCTTTTCCAGACTAGTAGACAGCCACTTTCTCACTATGTCCTCATATGGCCTGTCCTCTCTGCTCTCATGGAGAGAGAGAGACCTGGCATCTCTTCCTCTCCTTATAAGGACACCAATCCTTTTGGATTAGGGCCCTACCCTTATCACTTCATTTAACCTTAATTTCCTCCCTAAAGGTCCTGTCTCCAAATACAGTCACATTAGGCATTAGGGCTACCACATATGAATTTGGGAGAGACAGATTCCAGTCCCTAACAGTGTGATATAATTTTTTTCCATTCATTCATTTAGTGAGCATCTACTAATTGCCAGACACAGCAGTGAAAAAGGCAAACAAGAGCCTGGCTTGTTAAACTATAAGCTGCCTGTAGTCTAGTGGGAGAAGTGGCAACACACAAGGGACATATGAACTCATTAACCAAATAGATAATTTCAGACAGTGCTATGAAGAAATAATAATACTGTGAAGAAAGAATGCTGCTATGAAAAAATAATAGTAAGGTGTGTTATTGGACTATCTTGGCCAAGCATGCTTAAGTATTTATTAAGCATTTATTATGTGTAAAATCTATTCATTCATTCAACCAATATTTACTGAGTATCTATTCTGTCAGATAAAGTACTGATGCTGGAAATGCAATGGTGAACAAGACAGACCAAGTCCTTGTCCTCAAGAAATTTAGAGGCCAGTGGGTTATAGAGGGGAGACTCTGAGACATCATGGTCCCAGCCCAGGATACTTCCAATCTTCCATTAAAACATCAAATGAGGGCTTCCCTGGTGGCACAGTGGTTGAAAGCCCGCCTGCTGATGTAGGGGACACGGGTTCTTGCCCCGGTCCGGGAAGATCCCACATGCCGCGGAGAGGCTGGGCCCGTGAGCCATGGCCGCTGAGCCTGAGCGTCCGGAGCCTGTGCTCCGCAACGGGAGAGCCCACAACAGTGAGAGGCCCACGTACCGAAAAAAAAAAAAAGATGGACAAAACATCAAATGAGTCAAGACATCCCTGAGGACTGAACTTTGTGGCCCACACTGCAAGCGGGGAAGGAGTTCAGGAGAAAGGAAGGGCTGGCTACAGTGCAAGTCAGAGTGTGGAGCATGGCTTCTTTGAAGATGTGGGACTCAACGGGCATAAAAGGATGGAAAGGATGGGCGTGTGAGAGAAGGGGGACCTTCCCTCTAAAGGGGTATGAGGAAAGGCACATAGTAGAATGGAAACAGCAGCGACAGCGCTGGCTTATTCTGAATAAAGTTTCATTCAACACCTATTCAGCAGAGCACATGTTCTGTCCCTACAGGGACCCCAGACTCCTACGTTCCAGGAATTTCCACCTGGCAAGGATATGGAAGGCCCATGATGATCCATCGCAGCCCAGAGTGGGATGTTCCATTAAAGAATTGGAGAAAACACTGAGGGACATGAGAGGAGTGTATATGCCTTTTGTGTATAACAGTAGCTGTAGAAACTTGTGTGTACACCTCCATATCTATACACATATATAAAAAGAACAACTTATGCTCTCAGAGTGCCTTCACATTCATCCACATAAGTGCCTTGTGAAGTATGCATAACAGGAGTGATGGTTACTTCTATCTCCTGTGTGCATGAATGCAGTGCTTTCTCAATGAGGACCCAGTCAGGAAACCTGGAACCACAGCTATGCCCTGCGCTGCACTGTCCTGCTCCAGCGTCAGTCCAGAGCTGCTGGGGAAATGTGCCAGCACACGGGCAATGGCAATGGGGAGAAGTGGGGGGACTCGGGACATAGAAGGTTGAACTGGCAGGACCTGTTGTTGGCTTGACTATGGGGGTAAGGGAAAGAGAGGAATGAAGGATAACAATAAGATTTACAGAGGACAAAGGAAATACAGATCAAGGGAGAGGGGAAATAAGATATAGTGCTACTTTAGCTGCTGAGAGGCTGTTTGATTCTAAGCAAGCATTTCTTTCTCTAGTTCTCAGGTTTCTCATCTGTAAAATGAAACTATTTAGACCCAATAACTAAAGTCCTTTATGTATGTATATACATATGAATATATGTATGGTATATAAATATTTCATATATACCAACATTTATAAAAATGAGGCGATGAACATTCACGTGACCACCCCTCAATGTAACACAGAGCACACCCTTTGCAAAAAAAAAAAAAAAGACCCTTTGCACACCCTTTCCCATTGTACCCCCTAACCTTACCCCCACTCTAGATGGAACCGTATTGCCGTGCTACTGAATTTGGCATTTGTCTTTAAGCCTTTTAAGGTTTAATAATAATTCTGTTATTTTCCTGCATCTTACAATTTAACAATGCTCACTCTTTTTTTGTACAGTGGATTTGTGGTTGACAGAAAGCTGCCCATATAGACCATCTCATCTGTTTTTCACTGAAATCCTATGAGAGGGGCTGACCATAGAGGATTAACTCCAGTTTTTCAGGTGAGCAAAGTGAGGTCCAGAGAGGGGTATGCCATAGCGCTTATCTTGACTGCATTTTCATCCCATTTCCTGCCTTGCTTTCTACTGCTGGTTATCTTTTCATGCACATGTGTCCCCATAACTAGACTATAAGTTCTTGAGAGCAGGAATCTCTTCACTGAAGCTGTGAGCAGTGTGGTGAGGTTATGGGACTCAGGCTTCAGTCAAAGAAAGAGTGATGAGGGGAGAGCAGCTCACGTGATGGGGAGGCTTCACAGATAACACAGGATAAGAGATGCAGAATTGGATCTAAAGAGAGGAACAGGACAAATGAAGGCCAACCGAGTAATCAAGAAAGTGCTTAATAGATCAGAACCCATGACAGAGTGTTCCAGGCACAATTTTGCTCTTATAAACCAAACTTCTGATGTTTAAAAAGCAAAATAAGGAAGTTTTCAGAATAGTTGTAGGAAACCATGGAGGTTACCCGGTTTGCTTGTTGGCATAATCCCGGACTTCCTGCAAATGTAACACATGTCTAGTAAAATGCAATAGGATCATATTACAAACCAACCAATATAGTCAGGAAAAGCATGACCCTCTAAGTATAACATTTCAGAATTAGTCAATTTAGGACTAGGGAATGCCAGGGAAAGGGTAATAAAGATAACCATAACCTTACAAAAATTATCTCCCACAAAACTAGAGGGTACTTCTTTTGTTCATAGGCTTCCTAGAGTCTCAACCCATCAGTAGGGAAATGAGAACTTCTTATATGCCACCAGTCAGCTCAGACAGCAGAAGCTTCCTTGAAAAACAGGTCTCCCAGATTTCAGGCAGCCCTTATGAAGGCTGGACAAATTTTGTCAGATGTCTGGTATTTTTAAGGAATGTATGTTGGTTTCAATGATCTCAACCTCTTGGTCAGTCGTAACTTGATATACTCCACTTGAATACTCCAATTTATTCCTATCTTGGTACATATTGGTAAAACTAAGATTTTTTTTCAGAAGCTCCTGGATTTCTCAACTCTTTCGTAAAAAAAGAAGCATGACTGTGAAGACTACTGTGATTTGCAGAATGTGTCCATACATGTATAACCCAAACAGACCAATTAATGAAGCTTCACTTGGGTGTGACAAGTCTCCTGGGATCTACGAGTAAAACATGTGACCGCAATATCCATGGAGTAGATGTTCTTTCTAGTGACAGGGACAGGACTAGGAAGAACTGTAGGGTTGGGTCTTGGATACTCAGTGCTGTTCATCGTATACACAGATAATACTGATGATCACTGATGTTGCGTGTTGATGCTTTGCATGCACCTTGTCATTTAAGCTTTATAACAAATAATAGAGCACTACTATTCTTACTTTCCCTATTCTTAAAGATAAGGCAACAGAAGCTCAGACTGGTTAATAACTTGCTCAGAGTCACCGAGAAAGCAAATGGGGGAGTCAGGATTCCAGCACAGGTCTGTCTGCCTCTGGAGCCCCAGCTCTTAAGCATTTTGCCATCTCATGTTCCTCAGTGGCTCTCTTGCAGTCCAGCAAGACCTAGGCTCTGAACTGTTTCTCTACTAGCCATGCAAAGGTAGGTTTGCACAGATCCAGCCTGGGGCTGCTGGAGAGGGGACTATTCATTACCATCTCAGAGCAAAGTAAATCAGCATATGACCTTGGTCTCATTAGCATGAGGCTTAATCTCCTCAGGTTGCCAGTCTTGGCCAATTAACACTTTTATTATAAGCAGCTGTTACCTTTGTGCTTCCCAGGTTACTAAACATGGGTAATAAATTGATAGCAACTACTGGAGCCATGCTGACAATTAGCTTGCCTCAGGTCCAAGGGCAAAACAGTCTTAAGTGTCCTACTGACTCTTTAGCTTCAGGTTAAACAAGTCTTTCCGCCACTAGAACTGCCTTAAGCTATATTACGTTTTCCAGGTGAAAACACTTAGGGCCAGTAGGCCTGTGTAGGTGTATGTAAGGAGAGAGATGCTTATGGCAGATCAGAGGGTTTCTTTCTATTCCCCGGGCTTGTTTCACTCTTATGGAAGATCTCAAGTATGACAAAATAGCTCCAAAGAGTTAATGTTTATCAACCTTTGTCATGAATGTTAGAAGTCTTGACATGTCATGATATTATATATATATATGTGCATATATATACATATATGTGTATGTGTGTATGTATATTTTAGCTTACATGTTTAAAAAGAAGTAAGCAGAAAGGAAACACTGTGGTCCAGTAGAAAGTATCGGAGGTCCTGTGGTTTCTAACCTTTTGGGGTTTGATATTCAACAACACAATATTAGAAAATCTTTTAGGGGTTTGCTATTCAATAATACAAAACCAAAAAAAATGAGACAACGATAAATAAATCCTATCTAGCTGATTTAAATTATAGAGCTCATGCAGTTGGAGCAAACCCTCTTCCTTTAGCCACGGTATGATTCTTCTTGATTGAGAATCGAGTTTCTGAGCCCTTTCTCAGAGACTGAAATTACAAAACACAAGATAGCAGATTTAAAAAAAATTGTCCCCAGGTATCCCTGCTGAATATCAAGAGACTGGGTCAGAAACTCAGTCGGAAACTCTGCTTCAGGAAGAGCAGAACAAATCCCCCTCGCCTAGGAAGCCAAACGGAGCATTGTTTTAGTTCCGTAGGAGATGATGACAATGGGATAGGACATTGTCCCGAGTAATGGTCTCCTGCTGGTGGGGAACCGCAGAGGCAAAACCGAGGTGCTCAGCAAAAACAAACAAGGGGCTGAACTGCTACCTTCTTTTTAAAGCGAAAACTGTTGATCCTGGAACTAAGCCCCTCCCAGCAGCTTCCATTCGGTTAGAAAAGTCTTGCTTTTGGAAGCATTCTCAGCTGGAGTGTCACTGAGTGGGGAGGCAGGGTACGGAGGCTAACGAACTGGTTCTACTGTTTCTGAATTGCTGGCTTCAGAGACAGGCTTTGGGGACCATTTTGAATTTCACCAGCTGCTGGACAAAAGAGGCTTTCCATAAAAACACAATCCCTGCATCCTGCGTGGGTCCCAGATGAGCTCTCCCTGCCCCTGCACCCCACCCTCACCCCTCACATTTTAGGACTGCAGATCACGCTGATGTACTTTGTATTAGCAAAGTCCTGCATGTGAGAAAACCTTTATTTTTTTAAGTATTAATCAGAGATGCCTGAAGACAAAAACCAATAAGCCATTTCTTTGACACAGAAAGTCAGTACCTTCCCTTTTTTCCTTGTAAAATAATATTAAATGTAGAGTCTCTAATGTGCATCTCAAAACATAATTTAAACCAGATAAAAATGGAAATGATTGAAAATTTGAAATTTTGGGAAATAACAACTATCCTTTCATATTTGAAACAAAACATACATGAAAATTCAGGGCCAAAGTCGTCCATCAGCCAGCTGAAGCTTTTGTAGCAAACACAGCTCAAACTCTACCACACAGATGGAAAATAGTTCGTCCGAATGCAAGCTGGCACTATTCTTTCAATCCGCAAACTTCTACAATCTCCATTAAAGCTGCATGGCATTCAAAAGTTGAGGTCCAATTCATCTTTGCTGTTAATGAGACATTTTACAAGCGTATTTTTTTTCTTGGGAAAAATTTTTGAATTGGGTAAAACAAATGGGAAGTGGATATTTAAAAAACAAAACAAAACAAAACAAAAAAAACCCCCCCACAAAACTCCTGCCTGGTCTGGTGATTGACTTGCTTAGAATTCTCTGGGCAAGCATTTCATTTCCTGATAACTGCCATTTTCCCTCCCATCCCAAATTCCCTCTCATTGGGGCAAACACAGGTCATGGAAATACGAATTTGTTCTGCTGGAATTCCCTTCAAGTGTTTCAACAAGAGAATTATTTCATATCAGCTGTCTGGGTGTCCTTCCAACTTTTTCTTTTCTTCTAAGAACGGGTTTTTCTACAAAGAAGGATGCCAGAGAGATTGTCAGTTATAGGAATGAGGCATTTGGGGTTAGACACACAACTTTTTGATGTTTTGTACGGCCACTATTTGAGGTTTATAACGTCGCTAGCAGAAAAGGATCCTGACGTGAATACCCAAGGGAGAGTGGCAATTTATATTTGTCTTACAGTAATTAATCCGATATTTCTAATTTAAAGACGTTCTTTAAAAAAAACTCAGTGAGAGGATGTTTTTGTCCTCAGTTACTTGTATATGATCATCTCATTTTTCTCCCTCACCTTCCTGGGTTGACTTCCTTGGTTAAATGATATTCCAGTGGGTGAGGAAAGGCATCAGTTAATTTTGAAGGTGTTTTGAAAATTTGTTCACCATCATAGAAACCTCAAGTGAGAGAAGAATAAATGGGGAGAATGATAAGCAAGGAGAGCTAGTTTGAAGTACAGGAATAAAGTTAAGAGGGAAAAAGTAAAAATTATGTAGGGACAGAAAAACTGTTTAATTTGAAGATCTAGTTGTTAAAGAATAAAATTAGAGTATAAGAATTTGATTAGGCAGACTCAGTTCAAATTATTACTAACAATGTGGGGAGAAACCAAAGGAAACAGTTTTCCGGTAAATCCCAGGTACTCAGAACTGGCTAAACGAAACAAGCTCTGGAAAAGGAATGAAAATTAGTAATAGATAGACATAGACGCTGTAGACAAGTCCGATCTCACTGCCTCCTCTTCCTCAATATCTGAGTGCATCCTGCAAGACAAGGGGCTATTTTAATTTTGTCTTCATCCTCCATGACTCTGGCTAGTTTTTGCATCTGCCTCATCTTGTCAGCATGTCCAGAATAGTTGCTGGGTTTTAAGCTGATCCCACGTCCAAATCATGTCCATCCTGATAGGCGTGAGATGCAAAAACCTGCATTCATTTCTTCTGGGCTTGCCATAAAGCAGAGTTCTTCAGGGATGCAAATTTTCCCTCCTGAGAACCCTGCTTCAAGAAGAGGAAGGTCCAGGCACTCAGGAAAACGCTCAATTCAAAGAATCTGGCAGGAAATTGATGGTTGCGAAAGTTGTGCTCCAACTTCTGCTTTTTAAGTGTCCCAGAACCATGTTTAATATGAAATTTCTCTAAGAAAATGTTCATGGGAATTATTTTAAAGTTTTAGGAAAGTCTATTTGATAAAGGTGGAACGTTTTCAACTTCAGAGACTATTTTTTTTAAGGAAACAAATTTCAATCACTTTTAATATACACTTTAAAAACAATTTATGATAACCGTAGCCCTCCGATGACTAAGGCTACACTGCAGTTTCCAAGTTGAAACATCCATCCTTGTATTCAGGGAAAGTCCTCTCAGCAATTCTGAAAAATACTAAAAATAGGGAAGCAATTGCAAGATCACTTTCACCTGTGCAATATCCTTTTTCATGACTGTTTCCAAATTACATAGCTAGGGTCACGAATTTTCACAAACACAGTTTCATTTGTGATAGTTATGTGGCTGAAATTCCAGGCTGCTATTTCATTCTACTGAAAGGTATAGGGCTATCTTTGCCCTCTCTTCCTCCTGTTGCTTAAACCAGCCAAGAAAACGTCAAGAAATTAAGAGGAATGGAAAACAGGAGGTAGAGATCATATTCAGAGGCCTGAAATCCACCACGTGAGAACAATTATGTTGATGATCGTTGGGGTTTTACCTCCCTGCTCCAAGTCCTTCGTCTGTGCAATGGGCTAACGTCCCTGGGCTGGGGAGGAAGCCGATCCAGATCCTCCCGGTGTCAATTCGCCTTCTAGAAGCAACAGGATCTGGGCAGTGCTTACATTTGTAGTTTTTTGGCTTTATGAGGGTTATTTGGGACTCTCTCTGCGACAAGCTGCAGAAGAGTGGGGGGCGGGGGACAAGGTGGGGAGGAAAGGAATTGGCGAAGAAGAGGAGAGTAACAGAGATAAGCAGGGGGGTGGAAACCCCGGGAGGGAAGGGAAATGCCGAAGGCGCAGAACGCAGCTAGAGGAGGGACGCGGAAGAGGTAGGGCGGGAACCGGACTCCGTCCCGAGCGGGAGGGCCCGGGCTGGGCTCCGTTCGAGCGCGCCGCTAAGCCCGGGGCCGAGCCCTCGGCAGCAGAGCTGCGTCCCTTGGCTCGGCCTCCGCCCACGGCCCCACCCCCACGACACCCCACCCCAACCCAGGTGGCCGCCTCGGGGAGGTAGGAGCCGCGGGGATGCTGAGTTCTGCCTGCCTTCGGCCAGGGATCTGCACCAGCCGAGACTGAGCCACGGCGGGGGCAGCCCACGGCAGGGTGGCTCGCCAGGCTGGGTGGGATGGGCCCGTTTTACTGGAGGTGGTGTTTGCAGGAGGGGAGGGGACAGGGACCACTCGGGGCATCCCTGAGCACCGCGGGCCGGGCTGGGGGCCGGGAGTGAAGATGCGAGTCGAGCTCCAGGTTCTGTTTCTTGCTGGCGGCCGCCGGGCGCCAACTGCAGCCGCGCGAGCCCGCTGCCCCCTCGGTCTCGGCAGTCCTTCCCCGGCGCTGGGGAGGCACCCGCCCCCAACCCAGGTCCTGAGTTGCGACGATCTCGGGGGGGCCCGGGAGCCGAGCGGAGAGGGAGGCGGTCTGCGCGCCTCGACTTACCCCGCGCGCCGACGGCACGGAGCGCAGGGGCCCCTCCCAGGGCGGGGGTTCCCGCCTGCCCCGCGACCTCACCTCGGCGTCGGGCCCGGCCTTGGGCCGCAAGGGCAGCTGCGGGCGTGGGCTGCACAGCGGCCGCATCCCCAGCCAGCCCAGAGGCGCCTTCTCGCCCTTTCCTCCCCGGGTCGGGGACCTAAACTCCCGGAACCCCGTGCGGGGCGGAGAAGACAAAACAGTCCATGCTGTCCGCCCACGGCGCCAGAGGAGCTTCTCGGGGGCGCTCCAGATTCGGGGGTGTCGCCTCCCCCAGTGACTTGCGGGAGTGGATGCCAGGCTGGGCCTCTTGACAGTTTCATCGCTACTTCTAATTTCTCCTTCGCTTTGCACTGGGGGAGCTGCCCCCTCCTCTTGGAGAAAGAGGCCGCGCCTGCACCCAAGCGAAGGGAATGCTCGGGTGACCCGGGGAATGGGGCTGTCTGCCCTTGGTGCGCGACCTGGGGCCAGGAGTTAGAGGTTTCTGTTGCATCAGAGAAATACAACGGCGTCAAGGAGAATAAACGTATAGTAGGACTGGGCCTAAACTTAATTTTAAAAAAGTCTTAAATAGTCCAGTTTGCCTTTTTGCTTCTACTGAAAACATTACTATTTCTCAGCGGTAGAGAAGGGATAAAGGTGATGGATGGGTCACCCTATGCTGGCGTCTAGTTTGCCTTCATTTCCTTCGTTTCTCCCGCGGTCGTCCCAGCAGTGTCCACATAAAATATTTTCTTCTGTAGAACCCTTGCAATAAAATCGGATTTTTCTATTTGGATGATTCTACGTCAAAGACAGTAGGCAGCGGCGCCCGGCTTTGCCAGTGATTAACGGGAAGGACATTTCCTACAATAAGGTAGAATCAATGCAGTGCCCACAAGCCATTGATTTCCACCCCTGTGTCGTCAGCTTGTTGTTCACTTTCTCCTAAGATTATGGCAATAATAATAACAACCAGGACACAAACAGCTCTTGAGAAGTCGCTTGTAACTACTTCTTGGAGGTGAGACACACGGCACACCACCCTGTGGACCTATGTTTTATTTTTGCCAGAGGAGCGGCAGAATTGCCTGGAGTTTTAAAAAAAATGATCTATTTACAGACTTGCTAATGCCTCTGCAGAAATCCTGTTTATCAGCCCAATAGTTGTGACAGGGTTAGAAAACCATTTTAAACTGTTAATCGGCCACAAAAAGGGTCCCAGATTGACGCCTTTCACCTACCTTTGAAAGGCTATAAAAGCGATGCTGTACATTGGGATGAAATTAGACAGCGACAAAATCATTACCTTGACTTCCCACAGTAAAGACAGCCTTAAAGAGGGGCTATTGATGGTTTCAAATTACATAACGGTGGTTTAAAAGTTCTTCCTCTGGGCTCACAGAAAGCAGTTTTAAAGTGTGAATTCTTCAAAGAACAAACAGCCACTGTCATTCAAACGCTGACATGCAGCTGCCTTTTAATTTTATTTATTGCAAAACGGCTATTGAGGGAAAAAAGAGAAACACAAAAACAAAAATCCCAGCAAGAGCAGGCCGAGCCCAAAGAGAATCATGTTCGGGTTATATTTCACCAAGCTCCCTGGGCGCACACTTGGCCCGGAAGCTCGGAGGGCGCGACCTTTTCCTCCGCGACGGGACATGGAGTGGAATTCGTAGCCTCACGTGTGGGAAGAGCTCCGCGAGTGTCACTGGGTACGGTCTGCCCACTGCTTCTGCAGATTTTAAATCTGGACACAGCCTCCTCTAGGCTAGAAGGGAAGGCTTTTCCCACACAGCATCGATTCCGGGGGTGGGGTGGGCCTGGGGATGGGTCCTGGCGCTAAAGGTCAGCCCTCCCACCCCCGCCCCTCTGGATTGGCTCCAACCTGGCCGAGGGTGGGCATCCACCTTACATCTGACCTTTCCCCGATTTCTAGGTAAATCCGGAAGGCGATCGAAAGATAGCGGCCCTTTCCTTTGCCAAAGGGGCATCTGTATTTTTGCGGGCTGTCCCCTCAAACCCCATCCTCCTTGTAACTCCACCCTTGCGCGCAAGGCCTGCAAAAACCCTATGGGACACCCCGCCGCCCCAGCTCACGCTTCTTAAGGCCAAGTCAGTGGTCGAAAACCAACCAGGTGGCAGCTGTCTTTACCGAGCAAAGACATTCAAAGACGGCCGCACCGAGCGCAGCGTGCGGTGGGAGAGGAGCGCAGCCCCTTTAGCGTCTTGGGGCGAGAGGGCTGTTGGGCTCTGGAGCGCTCAAGGAGCAACTTTGCAGCGTACTTGAGAGACCAGAGGGGAGTCGGAGAACCGGCGGCAAGCTGCGGTTCGGCCACATTCGCTACGCAGCACTGCCCCCTGGTATCCTGCGCCGAAACTGCCCCGCTAGACGGCTGCGGATCTCCCTCCTCCGCAGCCCGGACCAACATTTTCTCCTTTCTTGGCCACAAGCCCTGCCAGAGAAGCTGGCCCGGAGGCCTCAAGAAAGCCCTCGTGCCGAGCTCCAAAGCCTTCCTCCCCGCCCCACCCCAGGCACTCACCTCCCCAAAGAGGACTGAGGGCGAGGGCTGCCAGACCAGGCCCCAGTGCGGCCCGCGCCCCTTCTTGACTCAGGCACCCAAGTCCGGGCTGATGTCTACTCAGGAGGCCGCTGAGTAGATGTGGGCCGCTGGAGATGTGGGATCTGCTAGGAGGCCTCGACTACAGGCCTGGGAGAGCGGGGAAGGCTTGTGTACAGAGAAACTCATTTGGGGCTGGGAATGTTCATTCTTTAATGAACACCAGCTCCCTGGGCATCTTTTTTTGGCATCTGGGCTTTGCACAGAAGAAAGAAAGCGGGAGGCAGAGTTGGGTTCTTCCTTGCACCCCGAAGTGGGAGAGATGGGCAAGGTATCTGGTGACCCACTCCAAACACCAGGGTGAGACTTGGGAGGGCCCAGAGTCCTGCCCAGTTTGTCCCTTCCTACCAGCCCTGGCTGGCCCTGGCTTCCTGCAGGCGCTGGGAAAGACTGCCCTCTTTTCCAACCCATGCTGGGCATCTGGTGCCCGGCGTGGGTATCGGGCCCAAGACACCCACCACCAACTGGAGGATTGGTCCCAGGCTTGGGGGCTAGGCTTGATGGACAGGTAGGTGTTTAGATCGCTGGACATAGGGAAGGAGCTCAGGCTCTGGAACCAGATCTGGTGGGGGGTACCAGCTTGGTTGGTCACTGACTGTGTGACCTTGAGACCTTCGGCTTCTCTGTACATCATTTTCCTTGTTAGTTTTTCAGGATGTTGTGAGAATTAATTGAGATAATTTCCTTAAAGTGCCGGCATGTGCTCAAAGTCACCGTTGGTGATCCCAGGTGTTCCCTGCAGGAAAGTGCCCCAGAAAGCATCCCATACGGGGGCCGCCTGCTCCACCACACTGGTGCTAACTCCAGTTTTCAGGGGGGGATGATACAGAGCAGTGACAGCCCTGAAGGCTGTGCACTGGAGTCTGGATGCCTCCCTGGTCTCTAACACCAGGGCCCAGACTTTGCTCACTTCTCTCAGCTCCGGAAAGGTAGTCATCCTCGCTTATGAGGGCATCTAGCGATGAAAACACTGGCCTAACACCTGTCGCACACCCAGCCTTAACCTGCACCAGATACAGGGCTAAGAGCTGTGCATTCACTATCGCATCTCATCTTCACAATGCCGGGACAGAAGTAGTTAAGTTTTTAAAACTCCCTTTTACAGAGCAGGAAACAGGGCTCAGAGAGATTGGGTAACTTGCTGAAGATCACACAGTAAATGTGGCACAGCAGGGATTTGGACCCAGCGTTTTTTTCAGAGGCCAAGTCCCCTCAGGTGTGACATTAGAAAGCACAAGCTTTCGCTCTTTGGTTTCCACTCACTCTACATTCTTTAAACTGCAATTTCCTCTGCCCTCCGTTGGCACCTGCGGACGCTGAGGCACGATCCCGGGAATCTCGGGCCTTGGCGCGCATTTTCGCTCAGTTAATTAGTTCCCCGGGCGTCCTGAGACCCTTTGGTCGAGTCCTTTTCGGACTCTAGTCCCCTAGGCGATTTCAGATCAGACTGACCCACCCGAGCACCGCGACAAAGGGCCGGGGAAGAAACCCCTCCCCTCCCTGGAGGCTCAGCTCAGCTCAGCGGTCCAGAGGAACCATTTAAGAACGTAGGTGAGGCTACTCCTGTTGAGTCTCGGGGAGGCTGGGAGGAGCACGGAGCCGGGAAATTTCGGGACTCCTCCGGGTGCCAAGCCGCGGGGGAGCTCTCTCTCTCCCCAACCCGGTATGAAGCTCTCTAGGACGGGGACGGGGACGGGGCGGGTGCTATACTGAGTGTAACAGTAGGTTCGCGGCAGTCAGCTACCGAGACCCCATTGAGAATGGACTTGGACTTGGGGTTCCCGGGCCAGCTGCTCCCTACAGCTGTCCCTGAGCGCCGCCCCCCGCCCCCCAGTCAGCAAATCTCTAGTGAGCGCCTACTGGGTGCCAGGCCCTGCACCCCAGGGCCCTCACTCTCTGTCCTGACCCCTGCCCTCCAGTGAGGTCGAGTTGAGGGCGCCCCCAGCGCTGGTCCGAGTGAGCCTTCCGGGGGGACCCGCGCTTTCCAGGCTTAGCTGGGTCGCACCCCGCCCACCCTTCACCCAACTGCGGCCGCCCCGCCTAGCCCCGCCGTCGGGCCACGCTGGGCCGGCCAGGCGCCCCCTGGCGGCAGGAAGCCGCGCACTCGTCGCCCTTGCGGCTCCGGGCTGAGCCTGCCCGCCGCCCCCGCCCACCCGGGAGCCCTCGCTTGCCTCGCCCACCCTCGCACTTCCCACGGAGGTGGCCAGCCTTGTCCCCAGAGACCGTCCGAGAGTCACTCAAGGCTTTCCTTGACTGGCCCGGGCGCGCTGCTGCCCCAAGCCCCCCACGTTCTCTAGCCGCAGGCCCGGTTCTCCCTGGTTAGAAACCAGCGACGCCAGGTAACGCCGCCCCCCACTGTCCAGCTGCAATTGGACGCCAGGCCGCTCGGAGGCAAGCGCTGTGGTTGAGAAAAGACAAAACCCACCCGCCCAAGTTCAGGGGGTGAAGGAAAACTGTATTCAACCTGGGTTTTTGGAAAGTGTCCCCACTCAACCACCGCCAACACACTCTTGTGTCCACCTCCCCTTGCCCGTATCTTGTGAACCGGAAGGGCAAATACGCCGCAGTCTTCTCGGCGGTCACACGTGTGTTCCCGATGCCATCTGCCCACGTCTCTGTGCGAAGCAGCTTCTCTCCCTCGAAAATCCCCCCGGGAAGACGCGATGGAGAGAGAGGGCTCATCCGAACCAGAATTTGGAAGAAAACACCCTGAGAGCTGTTCAGAAACCCAGCAAGCTTCATTTTAACCGAAACTCCTGGTTAAAGCTTCTTGGGTTTCATGTGGGTTTCAGGTCTGGGGTCAGAACGACCTGGATTTGAATTTTGACTTTGTCACTTAATAGCTGAATGACTTGGGCAAATTACCTTCTCTCTAAGCACCAGGTTTCTCTCCTATTACAATAGTGTTACCTCACTGGTTGTCATAAAGATGAAAAAATCACGTGTGTAAAGAGCTTAGGATAGGCCAGGGAACTGCATCTTGATTATTTCTTCTAAAGCTGGAGTTCGTTGAGATTTTAGCTAATGAAGTTTTGAAAACTGGATTTGATTTGGGTGCAAGGATGAGACTGGAGGCAGAGATATTGTGAGGTCAGTTTTTAATCCTGGGAGGGCTGAACTCACCAAGGAGCATTAGGTGGGGTGGGAGCCTGCATCAGTGAGAATAAGTCAGGTTGGGAGTTAGGACCCCAGGATTCTCCAAGGACCCTCCCAAGCCTAAGAGTTTTCTTGTACCTGCCTTGGGGCAGGGTTGGTCTTTCTGCTCTGTACGCTTGAACCCAACAGGGGGCCAGGCACTCAGGGCCGGTGCTGCCTGCTGAATGAGTGGTTAATTTGATTCATCCCAAATGGGGCCTCACACAGGTTATCTTTCCCTTTGCTTCATTAACTCCTACCTTCTCTGAATGGGTCAAATTCCCCTGTCATATGCTCTCGGAGGACCATACACCTTCTCTTCAGGAGGACTTATCACTGTTAAAACTTCACATTTATTCGTGTGATCATCAGATTGTCTTTTTTTGCTGTAAGCTTCACGGCTGTTTTCTTGTCCCTGTATTCTCAACAGTTAATACAATGGATAACGGTTGAATGGCAATGAAGTGGCTTTTTTTGTAGCTAGATTCAGAAAGTAGTTTAACCCTACCCCTCACCCTAATTAGCAGTCATAGTAGGTAATTCACAGTATACTCTTTCAATATGTTGTAAAGAAATTAGCCTCCAAATGCACTACCAGGCAAGCTATTCTAGAGGTGACAGAATAGAAAGGCACGCAGACCAAGTTAAATGCTTGAATCTCACAGATTATTGTAGAAATTTAAAACCCACACAGGAAGAAGGAAGAGGAAAGAGATGGGGTATGTTAGCACCAATACAGTAAGGTGTAAGCAGGTGGAAGGACCACTCTCAGAATCATGGGTTATGTAATATGCAATGTTCATGTCCCCTTCTCCCTCCCCTCCCCTGCTCTCCATATTAACCTTCCCCCTTAATGATGTGGTTACAAGGACTAGAGTTGGGGGTGAGTAATGGGATAACAGATACAAGGTGCCCGAGGCAAAGACACACACTTTCGCCATTAGAGAGCCATGGTCAAGTTCACCTGGCCACAGCAGGAGCTCTACTATTAGCTTGCTGAATGTCTAAGGGTTTAGCTGTGCTTCACGGGCAGAACACAGTTGGAACCATAATGGTGTCACCAGTGGGCGGCTGGTATAGAGGATAACATAGCTGCCAGTCCTGAGGTGGCATGATCGTACCTTATAACTTGGTGTTTTTGTCTGTATCTGTACTTAGCACTCTGGTTTGTTAGGCAGTCTTCCATTTACTGGAAAGATACAATCAAATAATCCACACAGTCATATGAAATGTGATAAACACCAGGAAGCTGGGGGTGGGGGTGGGGGAAATCTGCTGTCCCAAGAACATGAGATGAACAGTCAGGGAGAGCTTCCCAGAGGAGGTGGCATTTGAGCTGAGATCTGAAAGGAGAGTTCCATTGTCCTGAGGTTTCAGAAATTCCTAATAAATAAACATCAAGATCTATTGCTTTCCGCCATCCAGTTCTCAGTCATATTTAGCCTGTTTTCTATCTGACTTTCCAAAGGAACACTAACCTGTTCTAGTCCCCCAAATGTGCAAATGTTATGTTTTACACAACAATAAGAACGAAACACACCTATTGGCAAAAGACACTGCAGAACAGTTTTTAGGCTTATAAATGGTTCTAACTGGGATCAACAGCCTATAATTAGACTTTAACAATCCAAGAGAGGAGTAATGTGCACCCTGCAGGACACATTGGCGTCTTTTTCTTTAGTTCTGCAGGTTTGGTGGGTAGATTAGCCCCTGACTTGCCTCCTACAATAACTGTCCCACCGAGGTAAACATGTCACAAACAAGAACAATGAGATCACCAATAATATAACACTAATACTATAAACAAAAGAAACGCCACCTTTGGCTCTGGTGCAATGAAAAACACAATGTGGACCAACTAATAGGGCTATTTAAAAAACAAATTACTCACGGCCAAGCTTCTTAGCTCTCCAAACACAATTTTCTGGGAACCTTGGTACGAGGAGAAGTTTTTCCTGAAAGGGACCCGCCTCTGCTGCTCTTTGGACGGTGCTCTGCTTACAGATCTGAGGCCTTGGACAAAGAAGAAAATGCCCCCCACAGACCCACCTCGATGCTTATTCTCATGTATTCCTCTTTATTTCCTCCCAAATCGAGACATTTCTAGGGTCACAGTTTACCGTAAATGGAGAGTCTGAAAGCACATCCCCATCAATGACATTTTCCAGAAACCTCAGGCTTTTCCCAGATGCCTAAGCCCTCTGATCACAGACCACACTTCCTTGATAAGGACTTTTTTCTGTACTTTGTTAAAGAATGTACAGATGGGTAACAGAATATTAGTTATAGTGGATGTTTTAAGAAATTACTTGGTCTAGCCCCTTCAATTTGTAAATGGGGAAACAGACTCCAGGTGCAGACGAGAAGACATGAAAGGCCTTGCTGTGAAGAAAGTGCAACATATGCTTATACAAATAAATGAGACAGACTTGGGTATCAAGCAAGATGCCTGGCTGGTTTCGTCTGGATATTGCAATTTGCCCCCATTCCAAGAATCAACTCATCGGACCAAGGGTTGAGTAGCCAGAGTCCTCAATTAGCTTCCTTGTGACTTGACAAGAGGGACAGAGACAAGGACCAAGCCCACTGTCTAGAAATGGAATGAGTGTGTTTATAATGGGATGACTGGTTTTTGTAGTAGAAGGGATGTTACATTGGATAGGACCTTTGAGCCAACTCAAAACTGACCCAAGAAGCGAAAGGCCTTTATTGGATCACATAACAAAAAAGTCCAGGGAAATACTCATTTCAGGCATAGCTATATCCGGAGACCAATGGTATCATCAGTTAGTCACTCTCTGTTTCTTGGGTTCCTCATGGTGACAAGATTGCTGCCAGATATTCCAAGCCTGCATGCTCTCAGGTTTCTCAAGTGCTGCGAAAGAGAGTGCCTGTCTCTTAACGATCACAGCAGGAGTCTCAATGCTTCTGACTGGGCCATGTGCTCCAAATCACTGTGGCCAAGAGAAAGCAAGGCTCCAAATGTTCAAGTCTAAGTTGCATGTCCATTCCTGACACAGGTGAAACATCATACTAAATATGAGGGAGAGTGGTCCCTCTTAGGAAAACTGAGGTATTGGGAGAAAGCAGATAGGGTGATGGACAGCAAAACCAAAGACATCCACCATAGATGCAAAATTGGATACAGGATATGACTTAGAGCATCAGCCTTCTAGTGGCAGCACCAGGTCATGTGGGTTCTGGAATCCAGATGGTTATCCAGAGATTCCCCCAAGCTCAGGCACAGCTTCTTGATCAAAGTGAAGTGCCTCGGACTAGCATTGTCTCCTCCCTGAGGTAGGCTTGTAAAGTCAATAGTTTGACTTCAGGACTGTCAATTCTGCAGATTTGTAATATGGTTCCTGATTCACCAGACTTTTGGATGCTGGCAAGCCTCAGTTTCCTCATCTGTCTAATGGGGATAATAGAACGAAAGTGAAAGCTTTTTGCAAACCATAAAATACCATTCAGAGGGCATGAGGGTGGCTGGGGAAGTCAGGGTCCCCGGCCACAAAGCCAATGGCATGGATGTTCTAGGCCATTTCAGATGAGGTGCAACTGCTGTGTGGGTGAAACAGTTAAGGGATCTACCCATCTCTGAACCAAGACCCTGTGCACACCGTCTCAAAGAGAGTCTGAGTTTTTAACCATGCACTAGAAGAAAGGGAATGCAAATGCACCCTTCGTTCACAGAGCTCCAGAAGGCGAGGGCGTGAGTCATGAATGTCATCTGAGACCTGGGGGAAGGAGATAAGACCCAGGACAGCAGCAGCCCCCGGTGATCCTGTCACCTGACTTGGCAAGCACTCAGAGGTGCCACTCAGGGAACATGTGCTGGTGCAGGCCAGGGGGCGGCTGAGGGGTGAACCCAGAGTGTTGGTTGCAGTCACCTATCAGCCTTGCAAGAGAAGCCTGGGGGACATCTGTCTTCGGAAGCCTTTCCAGATGTCTCCAGGAGCAGCTGCCGTTTCTGAGCGGTCATGCACTCCTCTGATGTCCCCTGAGTGCAGGAACAATGCATGCGACCATACTGACAGATCCACTTCCCTGTTGGCCTACTGGCCTCCTTCAAGTCAGGAGCCCACAACAGCAATTTGTGCTGAGCCCCCAAACCTGAAAGTCGGGGCCAATTCTCTCTGCCCCTCCCCCACCCTGCTAGGTTGCCCCCCAGTTCTGCATGAAAACCAAAGGCCCCTGGGCCCAAGGCAGCATCCCTCTTCACAGTTCTGTCTCCAAACACATTAAAAAAAGGGAAATTTCTGCAGAAGCAAAATAATCTTGAGAAGAAGGAAAAAGCAGCTGTGATGTCCTCACACGGTAATAAGGATGAAAACCTCGTGAACTCCGATGATTCTAATCAACAAGTGATCTAAGGTGGGATTTGTCATGCTCTTGGATGCAGCTGCTGTATCTCCTCCCTGGGAATCTCGTCACTTCATCCTGGCAGCAGAGCACCACACTGCTGCATCCCCACCCCAACTGAGATGAGAATCTGCAGTAAAAAGGAGGCATGGGGAATCTAGCAGCTGGAAGCAATTTCCACTTTAATTTCAATGCCTATATAACAGTCTGTCACATCAGTGTTGTCATATGTTCATGGGTAGCTTGGAAAAGAGGGGCCTGAGGAGTGGGGCTGGCACTCCTGTGGATGTTGGAGATAGAATCTGGGCTTGGTTCTGGTTGGGAGGGCAGTTCCGGAGGCTGTGAATCCAGGCGGGGAGAATGCTGGCATCCCATCCTCTGAAGAGAGCACCATGGGCAGATTATAAAGGCAGGACTTCCGCTGTGGGGATCATTTGAGTCTGAAATATTCATGGGAAACTCATGGAGGAGGGCAGCCATTCTGTAAACCTACGGATCCAGCATCATTCTGCCACGTGTACTTGTCACCAAGTAGGAATGAAGTAAAACCGTTAGGGGGTTTTAACTGGTCTTTGGACTGGCTGAAGGCAGAAAGCAGCCTTTCCCCCTCTTCCTTCATAAATGACAAGGAAGCAAAATTCAGGCTTGTTCTTTGAGCTCCCTCTGGTGGCAATTACCAAAAATAATCCAGCTCTGTGGGGTTTGCGGGGAGTTCGTGACACAGTGGTGGCCTGCGTTTTCAGTAAGAAGCTATAGGAGAAAAGATCCTCTACCCTTTTAGTAGTGGGGCAAAGGGTCCACTGTCTCCCTCTGCAAGGTGGCCGCCCTTCGGATTCTGAGGAATTGGAATTCCTTCCGATGTCCAGCCCGGCTGATGTGCATGTATCCTGGGGTGAATGGTTCCTGCAGAGGACTTGGAAATCTGCTCTGTGTTGCTTTGGCGCTTGTATTACCCTTTCCTAGATTGGTCTCAGTTTCTCAACCAGATTGACAGCTTCTCCAGCGCTGAGATGGCATCTTAATCACCTTTGAAGGATGCCTCCTTCCCTCCAGCATCCAGCAGGGGGCTTTGCTGATTGGAGTGTTTCCTGGAGGAACGCTAGAGCCGGGGCAGGTCACAAGGTGACCTGCCTGTGTGCCTCTGAGGCTGATGCTGGGTGATCGACCACATCAGCTGCTTGCCTGCCCCGTGCCGACTGCGTTCTCATAGGTCTTGACAGATGGTGGAGGCTTTGACCGCTTGTCAGCCCTGCGTGGACGCTCGTCCCTAGTCACTGGTCTTGGACCGCCAGCTCTGACTCTGAGTGCCGGGCTTTTCTGCTAATGCTTTTGCCTTGGGAGATGGGAGCCAGGAGCAGCAAGGTGGGAGTTCGAAGGCAGCCGTGAGGTTGGAAGAGAGACTTGCCCTGCCACAATCACAGCGAGAAGTGCTTACGTCAATACGCAGACATGACTTGCTCTGAAAGCTCGGGGGAAGGTCGAGGAAAGCTCGAGAGAGCAGGAGGCTGTGATACCAAGAGCATCAGACATGAAAACATTAGACCTGGGTTCCAGGCCTCGCTCTGTGGCTCTGGGCTGCTCACTGAACCCAATTTCTATATTTATATAAACTTGATGGACATGTTTTCCAAAGATCCTTTTCCAGATCCAATATTCTTTTCAACATACATACTATATATTTTTAAATAGCTGATGATGTGTTCAGTAGGCTGGGGTTATTTGCTACCACTTTCAATGATGAAAACTGGAATCTGCAACTCAAGAATTCTAATTTGTCTTCTTAACTGGTGGGGCATTGCCTGGACACCACTGCCCCCTTGTGGCAGCGAATCTAATTTTGTAGTAGTGTGGTGAGTTCAACAATTTATAAAGCCTTATAAACTTGGGTTTATAAAGGGGCTGGAGAATGTCCCCAAAGCTTTATTCATCCCTGGAAGGAATGCATGCTTGTAACTAGATCAGATTCCCCCCTAATGCCTTGGCCTTACTTCAAGATAGTGATTTAGAGGCAATCTTTAAGTGGATTTACAGCCAGATTACCTAAATCCACTCATAAATTGACTCACAGATTAAAATTTGCAAGCTTCTGAGACCTGGTACGCTCCTGCTTCAGAGTGGATTCATTAAAAAGAGACGTGACACCGGGGGCACTTGTAGGTATTACACATCCCATTTGTATGAAGACAATTTTTTCTTTTCATTGAGGTAAGATTTATATAACATAAAATCAACCATTTTTTAAAATTGAAGTATAGTTGATTTACAATGTTGTGTTAGTTTCTTGTGTACGGCAAAGTGATCCATATATATATATTCTTTTTCATATTCTCTTCATTATGGTTTATAAAATCAACCATTTTAAAGTAAACAATTCAGTGGCATTTAGTACATTCACAATGTTATGTAACCATTTAGTTCCAACACTTCTATCATCTCAAAAGAAAACTCCCTACCCAGGCGGTTAGTCCCCATTCCCCCTGGAACCTGGAAACCACCGATTTGCTTTCTGTCTCTATGGATTTACCTTATTCTAGTAAATGAAATGGAATCATACAATGTTTGTCCTTTTGTATCTGGCTTCTTTCACCTAGTGTAAGGTTTTTGAGGTTCATACACGTTGTAGCATGTAACAGTACTTCATTCCTTTTTATGGCTGAATAATATTCTCTTGTATGTCTACCACTCGTTCATAGATGGCCATTTGGGTTGTTTCCACCCTTTGACTATTGTGAATAGTGCTGCTATGAACATTCACGTACAGGTGTGTGTTTGAGTCCCTGTTTTCAATTCTTTGGGGTATGTATCTAGGAGTGGAACTTCTGGGTCATACAGTAATTCTGTGTTTAACTTTTTGATGACCCAAGTCCTCAGGAAGATGACATGTTCTAGCATCTAACAATTCCTACCAACTCCTTGTTTATTCTCCCAGATCTCTTACAGGTTTGCCAGCTGGCTGGTCTGCCTTTGCTTGGATGGGGGCGGGGAGTTCTGGCTGGCTCCACATGTCCCACACAAACAGCTCCCAGAGATGTTAAGGTGCATAGCAGAATCCCAATCCATGCAAACGCATTAAAAAGCCATTTCTGGGGACTTCCCTGGTGGTCCACTAGTAAAGAATCTGCCTTCCAATGCAGGGGATGCAGGTTCGATCCCTGGTCGGGGAACAAAGATCCCACATGCCGCAGAGCAACTAAGTCCACGTGCCACAGCTATTGAACTCGCGTGCCTCAGCGAGAGAGCCCGCATGCCACAAACTACAGAGCCCACGCGCCCTGGAGACCGCGTGCCACAACTAGAGAGAGAAAACCTGCACGCCATAACTAGAGAGAAGCCCGCGCACTGTAACTAGAGAGAAACCCGAGCAGACGGTGCACCATAAGGAAAAGATCTCGCATACCTCAACAAACATCCCGTGTGCCGCAACTAAGACCCGATGCAGCCAAAAAGGAAGCCATTTCTGGCATCACATCTGCTACTATTTTCATTGGCCAAAGTCACATGGACAAGCCCAACTTTAATGGAAAAGGGATATAATAGTTGCCGGCTCTGTTGGGAGGCACTGCAAAGTCACAGGGCAGAGGGTGTGGCTGTATCATGGTATTAGAGGCAAAGAGTAAGGAACAGGAACAATTATACTCACCATCCCCAGTAAGCCTTGTTATCTCTTTGTAACGGGCTGACTGGGGTTATTTTAAAAACTTACTTTTTCTATGTCATATTTACATTGTATCAAGGGCATTCATGATCTTGATGCAAATGTGTTTGCACTGTGGGATGTTTGCAGTTAGAGAACCCTCACACCACAAGGCCAGGACAGCCAAGCATCCTGACTGCTGGAAACGCCTCTGGGGAAGCTGGGCTTGCACTGTGTGGAAACCTCCAGCCTCCTTTAACCCAGACCTCTTAAGGAATGTGAATCAATAAGTGGCATAAATTATTCACCTCAAGGAACGTTTTCAGAAATGAACAGCAGGCTGGAGAAATCACCAGCAGGGTATTCATTCTTTTCAGTGTTTGGACCTCTGCTCACCTTCTGAATGGCTGGGCATTTCTAAACTATTAAAAATTCAGATCTCAGAGTAGAACGAATATAAGTTGTGCTTAAATTTCAAGGCAACTCCGAGTTTCCTTTTCCGCCTCTTCTGCAGGGTCAGGGGAATGAGCATGTAGGCACAGTCTTGTTTGTGGGAGATGCCTCCGGCCCCCTCTGTGATGTGATCTCAGGGCTGTGGAAAGGGCCTATCCTCTGTTCAAAACGGTCTTTTCTACCTGTCTTCCAAGATATCAGAAATTCATTCCACCTCTAAAAACCATTCTGAGGGCTTTGCCTCTTTGGAAGACTCCATTCAGAATGCAAAACTTCGGGAGGGGAGGGGAGGGGAGGAAAGTTAACATTTATCAGACACCTATTATGTGGATGCATCCTCACCCACAAGATAGATATGCTTTGCAGATTTGCTTTATTAGTTTTTCCTTTTAAATAATTAATATATTACAGAAATATGCAATATTGGAAAATAAAATTAAAAAAAAAAGAAAGAGTCTCTGCATTCCAGCCCTCAGAGATAATCTCTGGTAACGGTGTGTTGCATAACCCTCCAGAATGTTCTCTATGCTGATACTCACGAGTATTTGCATCTCACTTGACCTGTCAGTAGCACTTGACTGGATTGATGACTCTAGGCTGTCCTGGCTTCAGAGATGGAATTCCCCATGATTTCCCACTTACTACTCCGGCTGCCTGACCGCAGTGGCTTCTGTAGGTTTCTCCTCTCCTTGCCCCCTATGTTGGAGCTTCTCAGGGCTCAGCCATGGGCCATCTTTTCTACTCATTCTATACGTGTTGGGAAATCTTGTTCACTCCTTTACCATCTCCGTGTACCATCATATACTATCTGCCTAATTATGGATCTCCAGCCTTCTCTCTTCTGAGCTCTGACCTAAATACCCAAGTGCCTTCTGACATTTTTCACTAATATGCCTTATAGGAACTCCAAACTTACTTTTGAGTGAGAAGTTGATCTCTCTCTTTCAAAATCTGCTACTCTTCCATCTCAGCATTTGGGACTTCCGTCTCCTGAATTATGATGATATTTTTCTCTTCCCCTCCCTCAATCCATCATTAAATCCTGTCAATTCTGCCTGCGAATATATCCACATATTATGACATCCACATTTTACCAAATCTAAGATGTGTTGCTGCTGACACTTAATCTTACCAGGAGGTGTCAATGGAATGTTTTCACCACACAACAACCTCACAATTGTTTCATGGTTGATAGCAATTGAAAGATGCTATTGATTGAAGAGTACTTTTCAATTTCAGAGAAGTATAAATGTGAAAAAAATGTGGATCTTAGAGTCGGTGAAATAGAGAATATTAAATCTATCTCTGTCAGCACTATTCTAGCCTAAGCCATCTTCCATCTGGACTTCCTGTCTCTTCTCTCAGACCTCACATCTACCCTCCTCAAGACTTCTGTTCTCCCATTTATTCATTGGTAAGTCCTGCTTACCTCCAAAATATATCTGGATTCCAATAACTTCACACTATCTTCCCTGCTATGACCCTAGTGCAGGCCCCACCATCTCTTGCCTGGATAACTGGTCTACTTTCCTCCTCCTCCAAGCCAGAGGGATCTTTCTAAAGAGTGAAGCAACCACATCACCCTTCATCTCGACACTCTCCAGAGGTTTCCATTTGTACCTGGGATCCACTGCATGGCTATCAAGGGCCTACTGAGGGTCCCGCGTCTGCTGCTCCATTCTCCTTGGTCTCCATTTGGCACCTTGCTCCCTGTGCGTCAGCCACCTGGGTTCTACTCATTTCCATCTGAGGGTTTTTGCACTTGCCATTCTGTCTGATTCAAAAGCTCTTATCCTGGATCTTTGCACAGTTCGGGGACAGCTCAAATGTCACTTCTGAGGAGAGGCCTTTCCCAGACCAGCCTCAGTAAAGTTGCCCCCCACCCCCACTCCCATCCGCCCTGCCCGCCCACCGAGTCACATTCTACCACATTTAATACCTGACAGTATCTGATTCATGTATTTATTTCTTTTTCTCCCCTCACTAGAATGTAAGCCCCTTGAGGGCAGACACTCTGTCTTGTTCCCTGCTACCACCTCAGCACCTTAGTGCTTAACCCAGTACAGGCACTCAATAAATATTGATGAAATGTTTAGTTGATGTAATTTCCTAATCCCTACTTCTTCTTTTGTTCTTCACCTCTCCTCCTAAACTCAATTGCTAGACAGACTGACCTTTTAAAAACAAAAATTCCGACCCTGTTACTGCCCATTGCAACCCTTAAATAATGCTGTAGCAGCGTCCCACTATATCGGATCTGTTGTATTTTCATTCAGTTCAAAATGCTTTCTAATTTCCCTTGTGACTTCTTCTTTGACTTATAGGTTATTCAAAAGTATGTTATTTAGTTCCCAAATATTAAGGGGACTTCCAGTTATCTTTTTGTTACTGATTTTTAATTTAATTCCGTGGCGACCAAAGAACGTACTTTGTATGACTTAGATCCTTTTACATTTGTTGAGACTGGCTTTATGACCCCAAATATGATCAATCTCCATAAACATTCCATGTGCCCTTGAGAAGAATATGTATTCTGTGGTTGTGAGGAGGACTTTTCTGCAAATGTCAATGAATCAATTTGGTTGATAGTGTTGTTCAAGTCTACTATGTCCTTGCTGATCTTTTGCCTACTTTTATGAACTATTTAAAGAGGGGTATTGAAATTTCCAGCCACAGTTGTGGATTTGTTTATTTCTCCTTGAATTTTATCAGTTTTTATTTGATGTATTTTGTAACAGTCTTTATTTTAAAGTCTATTTCGTCTGATGTGAGTATTGCTACTCCCCCTTTCTTTTGATTTCCATTTGCATGGAATACCTTTTTCCAACCCCTCACTTTCAGTTTGTATGTGTCTCTAGATCTGAAGTGGGTCTCTTGTAGACAACATATATACAGGTCTTGTGTTTGTATCCATTCAGTCTACCTCTTTGGGTAGGCTGAAATCTACCAGATTTAATTTAAATGTAAATCTGTTTACATTTAAAGTAATTACTGATGTGTATGTTCTTATTGCCATTTTGTTAATTGTTTTGGATTTGTTTTTGTAGGTCTTTTTTCTTCTTTTCCTCTTTTGTTCCCTTCTCTTGTGATTTGATGACTATCTTTAGTGTTGTGTTTGAGCTCCTTTTTTTGTGTGTGTGTATGTCTATTATAGATTTTTCATTTGTGGTTACCATGAGGTTTTGATATAGCAGTCTGTATGTATATATGATTGTTTTAATTTGCTGATCTCTTAATTTCAAATGCATTTCAAATATCCTGTGTTTGTACTTTCCTCCTCTCACAATTACTGGTTTTTGATATCATATTTGTGTGTGGGTAATCTCCTACCTTTACCATCTGTTTGCCTTTACCAGTGAGCTTTCCCATTTCATAATTTTCGTGTTTCTAGTTGTGGCCTTTACTTTCCCGCCTAGAGAACTTCCTTTTATTGTAAAGCTAGTTCGGTGGTGCTGAATTCTTTTAGCTTTTGCTTGTCTGTAAAGCTTTTGATTTCTCCGTCAAATCTGAATGAGAGCCTTGCTGGGTAGAGTATTCTTGGTTGTACGTTTTTTCCTTTCATCACTTTAAGTATGTCATGCCACTCCCTTCTGGCCTGCAGAGTTTCTGCTGAAAAATCAGCTGATAGTCTTATGGGTATTCCCTTGTGTGTTATTTATTGCTTTTCCCTTGTTGCTTTTAATATTTTCTCTTTGTCTTCAATTTTTGTCAGTTTGGTTACTATGTGACTTGGCACGTTCCTCCCTGAGTTAATCCTGTATGGGATTCTGTCTTCCTGGACTTGAGTGACTGTTTCCTTTCCCATGTTAGGAAAGTTTTCAGCTATTATCTCTTCAAATATTTTCTCAGGCCCTTTCTCTTCCTCTTCTCTTTCTGGGACCCCTATAATGCAAATGTTAGTGCATTTGATGTGTCCCAGAAGTCTCTTTACCCATCATATCTTTTCACTCTTTTTTCTTTATTCTGTTCTGAAGCAGTGATTTCCACCACTCTGTCTTCCAGCTCACTGATTCGTTCTTCTGCCTCTTTTATTCTGCAACTGATTCCTTCTAATGTATTTTTCATTTCAGTTTTTGCATTCTTCAATTCTGGTTGGTTGTTCTTTATATTTTCTAACCCTTTGCTAAAAACTTCTTGTAACTTCTTGCTCTGTGCATCCATTCTTTTCCCAAGTTCTTGTATCATCTTTATGATCATTACTCTGAACTCTTTCTCAGGTTTTTCATGTATTTTGAAGCTCTGTTATTAAGAGAAAATCATTTAAGATTGTATGTCTTCGTGATTAATTGAATTTATGATTATGAAATGACCTTCATTATCTCTGGTAATATCCTTTGCTCTGAGATCTATTTTATCTGATATTAATATAGCCATTACAGCCTTTTCTTTTGATAAGTGTTAACATGGTATACCTTTCTCCATTCTTCTAACCTATTTGTGTCTTTATGTTTAAAGTGTTTTTCTTGTAGACAGAATCTAGTTGGGTCTTTCTTTTTGTTTTTTTTAATTTATTTATTTTTGGTATTTTTTGGCCATGCAGCACAGCTTGCAGGATCTTAGTTCCCTGACCCAGGATCAAACCCAGACCCACAGCAGTGAAAGCTCAGAGTCCTAACCACTGGACCAACAGGGAATTCCTGGGTCTTGCTTTTTAATTCAGTCTGACAATCTGTGCCATTTTATTGGGATATTTAAACCATATATATTTAATATGATTATTGTTATGGTTAGTTTTAAGTCTATCATCTTGCTATTTATTTTTTATTTGTCTGTTCTTTTCTCTGTGGATCACTATCTTTTGTTGCCTGATGTCAGGTGTTTTTTTTTTTGTTTTTTTTTTTTGACATTATTTCATGTCTTTTTTCCCCTGGTAAGTTTTATTCCTGTTATTCCATCTTGACTGGACCTATTGACTGTCTTTGAGTTCATTAGTTCTTTCTTTTGTTGTGTCCGAGTCCTCAATTAAACCCATCCAGTAAGTTTTTTTAAAAAGTAGACTATTTGGGGTGCAGTTTTAGGTTCACAGCAAAATTGAGCAAAGTACAGAGAGTTCTCATATACCTCTGGCCCTAATACATGCAGAACAACCCTTGCTATCATGATCTGACACCAGAGTGGTACCTTTGTTACAACTGATGAACCTACATTGACATATCATTATCATGCAAAATCTATAGTTTATATTTGGGTTCACTCTTGGTGTTGTACATTCTTTGGGTTTTGATAAATGTATAATGACATGTATTCACAAATACAGTATCATGCAGAATAATTCCATTGCCCTAAAAATCATCTATGCTGTCTATTCATCCCTCCCTACCTCCTACCGCCTAGCAAGCACTGATCATTTCACTCTTGCAATAGTTTTTAGTTTTGCCTTTTCCAGAATATCACATAGTTGGTATCATTCACTATGCAGCCTTTTTCAATTGGCTTCTTTTACATAGTAATATGCATTTAAAGCACCTCCATGTCTTTTCATGGCTTGATAGCTCATTTTCTTTTTAGTGCCGAATAGTAATCCATTGTCTGGTTGTATTGCAGTTAATTTATCCATTCAACTATTGAAACACACCTTGATTGCTTCCAACTTTTGGCAATTATGAATAAAGCTGCTGTAAACATCCACATGAATCTTTTGTGTAGGTGTAAGTTTTCATCTCCTTTGGAGAAGCACCAAGGAGTGTGACTGATAGATCATATGGTAAGAGTGTGTTTAATTTTATTAAAAACCACCAAACTGTCTTCCAAAGTGGCTGTGCTATTTTGCATTCCCACCAGCAGTGAATGAGAGTTTCTGTTGCTCTACATCCTCACCAGCATTTGATGTTGGCAATATTCCAGATTTTGGCCATTCTAACAGGTGTGTAGTGGTATGTCATTGTTGTTTTAATTTGCAATTCCCTAATGACATATGATGCGGAGCAGCTTTTCATATGTTTATTTGTACCTATATGTATCCTTTGAAGTGTCTGTTCAGATCTTTTGCCCATTTTTAAATCAGGTTGTTCTTTTTCTTTTAAAAAATTATAAATATTTTATTTTCCAGCTTTATTGAGATACAATTGACATATAACATTGTGTAAGTTTAAGGTGTACAACATGTTGATTTGATGCTCTTATATATTGCAAAATGAGGTTGTTCTTTTTCTTATTATTGAGTTTTAAGAGTTCTTTATATATTTTGGATAAATCCTTTAACAGACCTCTCTTTTGCAAATATCTTCTCCCAGTCTATGGCTTGTCTTCTCATTTTCAGTAAGTTTTAAATTTCATATTTTAAAATTTTAAATTCTAGAATATCATTTTGATTGTCTTTTATAGACTTACAGATTCTCTGTTAACATTGTTCATTCGTCCGTTTGTCAACCTTTTCTTCTATCTTCTTTAACATGTTAGTCATAGTTAAAGTACTTGTTTGCTTACTTTAACATATGGATCATATGTGGGTCCACCTTTGTCTTTTTTCCCCACTTGATTATGTTCACAATTTCCTCTCAATATGTCTATCAGTTTTTTACTGGGTGCTGAACAGGCAGGATGGAAAGGGTGGGAACCTCCATACCCCAACATTCTAGAATAATAAAAATCACCAAAAAAACCCAAACAAAAAGCAAACCCCCAAACAAGAACATCACCCCTTGAATTTATACAGTGCTTTAGAGTTCCCAAAGCACTTTGAAAGCTTTTTTTTTGGTGGGGGGTGCTGCGTTGGGTCTTTGTTGCTGTGCACGGGCTTTCTCTAGTTATGGTGAGTGGGGGCTATCCTTCGTTGTGGTGTGTGGGCTTCTCACTGTGGTGGCTTCTCTCATTGCGGAGCATGGGCTCTAGGCGTGTGGGCTTCAGTAGTTGCGACTCGCGGGCTCTAGAGCACGGGCTCAGTAGTTGTGGCTCATGGGCTTAGTTGCTCCATGGCATGTGGGATCTTTCAGGACCAGGGATCGAACCTGTGTCCCAGGCATTGGCAGGTGGATTCTTAACCACTGGACTACCAGGGAAGTCCTCAAAGCTTTTAATCTTTTGGCTTTCCTCATTCTTCCCTCACCAACCAGGATAATTAATTGCAGGCTATAATAAGAAGTCATCCGCAAAAGGGAATTTTATGAAAGCCCTTATCAAAGACTCAGAGATGTGCGTCTCCTTCTGCCAGTGTGGCGACTTAGCAGCAGTCTCAGGACGTTGTTGCTCTGTTAGTGTGGTTGTGGTCAGTTGTGTCCTCATAATCGATTCCCCCCTTCTTCCTGGGCAGTTGCCACCTGCTAGATGCTACATTTACATTTTCCAGATGACCTTGTGGCTGGGTATGACAAAATTCTCATCAACTGAATGTGAGCAGAAGTGATGTGTGCAATTTCCATCTCACTGGCTTAAAAGGAAAGTGATTTTATTTTACCTGCATCTTATGCACCTGTGTTCTCTGCAAAAAAGCCACTTGTTTAGAAGGGGAAAAATCCTTGCTATTATTTCCATCTACCCTTAGTCCCACCTCCAGAACTAGAAAATTTGACCTCAGTCCAATCTATTACCATGGATATGCTCTCATCTGTCCATTATTCATCTCCTCCTTTGATATATTTTTTAAATTAATTAATTTACTTATTTTTATTTTTGGCTGCGTTAGGTCTTTGTTGCTGTGCACAGGCTTTTCTCTAGTTGCGGCAAGCGGGGGCTACTCTTCGTTGTGGCGCGCGGGCTTCTCATTGCGGTGGCTTCTCTTGTTGTGGAGCACGGGCTCTAGGTGTGTGGCCTTCAGTAGTTGTGGCACGCGGGCTCAGTAGTTGTGGCTTGCAGTCTCTAGAGTGCAGGCTCAGTAGTTGTGGCGCATGGGCTTAGTTGCTCCGCAGCATGTGGGATCTTCCCGGACCAGGGCTCGAACCTGTATCCCCTGCAATGGCAGGCAGATTCTTAACCACTGCGCCACCAGGGAAGTCCCCTTTGATGTATTTTGAATTCTTCTCTTTCATGAGGGCTGCAGGGGCCACTCGAGCTCACAGCATCCCTCTTTCTTCTGACTCCATAAGCCACATAGTATTTGCATCTCACTTTGTAATTCATCCCTCACTATATTTAAGTGCATAAGCCCATGTATCTGCATCCTCTCCTTTGATGGACATTGGGATTTTAATTGCCCTTACATAATCTAGTCTGTAGCTGACCCTCAGGAATGGCTTCTTGTCTGGTCCATCTGATGCCTCATTAAGAGAGAGATTTAGGCTTCAGGAAGAGGCCTGTAGCTACCCTGTCTTACTTCCTTCCTAGGAAAAGGGTCTGGACAACCTATGGGACTGTAGGAAAATTTCTCCTTTCTAAAGACAAAAGAAACTCGGATCACCTCAAAGGTGTTTCATGTAGTGGAGAGTGGTGGCTGGACTTCATGGCCCTGAGTTTATCCACAAGAGTCCCCTTCTCTTGAGGGTTCTTACCCATTCCTGATGCCACCATCACATTGGCCGAAATGTGGTGAAAAGACTCTTGTACACACACATTGAGTGACATGCAGCTAGATAACCTGGCCAATGAGCTGGAGCTCACTTACTGTCAGTTTGTGGCCCATCACAGTGTCCTTCTCTTCCCAGCAATCAGTCTACCTCCAGAAGGTGCATTATGTCATGATGCCCATCATCAAGAGTGATGAGTACACAGGTTCTGTTATTCTCTAGACTCTTCTAGATGTTGAAATATGTCTTCTAACAAGACTTAAAAAGAGGAGTACAAATACACTTTCTGACCTCTACCATCTAATACTTTCAGCCATTAGCACTGCCCCTAAACACATTAAATAGCACTCAGAATGCATTACATAACAAATAACAAATGACTTATGCATTGTTATCTTAAAATGTTGATTCTTGACTTGGGTAAAGAATAATGGGCACACGCTAAGGTGTTGTTCAAAAGTAATGGCCAGGAGAGACATACAGGAGACATACTGTGTTCATGGAGTGGAGGGCTCAACACAGTAGGAGGTCAAGTCTCCCCACACTGACCTATGGGTTTAATGCAATTCCTACCAAAATCCCATAAGGTTTTATGTAGACATAGATAAGATTATTTAAAAACATATAGAAAGGCCTTTTGTTTAGAAGTATAGTTGATTTACAATGTGTTAGTTTCAGCAAAGTGATTCAGGTGTGTATATATATATATATATATATACACACACACATACATATATGCTCTTTTTCAGATTCTTTTCCCTTATAGATTATTACAAGATATTGAGTAGGGCTTCCCTGGTGGCACAGTGGTTGAGAATCCGCCTGCTGTTGCAGGGGACACAGGTTCGTGGCCCGGTCTGGGAAGATCCCACATGCCGCGGAGCTGCAGGGCCCGTGAGCCATGGCCGCTGAGCCTGTGCATCCGGAGCCTGTGCTCTGCAATGGGAGAGGCCACAACAGTGAGAGGCCTGCATACCGCAAAAAAAAAAAAAAAAAAAGATATTGAGTATAGTTCCCTGTGCTATACAGTAGGTCCTTAAAGTAGCTAAAACAATCTTGAAAAAGAAGAATAAAGTAGGAGGAATCACTATACCCGATATTAAGGCTTTCACACAGTGGAGCAGGGAGGAATATGGGTGGCAATCAGGTGACCCAATGGACAAACACAAGCAAGTCCAACCTGGAAAGGCTGTGGTTACCAAGGACTCAGACCCTTCAGGAATGCGAATTTGGGTCACGCCATTGGGAAATCCATTGAAAGCAGTAAAAGAGGCGGCAGAGGGCAAGGAGAATTTAGAATGAAGAGTGAAGTCAGGAGACAACGAAAATCAGTTGCCGTCCTGAGTTCAACTGCAGTGGAGGCTGTGCGTTGTCCTACTAACCTCCCTTTCTAAGTTTGCCTTCAGGGGATCAATGCAACTTCCTAATAACCACCCAAACTTATCCTTATATTTATCATTCCTCTCCTATGTTTTTTTTTGTTTTTTTTTTTTTTTGGTATACGGGCCTCTCACTGTTGTGGCCTCTCCCGTTGCGGAGCACAGGCTCCGGACGCGCAGGCTCAGCGGCCATGGCTCACGGGCCCAGCAGCTCCGCGGCATGTGAGATCTTCCCAGACCGGGGCACGAACCCGCGTCCCCTTCATCGGCAGGCGGACTCCCAACCACTGTGCCACCAGGGAAGCCCTCTCCTATGTTTTAAATGCCTGAACTGTTGCACCTGCACACCATCCCACCTCACCATTGCCAAAAGTGTAACAACTGGATGGCCACCTTGAGCCAAGAGCTGCCTGCGCGCCATCTCCTTACCAGTGGGTACTGAGCCACCCAGCGCTGAAACCCCATTTAAGATCCTGCTCTCTCAGGTCACTCCCGTTGCCCACTATTGCAGGTTGGATCCTCTGCGAAGCAGACAGATAGAGTAAGGCATCCAAAAGCTCTATTTATTAGGAAGTAAAGGCGAAGGGAGGAAACAGGATGGGACAAGGGGAGCCTTCATATCACGATGCAGACCTGACAGAATCTCTGGCAGACCAACAGAGAGCGAAGATTTCGGGTTGGAGGAGTCCGGCACGCGGCAGAAATGGTTAAGCTCTTGTACCCCACCTTGCTCAGCCATTGGACAAGGGCTTCCCGGAGAACAGGGCCTGAAAGCTGAAGCAAACCCCGGAAGAACGAATAGCTGGAGGCTGTCAGGACCCATGCTCCTTGAAGTGCATGGAGAAACCTTTCATGAAGGGGGATCTAAACACCCACACATCTCCACATCCACCATGTGGGGCACTTTTTTTTTCCTAGTGGCAGAGGCAAGGCACAGGGGAGCAGGTCCCATTGTACGTTTACTTTTCAGGTCCCTGCTTAAGTCATGTCTGCTAACACCTGATTGGCTGGAGCAAGTCACGTGGCTTAGTCCAATGCTAAGAAGGAAGTATGCTGGGCCCACCCTGAGGCCAAGGCAAGTCTGGGTATGCTAGAGGGGAATGAAGAATTGGGACCAATAATTAGATCCACACAGAATAAAGGCCATTTGTAAACTGTGGAGCTCTGGCCGCACTAATTACTATTATTTCTACCTGTCCAAGAGTCAGGGTACCACAGGCCAAAGCACAAAGCAACCACCACGCATTCCTCCCAAAGCCCCTGAAGGTCAGCTCTCAGGCTGGCCAGGCTGCTGGGAGCGCACCTGCCTGGTGGATCAATAGTAATTTGAGACACTAGGGGGCGCGCTATCTGAGAAACTCTCAGGAACTGAACGCGCAAGGAGTGCCGCCTGCTTCCCAAGTCCTTGGGGGAAGCGCTGGAGCCGGACCATTCTCGGGGCACCCCCCCTCCTCCCTGGCGGGACCTCTGGGCTCCTCCCTCTTCCAGCAGCTCCTGTCCTGCCCACTCCTGGGAGGATGGAGGCTGCGGGGCCGCCTCAAGATAGGAGGTGCTGCTGGGAGGCCCTGAGGAAAATCTTCCCTCGCCTCTGCTTCCACTGCTCCCTGGTGACATACGCGCTGGTGGGTGCCGCGCTCTTCTCAGCCACTGAGGGCAGCCAGGACCTGGGGGCAGATGACCCGGAGTTTGAGGAGTTCCTGGAGAAGCTCTGTGACATCTTGAAATGCAACAGAACAGGTAGGTGGCGTACCTGGGCAGGGCGGGCCTTTTCTCTCTGGGTAGAGGCAGGCCCCAGAGAGGAGAGAACTGCGTTGTAGGAAGCTGAGTCTGGGAGCCCTCTGCTTGCGTCCTGCCCACTCCTGGGCAACCTTAGGCAAGTGACTTCTCTCTGGGCCTCAGTTTTCCCCTCTGTAGAATGGGGGTGGGAATAATGGACGGCCTCTCAGGGTTGATGTAAAGAATGTAGGAAAAGTGCTGAGCACCCAGTGGGCTCTCCCTTCCCTTTGCCTCAGTTCCCAGCCCCACCCAGACCGGCAGGCTCTGAGGAGGATGGATTGCTGGAGATTTGATGAGGTGGGGTGGGGTGGGGTGGATGGGTGACCAGATCTGGAGCTGTGTGTTCCTAGGCTGGTCCTCAGAACTGCCTGCCCCACCCCATGATTCAGTTTACAAGGACTGGAATTCAAGGAACAATCCAAATTGGGCTTGGACTGCCAAGATAGTAGCCTGCCCCCTGCTCTCCTACTTCTTGTTTCAAGTGCCCTTTTTTTTGGGGTCGGACTCAGGGGAGGAAGAAGGTGTTGTGAGAAGAACTTGGGTCCTGGTTTCGGTCCCAGTTGCTCTCCCAGCTTGCTGTGTGATCTGGGGCAGATTGCCCTCTCTGGGTCTCAGTCTGCCAGGGAGAAGAAGGCCCACAATCTCAGGCCTGCCAATCACAGGGACCCTGTGGGAAGCAGATGAGACAATGGACATGAAGCCTCTTGGAAGGCACAAGGCACTTTATATATGTCCTTATTGCTTTTCATTCGTATTTGTCACTTATTTCCATGCTGTCTCCTAAAGGTTGGAAAGATGCATTCAACACAGCAAGATAAAATAATAGAGAGTAAATAAAAGACAAAGGAAAAACAGACTCTAAAGTTCAAGGGAACAACAGGGTCCTGTGGTATGACAGGTCCTCAGCCAGGCTGGCAATGACCCCTCCAACCTGTGGGAGGTCCTTCCAGCGGGGGCGGGCCAGAGGCTGATCACAGGTGGCAGAGTCTCCTCTCCGTGGAGGGTCCTACTCCTTCTCTCTGCATCTGTGCCAGACAGACACAAGCCTACTCAGATGACCCAGGAGATGCCATCAGACACTCTGAGCCATCACTGGGTCCAGACTGTCAACAAGTTCAGGGCTTTCCAAACCTGGCCACGTGTCAGAATCATCCAGGGAGCTGGTCTAAAATACACATTCCCAGGCTCTTCCCCAAACCCACTTAATCAGGATCTCCAGGACTGGGCTGGGAATCTTATTTTTAAAAAGTTTCCTGGGTGATTCTGATGCACAGAATGGTATAGGAAAACGGAGCTGGTCCATCCGCATTTTGTACTGATTTTCACTGGAGATGAAAATGCTCAGTAAGTGCTGGTTAGTGCAGACCCTGTGCCAAGTGTTTTTCATGCACTGTCTCACTTGATCCTCACACCCACCCTATGAGGGGGATGTGAATTGTCCCCCTTTTACAGATCAGGAAACTGAGACACTGGGAGTTAAACAACTTGCCCAAGGCCACCCACTAGAAAATGGGGCCAGGGATTCAACCCCAGACGTTTAGATTCCAAAGCCATGTCATGCTGCCTCCCCGATGGGGAAACTGAGGCTCAGAAAGAGGCCTCTTGTCCACGGCTACAGGAACTAGTCAGGGTCAGAACTGGGTCTAGATTGCAGGTGTCTGGACTCCCGGGTTGGTGCCCATTCAAACGCGTGGTGACTTCCTGCTGTGCCAGGCTCTGTAACATCTTCTTACAACTGTCCCAGCTGGCAGGTGACTTCTGAGATCCCTAAAACCCACTGGCTGCCAGGCCAAAGGTACCATTTGGACACCTCCCCGAGAAACTAGGGCCCCCAGGCCTGCTTCCGCCAAGTCTTCCCAGGTAGCCTCAGCCAGCTGAGCCCAGTATGATCACCACACTCCATCAGGCTTAATGGCTTCCAGGAGTGCATACGGTTTGCAATCACGCAAGAGCCTGCATTTCATAAAAGCCTTTTTCTTTCAGTTCTCAAGACTCGGGGAAAGAGGCAGAGCAGAAGTTAGTAGGCCCCTTTGCAAGGCTTCGAAAGTTCAGAAAGGCCACAGGGCAATTCCATGGCTGAGCTGAGGCCGGACCCCTGTGGGCCTCTCTCTGGGGTGCTCAGCACACAGGGTTATGTGGCCTCCTAATCTCTGCAGGTGCTGGAGCAGTACCTAAACTGCAGAGACATTGAACAAAGGGTTCTGAGATCCTCCATTTAGTGTTGATGAGGGCCGCAAGGCAGGGGGCGTGGTCCCTGGGGAAGACGCCCCTTCCCCTGGGCAGGACCTGTTTTAAAGGGTGTAACCTCTCTCACGCCGGTTGTCTCTTTCTGGAGTTGAGGAAGGTAGGAAGCGGGGTCTCGGGAAGCTGCTGCAGAAGGTGAAGCCCCAGTGGTTTAGCGGGTCTGCAGACCGGTCCTTCCTGAGCTCACTCTTTTTCTGCTGCACAGTGGGTAAGTCCAGGGGCGAGGGCAGACCTGTGAGAGAAAGCTGGGGGTGGGGGCAGGGGAGAGGGGGACGCGGACCCTTGGTGGGGATGAAGGGTTCGATTCATTTAGTGCAAGAAACAGCTGTAGAGTGCCTACCCTGTGCTCAGGGAGATGGCAGTGAGCAGGGCTGCCACTGGCGCATTTGTGCAAATGAGAAGAGGATCCCCTTCCTTCAGGTGGGCATGGCCCCATTCCCCGGGCAAAGGCCCCAGTGAGCGAGGTGTGGGCTGCGTTTCGGCTTCTTCTTGTCTCCCAGTGAGTGCTCTTGTACAAAACACAACCTGCAGGGTACCTGCCTGCCCGGGTTCCTGGACTCGGGGGCAACCAAACGTGGTCAGTGCGATGCGCTCAGGGTATGGCGGGAGCACAGCTCCCCCAGCCTTGGGGCTGGGGAGTGGGTTTCAGAGTCACCAGCATATTGATGGCAGCTGGCTCCAGGGGAATGGAGGAGGGCACGGCGTGGAGAGGGAGGACGGTGTGCCAGAGCAGGCCTGGAAGCGCCAACGATGAGGCAGAGGAGGAAGGGGACCTGCAGCGCTAAGGAGAGCGCACAGTTGCCTGCAGGGGCCGTGCTAAGCTGCCTCCTTTAAAGCCCACAGTGAATCAGGTCGGGGCCCCAAGCCCAGAGAGGTGACGTCAGGGGCCAAGGTCGCTCAGTGAATGGAGCTGGTGCCCACGAGAGCTGTTGAGACTCCAAGTCCAGTGCTCTTTCCCCAGAGTAGGCTGCCAGCTTTGCAGGTCTGCGGGGTGCTGTGGAGACTCTGCTTACCCCTGCTCAGGGAGCCCCAGGGAGAGCCTCGCCCTGCCTGGAAGCAGGGGCCGCTCAGATTCCTGTGTCCCCATGGAGTGGATGACAGTGCCCAGAAGGGAAGGACTTGGAGAGAGGAAGGAGCTGGCCTCGCCCTGTTCCCTGCACTTGCTTTGTACGTGTCTCCAGCCTCCAAGCAAGGGAAAGACTCCTGTGTGACACATTGTCCCAGCGAAGTCCTTTCCGGAGCCCCAGGCAGAGGGGAGGGTGTGGAGGCAGAGCTGCTTCCCTACAGTGAACACTTGCACGTTTTAAGATGGGCTCTGTGGACCCTCAAAGCCACAGATCCTCCTCTCGGTGGCTACACAGAGGGTGGGCTCCTGTGTGACACCGCACATTGGAACTGGGCTGTGGAGATGGCCTTTGCTTCTTCCCTCCCTCCCTTCCTTCTCTCCTTCCTTCCTTCCTTCACAAATACCGAACGCCTATGATTGCAACAGCAGCGGCTGCGCTGGCTAACGCATGTGTATTTATTTATTTACTTGTTTACATCTTTATTGGAGTATAATCGCTTTACAATGGTGTGTTAGTTTCTGCTTTATAACAAAGTGAATCAGTTATACATATGTTCCCATATCTCCTCCCTCTTGCGTCTCCCTCCCACCCTCCCTATCCCACCCCTCTAGATGGTCACAAAGCACCGAGCTGATCTCCCTGTGCTCTGCGGCTGCTTCCCACGTGTATTTAAGACTCATCAGGCTCCCTTTTAAGTTCTTCGTGGTGATTAGCCCATTCACACCTCGCAACAACCCTGAGGTAGCTGTTGTGATTATTCCCACTCTCGGAGGCAAGGCAGGTCCACCATTTTTGCAAGGGGACACAGCTCATGTCTGTCTGGGTCCAGGCTGTCTGGGTCTTAACCTGAAACCCCACTGCCTCTCTCTGTAAGTGACTTTTTCTGTGCCTGGCATGGGGCTGAAATAGCTGGATGCCTCTGAGTCTAATGGAGGCGGGAACAATGAACAGCTAAGCGCACAGACGTGCTCAAGAGGAGAAGCTTGGGCTGTGGAAGTGGGTGAGACAGGGTGGGGGAGGGTGGTCCTGACTTTTGGGGATGGGGGAGAGGCTTGTCTGAGGAAGTGACATTTGAGTGGAAGGATCTGTGGAGATGAACCAGGCAAAGAAGGCTGAGAGGGCTTCCCTGGTGGCGCAGTGGTTGAGAGTCCGCCTGCCGATGCGGGGGACGCAGGTTCATGCCCCTGTCCGGGAGGATCCCACATGCCGCGGAGCAGCTGCGCCCGTGAGCCATGGCTGCTGAGCCTGCACATCAGGAGCCTGTGCTCCGCAATGGGAGAGGCCGCAACAGTGAGAGGCCCGCGTACCGGGAAAAAAAAAAAAAAAAAGGCTGAGAGAGCTTTCCAGCAAGGCAGCAGGCAAAGCTCCGGGGCTTAGAGGCCCCTCTGAGGTAGAGACCACTGAGGCTGGCGGGCTGTGAGAAGCGGGGCTGGTCTTGCACTCAGGCGCCGTGTCCCTGGGCCAGCATCGGAGGACCTTCTAGTAACTAAGGGCCCCAGCTTCCCTCTGCGGTGCAGCAGCAGGGTGGGCCAGGTGCAGGGGCCAAGCCAGGCCTGGCAGGAGCCACCCCTGCTGGTGGTGAGGGGGTCACAGGAGTGGAGGTAGTGGAGCTGCCCTCGGCCACAGGTCAGGGGCTCCTGGGTCAGCGTCCCCACCAGGAGTGTGACTCATTGCGCAGCCCCTGCCCCTCTTGGGCAGTGAAAAGTACTGGGGCCCCATCTTCATTCAAGAGAGCATCAGTTCAGGAGAATACCGATCCCCGGGGGGCCTGAGCTCACAAAGTCCGTGGCTGGGCACTCGTCCCGGGGTCCCCTCACACTCGGGGTAGAGGTGGCCAGCTGTGGACTCTGGGGGCCAGCCACCTTGGGTCAGAGCTGTGTGACCTCCAGTGAGCAATTTAGCCCATCTGAGCCTTTTTCCCTAATCTATAACTCCTCCCAGACCTGCCTCTGAGGGTCAGCGTGAGGGTCAGCTGCGACTGACAGAAAACCCAACACGGTTGGCTTAAACTGCAAGGAAAATGTGTCACCTCCCAAGTAGGAAGTCCAGTGGGGGACAGCCCTCAGGCTGCTTGATGTGCAGCTCAGCTGTGACATCGAGTATCAGGTTCTCTCCATCCTGCTCAGCGGGTCACACGATGGTCACCAAGGTCCACTTCCCGTCCGGGCATAATTGCATCTCATAGAGAAAAGGCTGGCTGTCATAATCGGCAAGAAACTTCTGGGAAGCCTCCCACCCCCCAAGCCAGTCCCTGGCAAGGGGATTGGATTACCAGGATGACTTAGACGGATCGGATCTATCTCTAAATCAGGTGAGAGAGAAGCAGCGTTCCAGGGAAAGATGGGGGAATGGCTGCTGGGTGAACAACCTGTGCCTACTGCAACACACTTTCTTAAATGGGCACATATGCTTGTGTCCAAGGGCGCCCCCATGTGGTTTCTTTCAGAACCGGTCTCATTCACCTGAATGTTGATATCCAAGCAGGGACAGGTCAGGAGCAGAAAGAGTAACAGTAACTTAATAGCTGCACCACCGAGCGCTTACCAGCACCAGGCGTTGTGCCAATGTGCTTTATATGCATGATTTTTTTTTTTTTTCGGTATGCGGGCTTCTCACTGCTGTGGCCTCTCCCGCTGCGGAGCACAGGCTCCGGACGCTCAGGCTCAGCGGCCATGGCTCACGGGCCCAGCCGCTCCGCGGCATGTGGGATCTTCCCGGACTGGGGCACGAACCCGTGACCCCTGCATCGGCAGGCGGACTCTCAACCATTGCGCCACCAGGGAAGCCCCTATATGCATGATTTTGTTTAATTCTCATGACAGCCCCACGAGGTAAGTGTTGTGACTGTCCCATTCAGCAGTGACCTTGGGCTCTGGGAGGGAAGTCGTTTTGAGCAGGGTAGAAGCAGGGCACAACTGGCCTTTTCAGGGACCCCAGACCTCCAGGGAATGCTTTGAGGAACAACATTTACAGGGGATCAGCAAGCGCAAGGAAGAGACTGGAAGCAAGCGGGCTTGAGAGTATGGGGTTTTGTTAGGTTTTTTCTCAAGAACAAAAGGGGACTGATCTAAGGCAGCGTTTTTTAGCCTTGGCACTATTGGCATCTTGGACTAGAGGATTCTTTGTGGCGGGGACTGTCCCATGCATTCATTGTAGGATGTTTGGAAGTATCCCTGGCCTCTACCCACCAGAGGCACCCACCTTTTCCCCTGCTGTCTTCGCCAGTTGCAACAGCCAAAAATGTCTCCAGACATTGCCAAATGGCCCTTGGGGGGCAAAATTGCCCCCTGTTGAGAACCACTGATGTAATGCAATGGTTATTAAAGCGTGGTCCCTGGACCAGTGGTGTGAGCATCGCTAGGGAGAACTTGTTAGAGATACAAATTAATTTCCAGGCCCCATCCTAGATCTACTGAGTCAGAAACTAATGGATGTGGGACCAGTGATCTGTGTTTTAGCCAGTTCTCCAGGTGATGCACGTAGATGTTTGAGAAGCACTCTCCTGGGGCAAGTGTTCTCAGGCCAGGCTGCATATCAGAATTACCTGGATATCTTTTACACGCCCCCATGCCTGGACCCCACACCAATCACGTCAGACTTACTAGGGACAGACCCAGGCATCAGTATTTTTCAGAGCCCTCCAGGTGATTCTAATGGTAGTCCAGGCTATGAACCACTGACCTAACGGAAATGCGTTAGCTTGGTTCATATCCCAAGAAAACGATGCTGCCACTCATGGTACAAGTCCACTAAGACATCAAGCCATCCAGTAATTACAACTGGAAGAGGACTGGGGAAGGTTCTTTGCTGCGCGTCATCAATAACGGTCCTGCTGGTAATACTGCTTCCTGTCCTGCATCTCTGGGTCACCTGAAATGCACCTGACCTTTTTGCTGAAAAAGGGACCCCTGAAAGGTATGAGGTTGGTCAATCCCCAGTCATTCCCAATTGGATCAGCCCCCTTGGATTAGGAAGTGTATGGGCTGTTAAATCCTCACAGGCTAAGTGGCGTGGACTGATGGAATTGGAATATCGGCATGCATTATAAGAAATAATATGATTTTCCATAATGCGTTTTAGCATTCAGTAATTGGGTAGGCAATACATTTCCTTCATAGGGGCCTGTGCTCTCTGAGACTTACTTCCTTGATGCGTTCTCTGCAAATGTGGCATGTCCTCTGGACTGTAAACATATTCCACCCAGAGGCAGCCACGATGACTTTGTTTGTAATCCACTAAACCCACCTTTGCCAAGGAGAGCATGCATGTGGAGGGAGGTCTTCAGGTGAGGGGTGCCCACAGGCTGTGGGCTGTGCGACTCCGGACGTGTCACCTGACTCCCCTGTTCCTTGTCTATTAAATGCAGTAACGACGGTGGTTGCCAGCATTAGGGGTTCTGCTATGTGGGAAATTCTGACTCTTAAAGGCAATTTTCTCCATAAATCCTGTAAGAAATGTGATATTCTTTCCTTTAAATAAAATAGATCTCACCCTGGGACTCCATCCTGGAGGCTGGGGGGCTTCCACTGGGGAACCTCTCCTGACTTTCCTAGGGGTGCACGGGAGCTGGGGGCTTCCAGGCAACATCTGGAAAACAGGGTGGCTGCCTGCCCCCGGGCCCTGCTGCTGACACCCCTAAGGACTGCAAGGCCTGTGACAATCTCAGGAGCAGGGATATTTGCTGACACCGGGGCCTAGGCTCCTGAGACTCCACGGCCAGGCCTCTCTGAGCTCCTGCCCCACCACGAGGGGCTCCAGGCCCCCTCCTCTCTTCCCCGCTCCGGAGAATCTCTCCTCACTCTCCACAATCACCCTGGCTAGAGCGAGCTACTCCCTGGTGTGCCCGAGGCTGCCGTGGTTTTAGCATTTAAGGGTTTACCAGAACATGAGACTTTCAGTCCTGGGCACATTGGGCCGCTGGTCATCCTCTCCAGGGCCCCCCTCTGTCCCCAACCCCCTCCCTCTTCCTGAGACCCCTTCCCACCCCAATCTCCTCAGTGCTTCTGGGCTTTCACCGAAGCCTGGACCAAGATGCTGTCCTGAGGTCATTTCTGCAACCTCCTCTCCCTGAGGGGAGGGCTGAGCTGCTGGAGACCTGCAGGGAACGGGGAAGGGAAAGAGAGGCAACAGAAAACCTGGGCACCCCCTTAGAAAGTCTGGCCCTGCGGAACAGCCTCAGGTTTCTGATGGGGGGTTTAGCCAGTGCAGGCTCACTCCTGAGCTCTTGGGTCCTGCTGGACAGGTGGGGAGCTGAGTTCAAGGCTTTGCTTCCTGCTCGACTAGGAGCCCCCAGAGGGCGTGGCCTCTGCCTGTTCCTCATTGTATCCCAATCCCACCCACGAAAGCCTGGCATAGAGTAGGTGCTCAATAAATGCCCATCCAGGATGGGTGCCTTTGTTCTAATCTGTTGGTCTGCTCTTACACATCTTGTTACTGATCTCCACTTGTACTTGCATACTCACGAGGGTGGTTATTTGATTCATATCCGCTTTGCTCACCACTGCGTCCCAGTGCATGCAGTAAGCACTCACGTGCACAAACAATATGAACGCACAGAGAGTTCACCACCCCTGCCGTCAAATGGTACCTCATGGGCGCAGTCAGTGTGGCGTGGAGTGCCCTGGGAGGGGTGCACAGTGATGGGACCTGGTGAGGGCCACAGCCCTCTTCCAGAACCGTGATGAAGATGGGCAGCCTTGCCCCGTGCGTATGCCTGGAGGGCGGAGGCTGAGGCCAGAGTTTGCACAGGAAGCTGCAGCCCTGGAGGAGGTTGGGGCTTAGCCAGTCTGGGAATTGCCTTCCAATTAATTTACATAATTGGGCTGGGGTTTTCTGTATTAGTCATCCTTTGTGACACCAAAAATTAAACATAGGCATTAAATACAGAGCTTCTCCCTCTTTGTTGAAGGCAGTGAGCTTGCCCACCCCAGAAGATCCAGCGACTTGTGCTGTGGGGTTCCACATTCCTCCGATCCTGCCCTCTCTAGACACGGGGGGTGGGCGGCTGGGGTGATGGGAGCAGGGGGCTCCTGAAGAGCACGGAGGCTTCAACCTCTCTTTGCTTGACCATCCTGTTCTTGATGGTGGGAGGGTCCCACCCCCTCAGTGCTTCTGACCCAGCAGAGGGAGCTGGCTTGGGAACTGGATGGCCCTGGGGGTTTGACCCCCCAACTCCACACTTTATCACACGTATGCTCTTGGCTAAGTCACTTCACTTCTCTGAGCCTCAGTTTCCCCATCTGTAATGGTGATAATACTTACCGATGAAGGCTGGTTAATACCCAACCCACAGTAAATGCTCAGAAAAACAGCCATTAGAATGAGGGCGCCCACCTCCCGAGATCGAGGCACTCGCTGTGTGTGAGGTGCTGGTCTCTTGTAATCCTTCCAGCTGGTCCATATACAGAGCAGGTATTGTCATGCCCACGTTACAGATAAGACATCTGAAAATGTGAGCAGTCACGTAACTTTCTAGTAAATGGCAGAGCTGGAATTGGAAACGAGGTCGGTAAGATTCTAGATGCTGGGGTCCTCAACATGTCACTCTCGTTTATGAACACGTCTGACCCACTAAGTCACAAATGGCTCTGAGGGCAACGATTGTATTTTAGTCACCGTCCAGCTTTCTACCGTCCCAAATACCGTGCGTACTGCTGTACACACCACGGGCACATAATAATTGCCTAATACATAGAAACAAACATAGAGGCCCAGACAACCCAGGAAGGACCAGGGTGGCTTCGTAAAAACTGATGCCTTCATGGAGGATGATGGAGGTGATGGGTGTGTTTGCAAAGCCCGCACATCCTGTCACCTGTGCTCATCCTATCCCTCCAGGTGAGCTGGGCCCATCCTGCTTCAGGTGCTCAGAAGTGGCAAAATGCAAGGCAGTCAGCTCCTCCCAAACGCGGGGTCGTCTCCTGCCAAGGACATTTCTGGTCAAAGATCTGGACGTGAGTTGTCCCTTATCCTAAAGAGAAGCTGGGTTTCACCGCCTGCTCCCCCAGCAAAGCAGACCTAATGTCAGACAAGTGGATGAATGTTTTAAGATGAATTTTTTTTTTTTTTTTTTTGCGGTATGCGGGCCTCTCACTGTTGTGGCCTCTCCCGTTGCGGAGCACAGGCTCCGGACGCGCAGGCTCAGCGGCCATGGCTCACGGGCCCAGCCGCTCCGCAGCACGTGGGATCCTCCCGGACCAGGGCACGAACCCGTGTCCCCTGCATCGGCAGGCGGACTCTCAACCACTGCACCACTAGGGAAGCCCCAAGACGAATATTTTTAAACATGTTGTGTAAAATGTCATATGCCAGGGAGAGGAAGTGGCAGAAGGTCTCTTTAAAGTTTTTTGAGCAGGGGAGGGGGGAGAGCAGCCGACAATCCCGGGCTCTGTCCTCCTTTTCAGGTTACGGCAACACCTACCCTGTCACCAGGCTTGGCAAGCACCTGTGCGTGCTCTGTGCTCTCTTTGGCGTCCCCCTGATGTTCCTGGTCCTCTCAGACACAGGCGACATCCTGGCAACCATCTTATCCATGTCCTACCACCAATTCCAAAAACTCCTTTTCTCCCCCCTCCCCTTCCCAAGTGGCGCTCCGGACCCCCCTGCGAAAGAAGACCTGACACCAATCCCGTAGACGAAGCCATCCCGAGGATTGCCATCAACGACCCAGAGCTCCCGGGCCCCAAACCTGCCCCCTCAATCCCAAGCAGCAACATGGAGCTGTTCGAGAGACTTTTAGCACGAGAGAAAGGGAACACACTGCAGGTGCCCCCTCAGGCCATAGAGGGGAGCTCTTCGGGTCCTGAGCTGGTGTTCCGGGAGACTCTCGTACTCCATCATCAACAACCTGGATGAGGCGGGGCGGCAGGAGGAGAGGCTGGACATCCTCCCTCCCCATCATCGCCCTCGTGGTCGTCGCCTACATTTCCTGTGCAGCTGCCATCCTCCCCATCTGGGAGAAGCAGCTGAACTTCGAAAATGCCTTCCGTTTCTGCTTTGTCATGCTGACCACCATTGGGTTTGGCGAAAATGCCTTCTATTTCTGCTTTGTCACACTGACCACCGTTGGGTTTGGGGACTTTGCTTTCGAACAGCCTCACTTCTTCTTCTTCTCCATTTATATCATCGTTGGGATGGAGATTGTGTGCATGGCTTTCAAGTTGGTGCAAAACAGGCTGATTCACATCTACAGAAATGTCGTGCTGTTCTTTGCAAATGGAAAGTGTTACAATCCTGTTAAAAAGTGAAGGCTCTATCGACTCTCGTGTGATGATGCCGGCCCAGCTGGTTGTTTTGCCTTTTGGGGCAGTGTAGTTAGAGCTGGTGGCACTGCAGCCTGTCACCTGAGGCCTCAGAGTCACACCCTGCATGACAGCTGAATGCAGTCTCGAGGCCCTGCAGAGATGTGGCCAATGCCCTTCCTCTCAGGACATTAGACAAAAACTGTCACCATCCTCCAAAGTTCAATTAATTGCCCTGTCTTCATTTTTCAGAAGCCCCACCTAATGTAGATGAAACCACCTTACAGGTGTCACTGGATTTCTTGCAACATGAGAAAAAATTTACCTTTTGTTTTTGCAATTTGTACTTTCAGCTGAATTAAAATCTTCCTGAGCAGCTCCCCATTTACCCTTGATGAAACAGAGCTAGACTGAGCCACCTCTTTTCTTGGATGAGCGCACGAATGGGATCAGCACAATCCCAGCCCTTGTAACATACACTGCTGGCACTGAGAGGAATCGTCACCTGTGTTCACAGGGGCCTGGGATAGTTCCTGATTGCCAGATTCGGTGTAGACCAGTGTTCTCACCAAGCAGCACATGATCGCACCTCCTGAATGAGTTGGCATGGGAAAGTATTGATGCTTATGTGAGTGGATGGGTACGTGTAAGGGTTGGCACTCATTGGTGGCTGTACTCGTGACCTGTTCATGAATGAGTTGGCTTGTGAATGGGGCATCTGCGTCGCAGATGCTGTAAGTACCCCACCCATATGGCCTGTTACTCCAGTTCCCTTTGCCTGAGGACTTTCTCCGGCCACGAAAGCATAGGCATGCGCAGGGCAGGCTAGAAGTGCCAAGGAATGAACAGCCCTGAAGCAGTGACCGATGGGCGTGGGTGGATGTATGGCCCCAGCTTCTTGTGCCACGTTCAACACCGTCTCCCTCAGGGGACTCGAGCCTTACTCGCCCAACAGTCCACCCTGTATGGCTTCCTTCATTTCTCTGTCTCCTATCTCCCCTCCTCTTGAGATCACCCCCAGATGACCCACTTGCACACAAAGCTTTGTCTCAGAGTCACTGCTGGGGACCCCAGCCTGGGAGAGGATGTACCAAATTGGTGTATGAACTGGTTGGCCCACGCACGTAGTACTATAAGAGTCGCACTGTTTCCCTAGTCAGTTATTAGAAATGTCTTATTTGAGAGAATCAAAGTTTCTTGAATGCTTCTTTGAGAGAATCTTGGAAAAATCAGCTTGTGTCCTGTGATTGGCCAAATCAGTCAGCTCCTGGGTAAATGGTGAATTTCGCTCCAGGGTATAGAACAAAAATCGCAAAAACCAATGAAAAGTGCCAGAGGTTCCAGTTTGAAAAGAAAGGAAGTCAGCAGTCAGAGGGGGCTGACTGATCCTTTCTGGATCTTTCCTCCTCTTCCCCAAACCTATTAGGTTTTTTTGCCCCTTCAGCTCTTTAAGACCTACCTCAGGAAATGGAATTGACACGCTGTGAAGAAGAACCACTGAAAGACATGGGGTTTCAGGCAGCAGCCACCGGGACTAGGGTTTCTGTGGAGTTTCTTGACAACCCTGAAGTCACAGTCGCCCAGTTTCTGTGCAGCAAAGCCCCTCAAACCCAAAGGTAATCAAGACTGGCCACTCAAGTGAGAGCACGGGATCAGATTCAAAGTTCAGTTTGGTAAACGTTCATTGAGTGCTTGCTGTTTTCCAGGCTCAAAGAGGATTGCAAAAATAGGTATATCCTCAGAAACATGGAGGTAATAGCAGGTGGTGTTCAATCTCTCAGCCCCTCCCTTCCTAAGGCAGTAGAGAGTCCTGTTCAAATGCAAACATGGAGTTTGTCAGGGACACGTATTGTGTTAATTGAAGGTCACTGTCATTTGCTACTGGTTATTCTTCTGTGGTTCTGAGGAAATGGCCCAGCATGTCTTCCTGCTCTTCATTTCTTGCATCTCTGCCCTGCACACCCCACATTCCATCTACCTCGGGCTTTTTATTCCCATGCCCCTGGGCAGGAATGTAAATTCATTCCTCCAAGCCTTTGCTTGGTGGTTCTCAGCTTTGCCTGTACACTGACACCTGGGGGCTTCAAAGAATTCATGTGTCTCCCCATCTCTCTCCCCCTGAGATTCAGAAGTCATTGGTCGGGGGTGCCACCTGAGCCATTTAAAAGGTCCCCGAATGGGCTTCCCTGGTGGCGCAGTGGTTGAGAGTCGGCCTGCCGATGCAGGGGACACGGGTTCGTGCCCCGGTCCGGGAAGATCCCACATGCCGCGGAGAGGCTGGGCCCGTGAGCCATGGCCGCTGAGCCTGCGCGTCCGGAGCCCGTGCTCCGCAACGGGAGAGGCCACAACAGTGAGAAGCCTGCGTACCGCAAAAAAAAGAAAAAAATGTCCCCGATCGACCCCAGTGTGTGGTCAGAGTTGAGAGCTTTGCTCTAGCTGCTCTCTCAGCCTGAATGCCCTTCTCCCTTGTAGGATTGATAAAGCCTTAAGTTCATGCCTCAGCACACATGTCCCCTCCTCTGGGTAGTGTCCCCTGACTCCTGGTCTCCCCTATGCACCCACCGCATCCACTGTCACCCCTTCCTCTGTTATAGGATTTTAACTAAGGCCTCTGCAAACTCAGAGCTGCCCGAATGAAATGACTGTCTTTTTCACCATCATTGTTCTCTCTTTTAATCCTCCCATCCGTACTCCGCAGTGCCTGCCACACACGGGAGAGCTCTGGGCAAGACTTAGGGGCACAAATGCCAAGGAGGGCAGCCACCACTTAACCGCACACCAGCCACATCCGGACCCCAAGCTGGGTCCTTTCCCAAGTGGCCACCAGGTGGGCGTTGCCAGACCGTGCGGGCCCCGCGCTCCGAGGCCAGCAGGTGGCGCATCCGTAGCCCGGGCCCTCGGAGGAAGGGGCCCCTGGGCGCCGGGAAGGAGAGCGTTGGGTCCCTGTCCTCGCTGCGGACACCCGGGGAAGCAACGCCTCGGACCACGTCCTCAGAGCATCCCTCTCAAGGGGGCACCCCGGACGGCTGTCCCGCATCTCTCAAATCACATGTCCCGCCAAGCTCCTATGAGTGCCTGAAATGTTACCATTTGAGTCTCAGCCACTTGACAGGTGGCGTCCTGTCAGCAATTCTGCCATTAGCTCCCTTTCACCCTGGATGCTTCTCAGATCCACCAGCCTCGTTAGAGAGAGCAGGGCCTTCTGGACCTCATGGAGCTCGCAAGAAAGGCACCTGGAAGTTTCTACGATGTGCAGGTGCCCTGTCCCACCTGAAATCTGCTGGGTGGGAGGCCCTGGGAGTGATGCCCAAGAATGGCTGCTGTTGGGGGCTGTGGTTCACTTTCTGTCTCTCAGCTGTGGAGGGGGATTCTCACTGAGAAGCACCGTCCTAAGTGGGAGGGTGGAGAGGACCAGGGCCAGGCATGCTCTGACCGGAAGGGGCTTGGGGAGGCCTAGTGCTTCCTGGGAGGACTGCTGGGGACAGAGGGACTAGAAGACAGAAGACCTGGCCGGAGTGCCAGTCCTGGCTGTGACCCTGCTTCTGGGTTTCTCCAGAGAGGAGAGGATTGGCCTGGGCAGCCCTTGTGGTCCTGCTGACCCGCACGCCGGCCCCCCTCGCCCCCCACGCCCACCCCACAGCCAGGGTTTGAGTAGCTGCTGCTTTAATGGGTGGGAAGTAGGATTGATTGCCTAGGAGACTGGCTCGTAGGCTGCTGGATGCATTGCTCTGACCTTGGCCTCAGCTTGGGAGGGTGCCTAGCAGATGGGAAGAAGCTTTAATGAGCAACTAATATGTGCCAGGCTCTCTGCCCATGTTACACATTTAAACCTTTGAGCTATATTTGAGGGGTTCACGGTGAAATGGCCCTGGCATCGTGTTGGCATGTAGTAGGTACTCGGTATATGTCCGTGGTGTGAATAAATCCCTATGACTAATCTACAGAGAAGGTAAATATTGGTGCTCGGATCAGAGCCTTTGCCCCTGAACACTTGTGCCAGACCACTGGGGTGGGCTCTGCTCAGAACTGCCGGAACCTTCCCTAACGGTGTCCCCTCCGCAGTTGGGGTTGGTCTGGGAGAGGCAGCAGTGAGTGGTGGCGTGAAGGGAGATCTTAATTCCCTGCCCAGGAATTGAACCTGGGTCGCCTGGATGAAAACCAGTAATCTTAGCCACCACACTCCCTGGCTCTTGCCCCCGGTGAAAAATGCCTCTCACAGAGGCAGAACTGTAAGAACAGGTACAATGTTTATTATTAGAGACACAGCAAAACAAGTGGGAGAGCACACAGAGAAACAGTTTGTTTAGTTAAGACAGAAGCAGGGCAGAGATGCAGAGATGCACACCTGGAGAGCAAGGGTGTGGGCGTCCCCCCAATGAGGAGGAGCAACGTGAAGAGGCGGGTAAGTCACTTATATAGGGCGGTTCTTCCGGGTCTGTGTTTACCTCTGGCCAATTATCTGGTTTCTTTTTCCACACCTGCCCTGCCCTAGGACCTTCCCCAACATGCGTGCGCAACGTTTTTCCAAGATGGATTACAGCCCGGAGGCCTATGGGACAGCCTTAGCATCACCTATTATGGGGTGGCGCCCCCTCCTTTTTGACCCCCAAGGAGTCTTTCTGCACATGTGCAATGTCTCCCTTGCCCCAAGGATGGGAAATGTATGACCTCTTGAATTTTTTTTTTTTTTTTTTTTTTTGCGGTACACGGGCCTCTCACTGTTGTGGCCTCTCCCGCTGCAGAGCACAGGCTCCAGACGCTCAGGCCCAGCGGCCATGGTTCACGGGCCCAGCCGCTCCGCGGCATGTGGGATCTTCCCGGACCGGGGCACGAACCCGTGTGCCCTGCATCGGCAGGCAGACTCTTAACCACTGCGCCACCAGGGAAGCCCTGACCTCTTGATCTTTTAACAGGGTTTAGTCCCGCTCTGTCCCTGCCATAAAAATGTCCAGTGTCTGGTTATTTACCCCATTTCTGTTACTGGTTTTTATATCGAGGTGCAGATCTCAAAATATCCACAGGAGTCCGGTCATAAATATGTAGTCCGTTTGTCTCTTGCTTCAGGAAATGTAAACAGGGGGCTGCTAATGAATGTCCGGCCTGGAGCCCATCTTCTTCTCACCCCAGGAGGTGTGAACAGGAGGCCAGTTGTAAATATCTAGCCTGGAGCCCATCTATCTCCTGCCTCAGGGTGGACCAGGCCAAGCCCCAGAAGGTGGTGCTTGAAACAAAGGATCAGAGACTTCCACTGACTCTGATCAAGGTCAGTGTGTCAAAGGCAGAGATGATTCACCTGGAAACTGATGAAGCTTATGCTCAGGGTCCTTGCTTGCCTCCACCCTGACAGTGTGGTACATTTTTGTATTTGTTGGCATTTTGTTATTTTTTCTCATTCTAAATAAGTATTCATATTCATACCTAGTTTTGAATGGGCAATTTTGTATTTTTTTTCTTAAAGAGGGGCCCTTAAATTGAATAAACATCCACAAACCTGCCCCTGGCTGACAGGTACTCAGCAGGAGGAAATGCTGTCCATCTCCTTCAGCCAGCCTCCTGCTGATCCAGTGTCCTCCCCAGACAGAGGTCCAGCCACTCTGCCATCGGCCACAGGCACTGATGTGCATCTATCTGGATCCCCTTTGGCCACATCAGCCTGTGCACACACAGGCACGCAGTAAATAACCTTAAGTGGAGCCACAAACTAACAAGAGCTGTGCCCTGGTTTCTGCCAGGTGGTAAGACTGCCCACTGTCCAGAGATGCCCCCAAAGAAGGTGACTGTTAGAGTCAAGAGGAAGGTACTCAGATACCAGAAACTTCCCTGGGGGCACCCTCAATGTGCTGACCTGGAAGAGACAGTGCAGGCTAGTGGTTAAGGCCTTTGCCTGTGGAGACAGGCAGCCTGGCCAGTGGGCATAACAGTAGTACCTACCTCAAAGGGTTGTTGTGAGGATCGAGCAAGATAATCCATGTGGAGTGCTGTAGCTCAGTGCCCAGCTTTACAAGCGCCTAAAAAAGTCCTAGCTGTCTCCATTACTATGATTAGGAGGCCAAAAATGCCATGTTTCCGCTTTCTCCAGCACCCGTCCCCCACTCCCACTGTGACCGGGGAAAAGGATGCATTTGGTCAGCTTGCAGGACACTCAGCGAGCCCCTGCTGATTCTAGGGTGGTCCCAATCCTGTGGGCCCAGGCAGCATGGGCAGTCCCCAGCCAGGTGGGGCATCTTCAGTGGCTCACACCCTAGCACGTGTGGGGTAGAGGCCCTCTTCCTCGGCTCCCCACTCGGTACCCTGAGGTCTCCAGGCATGACTGCATCCTTCTTCCCCAGCCTGCGCTTGTCTCTTTCTCTTGGTTCCCACAACACCACATTGCCTGATGCTCTCTCTCTGATGGCTCACGTTTTGTTGCTGGGCCCTCCTCATTGGGCTCCAGGGCTTACACCTTGGACCCTTCGTTTCTTCCCTGTCTCCACTCCCTCCCTTTGGCCTCATCCACTCTGATGGATATAAACACCATCTCCAGTCCTGGCCCCAGAACCGCAGACTCCCGACTGCTTCCCCAGCACCTCTCCCTGGACAAGTCCAGGACAGAGCTCTAACCTCTCCTGGGGCCCTGCCCCACCCCATGCATCTGGGGAGTGGCAGCCCCAGCCTGCTAGCAGCTCAAGCCACATGCCTGTGAGGCTGTCTTGACTCTGCCTTCTTCTCTCTCCTGCTCTAACTTGAGAGGCATGTGTGCAGCTTTCAAGGAGCTCCCAGTCTTGAGTGTTCCTCCCAGCGATTCTGATGCCGCTGATTTCAGGCGGGGCCGGGGGACTTCGGCTGCTGCTTCATTCATTTACGCATCGCAAGCTTGTGTTCAATAACCGTGTGCCGGACACTGAGGTATAGCTCTTAAGGAGAGCACTTCTGATGCCCAGGCACGTGGCAGGTGCTCACGTGTGTTGAGGTGGAGCTGGTGACCCAGAGCCCCCTCCCTCAACAGAGAAGCACTAAGAGAGCTGGGTGACAGAGGGGCCAGGCTGAATGGGTACTTGGACTCCCCACCCACTGTAGTCCCTCTGTCTCCTCCCCCATCCCCAGCTTCCTGGAGTTGGGCTGTCAGGGTTGGGCGGGTTGGGCTTCTTGGTTGTTGCCATGGTGACTGATGTGCATCTATCTGTTCAGCAGAGAACTTTGAAGTTGACTTGGATGTGGGATAACAAAGGGCACCTCCATCTTGGATGCAAATTATGGCTTCTTTTCAACCTCCTGGGCTCTTTACTGCTCTGCTTTTGTTCTTGCCATTTAGATCAGAGAATAAAACCCTTTCAAATGCTGTAAATTCAAGACATGGGCAATTAAGGGGCCTCTCTGAGGTTCAAGCCTCCCTTTAGTCTCGTTGGAAAGCGATTTCATGTGTAGGAAAACAGATGACCCTGCAAAGACAGTCAGCATTGCTTGTATGTCACTATCCAATGAATATTTACTAAGCATCTACTATGTGCTAGGACTTGGGGTGGGGTTGGGATGCTGGGGATTCAGTGTGGTACAAGACCAACCAGGTCTCTGCTTTCTTAGAGCTTATGGTAAGGACCACATCTCCGTGCCTCAGTTTCCCCAGAGTACAAGGGGACTGAAGTAGCCCAGGGGTTTTCATACAGAGTTTTCTGAAGCCCAGGCAAAGGTTCCAGCCACTTAACTCCTGTTTTGGCCTGAGTAGCTTTGCTTTGCTCCGTTTTATATATTCTGCTTCCCTATAATGTTTTGTTTGAAGAAAGACGTCCATAACTTAAAACAGAGAGAGAGAGAGAGGAGAGAGAGAGTGGGTTAGGAATGAAAACCACCGGCTGAGGGTTCACTAAGGCTCTCTCCAGGTGGAATGTTCTGTGATGTAGATGCTAAGGAGACTGCAGGTTCTCCAGGCTGTTTGGCCACACAGAGACCACAGAAGGAGGTGCATTTAGGATGTAAACCTGCCTGGGATGACAACATCCTGCTTTCATTTTGAACAAAGTAAGGATCCTGGTGGAAAGAGAGCGAATCCCATTCTGTTTCCTTCTGAGTAGACCCAGGGCTTCGCTCTTAAGGCATCTGCCTTCTCAGACTCTGGATCCCACCTCGAGGCCCCGCTCTGGCCCTCCCCCCTTCCCCTGCCCGCTGCTGGCCTCCGCACACTTACCCCGTGACTGAGGCCTGTGTCGTCCTCTCTGTCCAGCTGGACTGTGCGTTCTTAGGGCAGGATGTTTGTTGAAGAAATGTTAGTAGATGAGGTGCTGGGGCCCTGTTGGTGCTACTTATTCTTTGGGCCCTGACCCCACCCTGCACCTTTCCTGGGGTTGCTCCCGAAATGCAGGAGGGCCCAGTGGGCAGAGCGCGCCCTCTGCCAACTTCCTTCCCTCCCTTTGCATCACCCACCCTTCCTCCTTCCCGACAGGTGACTGAGGGACACCAGGCCCCATTACAAAGGCGACCTGAGTCTTTCCCCAAAGCCAGTCACATGGCCCAGCCAATCCCACTTAGAGCCATCATGCTGCCTGGGCCCACTGGAGGGTCTCGCCGGTATTGTGACCCTTAGGCTGAGTCATCTTATATTTGGTTACCCTTCACTCTGAAGGCCAAATTGATGCAAAGAACAAGGAGAGGTTTTGGATGGGAGAACAGCTTCTATTTAAACACCCTGAACTTGGTAAAGTTGCCCCACTGTGTGGGACTGTTGACATTTTGCTCTCTTGCCTGATCATTGCGGGGTCCATTGGGAGATCAGAGCACTCAGGCGCTCTGCACGGTCCTGGCACACGGTGGGCTTGCAGTACGGACAGGAGGATGGACTGTCTGCTGCTGGGCATGTAGGCTTAGCGGCCTCTCGGCTTTACCAGCTTTGGGGAATCCCTTCCTTTTGGGGATGTGTGCAGTTCAGTGTCATCAGCAATCCCGCTAACCAGCCCCTCCCTCATCTTTGGGGAGATGTGAGCTGTGGAGAACAGAGAGAAAGGGCCGTGTCAGGATCTGAAGCAGGCTGGTCGGTCGGCACACAATTTACAACCCTTTTCACTTTCTCATTTTCCAGTTGCATAAAGACCTTAAAAAAAAAAACCTTAAAAATTAGCAATATATATTCATGCAACTATTTTAGAAAGCATTTGACACTTGCTGGGAAGGGTGAAGCTGTGGGTATCCCATGATCCAGCAGTTCCCCTCCCAGGCACAGACCCTGGGGAAACTCGGGCCACACATCTCCAGTGTGTTATTAGCAACACTGCTACTAACAAATGCGGGACACCACAATGTCCATCCACAGAAGGAACAAAGAAATTGCGATATGGTCCTGAAATGGAATTCTATACAGCAGTGATTAGGAATGAACGTTAGGTATACATCATATGGACGAACCTCACCAGTGATATTGGTGAGACTGAAAAGGAACCAGATAGAGAAAGAACACCTACAGGATGATTCCACTTATAAAAAGATAAAAAACAGGCAAACCTCAATTATATTTTTAGGAAAATGCCATAGGTGGTAGAATTGTAAAAAGGGCAAGGAACAGAAAATTCAACAAGTCAAGAACTCTAGGGGAAAGGAGGTTATTGTGATGGAGGAGAGAACCCCAGAAGCTCCGGGGCTTCCGGCTGGGTTTTTAAAAAAAATATATTTATTTTATTTATTTATTTTTGGCCACATTGGGTCTTCATGGCTGCATGCAGGCTTTCTCTAGTTGCGGCGAGTGGGGGCTACTCTTTGTTGCGGTGTGTGGGAGTCTTACTGTGGTAGCTTCTGTTGTTCTGGAGCATGGGCTCTAGGCGCACGGGCTTCAGTAGTCGTGGCACACGGACTCAGTAGTTGTGGCGCATGGGCTCTAGAGCGCAGGCTCAGTAGTTGTGGTGCACGGGCTCAGTTGTTCCGCGGCACGTGGGATCCTCCCGGAGCAGGGCTCGAACCCGTGTCCCCTGCATTGGCAGGCGGATTCTTAACCACTGCGCCACCAGGGAAGCCCCCGGCCGTGTTTTATATCTTGACCCGGGTGGGGTTCCATGAGGCTCAGTGAACAGTTATTTTTTACTCTGTAAACATATGTTTTGTGCCCTCTTCTGTATATATGATATATCCCATAATAAAGATATGAGAAAGAAGCATTAGAAGTTTCTGGTAAATAACACTTCAAAAAAATTGGAAGGGCATAAAGTTACCCGTGGAGAGTAAAAATCTTCACCTTCCTACTCTCCCCCCCCCACACTATTTTCAGTCCCTGGAACTAAATACAGTCAGTACTGTATTGACTGTACAGTATCTGTCTGCATTTTGCATGAGTACATGTATTTATAGCCTTTTTGATAAGTTCACTTGTTTTCCTAAATGAATCATCGCAGACACGCTATCCTGTGATATTCGATTTCACAAATCAAAGACTGAAGAATGTCTTGGATACTTTTCCGTGGTAAACCTTGCACTACCTCGTTTTCTTAAGTGGCTGCTGGGTATTTCACTGTAAGGGTGACCACCACTTACTTTCACAGTCCCCCGTGTGCAGCCAATCAGGAGCTTCCAGATTTTTCCTACTGCAATTCTAAAGTCACCTAAGTGACTTGACATGCAAATGTCTTAACTAATTTTCAAAAGATTTCTCATCCTAAATATTTTCTCTCATTCAAGGGGTTTGGCAAATGCCTGGGGTTGCAGAAGATATTCATGCTGCCATTTTAAAGGGATTTGTTTTCTACTCTCCTCAGAGGAATTAGGGTGCAAAATCTGGAACCTCAAAAATAAGACCCAGAAAGTCACCCAGGTAACAGCACCTCTGGCCACCTGTGCAAAAACGGTGGACCAGAACCTTCCCAAAGGCTCCTAGAAAAGGGACAGCTCTCCCGTGTGTGTGTGCTTATGTGTATGTATGTGTGTGAGTGTGTGTACCTATGTATACATGTGTATGTGTGTGTGAGTGTGTACGTGTGTGTGTGTGTCCCTGTGGCACCCAAACACTGGTTTTGCAGGGAGACAACATCTTCTACAACAAGACAATAGTCAATGTAAATCCAATTGGACATAATGACTGGATTTCTCTTCCCGCTCAGAGATGGTGACAGTGATTTCTCAGATGCCTTTTAGTTACAGACAAGTTTCTGAACAAAATAATTAGGTTTGGGGCTTTGCAGTCGGCCCTACTGGACTATTGATTATCCACTAAAATCTCCTGCCCTGCGGACGTCTGGGTATGCGGTCAGCATAGCAAGTGGGCAAAGACAGCCCTGAGTGGGCGGGGGGAGCCTCCCAAGTCCCTTCTAGCATCCTCTGCTGCTGAGGGCTGCCTGTGGGCACCCACCTGTCGGCCCCTCCAGTGTTGCACACCAGCTGTCCCCAAACCATGAAGGCCCAGGAAGCAGGGCTCTTGTCCTCACTGCCCGGACCTCACACGTGGTGTGGCTTTGGGCATGCCTCTGTCCCTCTCTGAGTCTGCTTTCTCGCGTGGAAAAGGTAGCCATTAGACTCAATGACGTCCGAGGCCCCTTCCAGCACTGATGTTCTATCCCCACACCATCCAGCAGAAATATAATGTGAGCCACACACTCCAGCCATGTAGGTAATTTAATTCCTAGCAGCCATGTTTTAAAAAAGTAAAAAGCAACGGGTGAAATTAGTTTTAATAATATATTTTATTTAACCTAATGTATCTAAGATATTGTTTCAGCATGTAACAATACAAAACATTAATGAAACTCTTTACATTTTTTTCATACTAAGTCTTTGAAACTCCGTGTGTATTTTTTTTCATATTCTTTTATTGGAGTATAATTGCTTTACCATGTTGTGTTAGTTTCTGCTGTACAATGAAGTGTACCAGCTCTAGGTATACATATATCCCCTCCCATCCCATCCATCTAGGTCATCACGGAGCACCAAGCTGAGCTCCCTGTGCTATACAGCAGATTTTATACTTACAGCACGTCTCACTTCGGCCTGTGGCATTTCAGGAGCTCTGTGACCATGGGTGGTGAGTGGCTCCTGGACTGGACAGGGCAGGTCGGCCCATCCACTCTGCCTGTGCAGATGCGCACACTGAGGCAGAAGGCTCCTCACTGTGCCTCTGATGCCAGTCCCAGGGGTCTACTCTGTACAGTGCACAGCGCAAGCCATCCTTGGGGGGGACAGAGAGGAAGGAATTGCTTCCCTTGCCATCAAGGGGCGAATGACCCAGGTGGAAAAAAGAAAAAGAATGAGCGCAGGGCTTCCCTGGTGGCGCAGTGGTTGAGAGTCCACCTGCCGATGCAGGGGACACGGGTTCGTGCCCCGGTCCGGGAGGATCCCACATGCCGCGAAGCGGTTGGGCCCGTGAGCCATGGTCGCTGAACCTGTGCGTCCGGAGCCTGTGCTCTGCAACGGGAGAGGCCGCAACGGCGAATGGCCCGCGTACTGCAAAAGAAAAAAAAGAATGAGCCCAGATGGACCTACTGTGGAAGAGCACTGGCTGGTAAATGCTTTGGGGGACAGGCTATCAGGGCTTTGTGTATTCTTGGAGGTAGTGGCTCAGGGCGGGCTGTGGGTCATCCCAGGTTTGACTTTGTGACGACAGAGCACCTGAGTTGGGCTCTCGGGCAGGAATAAGGTTTGCAGTCAGAGGGATATGAGGAGAATGTGAATGATGTCTGTTGCTGGGGCACCGAGGAGGCCAGTGTGATTAGAGCAGAGGGTGGGAGCTGGGGGTGCAGTGGGTGGATTGCGGACCACCCTAAAATGTAGGCAGGAGGGTTTAGACAGGAGCATTAGCGAGCCGCCTCAGGCTCTTGAGCTGGGGAGGGGCTCGTTGGAAGCAGTGGTTCATTGAGATCCGCTGAGTCACCGATGGATTGGAGGCAGTACCTGGTGCCAGGGAGCGGGTGAGAGGCTGCTTGTGCAGGAGGTGGTGACTGGGGTTGGGGGGGTCTTAAAAGGAAAGAGGAGCCGTTCTACAGAGTTAGAGGACGCCTGTCCCACGGCCGTGAGCCTTCAGCTTTGATGGTGAAAACGTGACCATGTGATGACATCTGGGCGTTTGGCTTCTGGCTGGGCTCCCCTTCCCAAGGGCATTCTATGTGGATGGATCTGCCTAAGCAAAGACTCAGAGTCAGGAAGGAACAGAGGCTGGGGGGCTGGGGGTGGGCGCGGGACGGCTGCAGGTAACTGCTGGGGAGGGAGGGGGCATGAAATGACTCAATTATTTGAGGCTTGTTAAACAAGCAGAGATGTCAATTCCTCATGGGATCAGAAATTGAGTGGGTCTTTTGGTGAGTTGGTGGGATAGTGGGAAAAAGGTTTTTCAAACCCAACCAGGTAGGAGGAGGCAGGGGCTTGGGTAGGTAGGAGAAAGGGGGTGAACAGTGCAGGTGAAGGACGTCACTTTTGCAAAGGCACGTGAGCTGGGCTGGGCATAGCACTTTGCTGTCTCTATACAGCCTGTGAGAATAGAGGTCAATTCCTCGAGTTACCCCCAGAGGGCGCTCACTGCTTAAATGATCAGGGAAACCTGACTCAACAGCTGCATTTATTGATACTTTGTGCCAGGCAGTGTGAGGCTCTGCGGGGATGTCGTGGGGAGCAAGACGCCAGAGGTCCTGCCCTGGCCTCAGCTTGCGTGGCGGAGGGATATAGAAGTCAGACATTAATGACAGTCTCATCAGTAAAATTGTGATTATAATGAAAAGTACCAGGAATGAAAGGTTTAGGGACCTATCAAGATAGTACAGGGGAAAAATGCATAGGGGTCAGGGATGACTTCCCTGAGAAGAAATACCTCTCCATCCATTTACTTTCAACCTACCTGTGTCTTGACCTGAGACATACAGGCTAAGGGGGAGCTAACTAGTTAAAAGGGGTAAGAGGGAAGGACATTCTAGGCGGCATCAATGGCCTGAGCAAAGGCCCTGGGGTGAGAAGGAGTACGGGATGTATGAACAGATGGGAGACTAGGAATGAGAAAGATAATCAGACAAAGAGGGAGAGGAAGAGCTTCGCAGGCAGAAGGAATGGAGAGTGCAAAGGCCCTGAGGCAGGGAACCCTACTGAAAGGAGCCCTCTGTGGCTGGAGGGGGAAGGCAGGGGCCAAGTGGCATAAGATGTGTGGAGGCTGCATGACACAGGCTGGGAAGGGCCTCCGGGCCAGGGCTCCTCAGGCTGCAATGCTGGGACCCTCGTGACACACAAAGATATCTGAAGCCATGTGAGAGCCCAGATAATTATAAGGGAATCCAATTTCAGATCAGAGTCAAGAGCAATGTGGCAAATGAAGATGGAGGAGTGGTCGAGGCTGGACCAGGCACTTCCCGTTGGGCCACATTGAAGACATTTGACATTATCCCAAGTGCAAGGCCGCTGAAGGTTTAGACAGGGAATAAGTAGCGTGACCACCCTGGTGTTTTGAAACTCCCTTGAGCTGGTGAGGAGGGTGGACTGTGGGAGGGCTGGGTGGCCATCGGAGTAGCCACTGGGGATGACTGAAGAGTCCAGGTGAGAGTGGAGAATCAAGGCATAAAGCTGATGAAACACTACCCTTCACAGCTGGCTGGCTCCTCTGCAGCCTCTAATTACAGCAAATGTCCTCAGACAGGTTAGTGATTCTATCAAAGTGGCCAAACCTGGAGACCCACATTTTACAGATAATGCTGCATGAAGCCAGTTAATTCAGTGATTGAATTATTAAGTTAGAGCATCTATGACTTAATTTCATTGGCCATCAGCAAGGCCTCCTTCAAGTAAATTGACATTTGCTTTGCCATTCTGTCTTAAAACCAGAACAGTAGATTTGGTTCAATTTCCTACAGAAAATGTGCTTTTGCAGTATGCAGAAGAACTCAGAAAAGAGTAAAAATAAAATGCATTTAAAACAAACTGTGTCCTCACTCTTTGTTTGTGTGTTCAACAACAGTAGAGCTGGCTTCAAAGAGAAAAAAAAAAAACCTCTCTGAATGAGATAGCTCCTGGCAGAGACCTTCCATGAACACTTTAAAAGAATGTGAAGTCTGCTATTTGCTCAGGCTAAATGAATATCAATTAAACCAAGGTGGTTAATGGCATGATTCTGATCATCTGCGTTGCTGATTTTTTGGTCTAGGTGTTAGATTCCCCAATTTGGATTGTGAAATTGTCTTTTTCTCTCTTTAATTCTGTCTGGTTTTGTTTCATACATTTTGAAGCTCTACTGTTGGGTGTATACATATTATGATTCTCAGGTCTTCTATTGAATTAATCACTTATCATTATGATATCTCCTTCTTGTCACCACTTAAAGTTTTGTTTTGAAATCTATTTTATCTGATATTAATGTAGTCACTTCAGCCCTCTTATGCTTACAGTTTGCATGGTGTATTTTTTTCATCTATTTACTTTCAACCTACCTGTGTCTTTACATTTAAAGAGTCTCCTATAGACAGCATAAAGGTGGGACTATATTTTAAAAAATCCATTCTGACAATTTCTGTCCTTTAATCGTGTGTCCCTGAACACAATGTAATTGTTAATATAGTCGGATTTCAATCTATCATTTTATTTTTTGTTTTCTGCTTGATTCCTCTGGGTTTTTTTTTTTTTTTTTTGGCTCATCTGTTCCTCCTTTCCTGCCTTTTACAAGTATTTGAATACTTTACAGAATTCCATTTAATTTTAATTTTCCTGTTAGCTCTTTATTCTTCTTTGTATTACTTATACAGTGGTTGCCCTAGAGATTACAATACACAACTTTGACATTTTACAGTCCATTTACAGTTAATAATATACCACGTCACATAAAATACAGGAATCTGGCTGCTTTATAGCCCCACAACCAACCTTGTCCTTTAAGTTATAGTTGTTATAAATAATATACCTACCCGTGCCATAAATCTCTCAATTGTTATAATTTTAAACAGTTAAAAGCTTATAAAGAAAATAAGAGGGAAAAGGCAAAAAACAAAACAAAATAAAACAGAAAACCACCTGTGTCTTTTGCATTTAGCCAGAGAGCTTACTTTTTCTGATGTTTTCCGTTCTTTCCTGGACCTTGGTTTCCATCTGCTCTCATTTCCTGTCAGTCTGGCTTGAGACACAGCACAGCCCTGCCTGCCCCAGGAGATAAAACCCACGTACAGCCTATGCGCTCAGAACAGCCAACTCTGTACTGAAAGGCTTTGACTTCTCTAGGCATCAACAGGCCACAGCCCCCTTTGGGGGGAACCACGTGCACAGGGAGTTGAGTTGATCATCTGTCTCAGCTCTGCGTGTACTATCATCATTGGTCCTTGCAAGGTCCATTTCTTGGTTTATTTCCACTTTCCCACTTCATCCCAGATGCTCACTCCTCGGCCCCTTCTCTACAAAGGCACCCACTCCGAGGGGCTTAATACGGCCCCTTGAATAGGAATGAAACCTCCAAAATAAGTGGTGCTCTGCGAGCTTTTACTGAACTAACAAGCAATCTTGTTAAAGAACTTGCTCTCCTCCTCCTTCCTTCATACTCAAGACTTAGTAAAACCTTTGCACAGTCACCCGGGGAAATCCCATCTACATGGCGCTCCACCATGAGCATCCTCCACATTTCAATTATTTATTCCCAACTGAGGTTGCCTCTAACTTCCCACTGCCACCAAAAACACTGCAAAGCCTACCCTAGTTCTTCCCCTTTAGGGATTTCCCCGAGTTGTAGACTGGATCAGAGGGTGCATGCTGACTTAATTCCACCAAGCACTCCTGATTGCTCTCCAGAAAGGCTGCACCAGTCCCCACTCCACCCCCAAGGAAAGCGTCCCCATTTCCTTACATCTTCACCAACATACGGCATTTGCCCAGCTTCCTAGTTGTTGCCAGTCCAGTGGGTGTAGCGCTGCATCTCCCTCTCATTTTAATTGGCATTTCTCTGATCACTAGTGGGTCTGAGTGTCTCTTCATGAGCTTGGGAGCCATTGGGGCTTCCTCTGTCTACGAACAGCCTGCTCTACCCTGTGCCTGGCTCTCCACTGGGTACTCCACCTCCTTTCTCTACCCATGTGTTAACCAGTGTATCAGGTTTTGCTGCCCACGAACCATTGTGTCTCATCAGGATTCTATTGTCCATTTCTGCTCTGATCCTTTGTTTGCATTTCACAGCATAATGTCCAGGTCATAAGTTTGTTTTCATTATTTCCAAGTTCTCTGGTTGGGGGAGCACCTGAGGATTTTCCCCACAGACCAGCTACACCTCCCACGTATCAGCACTTTCACTTTCACTTTCCCGAGGCCAGGGAACACTTAAAGTGTGAGGCTCTGCTATGTGCCAGGCACTATGCAAGGATCATCTCCCTTGATCCCCAAAACAACTCTGTCAGGGGCCCCTCTTATCATGCTTGAGTGACAGATGAGAAACGGAGGCACATAAAAGTTAAGTAACATGCCCCAGTTCACAGAATTGTAAAACTGACCCAATCAGGTTGCCATTCATAGCTTAAACTCATGTTAGTTTATCTCAAATAATGCCTATTTCAAATAACTGCTATGTTCCAGAAAGCTCCATGCCTTACCTTTCCTAAATATTGAAATTTAGTGAAAAAAAGTCAACCCTGGTGGTACCTTTGTACCTTCCCAGTCCCTAGTGTTTGAAAAAGGTGGTTGAGCTCACCAGTCTGAGTGCCCAGGAAGAGCAAATAAATGTTGTATTCACTAGGGGACTTCCTCAAAGCCTGGTCCCAGAGGAGTGGCCTCTGGTGGGGGGAGGTGTAACCGTTGCCTTCCAGCAACGGTGCTTCTCTCTCTGGTCCCCATGGCTCCGCCTCAGAAGGGAACCCGACTTACCCAGAGCACATCCTTTTTGCAGGTATTTAATGAGCATCAGCTGTGTTCTGGAACCTCAGTGATGACCAAGAAGAGTATCCCCAGTCCTGATAACCTAGGGAGACAGAGATAACCGATCACACTTATGTGAGTATTGTTCCTCATGGACAGACATATTCCGGAGGAAGTAACAGTTCCATGCAGATTTATAAGAGAAGGGGACCTGTCTGATACTTGGGGGATGTCCATGAAAGTGTGGCTCCTCCTAAGAAGTGGTACTAGGGCTGGTAATGAAGAATGAGAAGGTGATAACTAGAAGAAGAAGAGGAAGAAATTCCTAGGCAGAGAATGTGCAAAGGTCCTGAGGAACCAGTGTGGCTGGAGGGGAAAGGCAGGGGCTGAGTTGAATAAGAGGCTACAGAGTCCCAAAGTCCCAGATCAGGCAGGGCCTCCCAGGTTGGCTCCTTCAGGACACTGGGTATGTATGAAGACTTCCCAAGCCATAGGAGACCCTCAATTTCCATATGTCCTGTATTTAAAAATTGATCTGGCTAAGATGGACCCCGGTAGAGACACGAGGATTCTCTTTTATCACCTCCCCCTTCAACAATCTCCTGTCTCTCAGTTGACGAGGAAAGGCTTACCTCCCACCCAACCTGACTCTTACCATTTTACTGGGTTACATTGTTCTGATGCATAAAAACAATATACTTTCTCTTCTTCTAAGGCTCCAAAAATCCTCTCTCCACCCATCTCATCAGGTAATGCACTTCTAATATAGTGTTCCTTTTTGTGTTTAATATTTATCAAAATTCATATTATATGTCTGAGGCGTTATCATTTATATACTACTAATAATTGTTATAATAACACAATTTTAGAGAGAACCTTAGAACTTAGAACCTTATGGCCATAAGAAAATTTTAAAAAGCTAATGCATATTCATATATTTATTGCAGTTCATATAATAGATAAGGTGGTGAATACTGGATTTAAATAATAAAAACATTACAGTTGGATAAAATTCTGTTGAAAGCAGAAAGAAAATATACTTTGAAGGCATAAAGGAAACAATGTAAATTTTTGAGTGTTAAAGAGAAACTTGTTAGTATTTTAAAATATAATACGGTAGTTTTATAATTCATTGGGTACATTTAAAAGAGTTATAATGGTTTTATATATAAAGGTGAATTTACATAATATACCCCTAAACTATTAAAATTTATGATAAAAGAATATTTTAGATGTCAACTGAGAAATGTGTGAGGCATACCTATCTTTTTAAAAACTCTTTGGGGGTGTCAACAAGAAGTTTGAAGACACTGTTATAGGCCATGGTGCTCTAGGGGTGGTGGCAGAGATCAGGCGGAGGGAATACAGGGGCTGGCATTTTCCCTAGGGCCATATTCCTCCAGCTCCCTGGGCTGGAGTTGGTGTGGCTTCCTGTGTTCACTGTTGTGGTGTTGCTACCAGAATGTGTAAGCACCCCAAGGATGGGGATTTTGTCTCTTTGGGCCGTTAATGTCTCTCCAGTATCAACCACGGTGCCTAGCGTGCACTAAAAGCTCAACAGATATTTGTTGGATGGATGAATGGTGGACACTGACTCTCACTTGGTGCCAGGGACTGTGTTAAGGGATGACTGTGGATCCCCACTTAATCCTCACAACAACTCTGCAGTATGTCCAGTTGGCATCCCCACTGCAGAGATGGGGAAACTAAGGGACAGAGAGGATACATGATGTGCCCGAGGTCACCAATCAAGGACGGAGTGGACTGGGACCCAGGCATCCTGACAAGAGCCCTTAACCGTGATGCCTGCCTGCCCAGGGGGCACAGGGGCAGGACCTGTGTCTTTGTTCTGAAACTCCAGGCACTTTGGGGCACCCCATGAACGTGATATCCTTCACAGCCAGCTGAAACAGCTCCCTGCCATCTGTTCTCTCCTCCTAAGTGGTTTTCCTTCTCTCCTCCCTGTTTAATATTTAAGTTGCACATATCCTGGGACATCCCAGAGTCCGCATGTTCCTGACCTACTTACGTATCCAACCATTTTTCTCACATCGGGGGCAGCACAGGGGGGTTTTGGGAAGGAAGTAAGGAGGTGCAGAGAGTGGGGAGCCCTACACATCACCCTGCTGCTCTAAGCAGTCTCCAGCTGACAAGGAAACATTAAGAAAACAAGGCCAGACTCTACGGCTGAGGCTGCAGCAGACAACGTTTATTTCAAGTGGCTTTCCGCGAAAATAGCTCCTGCTTCTCCCGCCCCCAGAAGGGTCTTCAAAGCTCCAGCTCTGTTTGGGGCATGTCTGTTTGTTTCTCTTCTGTTTATAAAATGGAGGGACTTGGAAATCAAAGGCGGGCTGCTACTCCTTGGTAGTGAGGATGACAGCTCCAGGTCAGCCACACACAGGCACTTTGCCTGTTTCAACCATCTTTTTAACCAGAATCCCTGGGGAAAACGCCGAGGGGAGAGGACTACAGCACACAGGGCCTGGGGCAGCTGCCCCGTAAGCCCTTTTACTAAGGCGCCAGGCACTCACCTATTCTCTAGTGTCCCCTGCTCAGGGTGACATGGTCCTATTTTATGAGAACTGGATTCAGGGCCTGGGGCCCTCAGAACCCCACTCTCACTGTGGGGTGACACTGAGAGATGTCCCCTTTCCCCGTTTCCACATCACCATCTGGAGGGTACCTGAGGACCCGATGGTCAAAGACTCCAAGTGGCACCCTGCATCATGATATCGAGGTGGGAGAGGGGAGGGGTGGTGGGGTGCAGAGTGGCTTCTCCAGGAAAGAGATCGGTCCCCGGCTCCCAACACCCTAAGACCTCTTTCCCTGGCACACTCACTAGCCTTCATGTTCTCACGGCCAATTTCAGGAACAGGGAGGCTCAAAGAGAGCTTTAGCGCCTAATTGGGCCAGGTGAAACCACTAATCCCTGACTCCTTATCTTGGCCTCTGACCCTTCACCCTGGGATCCTTGACCTCTCGGCCTGGGGCTTTTGACGTCCTCCCTCTGCGACCCATCCACTTCACCCGGACCCGGGTTCCCAGGGCTCACGGCCAAGTGCAGGAACAGGGGCTCGGGTCTGCTCAGGACGGGGCGACCTTAGGATCCGGGCTCAGAACCTGGTCGGGCACCTGGCGGGGAAAGGAAGGCAACGGCTACTCCGACGCAGTGACGGCGCGGGAGGGCGGAGGCCGGGGCGCCCCAGCCCCCCGCCCCCGCCGGCCCTGACGTCAGAGCCAGAGCCGGTAAACTGAGCGGCGGCCGCCGGGCGCTGGGGCGGAGACTGAGACCCGGAGCCGCCCGGACGGACGGAGCCCACGGCGTTCGGTGCAGGCAGCCGCAGACCACCTGAGGTAACGCCGACCCCGCTCCCTGCCCGCGGGGCTCGGCGCTGGGGACGGGTCGCCCCCCGGGGCGCGGGGGAGAGCGGGGCCCGGCCGAGGGCAGGGGAAGCCCCCCGAGGCGCCGCGCGCGGGGCTCCAGGGCGTCCCGGGAAACCCGGGGCGCAGGACGCACGGTGCGCAGGCGTCCCGCGGCACTTTCCGAGCACGCAGGGGGTTAAGTGGGACCCGCGGGGGCGGCGGAGAGCCGGGCGGCGCCCAGGATCCGGCCCAGACGGCGCTCGCGGGCGTTATTAACAAGGAGCGCAGGTGCCGGTGAGAACGCGCTCGCCGAAGGTAAGCCTAGGGTGGGACGCCCGGGACCATCCGGCGCCGCCCGGTGCGCGCCGCTCCCCGAGCGCCCCTTTGGCGGCCGGGCCGGGCGAAGTCTGGGGCCTGGGGTTGGGGGAGCCCCCAGCCCGGCAGAGCCCCTGACCGACCGTGCGCCGCGCCCGCAGCCGAGCCCCGGAGCCATGGCCTTGAGCGAGCTGGCACTGCTCCGCTGGCTGCAGGAGAGCCGTCACTCGCGGAAACTCATCCTGTTCATCGTGTTCCTCGCGCTACTGCTGGACAACATGCTGCTCACCGTCGTGGGTACGTACGGACCGGGCGCCTCCCCCCACTCCCCGGGTACCCCTTCCCAGGGCGTCCCGCTTACCCGAGCGCGGTTCGGGAAAATTCGAGAAGACGTTTTGCAAAAATACATTCCCCAAGACTGCCTCGTCTAGGCTAGTAGCCGTGTTTGTGGCTTCGTTTTCCTGGCGGTCCGGTCAAAAAATGTGACAGCAGATAAAACCCAGAACTTATGTTTCCTCCTGATAATTTCCTGCTTCCCTTTGTCACTTTCAACGCGATTAAAACAAAAGAATCTATTAAGGAGGAGCAAGTCCCAGGATTCAAAATAATGTTATAATAATTATTATGCTACCCGGAAAGGTGGGTCAATAATGTGGTCTATCACCTCAAGGAACAGGTCAAAATCCTTCCCTCCGTAAAAGGAAGGGACATTTAAAGGTAGTGATTCCACAGATGACTTGACATGGAGACATTACAGGACCCACATCAAGAGCAATTTTAACGGCATTGGTTTTCATCTTTTTCCTGTAATGGATTTTTGAAAAACTAAATAATTGACATCCAGTTCTCTTAATTAGCACCATTAACAGCAACAGATTTGACATGCTTTTCCTTAAAAATATCCCAATTTTTAATGAATAAAAAATGATTTTTTAAAGGGTTGTTTCCCTTCTCTCCATTTAAGGTTCTCTCTCCATGGTTTTCAGAACATCACACAGTCAGGGTTTTCACTTCCAGGAATATCAGAGCTGGGGGGGGGGGGGCGCTCATCTGAGTTCAGTAACAAGGGCCCGAATCCTCCTTTGTCTTGAATGCTCTGTGATGCACATGCCCGAAGCTTCCAGTATATCAGTTTTTCTTTTCCTCTACGAAAGTCTCAGATCTTCCAGGTTGTATGAAACATTGAAGCTTCCCACTCAAGTAATGGAAAGATGAAGTGGGCCTGCTGCAGAATTTCTGAATTATTACTTCCTGCAGGTTTATTCTTTTCTAAGACACCTAATGAAATTTAGATTTCTGTTTCCTTGATTCATTCACTTAAAGGTCTTTCTAGCCTCTTTCTGAGAAGTACTGGTTGACCCCAGGTCAGCACTGATTAGACTTCAGACCGAATCTTGCTTTCCTAAAATATTCCTGTGAAGGAGCCCTGTAATGGGAAGGCCCTCGAGAACAGGGATCTCTGGGGTGGGTCAGGTCTGCACAGTAGCTGCCCTGGGAGCTCTCACAGCCTCTGGGGCTTTGTTTGCAGAGCTGAGCAATGTGAAATTGTTCAGTGTCGGCGCGGAGGGCCCATTCCCGAGGCAGACATGCCACTTCTCTGGGCCTCGTTTAGCGTTTGACAAGACCACGGTTTTGCTGGCTTTGGTCCCGGGCAGGGTTTCAGTGTAATCACCACTCTCCTGCTCTTGTTCTCAGTCCCCATCATCCCAAGTTACTTGTACAGCATCGAGCATGAGAAAGATGCTATAGAAATCCAGACTGCCAAGCCAGTGCTCAAAGCCTCCACCTTCGGCAGCTTCCAGAACATCTTCTCCTATTATGACAACTCCACCGTGGTCGCCGGCAATAGCACCGGCAGCCTTCAGGGGGCGCTGCTGCATGAGGCCACCACGCAGCGCACAGTGACTAACAGGTCCACTGCCCCTTCCGACTGTCCCAGTGAAGACAAAGACCTCCTGAATGAGAACGTGCAGGTCGGCCTGTTGTTTGCCTCGAAAGCCACCGTCCAGCTCCTCACCAACCCGTTCATAGGACTGTTGACCAACAGGTGGGTTATATCATTTTGGTCAAAAAGTTTGATGTTTATATTGTTCCAGATCACTTCCACCTGGGATTTTGCTTCTCATTCATTGATCAGAATCTGGAAAACCACAGCTGGGGAAAAAGCCAGTCTCCTTCGCCTTACGTTTCTGCCCTTAGTCAATCACGATTTCCCATTTGGTCTTCCTTTTCACTGCCACCATGACCATCCTTGTGGGATTGTACGTACCATGTGGCTTTCTCTTCTCTTGCACCTGTGGTCATGCACTTCCTGATAGACAGCTGAGGTGGTTTCCTTTAGGGCTGGCGTCTCAGTGCTCGTGGGGATGGCCAGGTGGGGAACGTGGCACGTGACCTGTAGTCCTGCTGCGTACACGAAACATCTGACACTGAGGTCCTAGGCTGTGTACCAGTTCTTCCCCTGCCACTTACCAAGCTGCATCCACGTGCACAAAGGGAAGAGGTGTTTTTTCTGGATGATTCAAGCTGCCCAAACTAGCTTTATATTAATCTCAATGTTCTGGAGTCTTTTGGGACCCACATTATTTTGAATAACTGTTCACATTTCCATTGCTGGTGGCCATCCAGCAAGTATTTGCTCTTCTACAGCTGAGGTGGGCCAGCTCTGCCTGATATATGCAGAGGAGGGGAGGAGGTGTCAGCTGCAAAGAGTGGGAGCTGGTAGAGTGTGAATGGTGGTGGTGGGTCGCTGTGTAACAGTGTGACCCCAAAGGCAGCAATGTGAAAAATGGGGCAGTGCCCAGAGTCCTACCTGTGAACCAGGCCTAGTAGCAAGAACCAAGACAAGGACTAGAGAAAAAAGGAGAATAAAAGAGGGGGCGGGGTGAACTGAGGAGGCCGGGGCTGGGGGGGGACCCGGCAGGGCTGAGCTATAAGAGGCCTCATGTGCTAGATGAGAGAGGAGTGGGGCTTGTTTGGGGGGCATTTGGGAACCACTAGAGGTTCCAAGCCAAGTTGCAGAGTCAGAGAGCTGAGCGCAATTTTAAGCAGGTCAGCCCAGCACCCCCTGCAGGCTGGGAGCAGGGAGGTCTGTACATTTACCAGGCTTTGGCCTTGGGAAAGGTGGAGCAGGGCTGGCCGGGCCTTCTATTAAAATATTATTAAGCATTTCAAGATGGCAACAACAGAAGCGTTAAACCAGGCAGGGGACCCTTCTCAGAGCGGGGCCCACTCTGCGGGGTGGGAGGCCTGGGGTGTTGGCAGGGGCTCAGAGAGGGGATCGGCCCTCCTCCGCACGAGCTGTCCTCTGGCACGCAGGTTGCCGGTAACGTACTCATGGGGAGTCCGATGGAAGCACATTTTCAACTTCTGTGATTCGATTTTCCGCGCCGAGTAGGGCCATTGAATCCATTTTAACCGTCCCAGGCCACATCCAGCCTTCAGTTTGCTGTGTAGTGTTATCAGGCTGCTGCACAAATGCTGAGCAAGTTACCGCAGGACGCTGGGCTGACTGGGAGCCCACCAAGAGGCACCGTCATCACGGTGACGTTCGGCAGTTCCTCTGCTCTTCAGGAGGAAAACCAGCCAGACCTTCATAGTTACAGGGTTTTCTTTCTTTTCTCAAGCCTAAGAGCGCTTCTTAAAATGCATCTGGTATAATTACAGGAAACAGCTCAGGGTTTTGTATTCTGAGAAAGCAAACAGCTCAAATACTATATTGGGAAAATTGAGGACATCATTGTAATAACGCCTTGCCAATCACTTGGACGTGAATGTCACTAGCTGCACAGCGTAATACTTAGAAACTCGGCTGCACTGATGTGAGTGTTCCAATCTTCCAAACGTAAATGGCAAATGAAAAGCTTACCAAAAAACCCCATTCTTGTTTTTAATGCTTCGCTTATGCTACCAGGCAAGCAGCTTGTTTAAAACCAGTGTAGACCTTTCCCCTAGTAAATACTCCAATGCTTTGACATTGCAGCCACCTAAGGCTCACGTTTGGGGCTCCTAAAAAATTATCTGCCAAGAGAAAACTAATTTCCTTTAGTGACCTGTGAGGTTTAGTCTATTGGTATGGTGCGTAATCCACTTCGGAACTTATTGAGGGCAAAATTTTAATCCCTAGCTGATTTCTCCCAGCTCTCCAGCAAATTTCAAAATAATCTTCATCTTCTAGCACTGCCTTGTAATGTGGAAATGCAAACAAGTTTTAATATTGATGTAGGACAACAAACTCTGTTGTCCCTCCAAAGTGATCATGATAAGTAATTTTTTTCTAATATTTTCCAAGCCCAGTAGATATGAATTTGGGGACTTTCAGCATTTCTGGGCACTCCACGGCTGTGCTCAGAGAAGTGATAAATACATTTCCCTCTACAGACTCTTCCTTTGTGAGCCATTGCAAATAGCCTTCTGATGTAATTTGTGCCAATCACATCCGCAATTACCAACAAGACGTGTGACTCACATTTTCAGTGTTGTAAAGAAGTGAGTTTACAATAGCATTTTACACTTGGTTAATATGTTTCTGGTTAAGGAGTAGTTGAAACACGAAGCATCAGATCTTGAGGAGACTTTAGCAAAAGCTTTTGGGTCCGTCTTAGTATTAATTTTTTTTTTTAAAGAAGACGTTGGGGGTAGGAGTTTATTAATTAATTTATTTTTGCTGTGTTGCGTCTTCGTTTCTGTGCGAGGGCTTTCTCTAGTTGCGGCAAGCGGGGGCCACTCTTCATCGTGGTGCGCGAGCCTCTCACTAGCGTGGCCTCTCTTGTTGCGGAGCACAGGCTCCAGACGTGCAGGCTCAGTAGCTGTGGCTCAAGGGCCTAGTTGCTCCACGGCATGTGGGATCCTCCCAGACCAGGGCTCGAACCCGTGTCCCCTGCATTGGCAGGCAGACCCTCAACCACTGCGCCACCAGGGAAGCCCCTGTCTTAGTATATTATAGGCAAAAGGGTTTGCTACTCAGGAGGAGAAAGCATTTGTCCAGACTCTCTGGCCAATGGCTTCCTTCCTTCCTGTTCTTTCCATCTGCTTACTGTTACACAGTTTGTACCTTTGGCTACGAAATATAAACAATGCAGGTCAAAATCTGCTTTTTTTGCATCTATTTGGGCTCTCCCTTGTGTGCCAGGCTGAATGAGGGAAGGTTCAAGCAGTAAGTTGTTGGGTGCTATTTTTATCCAATGGGAGGGAGTTTAGGAAAAATCAGCCTGATTTTTGGGACATGGATCCTCCCTCACCTCCCTGGCCCTAGAAAAATATCTTTTTCCAGCCCGTGATGTGAGCTGGTCCAACTTCCTACTGTCTCTGCAGTGCTTCTGATAGTGGGGAAAAGAAAGGCCTCCTGCATCCCCAGAGATGTGAGGGGAGCTCCATAGAGACAGGCTGGTTGGAGCCGCTCCTTTCTAAAGCTTCTTGCCGTAAGTGGGACTCACTCTGAAATGAGACACCCAACATCACACAGGTCATAATCCGAACCCCCGTGTTACAATCTGGGGCCCCATAATTTATGGTCACGATGCTGCTGAGTGAGTGGCTTTGTGGTGACGCAGGCTGCCTGTCTGTTTTAAATATTGGATAAGATCTCATGCCAAACCCTGAAAATAAAAAATGACAATTCTTGGGAAGCATTTAAATGCTCATTTGGCTGTTAATATGATACAAGTAATTCCTGTTTCGTTGACTCTTTGGGAACTATATTTTTACTGAATAAGATGTGACCAGATAGGGAGCAAAGGACCTTTAGACTTTGTCGAGTGTGGTGATCACGCGTCCAGTAACGCACTTTCCAAAGCCCGTGGGTGCCTTGCTTGGTCTGATTGCCATCTTTGAGGCTTGTGTGATTTATTTTATAATTCCAGTTTAAGTATTCATTTCATGATTGCAGCTGTGAGTAAAAGGGGGTAGAAGGACTTATACTAGCAACACCTGTTGTCTTTTGGCCCGGCAAGTGGAGTTTAGACATACACATAAAAGGAATGTTCCAGGCTGGTAAACAATGTGAAAACCACCTTTACGTTTCTCTCTTCTGTAAGTCAGGCTAAGAACGGGGCATCATGGCGTTCACTTGCTTAACGTAAGGCTTACATAGTAGTTGCATCTTTAGACCCAGGATGTTCCAAACGAACCCGGCAGCTTGGGAAAGGGTTAACAGGGGTGGGGATGGTTCCCTCCCCGGCTGGTCCTTGTGTTAGTGGCCTGCTTTTTGTCAAGCCAGCGTCAGTGACTTAATTTATTTCCATAGTTACCTAGTATATTTGAAAGCCAGTTATTTTTCCTCACAAATCTTAGCTAACGTCTGAAAGACAGGGAGAAAGCCGCAGGGCATGAAATCTCTACAAAATCTACTGTGGGTTTTTTTTTTTTTTTCCCTTTAGCTTTAGGCAACTGGTCTGAAGTGGGCTTTGTAGGAATAAGCAGTGACCTTTTCAAAAAGCTCCTCCATGGACAGGGAAACCAGCTATGCTGGAAAGGGATTTCCCGTCCTCGATGTCATTAGGGTGGTGGAGACGGTGTGACAGCGTCTTTGCTTCAAAATCAGAAGAAGCTGGCCGTGGGATTGGGTACTTCTCATGGGAGCAAAGCCCTCGCGTGACCTGTGCGTCGGTGAACACCCTGGAGCATAAGAAATCCAAGGCTCGTGTAATCCCCCACACACATCTGATAGCTGAAAAAGACAGACCCAGGGGCTAAACCTAAGAATTTTGTTTTATTTATGCAATGGTTGACCACAAGCTTCCTAGTATATCCTAGCAAATGTAAAATACCTTTCCATTTACTGCTGCTCATCTTTTAGGAGTATGTTGAGGTAATCGAAATGGGAGATGTCACCTCTTGTCTCATCTGGTGACAGTTTGTACCCTTCCCTGTCCCCTGTTCTGTGTCCTTGCTTTTGTCACTTACCACAGCGGAGGGAACCCAGGTCTTAGCAAGCCTGGGGAGAGAGCTTACATTAATCTCTGTGGTAAAGACAAACTAGTTAGGAGCATTAGAGAATAAGTACTGATTGCCAGTGACAATTGAGAGACCTAGTGGGGTTTCTCTGCTGACTGGGTAGGGATATGTAATGAATATAACTTTTATTGCTTTGCACTTTTTTCTAGGATTCAAATATATGATTTTCATTTTTATTCAACTGGATTAACTGCTCCCTGATGCTCTGTGAAGATGACTGTGGGCCAGGATGACTCACGAGGGGGTGATAAAGGGATGTTTCGTTAAAGGTTTGCCACATCAGACGTGGCTCTGCTTAGTAGCGCTTTACTTGAGATGGCGTTGAGTTGGGACAAGAGGCCGAATCAGACATTTATGACTAATGTCAGTTGGGGTTCTGTCCATTTAGGAGACATTGTGGGGAAGGAGAAAGGACAGTGGCGATCTGCCCATCACTCAGTGACCCTGGGGCCTTGAGCAAGTCTCCTGAGGTCGGTGTTGAGGGGGCCAGGAGAGGCTGAGGGTGGAGAGCCAGGAGCTGGCCCTCGGGCCACACTGGCCGTGGGGCTGAGCTCCAGGGAAGGGCGCTGCCCAGCACTTTCCACTGGGCAGCCCTGCCAGCGGCTTGGCTGGTGGTGAAGGCATAGGGCACATGTGTCTGGTAACAAGCAGGAAGCAGCGGGAGCCTGGTGGCATCAGAAGCGATTGGCTTGCTTCACCTCTGAACCTCGGCTTTCTCACCCACGTTGGGGGTTTGGACTGGCCCGCCTTTGAATTTCCTTCTAGCTTTGCCGGTTGGTTATTCCATTCATGCTTTATTAAAATCCCAAAGGAATTAAAAGACAAAACAGTAGCTACAGCATTTTTAAAGAAAACACAGCACCTGGCCTTGGTAAAAAGAATCTTCCGTAAGCACACAGCCCTGTGGGTTCGGAGCCACCTGGTTTCAAAAGATACTGTGGGCCCTGGGTTCCACTCAAGCTGTGTGAACCTCTGCTCCTGTGACTGGTGTCCCCACCAAAGTGTATGCTAGCAGGCCCTGCCACACCTGAGACACACGAGGTACGCCCATTGCCCTGAATTTGGGGCAGCTCCCCAAGCCTCAATGTGGCCATCTGAAAATAGGGATAAAGCCAGCTACCTTGCGGAATTGTGGTGAGAATCACAGGTGACCCTTATGGTCTCTGGGAGTGCTGGAGCCTCCTGGTAAGAAGGAGCCCTCCTCAGCTGTGTCCTGCCAGGTGGCCTTGGCCAGTGGCTGGGCTGTAGACTGGACATAACATTGCTGGTATTCCGATAGCTTTGACGTATGTATGGTTTTCCAAGTAGGATGTTGAAAGGGATGAGAAGCCTGTGTTCATTCCAGGGCGGTCGTATGTCCATTCTTCCCCCAGACATGCAGTAGTTGCTGAGAAAATAAACTGCCTGTGAGTTCTCTGAGTTTCCTGGAAGTTTCCTTCACAGTATCCAGCAGTGCCATGTTGGACCTGGTGTTGTGAACGGCTTTCTTTTCCTACATGAATAAGGGCACAGAGCAGTCAGCTTGGTGTTAGTTGAGACAGGAGAAGCTGTCATTTGATGGCATCTGAACTGCAGTTCAGGACTTTGGTATCTTTCCTAGTTCACAGGATTGGCTTCAAGCCCTGCTTTGTGAATTACAAGCTCATTTCAGGTCACAGTAGAGGAATCTTTGCCTGGGTTTGTGGGAGGGCGACTGCCTGAGAATGCTATGATTTTGTGATGCTGTTTAGTTTCCGGATGCACATGAAGCAGTTAAAAAACTTTGTAAGTGTGCCCAGGACTTTTAGAGGGTTCTACTTAAAGCCACGTATGCCTTTTGGCATATACCTGAGGAGGTAGTAAAATTTGCATGGAAACGTCCTGGACTGGATTGAATGGCCCTGAGTGAAATTAGCCCTAGGACATTAGACAAGTCATTTTTTTGTACCTCAATTTCCTCATCTGTAAAATGGGGAGGTGGTCGTCTGCCCTTATCAGATCATTGAGCTTGTGTGTAAGTGGAGAGAATGGAGTGTAACCTTAAGGTGAAGGTATTGTGTTATGATTTTTTTGTTCAAGCCTGGAATAGAAGAGCCCTCCCAGGCTGTTTGACTGGGACTCGGGGTTCCTGTTCCTCATTTGGTTTCTCTCCAGGATCTGGAGGGTCCAGGGCTGGAGGGAGATGAGGCCTGGAGATGCTCAGGGCTGTCCTGGGCTGACACAGGTCTCCTTTAGGGCAGTAGCTCAGCCAGTGCTGGCCCCTTCAGGCCAGGTTGTGGGAGAGAAAGAAGCTGCCTTCACTCTCGTGCCCTGTCCATATGGCGGGGACCAACCTGCTTGCTTAATCTGCAGAAACAGAGCGGAAAAAAGGAAGAGAATGAGGGAGGAAACAAAATTTCTGAGGCACTTTTTCTGTTCCGGATGCCCTGGTAGCAGTTTAACATCCATATCTCATTTCATACCCACTCCAGCTCTGGGAGGTGGGTGGTGGTCTTTCTGCGGGGCCGAGGGGAGATTTGCCTGGGTTAAGTGGCAGGGCCAGGTGTCCAGGCAGGGGTGTGATGCCAGGAGGCCAAGGTCTCCCCACCTCCCCTGTCCGCCTGGTAGCAGAGCCCTGTACAGACAGTGGTCTTACAGAGCAAATAGGATGTTGAATTTTTGCACAGAAAACAAGGTCTGTCTTTCTTAGCTGGCTTCATTGGGGTCAACGTGAAGACAGATATGAAAATTTCCTTGCTTCCTAATGCCTCTTAGATGTAGTGCCGTTGCATCTGCTGCCCGTTGAATCGCTTGATGACCTTTTACTAGAGTCGTTTGATTGCAGCTGTCCCTTTGGGGAAGCTCTAGCAAAGACTGTAATTAAAGAAATTTTTTACAAAATGATGGAAACAGGGACTGTGTATTTGAACGTGTTCTGGGTTACTTGCCAATATTTTATTAACATTTATTCCAGAGAAATTTCAGAGTGGCAATCCGTAAATGTATTCACGTTCCAAGACAGTCAAACACAGAAAGGTCATATAGGAAGCACCAACTATATGAATTTTTAGAAAAGTTGACCAAACACTTATCCACCTGATCCCAAAGGGTAAGCAGGAGAGACTCAGTATCAAGGCTTACACGAGTATGCAGCAGTCACCAGGTTCTCACTGTGGTTCTGTTCTGCAGGATCGGCTATCCCATTCCGATGTTCACGGGATTCTGCATCATGTTTATCTCAACAGTTAGTAAGTGACGTTTGCCTTCTGAGTGGGGGTCACCGGGTGGGCTCTGACCACCACCAGCTGGGGGTTGAGAACACAGCCGGGGGTGGGGGTGGGGGGGGTGTTTTGGCCACAACTGCAGAAAGAAATTGATAGGAGAAGTCTTCAGGAAGCAAAAGCACAGTGTGGTTAACACGGAAATACCCCGTCGGGTTAAGGGAGGTCCCTGTTTGAGCTGATCTGGTCGCGGCACCAGCGGGTCCACAGTGACTGTGGCCTGGCCCCTCTTCCCGCAGTGTTCGCCTTCTCCCGCAGTTACGCCTTCCTGCTGATCGCCAGGTCCCTGCAGGGCATCGGTTCCTCCTGCTCTTCTGTAGCTGGTAGGTGTGGAAACGCCTAAGTCAGTGCCCCGGGGCTTCCATCTGTCGGAGGGGCCACCGTCATTGCCCAGGCTGGTGGCCCTTTACAGAATGAGGTGGAATAGTTCAGGGAATCTAGGTGTTGGTGGTGGTGGTTGGTGGTTGGTTCTCAGAGAAGGTGCCACCTTGTTGGGTGCTGCGTGGCCTTATGTTCTGTTGGTCTGGCAGGTGTGGGGAGACCACAGTCTGGGCTGGGGGTGGGGGAGGGCGAGTCATGATGGTTATTCTGTTGCTCCCAGAGCTTGGCTGTCACTGTTTCTTTTCCTGTTAGGGATGGGCATGCTGGCCAGCGTGTACACAGATGACGAGGAGAGAGGCAATGCCATGGGGATTGCCCTGGGAGGCCTGGCCATGGGGGTCTTAGGTGGGTGAGGGCCACTGTGGGGGCCACCTGGGGGGAGGGGCCTATCTGGCATTGGACAGTGAGCCCCCTTTCACACTAGTGTCCACTGTTTCTTCCCTAATTTCATGGAGCCTTTGAAAAATGGTGGGAAGAGTCCTTACCTGGGAGGACCTGGACTCCCCAGACCTCCCTCCTGGGCCCAGGTGTAAGCCCAAGCTTTGAACGGGATGGTCTGCCAAGGCCCCTCCTCTGGAACATTCTCTGAGTTACCACCCACCTGAGGACCTTCCCACTTTCTGAGCCTGCCTCCTCCACCTGCCCTGGCTGAGCTCCCAGACCAGGTGCAAACACCTTCCCTGAGAGATCCAGGTCCTCTCCGTTTTCTGTTACTTTCCTGGCCTTCATCTGGAGCCCACAGTCCCTGTCTGTGCTGCTGTGTAATGACCATGAAGTCTTCACTGGCCCATTTTCCTGTGCACTTCCGTTGCCTGGGTCTTATTTCCTCTGACCTTTACTTTGGGAGTGATTCCATGTCTCAGGTGTGAAACCCCTTGGAGGAAGTTGCCGGGGCAACTTAACAGTCCTGAACAGAATGTAGGGTGGCCACCCCACACAGTGTTTGGAACAAAGTAGAGGAAGAAACGCAAGATGGTTCTAGACCAGGGGGCGGTCATCAGTCCCGGGCCCGGCCCTGGCCCTTCTCTCTCTTCCTTGCAGTGGGCCCCCCCTTTGGGAGTGTGCTGTACGAGTTTGTGGGGAAGACAGCTCCGTTCCTGGTGCTGGCTGCCCTGGTGCTCTTGGATGGAGGTGAGTGAGTCCACGTGGACCCCTTGGCCGTGACCTTGGGGGCCCTGAGTTTGGCACCCCTGTGGGCAGGTGCTGGGGGCCACACCTCTTCTTTTTTTCTCCTGTAGCTATTCAGCTCTTCGTGCTCCAGCCATCCCGGGTGCAGCCAGAGGTGAGCGGCGGGGCAAGGCGGGTGCTGTGGTGGCCGCGTGGCCTCTTCTAACCCCTGTTGTCCCTGACAGAGCCAGAAGGGGACGCCGCTAACCACCCTGCTGAAGGACCCGTACATCCTCATCGCCGCAGGTGGGGCTCCCCCAGCACCCCTGGTTCTTCCCAGCCAGGCGGTGGGGGTGGGCGGTGAGGACCAGCGTTCATTTTGCTGCTGGAAACGTTGGGCTGTAGAAAAACATAAAAGGCACAAAGAGGTTACACGTCAGAAGAAATGGTTTTCTTCTGTCATTAACTTCTGACGCAGCCAGGCTCCTTTGTTGTTTTTCATCTGGGGCAGAGATGCCTGAGTCACAGAGACGCCCTCCACAGAGGATTGTTTTGGGCCAAACTTGCTCACTGTGTTTGTGTCAGAGGCTGTCGTCGTTTGGCCTTGAACTTCTGGAATGGGTCCATGGCCTCCCTGCCGGTGCCTTAGGGGGTGCTCTGATTCACCTTGGCATCTGTGAATAGAGACTGACAGCAGGGCCCCAGAGGGCCAAAGGGTGCCTCTCTTTCTGCAGAGGGCGTCCTGCGCAGCGGCGGACAGGCGGCTGGAAGACACCTTTGGGTTCTTGGCCGAGATGGGCTCAAGGACGCCCTGGGGTTCTGTGGCTCTTGGGGAGGATAATGGGCTGCATCCATCCAAGCAGCTGACCTCCCAGGAGCACCCCAGTGACACAGGCCTGGAGCTGCCTCGTGAGGGACTAGCCTTACGCGGCCTGGGCCTGGACACAGTGGTCAGCAGTGACCCTCGGCATCAGGCCGGAGAGGGCATCCATGCAGCGTGGCCTCAGGCCCGGTCAGGGTTCCCTCCAGGAAGGGGTAGGTGTGTCTAAGCAGCAGTCACAGACACTAGGGCTGGGGGGAGCCTGGGTGAAGTGACGCACGCCCCACCTGAGGGCATTCAGATTCAGCCGCTTTCAAAACCCCAGGCTGCTTTTGTTAAGGTGTATACTGCTGGGTTTGGTCCCGGCAACACATAAGAGGCCTTGGTCTAGACCTTGTCTGTCATGCCTGTTGACCAAAGGGTTATAAGCCTGGTGTGGCGACCTCCTCATGCAGGGGGACCTCACTGTGTCCCCAGCAAGACACAGGGAACATTCCAGAGCTGAGATTCCCCTGGAGCCCTGGCTGTCCGAACTGGGGGGTGAGGACATGTGTGGTGAGAGATGGGGGCCCAGAGATGCGAGTCCCTGCACCTTGGGGCACACGTGTGGGCAGGCTGTGCTGCCTGGGCCCTCACTGTCTCACCCCTACCCACCCTTGGAGGAAATATAGAAATCCAGCCGGCACTCAGGGTCAGGCTGTCGGCAGGTCCGGGCAGCCTGGATGGTGGGGTGTGGGGTGGAGCTGGGGGGCAGGCGGTGTCTCGTTTGTACCGCTGGGGTTTAGTTTACAGAGGCGACTGAGTGATGAGATGACATGGAGAGATTAATACCACCAAAGGATGATTTTATTACTTATGTTTCTGGAGAAAAGGGGGCATGCCACGTTGCTCAGGGCCACATGGGGAGGCACTAGGTTTGGTCAGGAGGCAGAAAGGGGCGAGGGGAAGACCCAGGCCAGAACCTAGGCGTTTGCATGAGAAAGTGGATTTTCCATGGGAAAGGTAGGGGAGGGTAAGCAGTTTAGGATTGGCTAGTTTAAATAATTCCAGTCTGGGTGCTCTCCCCAGTTGCCTGGGTGGATTTAGGGCAGGAGATACTGGTGAGGTGGGTGAGAGTTAGATAAAGCAGGGACTCAGAGTATGGGTTCCGGATCACAGGGGAGACTTGAACAACTCTGGTTGTTAGCTTGGCCCTGTAATTAACGTCAAATAGACAAATACAGAATTTAAGAAAACACGGAATAGGTGGGTGAGGGGAGTCCAGCCATTTCAGCATCATTTTTATGTTCTCTCTTTAAATGCTACAAAGAATGAAAAAATCTTTCATCGTATGTAAACACCTTAATTATGATTGCGCAATGTTCTTTGAATCAGGAGTCTAGCAAATTAGAGGTTGCACGGCACACAGCGCAGGAGGCTCTCAGAACAATGGGGACGCAATTTGTGTTTTTCCAGGTGGTTCTGCATTTACGAAGTGTTCTGGTTAACACAGTGATAATGGATATTTGCATGGATACCCTATAGGTACAGCTGATTTAAAAAAAATCCCTCAACAGCATGTTTGCCCTGAATGCACTTGAATTTTGGGCAACTAAGGGCATCGTTAGAAATATCTGTGTTTGTTATACAGTAAAACATAGGTGTAGGAGCCTCAGGTTGCCTGAGTCTGTGTATGGTCAGCCTGAGGTGCTGAGTACCCTCAGGCAAGTTACTGCATTAATAACTTGGATTTCTTCATTAATAATAATGAATGTAATAATGAATAATAATAATAATGAATAATAATGAAGTAATGAAATAATATTATAATCAATAATAACTTGGATTTCTCCATTTCTTCATTAATAAATTGGGAAGGTTAAACCTAGTGAGCACTAAGCCTCCCTCCACTTCCACACTTTATGACTCTGGGATTCTAGTTGTTTTAAGTAATAATAATAATTTCAAAAGCAACACTCCCCACTATCCCTTTGACCTGTCATTTGTCTTTTTCTTACAAAAGTAGACGTTCTGGGTATCTGAGCTGATTGGTCTGGCTGTGGGCACATGGGATTTAACTGTGTTTGGAAGTGGTAGGGGACACTTGAGACCCAAAACAGAAGGACACTAACCTTCTTCCTCCCTTTAAGGGTCCATCTGCTTTGCAAACATGGGGATTGCCATGCTGGAGCCAGCCCTGCCCATCTGGATGATGGAGACCATGTGTTCCCACAAGTGGCAGCTGGGTAAGACTGGGCCGCGAGTTTCTGGTTCTAGAATTTTTGTCCGCAGGTTGGGTCTCATTATTGTAGTCCTTCTGAGCTGCCGGTAGCAGGATGATAAAGTGATTGTTTCTGTTTGTCACTTAATGGGGTCAGTGCTTAGGTTAGCAATGAGCTTTGGGGTTGGTTTTGGCTCCAGTTTTTGTATCACCCCTGATAGAGGCATAATTAATATCAAGGCATCAGACCTGGGCAGAAATGAGAGATGAAAAATACATTCAGCTTTTCCTCACACTTCTGAACTGGACAAGTTATATTAAATATATGTGGACAGTAATAACATTCATGGGAAAGAGAACAACAAACGTAGTTTTATTTTTTTTAATTGAAGTGTAGTTGATTTACAGTGTTACGTTAGTTTCTGGCGTACAGCAAAGTGATTCAGTTATACATACATATATGTATTCTTTTTCATATTCTTTTCCATTATGGTTTATTATAGGATATGGAATATAGTTCCCTGTGCTATACAGTAGGACCTTGTTGTTTATCTATTTTATATATAGTAATTTGTATCTGCTAATCCCAAACTCCTAATTTATCCCTCCCCCCACCTTCCCTGTTTGGTAACCATAGGTTTATCTTCTATGTGTGTGAGTCTGTTTCCTAAATAAGTTCATTTGTGTCATATTTTAGATTCTACATATAAGTGGTAACACATGCTATTTGTTTTTCTCTGTCTGGCTTACTTCACTTAGTATGATAATCTCTAGGTCGGTCTGTGTTGCTGCAAATGGCATTATTTCATTCTTTTTAATGGCTGAGTAGTATTCCATGGTGTATATGTACCACATCTTCTTTATCCATTACAAACTGTTTTTAAGAGGATGAATTTTTGAAAGTATTTTTTATTTAGAAAGTAATTCATGCTTATTGTTAAAAAATCAAAGTACAGGGACTGAGGAAGTAAAAATTGTAAAAATCTCATATTCATCTTTCCCCCTGTCCCAGCCCAGTCCTCTGTGACATTCATTGTTAATAGTTCTGTGTGTCTATTCCTCCATTGTTCTGCATTGATCACCATCTTTGTGAAATGCCTGAAAAACCCAAATCTTGCCATTACACACTGTGTGACCTCCTGTTTTTCTATGTTTCTGTGTCAAAATGGGTAGATTGACTTTTCACAATTAATTAAATTTTATTTTTTTATCAAAGTTACACATGTACACAATTTTTAAGTTAAATATGTTATAAAATCATAATGAAAAAGCAGCAGTCTTTGCCCCATGCCTCCTCATCTCCAAATCTCTTCCTCAGATTTGATCACCTTCAACTCTTTTAGTTGTTTCTTCTGCTAATTTCCTTTATGTCTCTAAATAATGTGTACACTCCTATTTTTTGATTTACCAATTTCTGACGTTGTCCACCAGCTTCCTAATACAGTAGATGAGGATTTAATGCCATTATTGCTTTACCTGAAAATATCAACCAACCAACTCACATGTTTTCTCACCTTCTGTTCTCCTGAAACAATTGTATTACAGGTTTGGTTAGATTGGCATTCAGTATTGACATTATTGTGACTATGTAAATATTATTCAAAGACGAGCTCTGTACGGTTCTGTGATTATTTCTTTTCTTTTTTACAAACTTTCTGTTTTTCCTGGAGTTAGTAATTATGGTGTCTTTCTATTTTCTTAGTTTTCTGTGTAGCATTTATGAATATATCCCTCAAACTCTTTTGCAGAGATGAAAGACCCTCTAAATATGGACAAGTACCTCCACAGACCTAACCTTTCTGTGTTTTTGCTTGTTTGTGGACATCTGTCCCACATCATTCTGACTTCCTGCTCTAGTCTAGAGTTGTTCCCTAGGCCATCCAGAGATTTTCCTCTTCTAATGTCTGGGCGTCTTCTTTGCCTCTCTTCTGTTTCCTGTATCCTCCTCTCCTGTATTCCTCTCTTTCGGTTTACTTTCTCATTATGCTGGAACCCGTCCTCCAGCAGCTTCCTGAGAGGGGGTGCACGGCAGGTAAAGTCCTCTGGGGTCCTGCTTATCAGCAGCATCTTTATGCTTCCCTCAACTTTATCCCGAGTTTGGTTGACTTAGTCTGTTTGGGTGTATAATTCTTGGCTGGACTTCCTTTTCCTTCAGAGTCTTGAGGCCAGGGTTGCTGTTGTCTTCGGGCACGCAGGGTTGCTGTTGAGGAGGCCAGTGTCCTCATTCCCCATCTTCTGTAGGAGCTCGAAGGATCTTCTCTTCCTCTCTAGGTTATGAGCATCCACGAGCTGATTTGCAGGGAGTCTTTTCCTCCACTGTGCTGGGCACTTGCTTGTTCAGCCTCTTCATTTGGGAAATCCCTTCTTTCAGTTCCGGGAAACCTTTTTGTATTATTTCTTTAATCCCTCCCCCTCTTCCATTTTCTTTCTTCTCTTTTCTGCTACTCAGGTGGGTTGGATGTTGGGACCTCTGTGTTTTACACTTAATTTCTTATTTGCCTTCCCTTATTTCCATTGATTTCTTCATCCTCCTCCTCTAAACTCTATTGAACTTTTACAGTTGGTGGCATCGTATCACACTTTTGAAGAGCCCTTTCCCATTTGCCCTAAGTGGTTTTGTGTATGTGTGGGGCGGTGGAGGGATGTTGAAATGACACCCTTTACCATTCAGTAGGAAGACTTCTCTTCACCTCCCATTTCAGCCTCTTGTGACATCCCTGATCTCCATGCTGCCTGGGGTTCCCTGAACCTTTTCAGTTTAGTTTCTCTAAAGAAACCTTCTCCTGCTAGGTGAACCACTGAGGGCTGGGGGGTCCAACCGCTCTCTTTCTGGTTGACAGCCTCCGCCCTCAGCCTTATGTTCACAGTACCTGGAGCCTTCAGTTCCTTAATTTTCTGGGTTCTGAGGCACAGAGGTCTTGCTGCTTCTGCCTGCTCCGTGAGCAGGTGGAAGGTTCCAGTGCTCTGGGCTGTGTCCCTCTCTGCTCTCCCTCCCCTTGCTCCTCCCTCTCGTTGCTTTTTCCCCTTTCATTTTGCCTTTCCTTGGGCAGACAGGGGGAGGGTCTATAGTTTTCTTTTATTCCTTTACTAAAATTTAAATGGCATTTAGAGTGGGAATAGAGAAAAGCTCGTAGATTCAGTCTGCCCTGTTTAACTGGAAAGCCATCATTCCTTCTGCTCTGATTGCCTTTTATTCCATGTTAAGGTTATACCATACCTTTGCTATACACCGTATACCTTTTTCTACCAGTCCTTATTGCTGGACATCTAGGTCCATTCCAGTTTTGCCATCAGAAACCATACTGCAGTGAAATATCCTTTCCACGTATTCTGCGCATGTTTGGAAGTACATATATCTGTAGGGCAAATTCCTAAACTTAAACTGGCATTTTGATATTTGGTAGCATTGCATTAACACGGGTATTATCAATCTTTTCCAATCGAGTGTGTGAGAAAGGGGGTCTCTTTTTTTTTACATCTTTATTGGGGTATAATTGCTTTACAATGGTGTGTTAGTTTCTGCTTTACAACAAAGTGAATCAGTTATACATATACATATGTTCCCCTGTCTCTTCCCTCTTGCGTCTCCCTCCCTCCCACCCTCCCTATCCCACCCCTCTAGGTGGTCACAAACCACCGAGCTGATCTCCCTGTGCCATGCCGCTGCTTCCCACTAGCTATCTGTTTTACGTTTGGTAGTGTATATATGTCCATGCCACTCTCTCTCTTTGTCACAGTTTACCCTTCCCCCTCCCCGTGTCCTCAAGTCCATGCTGTAGTAGGTCTGTGTCTTTATTCCCGTCCTAGCCCTAGGCTCTTCATGACATTTTTTTTTCTTAGATTCCATATATGTGTTAGCATATGGTATTTTTTTTTTCTCCTTCTGACTGACTTCACTCTGTATGACAGACTCCAGGTCCATCCACCTCACTACAGATAACTCAATTTTGTTTCTTTTTATGGCAGAGTAATATTCCATTGCATATATGTGCCACATTTTCTTTACCCATTCATCTGTTATGGACACTTAGGTTGCTTCCGTGTCCTGGCTATTGTAAACAGAGCTGCATTGAACATTTTGGTACATGACGTGTGTGTGTGTGTGTGTGTGTGTGTGTGTGTGTGTGTGTGTGTGTGTGTGTGTGTGTGTGTGGTACGCGGGCCTCTCACTGTCGTGGCCTCTCCCGTTGTGGAGCACAGGCTTCGGACGCGCAGGCTCAGCGGCCATGGCTCACAGGCCCAGCCGCTTCGTGGCATGTGGGATCCTCCTGGACCGGGGCACGAACCTGCGTCCCCTGCATCGGCAGGCGGACTCTCAACCACTGCGCCACCAGGGAAGCCGCTATTTGTAGTTTTTTAAGGAACCTCCATACTGTTCTCCATAGTGGCTGTATCAATTTACATTCCCACCAACAGTGCAAGAGGGTTCCCTTTTCTCCACACCCTCTCCAGCATTTATTGTTTCTAGATTGTTTGATGATGGCCATTCTGACTGGTGTGAGATGATATCTCATTGTAGTTTTGATTTGCATTTCTCTAATGATTAATGATGTTGAGCATTCTTTCATGTGTTTGTTGGCAATCTGTATGGGGTCTCATTTTGATTTAGTTTTACAAATTCTTTGTGAGTGAAATTGAGCACCTTTTCATATGTTTATTATCCATATCTATTCCGTTTACTGTGAACTTCTTATTAATATCCTTTACCCATTTTTTCTATTGAGTTTTGTCCTTTTTTAAAAATTGATTTTAAGTGTTCTTTGTATGTTATTAATCCTTTATCAGATGTTTTGCAAATATTGCCCTTTGTTGTGTGTCTTTTGACTTTATAGGTGGGATTTTATTTTATTTTATTTTAAATTTTTTAAATTTTTTACCACTCGGAACATTTAAAATGCTCTGAGTCAGATTTAGCAAGCTTCCCCTTTACGTCATTGTCTTTTCAATTCAGGCTCAGGAAGGCCTTTCCTATGCCAAGATTATTTTTTCACTATGTTTTCCTCCAGTAAATTTGTGATTTATTTTTTACATTAAACTCTTGGATTTACATGGAATTCATTTTGCTGTAAGGTGTGTGATAGGGATCTGGTGTTACTGTTTTCTTTATGGCTGGCCAGCCCTACAGCCAGGAACCCTAGGAGTCCATCTGGTATTTCCCACGTCTGTCATGCTGGAAATGACTGTGTGTTCTTGGGTCTGTTTCTGGATTTCTCTCTTATGTTCCGTTTGTCTGCTTGTATTCCTGTGTCAATACCCTCCTATTTAATTAGCTTGAGAATACTGCTTAGTACACGGAAGGCTAGTCCCCGCACACACACATTTCTTTAAGAATTTATCAACTGTCCTTCCTAGGGGTTTATTTTCTTTTCATAGTTCTTGCACCTTACACACTGACATCTTCAGATGGAGACTCTCAGTTCTGAATAAGCCCACTTGTTAGTGCTCCCAACCTTCCTCAGGTGAACTTGCATTCCCTTTGCAGAGGCATCCTGGCAGATGCTGCCTCCTGGTTTGGGCTGGTCCCTGATCTTCCGGCCTCACTCCAATTGGCCTGGCCTGAGCACTAGTCCCTTTGGGTTCTGCATTGAATTTCTGTGTTCGTTCATTTAAAAAACCCCCAAAATCCTTCATTAAAAAGCCCCAAATGGTTGGAGGTCGGGCCAGATGTGGAAGGACTGCTAAAGGGTGTGAGGTTTCTTTTTGGGGGTGATGAAAGCGTTCTGGAGTTAAGTCATGGTGATGGTTGCACAGCCCTGTGAATATACTAAAACCCAGTGAACTGTGCACTTTAAAACGGTGAATTGCATGGTTTGGGGATTATGCCGCAAAACCAAACCAAACCAGGCCCCCAACAACGAATCATTCAGTGAAGCAGGAAAGATTCTGGGAGGTAAACTAAGGCTAGTTCTTAGCAGGAATTTCGCTCTGAACTTCCTGGCCATGGAGAGAGCAGAGGAAACCCAAAGGCTCTCAAAGGTTCTAAGGAGAGCTCACCACTTTGCAGGAGGGGTGGACTTTTTCTGTCCTCGAGTTAGCGAATAGCAGCTTTGCAAAAGATGAGGAGACATTCTTCGTGTCTCGGCGCTGGTACCGGCGGATGACACCACGGGAGCTGTTTTTCTAGGGCTCTTTCCCTCTGTGCCTGTGCTGATCGGCGCCTTCAGGTCTCCTCAGGAGGCTCCCTGTGTCGGTGGCGCGTGGCTGTGAGTGGAGCTCCCATGTTGGCTTTGCACGTGCTCCTGGGCAGAGACGCTTTCCTGGTGTTTCTGTTTTCTCCGCTTAACTGACTTATCACCCTAATTGAACACGTCCTGGCCACGTGCAGCGCTCTCCAGCTGCTTTGCCCTATTCTTCTCCAGACACAGCCCGAGGCTTTCTGTAGAAAGTCTTTCACGTCAGTCAGGGACCCAGGCCATCCGGGTTAGACAGCAGGCCGCAGGCTGCCTAGATTTCATCAGGAGGTCCTCTTGTGGGGCTTATCACTCCGGCCAGATGTTCCCCCGACCCTGTACCTTTCCACCAGTGAGATGGCTCCTTCCTCGTCTCAGAGCTAGACTTGGGTTTCCTCAAGAGAATCAGATTTCTGTTCCCGTTTGCAGTGTCATCTCCAGTGAGGGGAAGCTCTCCTCTTAGGTGGGCCTTGCCACCTCGCGGCCCCCTCTCCTGAGCGCCTCAGGCCCCTCCGAGCCTGGGTGAGAAGGCCCCTGGGTGGGCCTGTCCCCGAGGCGAGGACGCAGCTCTAGGAGGTGGCACAGGACTTCCCCGGAGGCCCGGGCAGCTCAGCCCCTCCCTGTGTGAGCTCTCTCCAGCCCAGTGTGGAAACGGAAGCCGTTCTACCTTTTGCTTCTCTGATTGTTTCTGGAGAAAGACTGTAAGATTTGAAGTAAAGCAAAACAGTCTTATGAGCTGCGTAGGGGACGCACGATTGTTCTTGTTGAACGCGGTGTTTTGGGCCGTCATTGTGGGGGAGGTAAAGACGCGGCCATCCCTACTCCAGAGGCTCCCTTGCAAGCCCGTCCCTCAGACTCCTTGTGCTGCCACTGGGGCGTGGCCCTGGGTTTGGGTTGGTGGAGAGAGAATCATCATGGCGTCTCTTTACCTCAAGTCCTGGGTCAGATGACTTCTCCCTGACACCCTGAGGCTTAGGGCATCAAAAAGTTCATGTTCATGGTGAGGGCTGTGACCCCAAAAGGGAAGCATAGGCTCTGAGGGGCAGGCCCCAGACAAGGGTGGAAACAGACTTTTTCTTCTGGTTCTTTAACGAGGTGTGGTGGTGCAGTGTGGGATGGAGGGAAGGACACTGGCCTGCTGGTGGGGGACCACACTGCTCCCAGCCAGCTGTGACCCCAGGCATGCCCCGTGCCAGCCTGGCTGGGTGGCAAAGACAAGATGATGGCCAACCTCCTGTGGTTCTGGGATGTGATGACTTCAACCTCCCGAGCCTCCCTCTGGAGAGTCCAGATGGGACCACTGCCCCATTCTGGTTCCTAGCTGAGCCCTTGGGGACGACAGGGATGGGTCACCCGGAGCTCGGAAGAAGGCCGAGGCTTCATTCTCACGGTCACTTTGGGGCTGCGTGTCCAGGATCAGCTCTCTGTGGACTTTGTGATGGTCCAGGCCTCTCCCTCGTGTGCAGGTCAAGCCTGTGGTCAAAGCCAGACTTTCCATAAAGGCACCAGGGGCAGGTGGGTGGTCCCTCTTGGTTAAACGTTCTTGTATGAGCAGAGGCGAGTGAGCAGGCACCGGCACCCCAGGGGAAGAGAAGGGGTCGCGCGTGGCCCAGCCCCAGTCAACACTTGTCATGCGGCTGGGGAAAGGCCTAGAGGGAAGTCTTGTTGTGTTTGCCGGTGATACAAATTTGGGAAGGATAAAGATGTCCAATTAGTCGCAGATTCAAAAAAATCTCCACAGGCACAAATGAAGGCCTGAAAGGAACCTGGGGGGATCCTCTGGTGAGAGTGTGAAGCCCTGCCGAAGGCTGGAAAGCACCCCAGGAAGGCGAGGTCGGGGCCCTGGAGGAAGCGCAGGTCTCTGCGCGGCAAGCCCGGTGAGCGCATGCGCCGCTGGGGCTCCACAGACTCTCGCTGTGCGGCTGCCCCAGAGGGGCGCGGCCGAGGGGCCGGACCTCAGAAGAGGCTTGTAGGATTCCTTCAGCCCTTCTTTTTTTCCTCAGATGCTAGTGGTCCTGTGCTGTGTGCCCATCGTGGGCTGGGGCAGTTCTGGGAACCAGGTTTCAAGGTCGAGAATAACGTAAACTTGTACAGAGGGGGCCGCAGTAGGCGCCCTGCTGCTGGGGAACAACCCAGGGCCTGAGGCCGTGTTTCCTCGAGAAAGCTGAGTGGCAAGAGGGATGCCTCTCACTCTTCCCACGCGCCGGCGGGGGGCTAGGGGAGGGGGTTGAGCCAGCTTCTCCTGGCTCTGGGATGTGAACCAGGGCCGGCAGGTGGAGGTGGTGGGAGGCTTAGGGCTGGTGTTAAGATGCTGCCCTGTAGTAGGAGGCGCCCCTGAAGCGCCGTCTGGAAGAGTAGTGGGGTCCCGGCCCCAGGTTTCCCAGCAGAGCTAGACGGCCCCCTCCTGGGACCCCGTTCCTCCCCGAGGCACACTGAGGTTTCTTTGAGTTCTGAGAGGCAGGTTCTGTGGATTGTGTGAGGTGGTGGAGGTCCTGGCGAGGCAGACGATGCTGAGGCTGTGTCAGAACAGGAAAAGGGAACTTGGAACCTGAGCTCCAAAGCGTGCCTGGCCCCGTCCGCAGCTTGAAAGTCAAGAAAGGAGGACTCTGGGCCCCCGACCACACCCTGCCTGTTGCCCCGTGGAGTAAGTCCATGCTGGACCAACGGGGGTGCCTTCAGGGGATGGCCTTGAGTACTTCCAGCTCTGTGAAGTGAACGTCCTCATGCAGGGTCTTTCCTCTAAATGGTCAGCGTGTTCTGAGCGCCTCCTGTGTGCCACCGTGGAGTTGGGCTGCCGGGAGACAGATGAAGGGGTCCCTGCCCGCGGGAGCTTACCGCAGTTTGGGGAAGGTCAGCAGGCTGGGGTGAATGGTGAGTGGGGGCTGTGTGGAGTGACAGGGCACAGGGTCAGGCTTGCGCACGTTGCCACGTGACCTTCAAAGCCTGCCCGTGAGGTGTGTGCAGTAGGAGCTGTCACCGTCTCTTGGGCTCTGAGGGGTTCAAGTGACCCACTTAATTAAGCCTTGGGTGGTAAGTTTCCAGCTGAAATGAACACCTTGTTTCATGCCTCCTAATCCCATGCTTTGGGCTTGAGAATCGGGAAGTGGGTGTTTGCTGTCTGAGAGTACAGCTGACCCTTGAACAACTCGGGGGTTAGAGTTGCAGACCCTCTGCACGGATGAAAATCCGCTGTAATTTACAGTCGGCCCTCCGTGTCTGTGGTTCCTCTGTAGCTGCTGTTCCCCATCTGTGGATTCAACCAACCATGGAGCGTGTAATACTGTAGTATTTACTATTGAAAAAAAATCTGCGTACAAATGAACCTGTGCAGTTCAAACTCATGTTGTTCAAGGGTCAACTGTATCTGCTGTCCGTGGAAAATAACATACGCTGGCTTCCGAGTCACATGCGTGAGCTCAGCACCCCACTCGCTTCAGAAAGATGTAGCTTGTCTGGGGCTTGCCCTGAGCCGGCCTGCATCCCTGCTTTGAAGTTTTGGCTTCAGAGATGGTTTTCATGCTTCACCCTGGGAATCAGGAGTCACCGGCAAGCCATTCTGGCCACAAAAGATGACCACGTAGACATTTACTTATTTATTTTTCTGGCATGGAAAGATGTTCATGAAGGTTATTGAGAAAAGCAGGATGTAGGACCATAGGTATCATCCCAGATTTTTTTGAAAAACAAAAAACCTAAATCCTGTGTACACACACTTATTTACGTATGTAAAACTTACAAGGGAAAACTGTGGCGATTATGTGAGTGAAGGGGTGTGGGACAATTTTAATGTTTTTTTGCCCTCATCTTAATGTTCCTCGATTTTGTCAATGCCCATGTCTTTCTCCTGTCGTACAAATCATGAAGGGGGTGTGGGGAACAGAAGCAGATGCCACCACTGCTCGCTGCCCATGCCGGGAGCTGTTGGTGTCATCTCCGGGTAAAGTGCGCCAGCAGGCAGAGGTGGAGGCGAGATGAAGCTGATGATAGAGGGAGGAATCTCATTTCTGGAGCGTCTCGGCAGCTTTGGGCGGCCGGATAAGCCGCGTGGGGCCCAGATGGGCTCTGGCAGCCGCCGGATATTAGCTGCTTGGGTGCAGGCCCCAGGGCTTCATTTCATCAGCTCTAATCTCTAATCACCAGCGCGGTGTCTCACAATGATTAGTTTTTCTCACATGTGACTGATATCAGTACCGATAAGGTGTCCTTTTCATACATTTGCAGGCGTTGCTTTCTTACCAGCTAGTATTTCTTATCTCATTGGAACCAATATTTTTGGGATCCTTGCGCACAAGATGGGGAGGTAAGATGAAATGAGACAACACTCACTCTGTTATAATAATGTAGTTCTTTAAAAAAAAATTCCAAGTGTTTCTGCCTTCACGATTACAACTTATTGTTCTGATTTCCATTGAAAACTTGGATGGGGGCGGAAATCACGTATTGATGGTGCTTTTTTGTTTTTTGACAGGTGGCTTTGTGCTCTTCTAGGAATGATAATTGTTGGATTCAGCATTTTATGTGTGAGTGAAAGATGACATTTGGCAAGTGGAAATAATCTGTGAATGAAACTTTTGCTTTGGGCAAGAATGACCAAGAAATATTTTATAGCAATTTGAAGTTTGTTGACTGAGTTTTATTACATCTTCCATTTTCTTCTCATCATTTTTTGTTGTTGTTGTTTGTGATACGGGGGCCTCTCACTGTTGTGGCCTCTCCCATTGCGGAGCACAGGCTCCAGATGCGCAGGCTCAGCGGCCATGGCTCACGGGCCTAGCCGCTCCGCGACATGTGGGACCTTCCCGGACCGGGGCACGAACCCGTGTCCCCTGCATTGGCAGGCGGACTCTCAACCACTGCGCCACCAGGGAAGCCCTCTCATCATTTTTTATCATCTTAAAAATTTTGGACAAGACTCTCCAAAGGGTTTATTTTTACTTCATGTTGGTTGGAAATTATTTAGAATGTTTTATTACATAGTTTTTATTTCACTTTGTAGCCCGCTCCCCGACATCTTAAACATCGCTGTGTCTTAAACACTTTAGGGCAGCTAGCCAGAAACAATAGCAGGATGTTTTTCTAGAATAAAACATCTTCTATTAAAGGCCAGTATCTATCCCAAATGAGACCTTATGGTTCTTTTCAAAAATGGTGTATGGACGAGGCTGAACTTTCACATATGGCGGTGAACTAGCTTTTCGTGGTGGTCACAAAACCCATTTCAACTCCAACTGTTAACGATTTGGAGGGTCTACTTCTGCCCAAACCTCATCCTGCTTCTCCTCCTACTTGCTCCAGGAGGGAACACGCATAACAGGCCAAAGAAATCATATCTTTAAGACTTTCCAAGATGATTTAGAGTTGGATAGCATGTTATTTTATTTATTTATTTTTTAATAAATTTATTTATTTTATTTTATTTATTTTTGGCTGTGTTGGGTCTTCGTTGCTGCGTGTGGGCTTTTCTCTAGTTGTGGAGAGTGGCGGCTACTCTTTGTTGCAGTGCTCAGGCATCTCATTGCAGTGGCTTCTCTTGTGATGGAGCACGGACTCTAGGCGCGTGGGCTTCAGTAGTTGTGGCATGCGGGCTCAGTAGTTGTGGCTTGCGGGCTCTAGAGCGCAGGCTCAGTACCTGTGGCGCACGGGCTTAGTTGTTCCGCAGCATGTGGGATGTTCCCGGACTAGGACTCGAACCCCTGTCTCCTGCATTGGCAGGCGGATTCTTAACCACTGTGCCACCAGGGAAGCCCCAGCATGTTATTTTAGCGTAACATTTATTTTCTCTTACAGATTCCTCTTGCAAAAAACATTTATGGACTCATAGCTCCCAACTTTGGAGTTGGTTTTGCAATTGGTAAGTCACACGAGTCTTTTACCTAAATTTAAAACTTTGTTTTCCCATTACTAAGACAGAGTTCCTCTTACTTGGGCAGACTATAGCTACTCAATCTAAAATATCTAGAAGTTTGACAGGAGGCTGTGGGCAGCTTAGCTCATGTACGGCTTGTAGATCGTCCATAGAAAGGTACTGGCTTCCATGTACTAGTCATTTATTTCCTGAAAACCGGGCATATAAAAGCCTGCTATTTACAGAAGCAAAGCGACACTCCACTGCTGAGCTTGGGCAAACAGGAGAGCTGCTTCCTCAGAATCCATTTGTTTGGGCTCATATCTGTGCACAGACCTTCTCATATGAGGCTGGGGGACAAAGAGACTTCACGTGTATTTTTTGTATAAGGTTTGGTACAGAAAAGGTAGACTGATGTATTGATGACCAGCTGTACTGCAGGAATTTTCACAGGCAAAGGGGTTGAGTCTTTGCAGTAATGTGAGGAACAGTAAGTAATACATTAGGGAAAAACCTTGTTAATATTTTGGATAAATAGCATATGCTTTTTGTTTCTCATTTATAATATACACATTGATCATGATAAAAGTAAAGGTAAATCTGTCACAGGGTAAAGGCAGGAGTTGACTCTTTGGTACAGTGGAAAGGGTGGAGCCTTTGTGGACCCCTTAGACCAGGTTAGGTTCTCCTAGCTTGTATGTATGTGTATACATAACCTCTCCCAGTGCCTTTATAGCCTCAATCACAGTCGTAATTTATTTTCCAACTCTTTGTTCCTTTTGTTCTCCCCTGTGTCCCAGCAACTTGCACATGTTAGGTGATCAGCAAATACTAGTTGAATGAAAGAAATGTCCCTTACCCTCCTGCCCCTGGTGGGTGTTCGGGTAAGGGGTCTGTCATTTGAACGCCCTGCTGGGCATGTTCACAGCCCTCACCTCATTCAGCCAGTCATTATCATCTCCATTTTATCGATGGGGAGACTGACGTTCAGAGAGAGAAGGCATGACAGTGCTCACCCAGCCAGGGATTTGGGGCCAGAACTCTGAATATATGTGTGTTTCCTTTATGCTTCCTGTCCCCGACTATTCAAGAGACCAGAGATTCTAATACAGGTCTTGGAGGTGGTGGTGGCGGTTTTGGTTTTTTTAGGCAACTAAATGAGCAAAGCTCTTTCGATTTTAATTTCCTGGGTAGGGCAGGATGATCCCTCAGACTCCTTCCTGTTCTGGTTCCTTGTGATTCTCCCTAATACTTTCCAACTTTAACTCTCATAATCTAAGTGTGAGGCCACAGTGTGGATGGGGAGGGAGCTGAGTGAGGCATGTAGGTTTGCCCACTCTTTGAGGGCAAAGGACGAGTGGACCAGAAAATAGTGAATCAGGAAAACACCCACAGGAAGCAGGCTTGGGGTCCACACAGCCAGTAACCAGCATCCCTCTGGATCTGAAGAATGGCAGGTGAGTCACCAGAGGACTGGGCGCTGTCCACCAGACAGCGGAGGGCAAGGGTGAGGCAAGGTGGAGAACAGCAGATGGTGGTCTGGGTTCCAGTCTCAGCCTCAAGCGCCTTCAGTCTGTCTTCAGCCAAAGGTATGTTGCAGGGAGTTTGCCTCAAGACTTGCAGGTAGCAGTGAGAGATCTTGGCAGGGTCGTGAGTTTAGGACACAGTCCCTGACATTCAGCTCATTATTGGTTTCCATCAGTTTTCTATAGACTGTGTTCCCTGACTGTCCACAGGCATGGTGGATTCGTCAATGATGCCCATCATGGGCTACCTGGTTGACCTGCGGCACGTGTCCGTCTATGGGAGCGTGTATGCCATTGCCGATGTAGCATTTTGTATGGGATATGCTATAGGTAAGGACATTGGCTTTCAAAACAACCTTTTTCTCAGTGCATGATTGATAATGCCTACTGAAAATTATTTAAACCTTTGCATCTTTCTGCCTACAAGACATTTAGAGAGAGCTTTATCTAATTCTCTGTTTCCTGAAAGGTCCTTCCGCTGGTGGGGCTATCGCAAAGTCAATTGGATTTCCATGGCTCATGAGAATTATTGGAATAATTGATATTCTTTTTGCTCCTCTCTGCTTTTTTCTCCGAAGTCCACCTGCCAAGGAAGAAAAAATGGTAAGCAAATTTTGGGATGCAATGAAGTATTTCTGGATAATTTTAGCATGGTCTCCTGGATAGTGTCTTATGGCTTAGTTCTAAAATATATTTCTGCTCCTTTTGAACAGAACTCCCCAAATGTAAATGGTAAGAGTTCCCTTTTAGTTTATACCACATAGGGCAGCTACTTGTTTTACTGTATCAAACATTATGTTTATATATTTTGAAGAATGAAATTATTTTTGTACATAGATTAGCAGCCAATATAGCTCTTTTCATCAACCAAATATAAACAGGGATTGTTCAATTTAATTTTCTAAGGTTCTTGAAAGTCTTGAAGATAACTTTTTTGCCTCTTGTGCTTCTAAGATCAGCCATTTTTGGTACTGTTTGCTTTTCTCCTAACCCTTACAGCTTTCAGTAATAGTGTCTTAGTCCTTACTGCATAAGATTCAGGAGATGGTTTTCATGTAGGTAACAGACGCTTATGGAAAAATATTGTTTATGCACCTTTGGGCGCATGTTAGCATGTATGTATAACGTTTAAGTTCGTAATTTCATGACCAGAATCGTAGTTATAGGCAAGATGTAGTATTGAGTGTTAAGTGTTCCTTTTCTGAATAAATTCAAACTTATTGATTCTAAATTTGAATCTTGAAATGCATGGGTCATTTGACCGTTTCTGATAAGCGTTGAGACCTGGTTTGGTGCCGCCGCTGCTGCTTTTTTTAAAACATCAAATGGTGATAGACACTCGTCTAGTTGAAAGATGAGGGCCTTAGGTTAAAGGTGAATGAGAGAAACAAGGCTGGGGGAGATGGTATTTGGCATTTAGGAATGGGTGTGAGGTTCCCTTGCTGCTGTTCCTAGGGAGTACGTCAGAAGTTCTCTCTGATGTTTGACCTGAAATGGGTTTTAAGGCTTTGGCATTTCTTGACTGCCCTTTTACGTGATTATCCCTAAAGTGGATTTAAAGAGAGACACAGACCCTGAAGTTAGGTTGTGTGCAGTCTTTGTTTTGGGCACTTTCTGTATTTATTAATATGTGCAGTATATTTAAAAAATATGTCCAGCACTGAGCACTGGTCTTGTGCCCTTTACTCGATAGGATTTAAGTAGGTGATTTTGAATTACTCTGGAGCCATTTGACTCTTCCTCTTTGCCTGTGCTTGCCAGCTCCGAACAGCCACAGCCGTAGCACTATGTCGTATCTCTCTTGGGGCACTTCCTGTTTTCCAGCCTGGTTGTCTAAGTTTCCTGTCTACCTTTGTTTGTCCGACCCCAACTCAGTACCTTGGCCTCAATCAGGGTCAGAAAATTCTCTGTGCAACCACAGAAAACAACGCTTGTCCTGTTGCCACTGTATCAATCTGATTAAGGCCGAATGAAGATTACTCCTAACCCTATTTGACGAAAAGAAAAAATCACCTACAAATGCTCCTGTCATCCAAGAGACTGTTTAAGACTCGGGAGACAGTGCAGGGCCAGCACGGGCAGCCCTGGAGCCGAGCTGTCTGTCCCATGGGAAGACATAGCCTCAACCTCACACAGTGGTTGTGAGGATTAAATGAAAGAATACCAGTGGAGTGCGACCCCGGAGTCTGCACACAGTAAATGCTCAATAAATTGTCACGCGTTCCCATCTCACTCCACTCTCCTTTCTTGCTCTCACCTAACCCTGACTTACTCTGTCAGCCCAGCAGTACCCCAGTTTCCTCCCTCTCTTCCTCTCTGAGATGAGAGCCTCCTTTTACTCTCAGAGCCCAGGGCTGCCCAGTGGACTTCCCTCGCCGAGCAGCAGACGTTAGTGGCCGTTGTGTTATCTGTTCGTTGGCAGCAGTGTGAGGGCTTATCTGAGGTCTTGGAGGAAGTGGATGAGGTCAGGGGACCAGGGAGGGTGAGCTTGCCCTGCCAGCCCCCACTCTGGGGTCCCCATGTGATGGGCGGAAGTCAGGCCTCAGTGCTTCTTCCCACATTTAAACTAAGGCTTTAGTTCATTTAAAAAGAAGAGTGCTGAAGGAAGTGGAAGACACGATTCTGAAAGGCAAAGCAACAAGAATGACAGGCTTCCAGAAGCCACTTCCACTGTAAAATGTCAAAATCCTTAATAAGTGCCCGGCAAGATGAATCATTACAAACTTGAGAGAATGCACCATCTGCCTGCCCATAATTGATGCCCATAATTGAATGCATCGTGTCGGACGCCATTTGACTGTCATAATGGCAGCATGCGAAGGTGGCAGCTACTCACTGTGCAGGCAGAGCAGGAAAGAACCAGGTGGAAACCAATAGCGCCGGATGATGAGGGGAGTGAGGGCAGGAAGCAGTGTGTGCCGTGGTGGAAGGACGATCGATTACTGCCCACTTGAGAAAATCCAATACACACAAGTGCTGGCATTCAGGATCAGCAGTTACCAAATGCAGGGGACCTGAGAGCCAGAAGAAGGTATACAAACCTTGGCCAATCATTCTTTCATTAGTAAGCATTCTGATTAAGTGGTGTTTGGACTTAAGCTAGAAATGGAAAATTCTAGTGCTATTTTATGGATCCTATAAGTTATCCAGTCATGAGCCAGTTTGTGAGCACTTGAGTTTTTCTTCCATTTGGTTTATTGGATTTCTGCTTTTTTTTCTTTTCTTAAATAATGAGTGTTATCAATACAGGCAGAGAAAAAAGCCTGTTACTCCAGTTCCTCTGCAAGTATAAGAAACACCAACTCTGTCATTTAGGAAACTGTGTTCCAGTTATAAGACAATTGCTTACAGCCTCTAACTGTCAGAATTCCCAGTGAGGAGGAAAGCTGTGTTCTGGAATGGAGTTTTATCTTTTCAGGTTGAATTATTTTTAAAGATAGGGCACATTTCTTAGGTCTTACTCTTGAAGTTTCTAATTGTTGCCCAGACAGGAAAGTAGGTGGTTTGAGGACTGCAGCTTTCTTTTACTGGGTGACCCTGATGCAAAACCATCACTTTTTTTTTTAAAAGATGTGGTAAATAATTTTTTTTTTTTTTGCGGTACGCGGGCCTCTCACTGTTGTGGCCTCTCCCGTTGTGGAGCACAGGCTCCGGAGGCGCAGGCTCAGCGGCCATGGCTCACGGGCCCAGCCGCTCCGCGGCATGTGGGATCTTCCCAGACCGGGGCACAAACCTGCGTCCCCTGCATCGGCAGGCGGACTCTCAACCACTGCGCCACCAGGGAAGCCCTAATGCTTTTACTTTTTCACTGTCCCAGCTTTGTACTTGTGTTATTTTTACACCTCACTTGGTCCAGCATGTTTTACCAGTTTGGAAATTCTGACTCTCCTGTGTCTGATATGAAACCAGGCATTTGGTAGGACCAGGGCTCAACTCTCAGGAACCATGCGTTGCCCTGAATTCAGATGAAAATGCCCTCCCCCCGCCCCCTTTTTTTTTTTTTTTTTACTTTTTCTTCAGTCCAGAGTCAAACACACCTTTTTCCACACAGCAGTGCACGGAGCACTGCTCTGATTACCAGGCTTCTCCCCAGGCCACTCTGCATGCGTCCCCCATGCACTTGACTTACCCACTTGATCTTGTTCATGCCCCTCTTTTCGTGGCACTTTTGGGCTATTAGATGCCATCTGGCTTAATCATGTACAACTTAAAAAAACAACTATGGCACAATAAATCTTTCAAAAGAGGTTCAGAAGCCAGTAAGCTAGGTTTTAAAAGCAACAGATGATCTTTTAAGAAAGAAAACTTCTTAACCTGATATAGGTAGTATCAACAAATGCAGTTTGGTTAATTGATAAATTCTATTTAAGTCTATATGATGCCAGATAACTGGTCTGACTGAACTTCCCTTGCAATGCAGTTTTTTAATTGAGTCCGTATTACATACCCAGTGCTAGGTTCCAGAGGTCCTTACGTCTACATGTACATACCGTTAGGTATAACGGTGGACAACCAAGGGACGGAAGGCAGTTGTGATAAGGTAGAATGATGGCCGTCCTTCCCAAGCCTGCTTCGCTGCCTGTGGGCCTGGGGTCAAGGCCCCTGCCTGGCATCCGGGGCCCTGTAGTCTGGCCCCGGTTGGGCTTTCCCGTGAACATCTCCCTGTGCCTCCTCATCAGATAGGGGGTGGAGGGGTTGGTGGGGAGGCAGGCTGTTTTACTTAATGTCTCGTTTGGTAAATAACCTCTGCCACGCTCATTTCCAACTCCCTCGCTGTGAAAATCCTTTCCATCATTCAAGCTTCAAGTCCACCCCCATCGCTTCCACATTGCTTTCCCTGAGCACTTAACCCACAGTGAGCACTCCACCTGCAAACCCTATGGAACCTGTCACTGGTGTGCAGTGAGGTACCTAAGTTGCTGGTAGAGGACCTTGAGGGCACTGACACACACACCTGGTAGGTGCCCAGTAAGCTGCTGTCAGCCATGTGACCCTACTGTGCCCTAGAAAATGCCACGTAAGTCGGGCGGCGTTTCTCGCAGCGCGTTTCTCACCCTCGTGTGAGGGTAGGGACGGGGGATTTCATTTTTAACCTGCCCCCTCAAGTGATTCTTGGGCACATTTCTTTGAGGATCACTAATCCAGAGAGGCAAGACATCGAGCTCTTTGGTGGCTAGACCTTTTGTGTTACGAGCACACACCCACGTGGGGAGAATGGTCCTGGTATACAGTGTCTGTTGCCTCAATTACTTATTTTTAGAAATTGAGCTCTTTATGAAGTCCATGTATCAATTCACTTGGCAAGAAGCACAATCAAAAAAATAGAGTTAAATTTGCAGCTGACAATTTGAGCTGGCAGCCTAACTCAGAGGGTCCTGGAAGGCCTTATTTATTTATTTATTTTTTGCGGTACGCGGGTTTCTCACCGTTGCGCCCTCTCCCCTTGCAGAGCACAGGCTGCGGACGCACAGGCACAGCGGCCACGGCTCACGGGCCCAGCCGCTCCGTGGCATGTGGGATCCTCCCGGACTGGGGCATGAACCCGCGTCCCCTGCACCGGCAGGCGGACTCCCAACCACTGGGCCACCAGGGAAGCCCTGGAAGTCCTTATCTTAACATGCCACACAGATCATTTTAGCATTTCTTGGGAAATGATAAATGGGTTAAGCACTTGAGTGGAGACATAGCAGCTTATCAGATCTGTGGGACAAGAACTGGGTGTAGCTAACAAGCGCCAAGATAGGTTGCAACAGGCCAACAGAAGATAAATTTTAATCCAGATAAATGTTGCCATTTAGATTTTCAAACTGCACAGAAAGGCACTGGAGGGAATAGTTTACGTGGAGGAGACTCTGAAAGACGTTCTTGATGAGAGAATTCATTTCAGTTGCAGCTGATGTTGTGCTCTACACTCCTGCTGTCCTGTGGGGCATCGCCAGAGCAGACTTTGGCATAGGCTGCCTGGGCTCGTATCTGCCCCATTTAGCTGTACATCCCTTGGTCAAGTTCTTTAACCTTTGCGCCTACACGGAGGGTTATCAAGCTACCACATAGGGTTATTGTGAAGTTGAGGTATTGCATTGAAAATGCTTAGCACAGTCCTGGCATGATAAACCCCAGCTGTACACTCAGACTACGTGCTTGGTCTGTACACTTTGGTGAGGGATGATGACTACAGTGCGCATCAACTGAGGATGTTTATCAGTTGAGGATCAGTTGACCTTTAAGAAAGTTTTCGGTAACAATAAGGGAGTGCACAAGATTTTTACGTACATGAGAGGAATGTATTTTTTTCTTTTTTTTTTTTGCGGTATGCGGGCCTCTCACTGCTGTGGCCTCTCCCGTTGCGGAGCACAGGCTCCGGATGCGCAGGCTCAGCGGCCATGGCTCACGGGTCCAGCCGCTCCGCGGCATGTGGGCTCTTCCCGGACTGGGGTACGAACCCGTGTACCCTGCATCGGCAGGCGGACTCTCAACCACTGCGCCACCAGGGAAGCCCAGGAATGTATTTTTTAAAATACACTTGAGCAAAAGGAGGCCAGCCAGGATTTGGGGAGAGGTCCTTCTGAAATGCCATTCTTAAAAAGATAAGGGCCCTGTGACGCTTAGTCTAGGGAAATCTAAGGGGGCATGGCCGTGGTCTTAAAATATTGTAAGGGCAGGCTGTGAAGACGGCTGGAATCAGAACTTGATCCACAAATAGAAACATGGAGACAGGTTTTAGTCTAGTCTCAGGGATGTTTTTAACACGGGAGCTTGCCTCATTAAGGAGGGAGGACCTCCTTATTAAGTGTTCCCACTGTGAAGGTGCATTGGGTGACCTCCAGGATCCCCCCACCCTAATTCAAAGATTCTAAGTATAACCTAAACCTAACCTGCATATCTCTTTCTTCATAGCGTACAGTTTCCTCCAAATCGACTTACGGCTCCTGGCAGGTATAATGGGAATACTGCAGACTGCTGCTGCTGCTTCCTATTGCCTGGAATTTTCAGTTTAGAACGCCAGGCCTTCTAGGGAAGGCACCTGGCAGTTGCACCAAATTACTGGTTGGTTGATAGTGGGTGGTACTATATGTAGTTTTCAAACTACTAATCCTTAGAAACAGGGTAAGACTATCTTCTCTTTATGAAACAGTAAGTTAATATATCTGCACTTTGCTCTCTTTTAGGCTATCCTCATGGATCACAACTGCCCCATTAAAACGAAAATGTATACTCAGAATAATATCCAGTCGTATCCGATAGGTGAGGATGAAGAATCTGAAAGTGACTGAGACCCTCAGAAGTCATCCAAGTATCTAATTGTATAAAACAGTGTTTCCAGTGAAATGACTCATCCAGAACTGTCTTAGTGATACCACTCATCCCTGGTGAAAGAGTAAAACGACCAAAGGTTTTCTTTTCCATGGTTATGATCGATTGCCAACAGCCTTATAAAGAAAAAGCAGCTTTTCTAGGGGTTTGTATAAATAGTGTTGAAAACTTTATTTTATGTATTTGATTTTATTAAATATTATACAATATATTTTGACGAAATAGTGTAAATCTATAAATATTTGAATCCAAATCCAATATAATTTTTTAACTTACATTCACGAACACCTGGGCAAAAAAGTCTTATATATTTTCTGAATATTGGTAATGAGTGTTTAAAGCACGCATTATCTCCGAGACACTTCCAATAATGAGGAACTAGAAGGAAGTCTGAAAAACAGAATCAAGTAAGATGGCATATATGATATAGTGACACTGAATGTTGAGATACTGAACTTGTAATTACAGTTGACCTTGAACAACACAGGGTTTGGGGGTGCCGACAACCCATGCAGTCGAAAACCTGCGTACAGCTTTATAGTCAGCCCTTCGTATCCGTGGTTTCACATCTCTGGATTCAGTCAACCACAGACCATGTAGTACTGCAGTCTGTATTTATTGAAAAGAATCTGCATATAAGTGGACCCGTGCAGTTCAAACCGTGTTGTTCAAGGGTCAACTGTACTGTCAATATATTCATGAGTTAAAAGCTAGTTTTCTCAGATGCAGAAGACAAGAACTTGAGCCAGTCATCTTTCGGATTTATCCATGAATCTCAGCAAGCATTAGTTTTCTATGTAATCACCTACCTGGAACCAGATGGTTGTAAATTATATGTTTACATGTCATGTGGTTGGCAACAAACATAAAAGCCAATAAGGGTAAAATAGTAAATGTTCTGAAAGTAGAGAAAAGCACCCAAAAGTATAGTTATAAACAACTAGAAGCTTTCCCTTTCAGATATATACTTGTCTTACCAGATGACAGAAAATTGAGGATAGATATACCTTACTTATACTGTCAGGGTTGTTTAAGCATGATGAGATATATCAACACCTAGCTCAGGTTTTAGAAAAGAAATTTAAAAGGCTAATAGCTGCTGTGATATGAAAAAATCAGACTATAATTATCTTTGAGCTGGAAGTCATCCAAGTGTTTTCTAGGGATCTACTAATTTTGAGTTGTTTGAAACTATTATTTTTTAGACTTCTGAACGTTGTTCACATCAATGTGAAAACAAATTTTACATGAAGATGAAGAAGGAATGAAATTGTCTTGAATCGTGTTAGGAAAACAGGTAAAAATAATAGGGTGGTCAGGGCACACCCCCTTTCACAGGCAGGAAAAAACCCAAACATCTAAAAATGTCTATGTAATACTGTATCACCTAGTGCTGTGTGATGTAGTTTTTCTAAGCATGATGACATTGATGTGCCTTTTCGATGTGATAGCAAGTACTGTGTTAGTGAACATTGTTAGTTTACATCGAGTTTTGTATGAGATATGAAGATAGTGTGGAACGTCTCAAATAACACTTGTTCATTCTGTAGTTCTGTAATCGTAAACAAAAACTACTTAATGTCAGTTCTTTGTTAAGCTAAAATAGTGCTCCTGTTAACTTGGAAGGACCCCTCAACCTTATAATTCTCTAAGAAAGTAGCTAATACTTCCCATTTTCTTTATGAAGCTTTTTTTGTGGGGCTTTGATCTGAAGTCTGGTTTTCAAATGCATGTGTTGGAAGCAAACAAGCGTCCTACTCGTGTGTTTGCGTTTGGCGACTTACACAAGGACTCTGCTTTGCTGGAGGCGCTTCTGTGGCTAATGTAAAAAGGCAGGACTGCTCTCTACTTCTGGAGGGGAGAGCCTTAAAAAAGAACGTGCTGCAAATCAATTCTCTGGCGGGGTTTGTGGTTCTCCTCACTCCCAATACCACGTAACTTATCCCTCTTTTATTTTTGCCTGCAAGGTTTCAGTCTCTTCAAGAATGACTGGCAGCCATGTCTGCTGGTGATCCCAAGAGACCATATAAAAGATACATATTTTTCAGAACTGTTTTGAGAGCAGAAGGTATCAGTTGTATCTGAAGGAGAAAAAAATTGTAAGGTCTTTTATATGACCAGTATTCTGGGATTGGCAAGACTATGGAAAGAAAAGCTTTTTTTTTTTTTTTTTTAATGTGTGTATCAGAACAAAGAACACACAGCTCTCTGAACATTTATTTTTTGAGCAGAGGTGTTTTTTATGTTTGTACCTGGCAAAACAGATACAAAAAGCTTAATGAGGTAGTGATAAATATTCAATTCTTTCTTTTGACTGCTAAGTGTATCCACCTACGTCATGTTTTAGCTAGTTTACTTAATAAATCTTCTGAACACTACTGTGCCTGTTGTATTCCTTTGTTAACCAGATATTATCATTGGAATAAAATATGTAAGAAGGTACTGTTTTAACTGTGGGTATTCAATTAAAAACGATTCTTCTTTGCTTGCAGGCATCAGGTAAAATCTACTCCAGACTAGTTTGAACCATACTTTTTGGCTTTGCAAAATTTGTTTTAATTTGAAGTATGTAACTAGCCACATGGTGTCAGTGTGGAACCAACCAGTAAGTTATCCTTGCATCTCTAAAGTTACATTGTTTTCCTGATGGCTACGAACAAATAACTATATCTGATGAAAATAACTATGATATGCAGCCACTTGACACAGTAGGTCCACGGCCCCTGGAAGTGCCATAAAACTTAGGGTGCGCATGTGTGCACCTTTCAGGGGTGAGAATCCATGGTTTTAAACAGATCTTAAAATGGATTCATGGCTTAAAAAGCCTTAAGGGAACCTCCCCCAACCCTGTTTTTAAAGGAAAGCTGTTATGTCTCAATTTAGAAATAAACTCAATACATTTCAAAATTAAAGTGATTTTAAATTTATTCACTTTTAGGGGACTTGAGATTTTATTATCTTACTATCAGTAAGAGCCAAATACCTTCAAACTGCCTTTCAAAAAATTCAACAATACTTAAATTTAGAATTGACAGTACCTTCAAATTTTTAGCATGTGTTTTCTCCTCTTAAATTCAAAAAATGGCCACATAGTGTTTTAACTAGTTCTGATACTGAAGAATGTAAGGTCTGATATTAAGAAATGTAGCATATGAATTGATTCTAAATGCTAAAATATTGCTCAGCTTGACTGTCTAACCTAATAATTCATCTAAATACCAATGTAGCAAATACACTTTAGTCCAATTACTATTAGATAGCAGAGGCAAATCCATAAATCTGATTGTCACAGCATAAAAAAATAGTAAAACCAAAATTTAATGCTTTTAGACAATTTTCAGAATAGCAATTTTGTTTAGCAAAAGCGGACTTTGTTAAACTTATCTTCATGGCCCAATTATACCAGGCAATAATTCCATAGAGATGCAGCAGTCACCTTTTTTAGATGACATCAAATGAAGATATTCTTGTTTTCTGTGGTAGTTTTTATTTAATATTATTTTTTAGCTATTGATAACATAGCATGGCAGAAAGATTACATCAGGAATGTGATATAATACAACTGTTTTCACTGAAGCCTTATACCTTACTATTCCTTAGGCTATTGGCGTGTCCCACCGCCCGCCCCCCTTGCACGAAACTACAACTGTGATGCCTCTACTGCCTCTCCCAGTAAATAGAAAAATATTGCACTACACTGAAGGTACATTTTACAAATATCATTAGCAGCATTACTGAGCTTTCCATAATTGTGGTTCTACAGAGTTAAATACTTTTAAAACATGAGTAGATTTTTATGAAACCAAAGTTTTGCATTATTTCTACAGCTCTTTCAAATGCATCAGTTTCAGCAGCATGCTTGGATGTCACTAAAACTTCATGGTATAATCCAAAACCACCAGCCACTTACTCTGCCTTCCAGGTTGTCAGTGGTAAGTGATTTTTTATGATAAGATGACAGTTGCTTATTACATTGGGAAGATTGTTTCAAGCTATTGTTACAGAACAACATTTTAGCTTTCAGTGAATTTGGTGTATAAAGACTTCTACAGCAGTGTTAAAATGCAAGCATGTTTAAACAAAAATGGGGGGTATACACAGATATATTTTTGTTATAAACTTGGCCAAGAAAGGTATTTAGTTTCCTAATATTTTACTTAATAATAAAATAGCAAGAATGAGAACTATTGATTTTAAAAGTGGAATGGCTTTTCTACCCATAAAAATGTTTTTATCATCCATATAACCCTTTTATTTCAATAGCTTGTTACTGTTCAGAAAACTTCTGCAGTTATGCTGTTGTTTTCCTCACAACAATCCTGTGAGGTAGAATAAATTTTGTTTATTCCTACTTTACAGCTGGGGAGCCTGCAGCATGGAGCCCTTTCGTGGCTTGCCTATGGTTACACAGTTCACTAATGGCCAACAGAAGAGCTTGAACTTAAACTCTTGTATGGAGTCCTGGGTTATAGACCTGGGCCAGAATCCTTATTATTATACTATGCCTTTTCCTGCCAGCCATAAAAACTGCCACCATCTAGTTTTAAATTCATGTCAGTTTCACTATATAGCAATTATCATAGTAGTTACCTACAAAAGGGAAAAACATGTACATATCTATTTTATAGACATATAAAAGGCCAAAACTTTTATGGTATACCAACAGAGGTCATGCTCACATGTTTTCCCTCAGTCGTGTGTTATTGGGATCCACACGATGGCCTGAGTATCAGACTAGACCTTCATTTTAAGAGAAATGGTTCCAATTCCTATGTATTGACGCTGTGTAATTTTCTTTTTTTAATAAGACAGTCTGAACTACAGAAGCATTCAGAATGATCAGCCTGTAAGATGATACATAGGATAAGCCTGTAGGATGTCAGACAAAGCAATAAATCTATTCTGCATGATTCCTCTCCCTTACAGCATTCTCATGCATGACTATTTTTCTAAAACAAAACAGCCAAACCAGATATCAACAAGGGCATTTTAAGAACAGTCCTCTGAAACTTCAGATATCTACATGCTTTATTTCCTATGGGAGAACTGAAGATGAAAAATAATCATAAATGTTTAGTACTTCCATTTGAAAGGCAAGTGTCAACATTTTGAAAGATTATATTTCAAAATCCTGCTGGTTACTGTTTTTTGTTTGTTTGTTTTAGTAATCTGGTCATCCTCTCAAAATTCTTGACCAACTGCATTCTGTATTTATTCCCTGTTGCATTTTGTTTTTCAATGCAAGCTCTTCAAATTAATCACTATATTCTCACTATACTTAAACTGCACATAAGCTTTAGAAAAAAATTTCACAAAAGCATAAAAAACAAGCAATATATGTAAAACTTTTTTTTTTTTTTTACTAAATCAGCATAACTAACTAACTAAAGCTGCGGCTTTCATGTTACATTTGGCAAAATCAAAACAAAAAGCACTCCCCCAAACGCCAAAATAACAAAAATCTCAAGCAAGTAGATATGACAAACTTCATAACACAAAGTACGATTCAAAACCTGTTCCCTCAATGATTGCTGTTGTCAATTTGGGCATGCAGCAAATTTGTTGTTATAACTGTGATGGAAATGAAAATATTTCAAGAATCTGGACAGTATCCTATTTAACACTAATTCAAAAACTAGGAAGAGGAAGGAAAAAAAAACACAATGAGACATCACACCTACATAAACACAAAAAGCTTACATAATTAGAAAAAGTTAAAAATAAATTAGTAAAAATAAATTCCCAGTATAAACCCAAAAAGCATAGCTATAAATGCAATCTGAAACAACCAATTTAGTGAGCTGATCATGTTTTTGCTGGAAAACCACCTTTTCCACTCTAGCTCTTACACAAGCAAATAACTGTGAAGAAGCAGGCCAAAGTGCATAATAAGAGGGTTTCAATGTGGTTGTATCTGTGGTACTTTAGATGCAACTTTTCCTCAATCACTAGAAAGTTTAAACAAACAGACTGTTACACAGACTCAGATGGGCCAAATAAGTCATCTGATATGCTACTGAATGGCTGAGAGTCTATTAGTTGGGTTATTTCACTATCAAGGTCTTCTTCTGTATCATCTGTGTACTTGCTTATTTTTTTGGAGTGCTGGTCTAAGGACAGACTTTCTAAAGATTCAATATCTTCAATGCCTGCTCTGTAGTGGATCATAAGAAGTGTTAGAGCTTGCAGTCTTTCACCTGATTTAGCCAAAGCAGCAGAAAGAAGTGATTTTTTCCTCGTATCGGTTGTCTCTTTTTCTTCTCTAACAAGGGAATTATTATGTTCCAACTCCTGATCAATTTCATTCTGCAGTTTATCTAGCATGAACTCTAGTTTCTGGATCCTCTCCTCTGTAGGCAACCCCCTGTACAGATCACGACCAATTTCTTTAACTGCAATGAAAACGCTGTCATCCAGACCACCCTCCTTTCTCACTAATTTTATTCCTGTGTTGTTGCCCTGTTTAGAAGGGCTGTTTGGGCCACAGATCTCTGTGTCACTGCCTTCGTTGTCTGATGTGTTGGGTGTGTGTTTTGGTGAAGGTTCTACTAGATCAGTCCCTGGCTCAGAAAGGCGAGTTTTAGAGACTTGACGCAGATTTAACAAACGAGAGCTCGTATTGATAATATGTCTTGTCAAACCTGTCATTCTGTTGACTGACTTCCCAGCTTCAGCATCAACACGAGGGGGCAGGCCTAAGAGGGCTTCTTGTCCTTCCAGCCTGAGATTTTTCAGGGCCCGGTCTATCCGTTGATCAGTTGCTCCACAAAGAGGAGTCTCGGCTAGACACTTTTCCTGACATTTTTTATGGCAAACATAAGCACAGAACATACACTGGGAAGCAGCTTTAGTCCAAACTTTTTTCTTACAGTAATCACACCAAGTTGGGTTCTGGAACTGAGTATCCTGGAAACTATGTTTATTTTCTGTTAAACCCATCTGTCCAACAAAGTGCTCCTCTTTAGGAAGGGCAGAAACCTCTTCGACCAAATGGAGTTCTTTTTCTTTCTCTATGTTAGTAACTACATGGTGGTCTGGCTCTCCTTCTTTCAGATATTTGAAGTGAACAGTAATATCACCGAAACAAAATTTGTCATTGAACCCCTTCTGCATACTCAGATTACGTAGCGCGGTTCTCGTGACCATGGCCTTAGGTGATGGGGCTTCCAGTCTGAATTTGGAAAGGTATTCCATGTTCGATGTAGCTAAGCATCCTAAAGCCACCTCTTCAAGTTTTAAGCTGACATGCCCCAAACAGATGAGACCCCCTAATTTGAAAGGATCCCTGCACCACAGTGCGATGTTTAAGTACCTGTGGCAGGCTTCTATGTCAAAGAGACAGCTGGCTCTGGTTCTTGTCCATTTTCCGAGCTTATTACGATAAAGAATTTCTGATGACTCCCACGTTTGATGGTCATCTGAACTGTCCTTAGGAGTGCAGGAACTTTCTGAAGTCAAATCTTTCGCCACTTCTTGCTTTGCTGGAAGCTGCTTAGCTGTAGCTGCTTCTTCGACGTGATCCAGATTTTTCGCTTGCTTTTCAGCAGGTTTATCTGCAGCAGGCGGTGGCAGCACCTTCTCTGGCTTTTCAACGAGAATATCTGGTTCTGCCTGATTTGGGGCATCAGCAGAAGGTAAAGGAACTTTGACTTGTGGTCGTGGTGGCACAGGTGGTTTGAAAGTGGATCCTTGGGTGGGTTTTGACACTTGTGTTGGTTCTGTTATCTCAGAAGATTTTAGGGCCAAGGGCTTATTTTCTTCTTTGGATGGAAGTTTTGGGGGTGGTGGGTAACTTCCTACAACTGATTTACGGTTTAAAACTGGTGATATAGTTCCAAGGGGTTTAACAGAAAGTGTTGTTGGAGTACGTTTGGGACTGTGACTTAATGACTGTGCCTCATCCTTGACCTCAGTTTGTGCTCTCACATCACTTGCTAAGTCTTCAAATTCAGAATCCAGGTCTCTGTTTTCAGCATCTACTGCCAACCCACTTGTTTCCTCTTCATAGTTTGGTTGGCATGGGCCTATCAGAAAGTTGTCTTCCAACTGTCCAAAGTTATCTTGCAGCACTGCACCCTGGTTACTCTGGCCAACAGGCCTTTCATAATATACCAGGACTCGGTCACCAGCCTGCTTGATAAGCTTCAACACTTGCAGTGTAGATGTGATTTTCACACCTGTTTTAAGATATTAAATGGGAAACATGTAAATTACTGCAGTAAAAATTACCTAAATTCACTAAGTGTAATTGCCATTAATTCATGATTACTTAACTAATGGAAAAGTAATAGTGAAACCTCTAAAATATCTTACGGGTTTATGGCTACATCAGTGTACTGATTCTTAAACCCTGACTGCTCCGATGTCCTGGAAATGTTTACCTTTTCAAACCAAACGATGACATGAAAATCCTGAGGAGGGTGTCAAGCTGCTAACTCCTAATTGTTTACCACTCCTTCCTAGGTTTAAAAGACATTATTCCTCAGTTTGAACTGAAGTGAGCAGAGTGAGACCTATTGAAAAGGATTTTATTAACGGTTAAATCAGGCTTAAAATGATGGGAAACTGTGATTATATTAAGGCAAATTGTAAAATGCATCAGGCATTACAAGTTGTATGGTGAATGATTCAAATTAAGAGACCAATGCTTGAAATAAACTTAGCAAAATATTGGGTTGGCCAAAAAGTTTGTTCTGTTAGTGAATACACTGTTCAATAGAAGTCTTGGTGAAAATGAAAAATGTCTTTTATTTTCACTTAAAACTGAACAAACTTTTTGGCCACCCCAATACTATTATGAATAGTGGACTCTTACAGATTCTTTTCATTAGCCCTACCCATCAAACTAGTCTTTTTCAGGACCAGAAAGAATAAGGAAGGCATAATAGGAAGGCTTTAAAGTTAAACAAGTTGTCTACTATCTGTATCTATATCAACAATATCTTAAGTTTTCATTTTATTTTCTAATAGGTGCTACATCAATTAGTTCAAAATTCAAAAAGTATAGAAAGATGTACAGTGAAAAATCTCCCTTCCACCTCCATCTCCCAGACGTATTTTCCCTTTCCTGAGGCAATCAAAGCTGCTGATGTATTCTTCTAGGGATATTCTAGGTGTATCTTTTAAAGGCTCTATTTTTTCCCTACCCTCTCCAAAACAGTACTTACCTAAGCCAACCCTTTCTGTAGGAGTTACAGAAAGGTGAGAAGGGGTCTTTGCTTTCCAAAGGTCTTAAGGCCATCCTAAATAAATCAAAGTAAATCAGCCCCATCTAATAACCTGACTTCAGAGTTCCTCAACCTCTATATTCTCCTACTTTGGCTGCCCAGGCAAGACCATGCTTTAGACCTGGTCATCACTTGGAAGTTTTCCACATCAAAGATCTTTTACTTGGAAATTAACCTCTGATCACAATCTCCTATTTCCACCTCTAACAATCCTGTCTGCTAACTGAATCTGTTTTGAGGTAGTTTCCATGTCCAGTCATTCCTCCTTTGCTCTCATGGTCCAGCTGGTCTCCTGACACCACTTGCTTTTCTCCCCAACCTCAGTTCAAGACTTCAGTGGTGTTCACATCAAGCTTTTTTATTCTTTTGCCCCAGCCCTTTCCTCTTCTGCCATCTACCTGTCTTTCTGATCCCCAGCTTTGCTAGCCCCTTATCTCCCTTTCCTGCTCCTGAGCTTATCACCTGGATACAACTCCCGAGTTATACCATCTATCTGCAGCAAGGCTTTCAGTGCTGCTTTAGCATTCTTTTGATTGGTCTCTAAACAACTCAGTCTCCAAACACCAGCTTCAAACCTTTCTTATTCCCCTGAAACCCACCCTTCCTACTCTCTTTTATTCTGTAGATGACATCACCTTATATACTGAAGATCAGTAAGAAGCCACCTCTCCTCCCTGCCAGTCATTTTCAGGATTAAGCCATCTTAGAGGAGGAAGTATCCCTTGTACTTTGGATCCTACTCCCTATCCCCTTCAGGACTCTGCTCTATCAATTATCCTTGCTAAAATCTTAATTCCCTTCCTTCTTCTCCTTTAAAACCTTGTTTTCCTTGGTTTTCACAACACTGTACTAATTTGGCTCTGATCATCTCTGCTTTCTTTTTTCCCCCACCTATATCTGTCCCTTGTATGCAAATGTTCCCATGTTTTTTTCTTTAGTTTCTCTGCCTTTTTGTTCTCTCCCTAGATTACACCCATTTCAGTAGTTTCAACTATCAACTTTTTCTTTGGTTGGCATCCGCTCTTCTTCACTCTAGTCGTACATTCCCAGCTACTTCTGGATATCACCACCTGGATGTTTCGTTGATGCTACAAATTCAGTGAAGTTAAAACCTCTCTTTGACCTTCTCATCTTCCTGTTCTCACTACTATGTGAATCAATTTGCCACCCTCCCAGTTAACCCGATCTGAATCATGGAGATGGCTGACTCCCTAGATAGATTCAGTCTGCTGTCAATCCTGTTAGAGTTCCAGTCCATTTTCATTCTTCCTCCTTTCAGATCCTCCTGACCACTGGCTTCCACTATAGTAATAAACAGCTTTTTACTATGATCCCTCACTTAGATCTTCCCTATTTTAATCACCAAACATATATTGCTCCCCAGTTTTCCTAAAACATTGGCTCAAAAACCTTTAGCCTACAAACTCATACTGAAATTCAGAGCTTTCTAGTATGACTTCATGATTCATCCAGCCTTAATTTCTTCTGCTTCCCTTTAACCACACTATGAACCAGCAAAACTGTAGTTTGACATAAATAAAAATTAAGTCCATCTAATGATCTGAGGTAGGCAAAAAACTTCGGCTCAATCTAAACTCATTCTTTGTGACTTAACATCTGCCTCTTGGGACTGTTCAGCCAAATATGGATTATTTTTCTTTTGGAATATTTCAAATATACTCAAAAGCAGAGGAAATAGTAAAATGAACTCCATCACTGAGCTTAAATATAACAAACATTTTGCCAATCTTATTTCAATTATCACCAATCCCGTTACTAAATTTTTTTTTTTTTTTTTTTTGCGGTACGCGGGCCTCTGACTGTTGTGGCCTCTCCCGTTGCGCAGAACAGGCTCCGGACGCGCAGGCCCAGCGGCCATGGCTCACGGGCCCAGCCGCTTCGTGGCATGTGGGATCTTCCCGGACCGGGGCACGAACCCGTGTCCCCTGCATCAGCAGGCGGACTCTCAACCACTGCGCCACCAGGGAAGCCCACTAAATGTTTTTAAAATGTTGTATACCCATACAAATAAAGTATAGCTATAAAAAAAAGAATGTGTATCATACCCTCCCCTTATCTCAATGAATATTATTATTTTTACAAATGTTAGACACAAAGAGATGACTTTTGCTTTTTCACCCTGCCTGTATTTATATTGCTTGGATTTATTTATTTATTTTTGATAACAGATATTTACTACTTGTATAATTGAAAACAAAAATCTTTCATAAAAGGATGTAAAAAAGAAAACAATTTTATGCTGTAGGTAAAACCAAACAGGGTATATGTATACATAAAAAAAATTCATACTGAATTATGATTTTTAGCTGAGGGATAACTGTTATGTTTATGTTAAATAACTACGTCACAGATGAGGTTTATTTTATAGCCTTATTATCCTAAGTGTCTATGAACCAGTATCATCATCTGGGAGCCTGTTAGAAATACAGAACCTGGAACACCACCCCAGGTCTACTGAATCAGAATCCACATTTTAACACCATGCCTGGGTGATTGGAATACACAAGAGAGTTTGAAAAGCACTGTTTATGACATAATCAGAGGGATTTCCATGTGAAATATTGACTTAGTGGGGCTTCCAGGTATGCAATTAAATCATTTTCATTATTTTATTGTCATGATGGATATGAATTAAAGGTAGAGTTTCTTCAACATATAACCAAAGACAACTGCTCCTTAATTTAGGAACTAATTTACCTTGTTATTTATTGTTTTAGCTGTGAGAGAATATTCCATGTTGCCTTTAAAAGCTCAACTGTAACCAACCATGGGCTCAAGAAATCTCTTGACAAGCCTAGAATGGGTGGGCCACGTACTACAAAGGTCTGAAAAGGTTTGGACTTTTCCCCCACTGATGTCCACAGTGAGTCTTACTGCTTATTTATAAACATGCAAGCAAATAATCTGCCTAACGATAGAGAGTTTTTGTTGTTATCAATCCAACTGATAGGAAGGCATGCAGGTGACACATTTTTCTGCCAGTGACAGTGATCTGGGCTGCACTCTGAATGACAATCTATTAACAAATGGCTGCCCAGTCAGGAACAATAAGGGGCAACAGGCCAGTTCAGGTGTGCCCTTTTAGACAAGGAATCGCTCTCCTGTTAATTATCTTGTCCTGAGTGATGGGGGCAGTAGTGCTACATTGTCAGTTTTAGGCTCAGAGTAGTAATGGTGGTGGCCACACAGAAAGATAACTGTTGACCTGCCCTTTCTTTCACATTCAATAAAAAAAAAACAGAAGTAGGAGGAAAATGGTCTAAAGATGAAATATTTTCAAGATTTATAATTAGAACTAAAATGATGTGTTTCAAATTTTTTAAGTATTTATTTATAGTATAGTTATTACTTTCTTTCCATTGTAAAAGTAACGTGCTTATAGAAATAAAGAAGGAAGAGGGACTTCCCTGGTGGCGCAGTGGTTAAGAATCCACCTGCCATTGCAGGGGACATGCCCAGGTTCGAGCCCTGGCCTGGGAAGATCTCACATGCCATGGAGCGACTAAGCCCATGTGCCACAACTACTGAACCTGTGCTCTAGAGCCCACGAGCCACAACTACTGAGCCCGCGTGCCTAGAGCCCATGCTCCACAACAGAGAAGCCACTGCAATGAGAAGACCACGCACCGCAACGAAGAGTAGACCCCGCTCGCTGCAACTAGAGAAAGCCCGCACACAGCCATGGAGACCCAACACAGCCAAAAATAAAAAAAAAATAATAAAAAGAAATAAAGAAGAGAGGAAAAACCCCCACATCTGTTCTCTGGTTTTCTTTGTAAATGTCAGGTATATTGCACATCAGCATAATTACCTCCAATAGCAATCAGTCGATCTCCCCGCTGAAGATCAGCAATTGCAGCAGGCGAGTTTGGGGCCACGGTCTCAATTATGACGTGCCCAGCATACCCGTCAGTTGACTGGACAAGACGAAGTGTAAGTCCGACACTTTGTAAATTCCCCTTTATTAATTCAACCTTTGATAAAGATAAAAAAATGAAAACAGATTCAATGGGTTCACAGTAGTGGAGTGAGAAAACAACACATCGAGAGCACTACAGTTGACGCTGACTTTTATACCATGGTGGTTATTATTACAGACTAATTAATAAAGGAGGGAGGAAATCTTTTATTGTGACAATATAAATTAAGATATGCTCAGACTGCACATTTGTGCCATCGAACCTTTTAAATGATAAGGTGAACATAAACAAATAGAAATCCTAAATATTCTTCCTACATCTGGTATAGCATGTGGCATGCACTCCCTAAACTCTGGCATCATTATCAAAGATGATTTGGTTTTTAAGGTTTTATTACAGAAAATTTTAAAAATATACAAAAGCACAAAGAATAATTAAAATGAACCCTGTGGTAGGTTATAAAATATAGTAACAAATTCTTCTTGACTTGAATGCATGTCCCTTTGCAATTAATACTTTACCAGACCTGCTATTAGAGGTATACCTATTTCTCCATCCTTCTCTCAGCAACCAATATAACTAGAAAAAACAGACGAAGACATAGACGATCTGAACGTGATCAACCTTGACTTAAATGACATTTATAGAACACTATACCTAACAATGCCAGAATACACATTATTTTCAGGTACACATGGTAAGTCCACCAGGATGTGCTACGGTCATAAAACAAGCGTTGATACATTTAAAAAGACTGAAATCCAAGATACGTTCTTTGAATGGAATTAAATTAGCTATCAATTAACAGTAAGAAAACTAGAAAAACCCCAAACATTTGAAAAGTAAAACAACACACTTTAAGAAATTCATGGTCAAAGAAGAAATCAGAAGGGAAATTAAAAAATATTCTGGGGACTTCCCTGGTGGCGTGGTGGTTGAGAATCCACTTCCCAATGCAGGGGACACAGGTTTGAGCCCTGGTCTGGGAAGATTCCACATGCTGTGGAGCAACTAAGCCCATGTGCCACAACTACTGGGCTTGCGAGCCACAACTGCTGAGCCTGTGTGCTACAACTACTGAAGCCTGTGCGCCTAGAGCCTGTGCTCTGCAACAAGAGAAGCCACCACAATGAGAAGCCCCTGCACTGCAATGAAGAGTAGCCCCTGCTCGCCACAACTAGAGAAAGCCCGTGTGCAGCAACCAAGACCCAACACAGCCATAAAACAATAAATTTATATTAAAAAAAATATTCTGAGTGGAATGATGATGAAAATACAATCTATCAAAACTTGTGGGATGCAACTAAAACAGTGTTTAGAGGAAATTTATAGCTTTAAATACTTATATCAGGAAAAAAATTCTAAAATTAGTGATCTCAGTTCATTCCTTAAAAAACTAGAAACCCCAAAGTAGAAGGAAAGAACAGAAATCAATGTAATAGAAACTAAAACAACAAAGAAATCATGAAAGCTGATTCAATGAAATAGTCAATAAAACTGATAAGCCTCTAGGATAAACTGATAAAGAAAAATGTGTACTACCAAAATCAAAATAAGAGGGGAATATCACTACAGAATCTAGAGACATTAAGAGAATAGGCAACATTATGCACAACTTTATGTCAATACATTTGACAACCTAGATGAAATGGAAAAATTTCCTTGAAAGATAACAAATGAGAAAAACTGACTAAAAAAATAGAAAATTTGAACACCCCTATATCAATTAAAAACATAAAATTCATAAACCTTTGCACAAAAAAATTCCCTCCGGGTCTAGACTGCTTCATTATGAATTGTTGAAATAACAATCTTACTTGGAATCTTTTAGAAATAGAGAAGGAGGGTATGCTTCCTAAATCATGTGTTAAGGCCAATGCAACCCTAATTCCCAAACCCAGACAAGAAAGCAGAACTACAGACTAATATTTCTAATGTTCAAATATGGATGCAAAATTTCTTAACAAAATTTTAGGGAATTCAACCCAATAATATATGAAAAGGATAATAATCATAACCAAGTGGAGTTGATTCCAGGAATTCAAGGTTGATTCAAGCACCCAGGAGTCAATTAGTATAAGTCACCATATTAAGAAAAGAAAGGAGAAAACCATATAAATATTTTAATAGCCGCAAAAAAAAATTAACATCCATTTATGATAAAAGCCCCCAACAAAATAGAACTACAAGGGAACATCCTAAATCTGATTATAGGCATCTACAGAAATCTATAAGTAACATAATACTCAAGGGTGAAAGACCTGTTCTCTACCCAAGATCAGGAACAAAGCAAGGATTTCTGTTCTTACCACTTCCATTCATTATTATACTGGGGGGTATAGTTAGGGTCATGATGTAAGAAAAAGGGAAGACATAAAGAATGGAAAGGGAGAAGAAAAACGGTCTTTATTTGCATATAATATGACCCTATACATGGATAATCCCAAGACATCTACAAAACAACTTTTAGAACTAATAAGTGAAATTAGGTCACAGACTACAAAGTCAATATACAAAAGGCAAATATGTTTCTATATATTACCAACAAATAATTAGAAAATAAAGAAAGCAAATTAATTTGTAATAGCATAAAAATACTTAGGATTAAATTTTTAAAATTTATCTTTTATTGAGGTAACATTGGTTTATAACATTCTATGTTTCACATGTACATTACATTTCTGCTTCTGTATACACTACAGTGTGTACTCATCACCAAAACTTTAGTTTCCATCTATCACCATACAACTAATCCCCTTTATCCATTTCACCACCACCTCTCCTCCCAGCCCCTTCCTCTCTGGTAACCACTACTTTGTTCTCTATTATCAACATGTTTGTTTTTTTTGGTTTGTTCATTTATTTTGTTTTTATTTGTTTATATTCTACAATATGAGTAAAATCATAAGGTCTTGTCTTTCTCTGACTTACTTCATTTAGCACAATGCCCTCCATCCATGTTGTCACAAATGCAAGATTTCATCTTTTTTCTCTTTTTATGGATAAGTAATATTCCATTGTGTGCGTGTGTGTGTGTATATATATATATATATATATATATATATATATACACACATACCACATCTTCTTTTAGGATTAAATTTAATTGAAGATGTACAAAACCTGTATGCTGAAAACTTCTGCAAAGGGAAATTAAAGAAGACCTAAATAAATGAAGAATGACACCATGTTCGTGGATTGGAAAACTCATTATTGTTAAGATGCCAATTCCTCCCAAATTTATCTACAGATTCAAAGTAATCCCAGTAAAAATCTTTGCAGGACTTTGGAAAGGTAAAAGACCTAGAACAATCAAAGCCATCCTTAAATAGAACAAGGCTGAAGGACTTATACTACCTAATTTCAAGGCTTACTATATAATGTTAGCGTAATTAAGACAGTGTGGTATTAGCCTAAGGACAGATATTAGTTGTAGAAATTAACATCATCATTTCTTAAGATATAAAATTTTGGACAATGTGTTGACTTCCTATTATAATAGATAAGGATGATAGTCCATTCTCCTGCCCCCAAATTACCGTAGAGTTACATCATTATTTTTTTTTCTTTTTTTTTTTCTTTTTTTTTTTTTTTTTTTGCGTTACGCGGGCCTCTCACTGTTGTGGCCTCTCCCGTTGCGGAGCACAGGCTCCGGACGCGCAGGCTCAGCGGCCATGGCTCACGGGCCCAGCCGCTCCGCGGCATGTGGGATCTTCCCAGACCGGGGCACGAACCCGTGTCCCCTGCATCGGCAGGCGGACTCTCAACCACTGCGCCACCAGGGAAGCCCTACATCATTATTTTTAGTTCCTCTGCATAACCTCTTTATAACTTTAATTAATATACTTATACCCCTATATTTCTTATTTCATCAACTACAGACAATATCTCTCTTGATACTAGGACTTCTATCTTTCCCTTCACTTCTCCCCTTTATACCTTCTACCTTCTAAACTCTACCATGAAAGTTGATAGCTATTATATTAATTTTTAAACTATTTTTAAGCTACCAAGGTTGACTGGAAGTCAGTCATGTTTATAATATTGTTACTATATAAATATGATTTACTGAGAACCTGGACATCTTTACATTTTCTGTCTTGTATAGCCTTTTGCTTTTCTTGGAGGTTTTTCTTTCAACAACATAGCTTTCACTTTAAATGTAGGATTTATGTAAGTACTGCTTCTGCAATTAGCTCTTAAATTCACCTATCCATTTGTTTACATATTAAATTATTTAGCACTCAGTCAAAGCGAAGTTTTTCTTTACCCCTCCACCCTACTCCTGCCTAAAAAGAAGCCAGTTAATAAATGTAGAAGGAATGAGCAGATTTGAAAAGTCACCCAAAAGGAGAGACAAACATTTAGATTAAAAAAAAAGAGAGAGAGAGAGAGAGAGACAAAGAAAGACTAAAGAGCTGGAACAACCGAATGTAATGTCTGAATCTTGGTAAGATCCTGGTTCAGGGAAAAAAAATCTACAGAAACATTTATGGGACACTGGGAGCATTTTAATATAGACTGAAACTTTGGTGAAATTAAGGAATTATTAATTTTCTTATGTGTGATAATGGTTATTGTAGTTACGTAAAATGTTCTATTTTTAGAAGATTCATACTGAAATATTTAGAGGTAAAATATGACGTCTTCAACAATGTCTTTCTCAGATGCAGAGCTATGAAAAGTTTCAGCATCTATTATACTTATTAGTAAGACTCAGCACTACTAGTCAAAACAGGATACAAAAGGAAATTTAAAAGCCAATCTGCTGTGAATGAACTCAATATACAGCTGAGGAAACAAGGCAAACATATTATGAAACAAACATCAATTCAGGGCATTAGAATATTTAAACTATCTTATATCGTTCAAACCTTAATTTACTTTTACAGGATCAAGACTGAGAAGCTAATTTTATGATCATATGACTTTAAAAACTCTCCCATTAGAAAAGACAAAGACGGTGACTGATGTCGACATTCAGTAAGAGAACAGCAGCCAGTTCAAACCCACTAGGAGAAGAATGGGCTCAAGCATGGTCTTTACTTCCAAAGAACAGAAATCATACCAATGGTGGTTAAATATCTACCTTTTCACAAAATTATGTTTTCATCCTGCTAGAAGGTTTCCTCTATGTTGTAGACTAAAGACATATCAAATGAAAGGAAAAGGAAGGGGCTGAAAAAAGGAATAGCAGAGAGAAAAAATTGTATTTCTTATGGACAAACAAAAGCATAGTGAAGAAAAAGTGAACATGGAACAATATTATATTTTCCTTTGGATTGCTGATCATGAAATCTTTATTAAAAAAAAGAAAAGCAGGATAAAAATGTGTGATAACAAATACAGGAATAGATTATGGATGGGAGACCTTCAGTCAATTCTAACCATCATGTAATAACTTTTCCTTTCTCATAAAAAGCCAATTAGATGTTTTTAAGCCCACCAAAATCTGGGTACTCCCCTATTCCAAAAGATAAGCTATGATTAAGGAAAAATTAACATCTACAGAACTCATTTTGTCTGCAAAGAGAGAGAGGCTGACAGTGATTTAGTTTCTAGTTCCAGTTTGTTGCTAAGGCCTTGCTGTACTCCTACTAAAAGCTATGCAGACCCTAGCCCACACAACCATGAACAGTGACCCTGACACCTGACTGTGGCATGAAATACCGGAATCCTCAAAATAAGCACACCTTTTTTACTTAAGTGAGTTTTAGTAGGTATCTGTTTCAAACGGGTTCTGGCTTACCAGGCACCGTGTTAGAGACCATCATATACAATATCTCATTAAACTCAAAGTGCTGTATTTATTAACTACAAAGCTACAACTACATTATAAATGTAGGATGGAATCTGCCTGAGCCTAGCCAGGGGCCTCTGCCGCCTGCCCTTGCAGGGACTTAGCGCCTGCAAGATGGGTAAGAGAAGGAGAGGAGCGCCTGGGTCAGTGCTATACCAGCAGCTCCTCCTGACACCAGAGGCTGCCTCTTCTGCATATAGGGGCCTGTCCAGGAGGTGATGGGGGCTCGGGGCTTCAGAAGTGTGGTGCTATCCTCACCATCGTCCTACAGAGTAAAACCAAGTCCCCCTAAAACAGAGTTCCCTTACTGAGTTTACAGTTATTCTATCTAAAATTTTATTTCCTTTCTTTGTCACCTCTTACCCCAATCCTGTGCTAACTGAACATTAATCAACTAGAGTCAGATGGCTAAGATTACTATTGTTAACATCATTAATGTACCAAAATTGCTGCTGTAGATATCACCATTAACATACAAACTCAGGTTGTTTCCCCAGCACAAGACGAGCTAACAGACCCCTGAACCATGGACCACCTGGCCTGAGAATCATAAAACAGAGACATCCTGACTCCTTAAACTATGATAAAGAAATGTCACATAGGACTTCCCTGGTGGCACAGTGGTTAAGAATCCGCCTGCCAGTGCAGGGGACACGGGTTTGAGCCACGGTCGGGGAAAATCCACATGCCATGGAGCAGCTAAGCCCGTGTGCCACAATCTGTGCTCTAGAGCCCGCGAGCCACAACTACTGAGCCTGTGTGCCACAACTACTGAAGCCTGCGCGCCTAGAGCCCATGCTCTGCAACAAGAGAAGCCACCGCAATGAGAACCCACACACCGCAAGGAAGAGTAGCCCCCTGCTCACTGCAACTAGAGAAAGCCCGTGCACAGCAATGAAGACCTAACAGAGCCAAAAAAAAAAAAAAGTCACATACAGTATGGAATTAAGAGATACAAACTATTGTACACAAAATAGATAAGCAACAAAGATTTACTGTATAGCACAGGGAACTATATTCAATATCTTACAATAACCTATAATGGAAAATAATCTGAAAAAATACATACATAAAACTGAATCACTGTGCTGTACACCTGAAACTAACACAATATTGTAAATCAACTATATTTCAATTACAAAAAAAGAAAAAAAAAGAAATGTCACATAGAGTAACCTAGTGGTTACCAGTGGGGAGAGGGAAGAGGGAAGGGGCAAGATAGGGGTAGGCAGTTAAAAGCAACAAACTACCATGTACAAAATAAATAAGCTACAAAGATATACTGTACAGCACAAGGAATATAGCCAATATTTTAGAATAACTATAAATGGAATATAACCTATAAAATTATGAATTACTACGTTGTACACCTGAAACTTATGTAATACTGTATATCAACTATCCCTCAATTAAAAAAAATCACATATTAATAAAAAGGAAATGGTACAAGTTGATGATTAATCCCAGCCTCTTTGTTCTTCCCCTTTAAAAAAGTCCCTCAATCAAGTCCAAATTGGAGTGGATCTGAGACTTGTTTCCCACTCTCTTGCTTGGCACCCTGCAAATAAACCCTTACTTTGATTCAAACACATGCTGTTAGTGTTGGGCTTTCACCTCCTTCTGCACCTTTACATTATGGACCAGGAATGGTTTTCCCATTATGGAATGGGAACGGTTATCTGCATCTAAAAGCCTACTTGTTAAAAAGTTCAGCTTTATACACGTGTTGTGTACGTATGTGTACAGGTTACTGTGTCACTCTCCCTTTCCTGTCCCCCTGCTCTACTAAAAAAGCTAGGAAACAGTCCTCATAGTCCACATGAGCCCTTGCTCCACAACAAGAGGACCCCCCAGGCTGGCAGCTCCAGGTCCTGGCGTGTTAGCGACAGAGAAGGTCTCTGAAGGGTGTAGGCCCAGGCACCTCCAAACTCATAAGATGCGTCCCCAGGCTTGAGCTGCCGTCCCTACTCCCAGGAGCAGTGCGGTGGGCTTCGGAGAGTCTGGGAGGAGTGGAGAACTGTTGGAGGCCATCCTTGCTGGGCCAGGAGCACATCCCTGCTCCCTGCCCTTGTAGCACCCTTCATGTGCTAAATAAAATGGGCTTTATTATCTGCAACTCATATTTTAGTAGTTGATTATACTCTGAACTGTTATGAAGAAATTCTTTAATATTGTTGTCAACATAGATAAATAATCAATAAACCAATCTATCATAGGAATAGAAAAAAAAAATGTAGGATGTAAAGTGCTTTCTCTGTGGCTTAGCCTGTGTCAATTGGCCTGAATTTAGTTGAAACCAAAAGATAAACTTCTATTGGAAGAGAAATACTATTTCTAGTATTTTTTTGCATGACATACCAAAAAAAAGTTTATCAATTGTCAAGAATTGCTGACACATACTAAACAGCAATTACATGAGCTTAATCACTAGTCAACACATACAAGATTGCAGACAGCCTGCATTTAACTTCACCAATCATGTTAGACACAGGTTAAAAAATTCTAGCTGCATGTGTACCTATCTGGTGCAGAGCAATTTAGTAAAAACAACAAGATAGCCTTTAAGAGCTCTCACACTCTGAAATCCTTTTAGCCTTCCCTGGACCCAGCTGGGATGCCTTATTTTCACCTTGGGGGGGCAGGGTGGGGAACAACACTGATTTTTTAATCCCTTCCTAACATGGACATAATTTTTTTTTTAACATCTTTATTGGGGTATAATTGCTTTACAATGGTGTGTTAGTTTCTGCTTTATAACAAAGTGAATCAGTTATACATATACATATGTTCCCATATGTCTTCCCTCTTGCGTCTCCCTCCCTCCCACCCTCCCTATCCCACCCCTCCAGGCTGTCACAAAGCACCGAGCCAATATCCCTGTGCCATGCGGCTGCTTCCCACTAGCTATCTACCTTACGTTTGTTAGTGTGTATATGTCCATGACTCTCTCTCGTCCTGTCACAGCTCACCCTTCCCCCTACCCATATCCTCAAGTCCGTTCTCCAGTAGGTCTGCGTCTTTATTCCTGTCTTACCCCTAGGTTCTTCATGACATTTTTTTTTTCTTAAATTCCATATATATGTGTTAGCATACGGTATTTGTCTTTTTCTTTCTGACTGACTTCACTCTGTATGACAGACTCTAGGTCTATCCACCTCATTACAAATAGCTCAATTTCGTTTCTTTTTATGGCTGAGTAATATTCCATTGTACATATGTGCCACATCTTCTTTATCCATTCATCCGATGATGGGCACTTAGGTTGTTTCCATCTCCGGGCTATTGTAAATAGAGCTGCAATGAACATTTTGGTACATGACTCTTTTTGAATTTTGGTTTTCTCAGGGTATATGCCCAGTAGTGGGACTGCTGGGTCATATGGTAGTTCTATTTGTAGTTTTTTAAGGAACCTCCATACTGTTCTCCATAGTGGCTTAACCAATTCACATTCCCACCAGCAGTGCAAGAGTGTTCCCTTTTCTCCACACCCTCTCCAGCATTTATTGTTTCTAGATTTTTTGATGATGGCCATTCTGACTGGTGTGAGATGATATCTCATTGTAGTTTTGATTTGCATTTCTCTAATGATTAATGATGTTGAGCATTCTTTCATGTGTTTGTTGGCAGTCTGTATATCTTCTTTGGAGAAATGTCTATTTAGGTCTTCTGCCCATTTTTGGATTGGGTTGTTTGTTTTTTTGTTATTGAGCTGCATGAGCTGCTTGTAAATTTTGGAGATTAATCCTTTGTCGGTTGCTTCATTTGCAAATATTTTCTCCCATTCTGAGGGTTGTCTTTTGGTCTTGTTTATGGTTTCCTTTGCTGTGCAAAAGCTTTGAAGTTTCATTAGGTCCCGTTTGTTTATTTTTGTTTTTATTTCCATTACTCTAGGAGGTGGGTCAGAAAGGATCTTGCTGTGATTTATGTCATAGAGTGTTCTGCCTATGTTTTCCTCTAAGAGTTCGATAGTTTCTGGCCTTACGTTTAGGTCTTTAATCCATTTTGAGCTTATTTTTGTGTATGGTGTTAGGGAGTGATCTAATCTAATACTTTTACATGTACCTGTCCAGTTTTCCCAGCACCACTTATTGAAGAGGCTGTCCTTTCTCCACTGTACATTCCTGCCACCTTTATCAAAGATAAGGTGTCCATATGTGCGTGGGTTTATCTCTGGGCTTTCTATCCTGTTCCATTGATCTATCTTTCTGTTTTTGTGCCAGTACCATACTGTCTTGATTACTGTAGCTTTGTAGTATAGTCTGAAGTCAGGGAGCCTGATTCCTCCAGCTTCTTTTTTCATTCTCAAGATTGCTCTGGCTATTCGGGGTCTTTTGTGTTTCCATACAAATTGTGAAATTTTTTGTTCTAGTTCTGTGAAAAATGCCAGTGGTAGTTTGATAGGGATTGCATTGAATCTATAGATTGCTTTGGGTAGTAGAGTCATTTTCACAATGTTGATTCTTCCAATCCAAGAACATGGTATATCTCTCCATCTATTTGTATCATCTTTGTTTCATCAGTGTCTTATAATTTTCTGCATACAGGCCTTTTGTCTCCTTAGGTAGGTTTATTCCTAGATATTTTATTCTTTTTGTTGCAATGGTAAATGGGAGTGTTTTCTTGATTTCACTTTCAGATTTTTCATCATTAGTATATAGGAATGCCAGAGATTTCTGTGCATTAATTTTGTATCCTGCTACTTTACCAAATTCATTGATTAGCTCTAGTAGTTTTCTGGTAGCATCTTTAGGATTCTCTATGTATAGTATCACGTCATCTGCAAACAGTGACAGCTTTACTTCTTCTTTTCCGATTTGGATTCCTTTTATTTCCTTTTCTTCTCTGATTGCTGTGGCTAAAACTTCCAAAGCTATGTTGAATAAGAATGGTGAGAGTGGGCAACCTTGTCTTGTTCCTGATCTTAGTGGAAATGCTTTCAGTTTTTCACCACTGAGGATGATGTTTGCTGTGGGCTTGTCATATATGGCCTTTATTATGTTGAGGAAAGTTCCCTCTATGCCTACTTTCTGCAGGGTTTTTATCATAAATGAGTGTTGAATTTTGTCAAAAGCTTTCTCTGCATCTATTGAGATGATCATATGGTTTTTCTCCTTCAATTTGTTAATATGGTTTATCACATTGATAGATTTGCGTATATTGAAGAATCCTTGCATTCCTGGAATAAACCCCACTTGATCATGGTGTATGATCCTTTTAATGTGCTGTTGGATTCTGTTTGCTAGTATTTTGTTGAGGATTTTTGCATCTATGTTCATCAGTGATATTGGCCTGTAGTTTTCTTTCTTTGTGACATCCTTGTCTGGTTTTGGTATCAAGGTGATGGTGGCCTCATAGAAGGAATTTGGGAGTGTTCCTCCCTCTGCTATATTTTGGAAGAGTTTGAGAAGGATAGGTGTTAGCTCTTCTCTAAATGTTTGATAGAATTCGCCTGTGAAGCCATCTGGTCCTGGGCTTTTGTTTGTTGGAAGATTTTTAATCACAGTTTCAATTTCAGTGCTTGTGATTGGTCTGTTCATATTTTCTATTTCTTCCTGATTCAGTCTTGGCAGGTTGTGCATTTCTAAGAATTTGTCCATTTCTTCCAGGTTGTCCATTTTATTGGCATAGAGTTGCTTGTAGTAATCTCTCATGATCTTTTTTATTTCTGCAGTGTCAGTTGTTACTTCTCCTTTTTCATTTCTAATTCTATTGATTTGAGTCTTCTCCCTTTTTTTCTTGATGAGTCTGGCTAGTGGTTTATCTATTTTGTTTATCTTCTCAAAGAACCAGCTTTTAGTTTTATTGATCTTTGCTATTGTTTCCTTCATTTCTTTTTCATTTATTTCTGATCTGATTTTTATGATTTCTTTCCTTCTGCTAGCTCTGGGTTTTTTTTGTTCTTCTTTCTCTAATTGCTTGAGGTGCAAGGTTAGGTTGTTTATTCGAGATGTTTCCTGCTTCTTAAGGTGGGCTTATATTGCTATAGACTTCCCCCTTAGAACTGCTTTTGCTTCATCCCATAGGTTTTGGGTCGTTGTGTCTCCACTGTTATTTGTTTCTAGGTATTTTTTAATTTCCTCTTTGATTTCTTCAGTGATCACTTCATTATTAAGTAGTGTATTGTTTAGCCTCCATGTGTTTGTATTTTTTACAGCTCTTTTCCTGTAATTGATATCTAGTCTCATGGCGTTGTGGTCAGAAAAGATACTTGATACAATTTCAATTTTCTTAAATTTACCAAGGTTTGATTTGTGACCCAAGATATGATCTATCCTGGAGAATGTTCCATGAGCACTTGAGAAAAATGTGTATTCTGTTGTTTTTGGATGGAGTGTCCTATAAATATCAATTAAGTCCATCTTGTTTAATGTATCATTTAAAGCTTGTGTTTCCTTATTTATTTTCATTTTGGATGATCTGTCCATGGGTGAAAATGGGGTGTTAAAGTCCCCTACTATGATGTGTTACTGTCGATTTCCCCTTTTATGGTTGTTAGTATTTGCCTTATGTATTGAGGTGCTCCTACGTTGGGTGCATAAATATTTACAATTGTTATATCTTCTTCTTGGATCGATCCCTTGATCATTATGTAGTGTCCTTCTTTGTCTCTTTTAATAGTCCTTATTTTAAACTCTATTTTGTCTGATATGAGAATTGCTACTCCAGCTTTCTTTTGGTTTCCATTTGCATGGAATATCTTTTTCCATCCCCTTACTTTCAGTCTGTATGTGTCTCTAGGTCTGAAGTGGGTCTCTTGTAGACAGCATATATAAGGGTCTTGTTTTTGTATCCACTCAGCCAATCTGTGTCTTTTGGTGGGAGCATTTAGTCCATTTACATTTAAGGTAATTATCGATATGTATGTTCCTATTCCCATTTTCTAAATTGTTTTGGGTTCGTTATTATAGGTCTTTTCCTTCTCTTGTGTTTCTTGTCTAGAGAAGTTCCTTTAGCATTTGTTGTAAAGCTGGTTTGGTGGTGCTGAACTCTCTCAGCTTTTGTTTGTCTGTAAAGGTTTTAATTTCTCCATCAAATCTGAATGAGATCCTTGCTGGGTAGAGTAGTCTTGGCTGCAGGTTTTTCTCCTTCATCACTTTTAGTATGTCCTGCCACTCCCTTCTGGCTTGTAGGGTTTCTGCTGAGAGATCAGCTGTTAACCTTATGGGGATTCCCTTGTGTGTTATTTGTTGTTTTTCCCTTGCTGCTTTTAATATGCTTTCTTTGTATTTCATTTTTGACAGTTTGATTAATATGTGTCTTGGCGTATTTCTCCTTGTATTTATCCTGTATGGGACTCTCTGTGCTTCCTGGACTTAACTATTTCCTTTCCCATATTAGGGAAGTTTTCAACTATAATCTCTTCAAATATTTTCTCAGTCCCTTTCTTTTTCTCTTCTTTTTCTGGAACCCCTATAATTCGAATGTTGGTGCGTTTAATGTTGTCCCAGAGGTCTCTGAGACTGTCCTCAGTTCTTTTCATTCTTTTTTCTTTATTCTGCTCTGCAGTAGTTATTTCCACTATTTTATCTTCCAGGTCACTTATCCGTTATTCTGCCTCAGTTATTCTGCTATTGATCCCATCTAGAGTACTTTTAATTTCATTTGTTGTGTTGTTCATCATTGCTTGTTTCATCTTTAGTTCTTCTAGGTCCTTGTTAACTGTTTCTTGCATTTTGTCCATTCTATTTCCAAGATTTTGGATCATCCTTACTATCATTATTCTGAATTCTTTTTCAGGTAGACTGCCTATTTCCTCTTCATTTGTTAGGTCTGGTGCATTTTTATCTTGCTCCTTTATCTGCTGTGTGTTTTTCTGTCTTCTCATTTTGCTTATCTTACTGTGTTTGGGGTCTCCTTTTTGCAAGCTGCAGGTTCGTAGTTCCCGCTGTTTTTGATGTCTGTCTCCAGTGGCTAAGGTTGGTTCAGTGGGTTGTGTAGGCTTCCTGGTGGAGGGGACTAGTGCCTGTGTTGTGGTGGATGAGGCTGGATCTTGTCTCTCTAGTGGGCAGGTTCACATCTGGTGGTTTGTTTTGGGGTGTCTGTGGCCTTATTATGATTTTAGACAGCCTCTCTGCTAATGGATGGGGCTGTGTTCCTGTTTTGCTAGTTGTTTGGCATAGGATGTCCAGCACCGTAGCTTGCTGGTCGTTAAGTGAAGCTGGGTACTGGTGTTAAGATGGAGGTCTCTGGGAGATTTTCGCCATTTGATATTATGTGGAGCTGGGAGGTCTCTTGTTGACCAGTGTCCTGAAGTTGGCTCTCCTACCTCAGAGGAAGAGCCCTGACTCCTGGCTGAAGCACCAAGAGCCTTTCATCCACACGGCTCAGAATAAAAGGGAGAAAAAGTGGAGAGAATTAGTAGAAGTATGAGGAAAGAAAGAAGGAAAGGAGGGAAGGAAGGAAGGAAAGAAGAAAGAAAGAAAGACGCAAAGAACGAAAGAAGGCAAGAAGGAAAGAAAGGAGGGAGGGAGGAAGGAAGGAAGGAGGGAAAGAAGGAAAAAAGAAAGAAAGAAGATACAGTAAAAATAAAATAAAGTATAATAAAGTTATTGAATTAAAAAATATTTAGAAAAAAAAAAGGGACGGATAGAACCTTAGGACAAACGTTGGAAGCAAAGCTATACAGACAAAATCTTACACAGAAGCATACACATACACCCTCACAAAAAGAGGTAAAGGGGGAAAAACCATAAATCTTGCTCTCAGAGACCACCTCCTCAATTTGGGATGATTCGTAGTCTAAAGGAGGGAAGGAAGGAAGGAAGGAAGGAAAGAAAGAAAGAAAGAAAGAAAGAACGAAGGTAAAGTATAATAAAGTTATTAAAATTAATTATTAAGAAAATTTTTTAAAAAACATGGACGGATAGAACCCTAGGACAAATGGTGGAAGCAAGACTATACAGACAAGATCTCACACAGAAGCATACACATTCACAAAAAGAGGAAAAGGGGAAAAAATCATAGATCTTGCTCTCGAAGTCCACCTCCTCAATTTGGGATGATTCGTTGTCTGTTCATGTATTCCACAGATGTAGGGTACATCAAGATGATTGTGGAGCTTTAATCCGCTGCTCCTGAAGCTGCTGGGAGAGATTTCCCTTTCTCTTCTTTGTTCTCACAGCTCACATGGTCTCAGCTTTGGATTTGGCCCTGCCTCTGTGTGGAGGTCGCTGGAGGGCGTCTGTTTTTTGCTCAGACAGGACGGGGTTAAAGGAGCCGCTGATTCGGGGGCTCTGGCGCACTCAGGCCGGGGGGGAGGGAGGGGCACGGAGTGCGGGGCGAGCCTGCGGTGGCAGAGGCCGGCGTGACGTTGCACCAGCCTGAGGCCCGCCATGCGTTCTCCCAGGGAAGTTGTCCCTGGATCCCGGGAACCTGGCAGTGGCGGGCTGCGCAGGCTCCGCGGAAGAGGGGTGTGGAGAGTGACCTGTGCTCGCACACAGGCCCCTTGGTGGCGGCAGCAGCAGCCTTAGCGTCTCCCGCCTGTCTCTGGGGTCCGCAGTTTTAGCCGCGGCTCGCGCCCGTCTCTGGGGTCCGCGCTTTTAGCCGCGGCTCGCGCCCGTCTCTGGGGTTCGCGCTTTTAGCCGCGGCTCGCGCCCGTCTCTGGAGTTCCTTTAAGCAGCGCTCTTAAACCCCTCTCTTTGCGCACCAGGAAACAAAGAGGGAAGAAAAAGTCTCTTGCCTCTTCGGCAGGTGCAGACTTTTCCCTGGACTCCCTCCCGGCTAGCCGTGGTGCACTAACCCCTTCAGGCTATGATCAAGCCGCCAACCCCAGTCCTCTCCCTGCGCTCCGTTCGAAACCGAAACCCGAGCCTCAGCTCGCAGCCCCGCCCGCCCCGGCGGGTGAGCAGACAAGCCTCTCGGGCTGGTGAGTGCCGGTCGGCACTGATCCTCTGTGCGGGAATCTCGCCGCTTTGCCCTCCGCACCCGTTGCTGTGCACTCCTCCGCGGCCCCGAAGCTCCCCCCTCCGCCTCCCGCAGTCTCCGCCCGCGAAGGGGCTTCCTAGTGTGTGGAAACTTTTCCTCCTTCACAGCTCCCTCCCACTGGTGCAGGTGCCGTCCCTATTCTTTTGTCTCTGTTTTTTCTTTTTTTCTTTTGCCCTACCCAGGTACGTGGGGAGTTTCTTGCCTTTTGGGAGGTCTGAGGTCTTCTGCCAGCCTTCAGTAGGTGTTCTGTAGGAGTTGTTCCACGTGTAGATGTATTTCTGGTGTATCTGTGGGGAGGAAGGTGATCTCCGCGTCTTACTCTTCCGCCATCTTCAAGGTCCCCCCCTGGACATAATTTTATACAATGGATAAGAAAAGGATATATTTTAATAACACATCAATATAACTCTTTTACAAACTGTTCTCTCTTACTTGAGCTTGTAACATTGAGCAAAAAACCAAAAATGCAAGAGAGAGTAAAAGGATCACTAAGTGAAAAACTGAATAACTGTGACCAGGTATACTTTTGAGTATTCCTTCATCAAAAAAGCTTCTGGGTTTCCCTGGTGGCGCAGTGGTTGAGAGTCCGCCTGCCGATGCAGGGGACGCGGGTTCGTGCCCTGGTCCGGGACGACCCCACATGCCGCGGAGCGGCTGGGCCCGTGAGCCATGGCCGCTGAGCCTGCACGTCCAGAGCCTGTGCTCCACAACAGGGGAGAGGCCACAACAGTGAGAGGCCCGCGTACAGCAAAAAAAAAAAAAAAAAGCTTCTGAAAACGACATCATGAGGACTATTTCCCAGCTTTTTTAGTAGAGCAGGGGGACAGGAAAGGGAAAAGTGACACAATAACCTGTACATGTATGTACACAACACCTATATAAAACTGAACTTTTTAACAGTAGGTTTTTAGATGCAGATAACCATTCCCATTCAATAATGGGATAACCATTCCTGGTCCATAATGTAAACCAATACCTATTCTACCAGAATTCTCATTATATTAAAATAAAAAAAGATGCCCATGATATTCAGGCATATTGGTGTATTCTCTACCTCCTTTCCCCAAAATGAAATGATGGTAATATTTCAGAAAACCAATACTGACCTAAAAAACCACATATTTAACATAACCTATTACACAACTACTGAGGAAGAAAAGTAATGGAAAAAAAATGCATTAAGTGATTCACTCACTCATTCAAGTGCTTAGGCACTGTGAACAACTTAGATGAGCTTCCCTGGCCTCATAGTAGTAGAAAAGGTAGGTATGAACAAATAATTACTTGTGTGATTTAATAGGACTCACCTAACTCACATTTAGAGAGCAGGGAAGGCATTCCTAAAAAACAAATTTAATTTGACACTTGAAGGATTAGTAGTAGTTTGCTAGGCCAGGTCAGAAGTGGAGGCAATATATCTGAGAGCAGCAGGTTTGAAGGGAGGAGATGAGGGCTAGCATAACATATTTGAGGAAGTGAAAAAAGTTCAGTATTACAGCTCTTTGACAAGTTTCAGTCTATGTGAAGAGGGAGGGAATCTTGGTTCACTCAACTGAAAGATATCTTAAAAGAAAGCAGCATAACGTCAATTCCATTACCGATTTCATGCCCTAGACAGTCAAAGTTAATAAATGGTAAATGGTATAAAAAGCATTTGGATGTGCTAATTAATGCTATGTTGTGGCTGAAAACTTGAAAGCAAATAATATTTAATCCACATGGATCCATCCAAGCCCTTTTAAAAATAATCCCAGTTTCATGAATATTAGCAGAAGACCAGGGTTTTTTCCCTAAAAAAATAAAAACAAATTTAAAGTCAAATGTTTAAAAGTGAAGCAAGTTTCAAATTGCTTCAAAGTTTGATTGCTTGCTAAAAAACATACCATTTACAAGAAACTTCCATAAAGATACATGTATTTGTAAACCATTAAGTGCTTCTCCTTTCAAAGGATACTTCAACATTACCCATATTCCCCAAACTCAAGTACTCTCAAGGCCATAAAGTACAAAACTAGGGGGTCAGGAAATAGACCTCTCCCATGGATACATTTTATTTACCTAATCAAAATATGAATGTTGAGAAAGAGGCACTTCAGAATTTGCTAAATGAAGGCTGAGGCCCTGAAAATAAATCATAAAGTTCTCCCTGCTTTTCTCAGGGAAATCTGCTGTTGAGATGAGCGCACTTGTCATTTGGAGAGACTGCTTAGACTGACCCCTCACAGGTAATAATGAAAGACAGAATGCCCTAGTTCTGAAATCCTACACACAATGGCCAAAATGGTTAGAAGTACAGAAACAGGTCTGACTTGGGCAGCACACATGCAAGCTCTAAATTCCTGGGCTAGATCAGCCCAGCCTTGCTGCCTGCCTGGCCCCAGGACCAGCCAAGATTCAAGGGGAAAGGTCTCTGGACTAATACTTTCCCACCTCTCTGGGAGAACTGAAACCTAAATCTCCTTTCTCCCTTCCTTCATTCTCCTGTGCAGTGGATAAGGCCCAGAGCCAGCCACCAAAGACCCAGGACAACAAGGTTAAACGAGGAAGGGAAAGTACACTTAACACAGCTCTTTTCAGATGGTTAGGGACTGGATTACCTCAGGACAGTGATGGCCTGGAACAAAGAAGAGCCTTCTCTAGGAGCGTTTTTTTTTTTTTTTTCTTTTTGAGAAGAAAAAGATGCCAGATGGCTAGTGCCAAATAGCATCTGATTCCAAAAGGGGGGTGCCTTGAAGAAGGAGCCATCTACATAGTTTAATCCCTGTCGTTAAACATTTCTTGGAAGGGCATTTCCTATTCATTGTAGTAGTCAATTACTACTGCACTGATCTGCAGTGGTTTTGTTGCCTATATTTTTAAAAAATTGAAAACATGTACCCTGTCAGCTATAACAGGGGCTTTTGTAGACTGGCTAAGGAACGTATATAGAACAGTTTATATGGGAAACTCCTGTTTCTGTCAAGTCAAACCTCTACCCTCTCCTCCTCCTCCAGGTCTCTTATCAGTACCAGGCCCACTCTCTAGCTTTACCTACTTTCTCATAGGTTATAGAGATTTGACCTGCTTTTCCTTCCTTTTTAAAAGCTGACACCACCTAGCATCCTGGCTTCCTACCTCTATTACCCCAGAAAACTGTACTATTCCTCTGGCTGGGGAAACATCTTAAACATGGGTAGAATTAGAGTAACAAGTATAGAGAGCCTAAGAGCAATTAGCTTATAAACTCAAGCTTTCAAAAATTCATGCCTGAAAGTAGAACTGTTTGTTTATGCCAACCAAATACCCTGGATATTCTGAGATTATTCAAATTTTTAAAATGGTCTTCGGTGGGACAGGGAGGGTAGGAGGGAGATGCAAGAGGGAGGGGATATGGGGATATATGTATACGTATAGCTGATTCACTTTGTTATACAGCAGAAACTAACAAACCACTGTAAAGCAATTACACTTCAATGAAGATGTTAAAAAAAAAGTCATTCTATTATTGCAGCATCCAAATATTTCTGTCAGAAAGCCACTTGGGTTTACAAAATTTGGTTTCTGTGTGCATGAAATACAATACAGCTCCTTTGGTCAAAGTAACCAAAACTCTACATGCTAAGGACTTCCAGAAGGTGACTAAAAATCATCATTTTTGATGGGCCACTGTACAGATCACCTTTACTTGGCTTGCTTTGAGACGTGGCAACTGAATTCTGAATATCAGGGACCCAGGCAATTATGACTAGAGTATTAAAGATTTATCCCCAAACTCTGGTTTATATTTGAGAGGTCAAGATTTCTAAAACTAGAACAACTTTTATATTAAATAAGTTACTGAGCCGTTTGCAAGGGGAACTTCGATGTACAACAAACTCGGCACAGAGTGTGTTAGAGGTGTAACTTTCTGGTCATTTGCTTGAATACCAGATTTCAAACCAATTTGTTTACGGTTACAGGGCACAGATTACTGCTAGGCTAGGGACCAACAGCTTACTGTCCATCTCAATTAGAAGCAGCAATGAGGCTGTTGAAGATCTAGAGCCAGATTTCATATTTTACCATCCATCACCTTTAAAAATTACAACCATAATTGATGATTCCACTAACTTCATTAGTACCATGCTAAACACTCACAAGGGAAAGTGCATGTTCTTATTCATACTCATTGTCTCCCCTTCCCCTCCTCTCTTCTTCTCCCCAACACAAACACACTTGAGTGTAAAGTAAAGCAAGTAACATTTGGCTTGGTTATGAAGTAACTGAGTTAGAACTAGAGTACTATTACTCAATTTCTGCTTTTAAAGCATATGTCAATAAATTATAATTCTGAGAATAAAACAATGTCTAGGTTCTAGAATGAAAAAGGAAACACGTAAGAAAGAGAAAATACTGAGTCTCTGAAGGGTCATTCTGTATCAATTTAATTTACTTTTACACTCAGGCAGTTTTAATAGCACAGAAGATTCAAACTGAATTTTTTTTTTTTCCCAAACTGAAATATTTCATGGGACTCTCAACTACTGGGTACCTATTTTGCTTCCAAGGATTCAACTGAATTCTCAATTGTCTTCCATTCATAAATATCACTCTAACAGAAAAAAGGAGATACTATGCTTATTAGCTGTCTTCTTTGAAACTGTCTCTTATCAGCAGAGGATTCACAATTGGGATGCATGTAATCACACCACCTTTTTCACATAAAGTATAACTCTTGAAACAGACATACGGCAAATGTCTTGTTTTTATCTCTTGGCATACAAATTACTATCAACTCCCACAAAACCTTTCAAAGACCCGTCATTAAAGTTTAACCACTTCATAAAGGTTTAAATCATAACAGATCTTAAACTCATAAGCCAAATAAAAAAGAGTGCCACTGCAGAATTTTCATGCCCCGTCCCAAATGATGACAAAAATTATTTTTAAAGGGGGGGGTTCTTAAAGGGGCATATTTGCATAGTACAGGGAATAAATCCTAAATTCTCTCACATGGATTTTACATGTAAACATTTTCTTTGTCAGTAGAATGCCTAAATTTTCAGTAATCACTTCTTAATGAATAGTTTAAAAACAAAACAAACAACAACAAAAATACTGAAATCAACTCCTCCTCAGTACTAGGACAGATTCAAAATTCTTTCTTGAAGTGTCTGGGATGGTCTGTATTCAGTTAGCTCTAATGTTTACTAGTTTTGTGGTCTCAGGCAAGTGAGTTAGCCTCTGTGAGTCTTATTTGTAAAAAGAGGATACTAATGTCTACCACACTGGGTTGTTGTCAAGATTAAATGAACTCCAGGAATAAATATCTAGCACAATCCAGGCACTTTTATTATCTCTCTTCAGGTGGATTAGGAAGACCTCTTTCTGGGGTGAAAATACAAGTGAGGCCCCTCAATCTCTAAAACGGAATGCCAGCTTGGCCATCTGATAACCTTGTCTCTAAAGCAACTGAATGGTAAATTAGGACTGCATCCTTTCATTGCCTCATCTGAGAGACAACAAAGATGTAGAAATATGCTGAGAAAATAAAGTTCATTATACAAATACAACTGACCTAAGAGATCCAAAGAATAAAACTGATCCTTTGCCCAGGTTCAAAGGCTGTTAGGAAAGTAATCATGTCCAAATGATTACCTTGCAATACAAAGGGTTTCTTCTCTCTCCCTTTTTAAATGTGATTGAAGTCTCCATTAATATTTTGATTTGAAACTATAATAATTTAAAATTTATACAACTATTCCAGTGAAATTAAAAACTCTGAAAAGTGTGTAAAGTCTGAGTTGTTATGGGAAGAATGGAGTGGAACACTCTTGCCCTTTTTAATTCCTTTGTCAAATAGAAACAGCTCTGATTCTGAATCACCAAGTCAACCCTCAGCTTCCTATATTACCAATGTCCTTCTACAGGGTGATTTACACCTCACTAAGGAAGTATGAGAGCTTTAGGGCCAGACTGTTTTTTATTACTTTTTATCTTGAAATAATTCCAAACTTACAGAAAAGTTGCAAAATTAGTACTAAGGGTTTCCATTTATCCTAAATCGAGATTTACCAATTATTAACACTTTTTTCTCTCTCTGCACATTTTTTCCTGAACCATTTGAAAATAAGTTGCAAACATGATGCCCCCTCACCATTAAATATTTAAGTGTGTATTTCCTAACAAGGTCATTTTCTTATATAACCATAGTACAATTATCAAGGTCAGAAAATTAACATTGATACAAATACTATTATCTAATTTATAGACTTGATTCTAGCTGGGATGCAATTTTGAAATACATATTACTAGCCTTTTATTTTTGCATAATCTTTGATCAAGGAATCATAATCGGGGTCAGCAAACTATAGCTGTTTTAAGAAAGTTTTATTGGAAAACAGCCACACTCATTTGTTTATGTATTTGTCTCTGGCTGCTTTAGAGTTAAAACAGCAGAGTTGAGTAGTTGCAACAGTTACTATCTGGCCCACAAAGCCTAGAGTATTTCCTATCTGGCCCTTTATAGAAAAAGTGTGCCAAACCATGACTTAAATGTGCATGAATATATACACACTGCCATTATAGATTTCTCTACAACACCAAAAAAATAGGAAAAAGTCTAAATGTTTATCAATAAATGATTGGTTAAATAAATTATGGTACCCAGTGGAATATCATGCAGATATAAAAACAATAATACATGTACATGGAGATAAAAATATGCCCTCAGTATATTGCTAAGTTGGAAAAAAAGTAGGTTATAAAATACACAATCTCATTTTATTCTTATTTAAAGAACCATACTTAGGGGCGGGACAGGAATAAAGACAGATGTAGAGAATGGACCTGAGGACACAGGGGCGGGAGGCAGGGAGGGGAAGCTGGGACGAAGTCAGAGTAGTAGCATTGACATATATACACTATCAAATGTAAAACAGATACCTAGTGGGAAGCAGCTGCATAGCACAGGGAGATCAGCTCTGTGCTTTGTGACCACCTAGAGGGGTGGGATAGGGAGGGTGGGAGGGAGGCACAAGAGGGAGGGGATATGGGGATATATGTATACATATAGCTGATTCACTTTGTTAGCAGAAACTAACACAACATTGTAAAGCAATTATACTCCAAAAAAGATGTAAAAGAAAAAAAAAAGAGAACCATAAACATACCTCATGAATAGTGTGTGTATACTTGAAAGTTCTTCTGAAAAGTTATTAGTGGTTTCTCTGGATAGTAGGATTATGGCTGACTTTTGCAGTTTTCTTTATAGCCTTCTGAATTTATTTTTAATATGGGCAAAAAAAGAAAGCTCATACCAATTTCCAAACATATATCACTTTTATCTTATAGAAATTACTGATTTTACTGTTAAAATATGCAAGTATCCTCCAATTTCACAAATGAATGTATCACCACAAAAACTAAAACTCTGCTTCATGATAGCTACTTCCTTATGCTCAATGGTTTCTTACTTAGACTTCTGACAACATTCTCAGTGTTGATCAATTTATGAAAGATAACTCACACATCATTTAGAAAACAAGCCATCTGTCTATACTCTAAGATAATCACTTGATAACCTTTAAAGAAATATAATGTTTGACCCAGAAGTAGTCTTTTTTTACAGTGATTAATAAAAACACTATCTCTTTCAGTATAGAGCATACTATTTATATATAAACAGCTTTCAAATATAACCACATATTTGCCTAGTACAATCCAGTATCAATGTAATCAACATGCTTACAAATGGGAAACGCAGCTGTCCCTAAACCCACTTTAAATGCTATTTATGGTCAATATTTATGTGGAGAAATACACAACACCTTATGGAAATACTCATTTAACAGGGCACATGTATTAAGCATTGTTGTTGCTGCCCTTTCCAGTTGGCTGTTTGAAGATGATAACACAAATTTCAACCTGGTTTTACTTTTGGCCTATGCATCTTAAAGTACCTTCAATAAGTAAATGATAAACTTCACATTTATACTAAAATGCAAAAGTGAGTGCTACTACTTCCTATATGTTCTAAAATTATATTATTATGGACATCTAGACTTTTTATACTGTGCTATGACATTAACGCTCTTTATTCCTAAGAAGTTCTTACTTGTCTTAAACCTTCCTGAAATTTAGAAGTTTGTCAATGCTTTACCCTCAGCTGAGATGGGCAACAGCTAGTTGATCTCTATCCTTCTTATAATAGCCTTTAATAAACTTGCTGAGGTTCTTAAAAGTCACCATTTGAAACTCTTGTCTTAAAACAACACTATCCTTTGAGGAAGCTATTTCCTTGTCCTCCTCCCCTTGTTATAGGAAGGTTTTAAAAGGGAGAGGGGGATTTATAAGGATATATAAAATATCAGATAGCACTAAAAACACTGGAGCAAAAGAGGTGGCATTTGGGTCAAGTTCAGTAATAATAGTTACTGTTACAGTTACCATGATACTGGGCTAAGTGTTTAACCATTACTACTATCTCTTTTTTAGAGATTATGAAATAACTTGTTCACAGGCATAGAACTTGAGTGGAAGAGCTGGACCTGAAGCCACCATTCATGGAGATGGTATAGCAATGAAGAATACCGGCTCTGGGTGTGCAGACTGCTTTTACCACCTGCTTAGCTGGATGATCTGGGTAGGTTACTTTCTCTCTGTGTCTCAGTTTCCTCGTACATAAAATGGAGATGATAATAGTGCCTATTCTCATGGAGTTGTTATAAGCATTAAATGGTTAATGCATATATCTTAAAATCCTGAGAGGCACACAGAAATCACTCACATCTTGTTATTGCTCCTAAATATCACTGGACTGAAAGCACGTGGGCAAAGGAATTGTATACACTGCAGAATCTCTGACAAAACCTCTCTAACACTTTTCTAAATTGTTTAATTCCTAGTTCTGTATCCTGCATCTGAGTGTATGACTCAGAAAATGAGCTATGTGGCTAAATGGATTTCTACGGTAAGGTGCTACTGTGCCTTGAATAGGAATGTTTTAGTTCATGACAAAGTATGAACTTAGTGAATCAGTTTTACTTGGATTGCAGTGAACTGGAGGGTTCTAAGAAACAGAATGTTTAAGTTTCATTAAAACCAACGTTTAAATTTCATTAATATTATTTCCTTAACTTGTTCTCAAAAGCTCTTTCAAAAACAATATTTAGATTCTTATTATTCTTTTGTGAAACCATTCTGCTTCTCTTTATCCTACTTGAAAAAAGAAATCTAAAAACAGAGCATATACCCGAAATAAAGTGTTCAACTTACCAGATACTAAAACTTTCATCAACAGCACTGAAAATATTAAAAACAAACAAATGAAAATGAATAATCAAAGCAGCACATAAAAAAAAAAATCCATCTCTGGACTTTTTTTTTTTTTTTTTTTGTGGTACGCGGGCCTCTCACTGTTGTGGCCTCTCCCGTTGTGGAGCACAGGCTCCGGACGCGCAGGCTCAGCGGCCATGGCTCACGGGCCCAGCCGCTCCACGGCATGTGGGATCTTCCCAGACCGGGGCACGAACTCGTGTCCCCTGCATCGGCAGGAGGACTCTCAACCACTGCGCCACCAGGGAAGCCCTCGACTGACTTTTGACCATCACTGTACCTCAACTTCAACACATCCAGAATGAGATCTCCTTCCTCTTCTTCCTTCTCCCTCCTCATGGCTCTCATCTTTCTGGCTTCCTCTCTCATTCTCCAAAACCCCCTCCATTTCCAGTGGTATCCAAGCCACAATGATTCTATTTTCCATTTTCACCACCATTCTGTTTCAGACCTTCATTACCCTTCACCTCTTCTATTTCAAGTCTTCCCCTTGTCAAATCACCCTTGACTTTACCCATTTGCTGCCAGATCTAGTAAACATCTTACTACCTACTATATGCCAGATATATGCTGGACATTTTAATATACAGAGTCTCATTTATCCCTTATACAACCATGTGAAGCACTATCATTCCCATTTTATAGAGGAATAAAATACTTGTGGATGAGATAGTTTGGGGACTGTCAATAAATGAAATATCCTTCTGTCAATAAGTGAAATAGCTAAGTCTCAAAGTGAGAGCCAAGTCTGCCTAAAGCAAGATTGTGATGAGATTACTTTCATTTTAAAAGCCTCCATAACTGCTAACTGTCTGGGAGTAACAGCCAAACTTCTTAGGCTGGTATTTAAAGCACTTCTTTAATTGGACAACATGGTCCAATCCTTTTACTCTTGTTTTGCATGATCTTCCAGCATTATCATACTCTTCAGCCAACCTGGATGACTCAATGTACCCTAAACATACTCAAACATTCATACTCTTTATTTGGGTTTACCCCATGTTTTCCACCTTGAAATGCCCTCCTTACTACCATTTTAAAATCCTATATATACCGTGAGGCTTGGCTCAAATGTCACCTCAAAATATTTTTTCCTGGTTTTTCCAAAAGAATGCTATCTCCCCTTCAATGGAACCTCATAGTACTTTATTATGAAACTCTCTTAGAGTATTCATATGCTATAGTAATATTGATGCTCATCACACTGTTGATCTTATTTCCTCCTCCTTGAAGGAAGGGACCACATTCTCATTGCCTTGCACCTCATACTCAGTTTCTTCTTTCTCATACCCAGTGCCTTACACTGACTTGATTTGGAGACACTTCTATATTTTAACCTAAGTTTCTACTCTTTTCACAGAATTTCACAATTATATTAAACACACTTAGAAAATATGAGACAGAAAACTGCATCCCTCATTTCTAACCAAGATGAACTTTAAGAGTGGAAATGCTGAATAGGATTTACTACTAAAGCTCAAAGGCATTTAGTTTATTTAAGAAGCCAAATTATAGAACATTACATATGGCTAAAATTTCATTGGGTCCCTACTGTATTCGCAAATGTTATCAAATGGAACTAAACCAGGGTTTTCATAAAAACTGACATTTTAAAAAAAGCTTTATTTGCTTTAATCTTTCTCTTCCTTTGACAAGATTAAGACTGTAAATGGCAAATGGTTAAATAGGAGCACCAAATAATACTATCTGCAAGGCATCTGGCCTTAAACAAACACACCAAAATGCCAACTCTGAAGCATCTAGCCTAATGTATTTATAAATTTGTCTGTCTCTGATGTTCTTACTTGAAACCACAGTTCTTTAGGGAGTTCTTTGAGACTCTTTGTATGTACACTCAATAATTCATGGACAAATATCATTCAGCAAGAACTTCTAAAACTCTCCAAAACTAAAAGGGAAGTAAGGCAAGTAAAATTTTAGATCCCACAGTCATTTTATTTAGGCTATGCTGAACTACACGCATTGGGTAAGAAGTTCTTCTGATATTTTAAATAATGCCATTATACCATTATGTACCATATTTGTAAACTCCTTACTCTAAAAACCAGGCTTTTTATACAGAAGGAATACTGAGCAGTAAATCTAATTTTGTGGACCTCCTCAACCTAAACATTTTTATTTGCTTAAACCATACAACAGAGACAGCCCTGAAGGAAGAAAACAGACAGAAATGTGACTATGTCACGCTGAAAGTTTGGAAGAAAAAAGGTTAAGGGTAAATGGAGGCTCATAGCTAAACAGACAGCTTCAGTGTTCCCAAAAACATTTACTGAATACCCACTAAATGCCAAGTGCTGAAAGCAAAAACAATCATGGTATCTGCTGTAAAGGAAGATACTGGCAGAGATAACCCCAATCAAATTATCATACAAATATAAATGAAAACTCCCAACTGTGATAAATATTACCAAAGAGTTTCATGCTCATTAGGAAAAGTTTCCCAGAGAAATGATGATTGGTTGGTGAGTCAGTTAGGGACTGATAAGAAGGCAGACACACATAAATATCTGAAACAGAAGGACTTTAAATGGAGGAAATGGCTACTCAGTGATGGAAGAACTGAGAACCAAACAGGAGACAGTGAAGCAACTCTGTCTCAGATAGTCACTACCACCCTTCGGCTGGAAGGACAGAGGGAAGTAGTAGTATTAGGTGAGGCCAGGGGCTGGAGCATCAAGCAGAAGCTGGAAGCATGGTGAGCCTGTCCTGTGAGAAGTATGGAGCCATGAAGGCCACTTATCCTCCCCTCCCTCCTCCCAGGACATTCATTGAACAACTGCAACATGCCAGGAATTCTACTAGGTGCAGGACACATAGCATAAATAGAATATAGCATATTTGTGCTCCTGCAAAGTCTATCAGCAAGTACGTAGTACGCAGTATTACCAAAGACCTTTTAAGTGCCCTTCTTTTAGCATTTAGCATGTAATTATCATTAGCGCTATGAGATTTATCTTCATAGACCCAGAGACTTAGTTCCTTGCTCCGTAAATCTGTTGATCATTCTATTGTTTACTTTTTATATTTATATGCTTCTGTTAATCATTCACCCACCTTTGTCTTTTCAGCTGAAGAACATTAATTTTTTCCCATCCATTTATCTTTATATGGCTATCTCATTTCCATATAAAGTTCAGTTCTTTCTCCCCACCTTATCTAGCAATTATAAATTTCTTGTATTATAGAAACCAGAAATGTACAAATAATTTATTCTCTCTGAGAACTTCATAGTTTTAAAATAAGCATATTCATTTTGTGACACCCACTCTAATGAAAAGTTGTCTTGTTTTGGAGGTACAATGATATACTGTCTATTTCTTTAGGGACCCTAGATCTCACATATTTTAGGCAGTTTGGAATTCTTTCTTACATATTTGTCCTGAGAGAGCTTTCTCAATTTTGTACCTTTTAACTTGGCATGTTTTATCGACAGAAGTTTAATGACATGTGCAAATCTGAATATTACATTGTACGTTGCTCCTTCTACATCTGTGCTGTCTGATACAGTCACCACTAGCCACATGTGGCTGAGCACTTGAAGTGTGGCTAGGATGAATTGTGATGTGCTATAAGTGTAAAATACGCTCTAGATTTCAAAGACTATTAAAAAAATCTCCTTAATTTTTATGTTGATTACATGTGAAAATAACAATATTTTAGGTGTATGGGTCAAATAAAAGATTACTAAAATTGTTTACTTGTGAATTTCTACTTTAAAAAATGTGGCTGGAAGAAAACTTAAAATTACCTAAGTGGCATTTTATTTCTATTGGACAGTGCTGTTTTAGATCGTTTGTGAAAACTGATCAAAGTCCTGGACTCAATCATTCAGGATATCACACCTGGTCATTTTTACCCCGTTTCCCCTATCCTTAATGCAGATCTATCTGTGACAAAATATTCTCCTAGTAATTAGATGATTTGGGAACCTCTGGTATGGATCTTCATCAAAAGCTTTCTGAAAGTTAAGAATGCATTTACTGTTTCCATTTCTTCTATATGCTTGTTTGGCATCTTCATATTAGACAGGAAAGATTTCCCTATACATTGTATTTTCTCCAAAATGACTACTTTCCCTCTACCAAATGTTTCCTGTATTCAGTGGCCCTAACCTCTACTCTGGAAGTAAAGGGAGACTCACTGAACTCTATGATAAGGCATATTATCAGGCTCAATCTTTGGCATTTAAACATGGCTGATCTTATTATGAAGGCCTTTCCACTCAAATTCCATCTCCCCATAGTTTCAGAGCCTTCCTTGCCTCTGCTCTAAAATGATTCCACTAACACCATTCCCAAATTGTCTCCTAATTATCAGAATACCACACACAGTCTAGTTTTGTTCGAGGTAGTGGGATTTAAGGGAGCAAGTACAGATCCTATGGGCAAAAGACTCTGGCTCTTTGTATACGGTAAAAGTATCAATATTTCATAGACTCTTAAGTATTACATATGTGACATATTTGGTTCAAATGTCTCTTTCCCTACACTGACAGTTCTTAGAAAGTAGGCATCATCTCTTCAAATGTCTAATTGTAAGGGTATGTTTAAAAGAAAATGGAAGGGAACCTGATATAAATTATTTATTTCTCAGAATCAGATCCTTTCAAAAAATGAGGTTTTGGGACTTCCCTGGTGGCGCAGTGGTTAAGAATCCACCTGCTAATGCAGGGGACACGGGTTTGAGCCCTGGTCTGGGAAGATCTCACATGCTGTGGAGCAACTGGGCCTGTGAGCCACAACTACTGAGCCCACGTGCCACAACTACTGAAGCACACGCACCTAGAGCCCGTGCTTTGCAACAAAGAGAAGCCACCTCAATGAGTAGCCCCCGCACTCTGCAACTAGAGAAAGCCTGCATGCAGCAACAAAGACCCAACGCAGCCAAAAATAAATAAATAAATTTATATATATTAAACAAATGAGGCTTTGATAGGGAAGCAGCAGTACAGAGAAGGAAAAGTACCACTCAAATAAAACAAAAAGATAAAGTCTAGACTCTAGATAATTCTTCTGACTTCATAATTTTGGGTGCAGTAGACCCTATCTAAAGCCCTTCTTATAGCAGTGCCCAATTTCAAGTTGCCAGCTGACACCATACAACCCTCTGAAAGGAATACGTTCATTCTGATTAAGAGCTCCAAATTATTATTTATGGACTCTCCCCAAGTTGTTTGCTGAATGCTTTTCAGGAATTTATTACTTCTTATTTTTCAGACAGATCTGAAATATGACATTTCCTAATGTCTTTAACCATAGTTCCCTCTGGTACCTGCATACTGGGCTACATAAGACATGAAGTGCTTCTACTTCTTTTTACAATGAACACATGACTGTTCCAGGATCTCTCTTTTGTCCAACTAATATATTCAGGGAAGATTCTTTTTTAATTCATCTCCACTTCAAAGGAAGAAATCGATATTCTTCCTTCCTCTTTGACAGTGACATATTTATGCCAATGGACTGACTTAATAAGTTAGATTTTTAGCTTTCTCTAATTAGAGAAGGAAAGACTTGACCCTTACAAAGGACAATTGCTATCAAGTAAGTGTCTGAGTGCATACTGTGATAGGGTGGAAGGAGAGGGAATAGGGTTAGTATCAAAAAATGTACATTAGGGCTTCCCTGGTGGCGCAGTGGTTGAGAGTCCGCCTGCCGATGCAGGGAGAGCGGGTTCGTGTCCTAGTCCGGAAAGATCCCACATGCTGTGGAGCGGCTAGGCCCGTGAGCCACGGCCGCTGAGCCTGCGTGTCCGGAGCCTGTGCTCCGCAACGGGACAGGCCACAACAGTGCGAGGCCCGCCTACCGCAAAAAAAAAAAAAAAAAAAAAAAAAAAAAAAAAAAAAAAGAGTACATTAAAAAGCTTGTTTTTAAAATTAAAACTCTTTTCATAACTCCTTTTATTCAGAATGGAGAACAAGGGGAAGAACTAGACTGAACAGCTGGGTGCCAAAAGGCCCCCAGTCCTTTTTCCTCTACTCCAGAACTCCCGGATTCGGAGGTTCCACAGCTCATATTCATGGTGCCTTCTTCTCTTCTCTCCAAATGGCCTCAAGAATTCCAGGTTGCATCAAGAATAAAACAATGTTTGAAGACTCCAGTGACAGTGGGCATAAATGATGGAAGAGAAGACATGGATGGTACAGGCAGGATAGTTGAGAGAGAGTAAAAGAAAAGAACATTTACTGATAACCTATTTTATGTCTGGGGCTAAGGGTAAAGCAAGTGGGTGGTCAAAGATGAGGGAACTCCAACTCTGGGAGGGTAAGACTCAGGATCTCTCGCTCTTAAAAACTATGTGTGTCTATGTGACATTTATGAGATCTGTTTGCTTTACCATGCATATAATAATGATTATATATACTCAATATGTTTAATATATGTCAGATTAATTTTATTGTGAATGTTATTTGATAAGTACTATAAATTGTAGAGTTATACATTTGTTTTCATAGTTTCCTACTGAAATATCATGGCCTGAAACTTTTTTAAAATCTGAAAACTCCTTGAATTTTCTTCCTTAGTGAAAGGGAAGCAAATTATCATCTACAAACCTGCATAATGCAACAGACTGAAATAAATCATAAAGTGCCCTGTCTCTTTTGGTGTAGGTAAACATATTTTTAGTATTGGCCCTCTCATCTCTTGCAAGATGATCTTATAATTTTTGTTTAAGCCTAATTTCTAATTTATTTGCTATCAAATCTTATGGGATTATCATGAGGAATCTTCCTTATTTATTATTTTTAAGGAACAAACACTACCACAAAGTACCTCATTTACCCTATGAGCTCTTTCATTGTGCAAATGAGGTAATAAGCAGGGCACTGACCTAAGTGTCTGATTTTGATCCAAACTTTCCTCAGATATCTAATAAATAGGAAGTAGGTTCTATGCAGGGTATTTATTAAATTCTTCTTTTCAACTATTCCCTGATATCCCAATTCAAGAAAAATTCCATTAAAAATAAAAAGTCATCAAATAAATTTGAATTTTTCTTGTGGCAAGACTGTGGACTGGCCTCCTAAAAGGCATTCGTAACTCTTTTTCCCTTGCCTTCTACCTCTACTAAGGCTGAAAAACTAAAATGATTCCCCATACTTCCTTACTGCTGGGGGAGGCCACGTGATTTAGTTCTAGCCAATGAGATATAAGTGGAACCTCTAGGAAAGCATTTAAAAAAACCAAAACCTGGCTGACATGTCTCTTTGGCATGCCTTACGCCTCACCCTTTTTCTTGAAAGATGAACCTAGCGGTACATTAGCCATCTTGCAACCGTGGAGACAAAAACCCTGTGCTATGGATGATGGAGGAGAAAGCCAATAAAAGCTATGCTCCTTGACTACAATACTGCTGAGCTGCCATACTAACCCAGGGCTTATCACACAAGACAGATAATTCCTTTTCCTGCTTAAGCCACTATTCATTAGATTTTGCTAGGACTTGCAGCTATTGCATTACAACTGTTCCATCTCCACACCTGCCCAACACATCTCCACCCCCACCCCATATTTGTGAAAATACTACAAATAAAACTTTCCATCTATTATTGATCTTCCCTAATTTAACAGCATGATAAGGTACATTATGCTTTAAAAAATGTCTGAAAAACTCAAAGGCATATTTAAAATACGTAATTAATTTTTCTTTCATTCTGCATATTCATTGAAATTGGTGGCTAACTTCACTTAATAAATTTCAAAATTAAAAAAACGGATTTAAACCTTAATTATTATTATTTAAATTTTATTTATTTTATTTAATTTATTTTATTTTTGGCTGCATTGGGTCTTCGTTGCTGCACGCTGGCTTTCTCTAGTTGCGGTGAGCAGGGGCTACTCTTCGTGGCAGTGCGCGGGCTTCTCATTGCGGTGGCTTCTCTTGTTGCGGAGCACAGGCTCTAGGCGTGCGGGCTTCAGTAGTTGTAGCACATGGGCTCAGCAGTTGTGGCTCACAGGCTCTAGAGTGCAGGCTCAGTAGTTGTGGCACACGGGCTTCCCGGACCAGGGCTCAAACCTGTGTCCCCTGCATTGGCAGGCGGATTCTTAACCACTGCCCCATTAGGGCTTCAGGGAAGCCCTAAATCTGAATTATTTATTTATACAAAGATAGATTCTAAACTCAAATACTTTTTAGCATACTTATTTTTTTAATGATGTACTTTTTTGCTAGCCAAATTTGCAATGTATCTCAAATTATCAAATCCTATTCTGTAATGCTTTGTGTAATCTTGAGAAACACTCTAATTCTCCTCCCTAGAGTTATTAAATTCAGACATATGTAATTTAGTGCCTGGAGACACTTCAGTGCTGCTGACATTTTTGACACCAGATGTAATTAGTAACCTAGAATTCCTTCTCCAAAACTACCTATGACATATGCTGAGATCTAAAATTATGACTCCAGATTAAAGTCTTACTAACCTTTGCTACAAAATATTAAAGCTATCTAATCTCATATTTTTGCAAGTATAATAAAGGAAACTGAAAATGCCAATAGCAATGGCAAGTTATGACCATTTCATACGAAGACAAAACAATACTGCTTTTTCATGTATTTATTTATTTCAGAACAAATTATAAAGCTGGTTATTTTCTCTGAGGAGTTGATCCAAACTGCTTGAGATGTAACTTAAAGGTGGCATGAACAACCATGAGAGAAAGGGGAGATTTTCCTAAAAAAAACTATTTTGACCCTGTCATTCCCATGCCCCAAATCCTATTCTCCCAGCTACTGTCATACATTCAAACTCTGGGGGTCAGCCCATCCTCCCTTTCCAGCTTTACTTCTCACTACTTTCCCATACTCATTAAAATTACTCTATTTATTCCAAAAGAATTTCACACTGCTCAATTTTTTATATAAGAATGTTCACAATTATTACATGGAGACATTGGAAACAATTTAAAAGTCAAAGCGGCATCCAAAAAAATACCACATAACCATTAAAAGTCATAATTTTTGAGAGCATGGCAATATGCTTATGTATCTATTTAAGACAACTGTAACTATTTTTTTTCTTTTTTTGTAACTATTTTTTAAAATGCTATGAAGAATAACAGACTATCCCAGAAATACCAAAAAGCACATTAATACTACTATAAAACAGCTAGGTAGTAAGTACAGTTCAAAAGTACCTATTCACCAGTATAATGAAGACATAATAGAGAGTTTTCCTAAATACTGGCTACAAATAATAATCATTAGGATTTGCTATACTGCCACTAAGAGTTAAATGTGATAGAAACAGCTTAACATCTAACTTATTAAATACAGCTTTAAAGAACACAACTATAATTTATTCCTGCAAAAAACTACTGACGTGCTAAATAGATCTTACCTTAAAACAGACTAAAAGCAACTCTGGAGAGGTCTGGGGGGGTCCCAAAATCACTCTTGGAATTTTATTATTACCAAACCCTAAGATGGTGTGAAAAAAAACTCGAACGAACTTTTTGGCCAGCCCAATATTTCAGTATATGTTTAATAAATTAAATAAATTTTCTTTAAAAAAAAAGCCTGAGGATCCCTTTAGGACACTGATTTTTTTTTTCTTCCCTATTTCAGCCATAAAATTCTGGGATTCTATTTTCATTGTGAAACTTCATGGGCTTAATAAAGAAATTCTGTAGACAACATCTTGATAAATGCTCTAAAATCTTTAATAGACAACTAGATTTATGCAAATTCCAAGAAGCACAACATAACTGCTATTAAAATTGCTATGCAGAATATTAAGAAAACACCAACTCAACTTTGGTTGAGTTGTTTGGTTGTTGGTTATTAGCTCAACAAATTAGCTAATAACTAGTGACAATTTTTACTCATTTAGGAATCCAAAGAACCCAAACAAGTCCAATTAAAACACGTTGAGAGGGCCTTTCCTGGTGGTGCAGTGGTTAAGAATCCGCCTGCCAGTGCAGGAGGCATGGGTTCAAGCCCTGGTCTGGGAAGATCCCACATGCAGTGGAGCAACTAAGCCTGTGGGCCACAACTACTGAGCCTGCGCTCTAGAGCCCATGCGCCTAGAGCCCATGCTCCACAACAAGAGAAGCCACCGCAATGAGAAGCCCGTGGCGCAGCAATGAAGAGTAGCCCCCACTCGCTGCAACTAGAGAAAAGCCTGCATGCAGCAACGAAGACCCAACACTGCCAAAAATAAATAAATAAAATTTTAACAAAATGTTGAGAGTAAAGCACTGTTTTTGTGTATTTTTAATTATAGCACTTAAAATATTTTAAAAGCCTTTACATTTTTTTCAAAGTCTTGCAATTTAGGTGACAGTTTCTTTTGAGAGAGATCAAAAAGGAAACTGGAACTCTAAGTCCTTCACACACCAAAAGTATGTCCCAAATCCATTCTCTTCTTTCCATTTCCTTGGCTACCACCTAGTTAAAGTAGCCAACAACCTCCCCCTAAATACCTCCTAACTGATCTGATCTCTCAGGTTTACCCCATCCTCCTATAATCCTTTCTCTCTACAGGCAGACAATTATCAAACCTCTTCCCTATGACAGCACTACAAAAACAGGGTCTCTTGTCTTGAACTGTTTCCCCAGCATCTAACACAGTGCCTGGTACAAAGTAAGTGCTCATGAAATATCTGATGAATGAATGAATGCCCTGAATTTACATGCTTTCTAAGGTGTTCAGAATCATTTCCTTCTGATTCCACAATTATGAAACAAGTTATAAAAGTTTTTTTTAAAGTTATAAAAGGAAAGTTATAAAGTTATAAAATTTAAAGTTATAAAGGAAAAGTTTTTAAAGTTAAAAAGTTACAAAAGGCAAAGTTATAAAAGGAAAATTAGTTAGACAAGGTTTCTTATGCAAGCAATTAATACTATAGTTTTACATGATTCATTTTATTATGGATATATTGCAACAAGACAAATAAGAGCTATTCATAATTATTTGCATATGACCAAAAATAACTCTAGGATACAGAAATATTAATAAAATAACACTTATAGAATATAAACTTTATACAGATGTAAAGCTATGCAAATCTATTTACCGTCTTAATAGAACTCCTTTGTTTTTCTTCCCAAAGGCCACTGCTCAGCTCAAGTGTGCAATGAATATTTGCCTCTCTGTCATAGGATCCAAAAATAAGTAACCTGCAGTATAAAATAAAACAAGGGGACTATTATACCAATTATATGTATTAAACTTTTTCTTTCTGATCGTTATACTAAAAAGTAATAAATTACTCTGTTAACAGAGGAAAAAATTTAATTAAACACTTTGTATACCCTCTACTGGAAAAGTAAAGCTAAAAATTAGGTGAAATTCTAGGACAAGCTGTTATTCAGCAGCTAAATCAAAGAAATAGAAAGTAGTATCTATTCATGAGGTAAACAAATTGACCAGATATCTATACACAGTAGCAAAAGCTATAGATTTTCAAAGCAGCTATAGATTTGAATTTAAAAAATAAGTTGCAGTGTGATACATATATACAGTATGATACCATATCTGTAAAAATTAAACACAAAATAGTACAGTATAGTTGCTATGAACACACACACATACACGTACATCTCTACCTACTAATGGGACCTTGGGCAAATTATTTAACTTCTCTAAACCCATCTCTTCCTCTGGAAAATTCAGGCCAAAAATAAAACTTACCTCTTAGAGTTGTTGTGAGAATAAAAGACAATGCATATAAGGCATTTAGCATAGTGTCTAGCAAACAGTCAGTGCTCAATAAATGTTTATTATTTCTATTATCTTGAAAATAACTGTCAAGGAATAACTGTATCACTTAATTTTACTGTTTAATATTCAGATCTAAAAAGGAAATCTTGGGTCAAATCTTGAGATGACATAAAGCAGTTTTTCTTATTGAAGGAAAAAACTGTTACCCACATGCTCAACTTCTATATTATCTATCTTCTAAGTCAGAATGTAAGTCTGCCAATGTTTTTAGGAGTAAGTTTTAGACTATCTTTAGCATTAATCAACATTTTGACTGCTACTCTATTACTTTATCTCTACACGAAGATCATAGGGATAGGAGTGAGATAATGAAAGAAAAGTGGTTAAAAGACCTTAGAGTAATAAGAGAAAATTGTGTCCTAAGGTTGGAGAACTCAAGCAAATCATGTCCATACCTCACAAACTGGTTTCATAACCTGAAAAGTCAGAATAAACTCATGGCAAAGAAAAGTTCATAAAATTAAATAATTTTTAATCTGAAAGGCAATTTAAACTTACTGCTCAACAATTTACTGCCAAGAGCATTAAGAAGATTCATAATTATAAAATTCTAAGTTTAGGAAAATGAGAATTTTCATTCATCAAAGCTCTGCTGCCACCATGTGTCCAAAAGAGCAAACTACCTAAAGGCCTTTACAGTCATGCAGAGAAGGCTATGCACCAGCTAGTACTCTCAAATTCTCAACAGATATTACAGGATTCAGGAATAAGAAAGCATAATGCTTGGAATCTCCCTCTGAAATCATAAGTCATTGTATATTTTTCATAACACCTTTTTTTACATTTTAAAAACGCACAACAAAAATTAACCTAAAATAAGTCACAGACCTAAATGTCTAATAAGAAAACATAGAAGCCAATCTTTGTGACCCTGGATTAGGCAATGATTTAAGATAGGACACCAAAAGCACAAGTAACAAAAGAAAAAATAGGTGAATGGGACTTCACTGAAATTAAAATTTTTGTGCTTCAAAGGATACCACCAAGTAAGCAAAAAGACAATCCACAGAATGGAGAAAATATGTGCATATCATGTATCTCGTAAGGACCTAGTATAACCTAATTTAAAAATGGACAAAGAAAATGAATAGACATTTCTCCAGAGAAGATATGCAAAAAGCCAATAAGCACATGAAAATATGCTCAACACCGTTAGCCATCAGGAAATGCAAATCAAAACCACAATGAGCTACCACTTCAAACCCACTAGATGGCTAATTAAAAAAGAGACAATAACAAGTATGGGTGAGGATGTGGAGAACCTAGAATCTTCACACATTGCTGGAGGGGTTGTAAAATGATGCAGCCACTTTGAAAATTATTTTGGCAGTTCCATAAAAAGTTAACATAGAGTTAACATATGACCTAGAAATTCCACTCCTAGGTAAATAACCAAGAAAAATGAAAGCATACATTCATACAAAATTTGACATGAATGTTCATAACAGCATCATTCATAATAGTCAAAAAGTGAATACAACCCTTATGTCCATCAGCTCATGAACAGGTAAATAAGACGTGGCATACACATACAATGGAATATTATTTGGCAACAAAAGGAAATGAAGTAATGATACCTGCTACAATATGGATGAACCCTGAAAACAAGCTAAGTGAAAAAAGCCAGTCACAAAAGACCACATACTGTATGAAATGTCTGGAAATGGGCAACTTTATAGAGGCAGAAAGTAGACTATTGGTTATGTAAGGGCTGGGGGAGGAGGACTAGGGGGATTAGGAATTGACTGTTAATGAGTATGGAGTTTTTTTGAGAGGGACAAAAATGTTCTAAAATTAGATTGTGATGATGGCTGTAGAACCCTTTGAACATACTACATACAACACACTGAATCATATACTTTAAATGGATAGATTGTATGGTATGTGAATTATATCTCAATAAAGCTGTTTAAAGAGAAAAAGAATAATAAGCGTTCATTAGGGTTATATCAAAAGTCTCAGAGATTTGTTACAAAAAGATATAATAATAAATGCTTGTTTTATTGTTACTATGAATCAATACACTGCAATAAGATTATGTATTTCGATAAAATATAAAATGGATTTTTATCTGATGCTGACATTTGATAACAGAAAATATTAAAAGAAGGGTCCCTTAAAATAAATTCCAAATAAAAATCATTTAAAATATTGAAATACCACCAATATTTAACATTTAATAGTTATCATTCTTAACAATGAAATTTTAAAGTACATAAAACATTATCTACCCTATCAGATAGCCTTGATCTTTGTTTTGTGACAAATATTCCAGATACAGAAAACTTTCATTTTAAAAGCAACTGATCAACTATTAAAAGTACTTCCAAAAACACTTTTAGGTTGGGTTGTTAGGCTCTATGTTGCTTCAGATGTTTATTTCTTTTCTTAAGGATGAAAATATTTTGTCTGATTACCCTGAATTTAATTTTGCCATCGAAATAGATACTGCATTTATTAATTCTGATTTTAGATCAACTTCTGATTCTATGTCAGAGCACTCCACAATACTCACTTCTACTCTTTACATTTCTTCTGTTAAGGTAGTTACAAAGATCTGTAGCCAATGGTGAATATTCTGGAAAAACTGAGCAAACATTACTAGTACTCTAGAAAAGCTAACAACACTACACTAAAGCATGTGTCATAAATGCCAATTTAGTAAGGATCTATTTTGCTTAGAAAACTTATTTCTTTTAAAAAAGTATTATTTCTTAGGATCTGTATAAAGTATACTGTGTGTATAAACATCTTAATACTTATTTTGTTTGCAAGAATGACCCACCATTAGCAACAGACAGGGAAAAAGAGATACCTGAGACTGACTGCTTAGATTGACTGTTTCTCTCCTACAAGCACCAGATCTGGTTCCCAGGACAAAATTCCTATGTTAGCGTTTCCTGAACCTGCTTTTGACTTGCAATCAGTGGATTCCTTCAACTACTAATGACTCTATGTTGATTAAGATTTAATCCTTTTAGAAGAATAATAATAGTATCCCCCATTTTTCTGATTTCTTGACTGATATCTTGACTGATTTGGAAAAACATATAATTTTCTAGAGAAATGCCAGAAAGGAGTTTCCAGTGTACTACTAGTACCAGCCAACTGGGTGAATTAAGAAGGCATTTGCTTTAGTTTACATAGAACATTTAAAACAAAAGTACCCACTTTCATTGTACATCTACAATTCAGTCTTGAGTTAAACAAAGGTTTACTATTCAAATTATATAATCACCAGAAACAAGTAGCAACAGTCACTGGTTAATACATATTTTGAGTAAAATGAACACTCAACATATATTGAATTAGCAAGAAATGAGTACAAATACATTTCTACTATTACTACTTCCTAAGGGAGTAGGAGTCTGTACTGCAAACAAAAAAGGCAAAGAAAATTGCCTTTAGACATCTGTCTCTGGAAAGAGCTATTAGCTCTATAAAAGTTCTTTCCAATTTCAAAATGTTTATTTTTTTTAAAGGCAAAGGTATATTGAAACCTCATGATGTTGAGCATAAGCACAAACATCACCTATCAAGAAACAAAGAGAGAGAATTTATATGACTCAAGACCAAACCACTGAGAAAAGGAAAGGAATTCCCTGTGCACTCTTCTATAAGACAGTCATTTTTATAATCAAAAGTGAAAACCAAAAATCTTTTTTTTTTTTTGGATGATTAAACTTAATTTGAAAGGAGAATCTCACACCTGAAGGGAGTCAAATATCAACTCAAGGGTTGTGAAAAGAATTAAACTTGGCTGACCTCCTATATATGCTTACCTCTGGTCTATACTCCTCCCCCTTGGAAACTATCCCCACCCAGGACTTAACTCTCCCTGTCTATGACGAAGACCTCCAAACCTAATCTCCAGTCCCTGTCTTTCTCCTTCTCCATGTCTAAACCATCAAGTTTGCAGAACACTTCTACAAGGAAATCTAACCATGCCCTACTACTTAAGACATATAAAGTCAAACTCATCTCCCTCTGAAACAAGCACCTCTATTTCCCCCACTAGTCCTGAAAGGGAGAAGCTTTGTCTTGATCTTTGTATCTCTAATATTAGAAAATAATAAGTACTTGATGACCAAATCAAAGTCAATGAGACCATAATTCTCCTAGACTCAAATCCTTAACATTCCTTTGCCTCTTCCACCTATACACATCCACATATTCAGTCACTCACTAAACCCTATCCTACTTATACCAGTTATCCCTTCCTGTTTCTACTAATACACGTCTTTCAAGAACTTACTTCCTCACCTTTAACCTAAATACCTCTTGTCTCTGGGCCTTCAATTTCTCTTTCTATGCAATCCCTATATAAACAGCAATTTCTGAAAACAGTGCATCTTAATATCACCTTCAGACATCTTCAATAAATTCATTAGAAGAACTAATTGACAGTCATGGAATAATGGTGCAAAGAGAGGGAAAATTCAGATAAAACACTATTTTGAATTCTTATTTTTCTGACCACAGTTCATTTTACAGTTCACTTTTGTTGAAAGTATCACATATAAGTAATAGCATGCCAACACTGCACTTAAACATTTTGGAGTTTGGCATTTTAAAACACAGTGTTGGCTTTATGTCATCTGGGTTCATACTTAATTTCTTAAATTCTTTTACAATTCAGACATCAGAAGAATTAAAACAGCTGTTTTACTGTATGAAATAGCAGGAGAGGTATACAGGCATACCCTCGTTTTATTGTGCCTTGCTTTGTTGCTCTTTGCTTTACTGATAGTTCGTAGATATTGCATTTTTTTTACAAATTGAGGGTTTGTGACAACCCTGCATCGAGCAAGTCTATCAGCACCATTTTTCCAAAAGCATTTGCTCACTTCGTGTCTGTGTCACATTTTGTTAATTCTTGGAGTATTTCAAACTTTTTGATTATTATTATATTTGTTATGGTGATCTATGATCAGTGATCTTTGATGCTACTATTATAATTATTTTGGGGCACCACCAATCATTCCCATGTAAGACGGCAAACTCAACCAATTTTTGAAATGACAACAAAGGATTTAGACTATTACATAAACTTAGTTGATAAAGCAATGGCAGGATTTGAGAGGACTGACTCCAATTTTGAAAAAAGTTATGCTGTGGGTAAAATGCTATCAAGCAGCACTGCAAGCTACAGAGAAATCATCTGTGAAAGGAAAAGTCAATCAATGCAGCAAACTTCTCTGTTGTCTTACTGTAAGAAATTACCACAGCCACCCCAGCCTTCAGCAACCACCACCCTGATCAGTCGCAGCAGCCATCAACATCGAGGCAAGATTATCCACAAGCAAAAAGATTTTATGACTCGCTGAAGGCTCAGATGATGGTTAGCATTTTTTAGCAATAAAGTAGTTTGCAATTAAGGTATGTACAGTTTTTTAGACATAATACTATCACACACTTAACAGACTACGGTATAGTGTAAATATAACTTTTATATGTACTGGGAAACCAAAAAATTCATGTCATTCGCTTTACTGTCATATTCACTTCATTGTGGTGTTCTGGAGCTATGCCTGTACAATTACAAAAGAAACAATACTATTTTCCAACACAGTAATCTTAGGAAAGAGGAGGTGGGGCAAGAATACCTATATAAACCCAGGACAAATGAACTCTAAATTTGGAATCTTCTGAAAAGTCTTCTTCTAGTCAAAAGCAGGCCTTTATGATTATAGATCTATATAGACTTAAAAACCACTAGGAGTAATATTCAGCAACAGCTCCAAGTAATTCGTTCTGAGTGGAAGTTTTCCCTTACACAAATTTAAATGTCTCATGTTTGAGCTAATTTCCTTTTATCTCTCCTCCATGAAGGTAACAACTTCAGCCTTTATCTTTTTTTTTTTTTTTTTTTGGCAGTATGCGGGTCTTTCACTGTTCTGACCTCTCCCGTTGCGGAGCACAGGCTCCGGACGCACAGGCTCAGCGGCTATGGCTCATGGGCCCAGCCGCTCCGCGGCATGTGGGATCTTCCCAGACCGGGGCACGAACCCACGTCCCCTGCATCGGCAGGCGGACTCTCAACCACTGCGCCACCAGGGAAGCCCCAGCCTTTATCTTAATGATGCTTCATTACTAATGCACATTTCTACATCCCAAGATCTTGAAAAGGTAATTTTTAAAAAAATATAATGACTTGCCTTCAAATAGGCAAAAAAAAATTCCAAAATTTATATACTTCTAACATAATGTGAAAAATTTAAGAACCAAAATTTTTTTCTTCAACAAGTTTTAAAAAAAGGCTATGAAGATAGAATGAGTGAAGGATTTTGAAGTCAAACAAACCTAGATTCAAATTCCAGCTATGGGGTCTTGAGCAAGTAATTTATGGATCTCAGTTCTTCATCTATAAAATGGATATAATACTAATCTCATAAAGATGTTCCGAGGGCTGAAATAATGAATGCAAAGTACCTACCATATATTATATATTGCAGGTAATAAGTAAACGCTATTAGTAACAACAGAGGTATTTGTAGAGTCATGCCCCCAAATATATTCAAATTTAGCTCGATATTTTCTCTTTTTAAAAAAGATAAACTGTCAAACATTAACATAAATGCAGAGTATAAGGCACACACATTTACCAACTACTCGGGGTGGCGGGGAGTTAATATTTAGCCTTATTTACTTCAGATAAAATTTTTAAAAAAACAGTTACCACTTGAGTCAAAAATAAACAAGTGAATATAATCAAACTCAATACTAAAATAAATGGAAGACCACAAACAAATGCAAGCTAGAAATATTTCCTTGGTTTTAATTTCTAAAACTGCTCATCTTATAAACGAATTTCAAAATTCCATGTTAACAGCCTTCTCTATAGAAGAACTAAACATTTCACTATATAATATGGATATAATGCTACTTAAAGTATTAATTCTTTCTACCAAATTTTTACCTTGAAGCTGCCTCACCTAATAAAAGAAACAGCTGATTTTATTTCAAAATAGTTTAATCACATGATTAAATCCTTTCCTTTGTCTTATAAAATCAAAGTAAAAATACGTATTTCTGGTTCTAGAAGGATGGCAGTGGTGGTAGCATGGTTTTGAGTCTCCCCAAATCCTCCCATTAAAGCACAAAGAACAACCAGGAAAACAAAGGCAATACCTGTCAACAACATCTACAAGAAAACCAAGTGAACAGTACTTTTGGTAATAGTGGTGAAGTGGTCACACAAACTCTCCAACAGACTGAAGTTATAAAAACTGGATAAAAAGAATTTTAAAAACACATTTAAAGATAATGTAAACCTTCCCAAAGCACACAGAAGGCAGAGGACAGTCTAATTTCATAAAATTGCGACAAGGAGTATAAACTGCTAGCATGGGGTTTTCATAGCTCAGGGCTATGGCTGCAGGAAAACGGTGGCGTAGTTCAAGCAGCAGAAAGTTGAAGCCTTATGGGTTTCAAGAATCAGGATAGAGTGCAAAGCCAGCAGAGCCGGCAGAGCAGCTAGAAATTATGGGGAGACAAAGAAATCACTGAGCGGGTAAGTCCCATCTCTGCTCAAATCCTTGGCTGATTGCTAAATAAAGAAGGAAAAATTAGGGCACCAGTCTAAAAAGGCAGCAGTGGGAAGACAAAGAAGAAGAGAAATATATGCTGTTGCTGGGAAGATGGGGAGGGTGGGAAGAGTACGGAGACAAAGTTTGCAACTTGAAAACAGGCAAGTTAACTGCCCACTAGAAAAGAAAATCAATCATCCTCAGAACGTAAGAGAATACAGAGTTGCTACAACTCATTATCTACGATGTCCAGTTTTCGATCAAAGAAAAGAGGAAAGTATGACCGATGGTCAACAGGACAGGCGGTCAATAAAAACTGACTCCTAATGGGCCCAGATGATAAGACTTCAATGCAGCATTTATATATTTTTTTCAAAGAAAAAAAAATATATATATACTCAAAGAGTTGAAAGAACATCTTGTTCAAAGAATTAAAGAAAACACAATAATGAGTGAAAAGATAGGTATTCTCAACAGAGAAATGATAACTGTACAAAATTGAACTTCTAAAGCTGAACAGCATAATAAATGAAATTAAAAATTGGAGATAGCAGACTAGAGATAGCAGAAGACTCAGTGAACTTGAAGACAGATTAGTATTACTCAATCCAAAGAACACAGAGAAAAAAAGAAGAGTTTAAAGAAACAAACTGAACCTCAAGGACCTATGGGGAAAATGAAACAGCCCAACATATATGTAATTTGGAATCCCATAAGGAGAGGTGTAAAAGAAAGAAGCAGAAAAAATATCTGAAAAAATAATGCCCCTAAACTTCCCAAATTTGACTGAAAACATTAATGTACATATCCAAGAAGTTCACTGAAATAGAAGCATTAAAAACAAACAAATAAAGAAAACTACCTCTAGACATAGTCAAAGGACTGAAAACCAAAGTGAAAACTTGGAAAGCAGCTACAGAAAAATGACACACTGCACGTGAAGAGGAGCCGTAAGATTGATTGCTGACTTCTCATCAGAATATAGGATTGAAATAATTAAAGTGTTGAAGGAAAATAATTGTCAACTTAGACGTCTATATCAGGAAAACTATCCTTCACAACTGCATGAAAAATAATTTTCCAGATAAACAAAAACAGAGAATTTGTTGCCAGCAAACCTAAATAACAAGAAATGCTAAAGGAAGTTCTTGAGGCTGGAGGGACGGGATACCAGATGGTAACTTTGATCTGAAGGAAGGAATGAAGGGCAATAGAAATGTTAAATATACAGTAGATGCAAAAAATATTTGTTTCTTTTAATTTCTTTAAAAGACATATGACTGTTTAAAGCTAAAAATAACACTATTGATGGGTTAATAACATATATGAATGTAATATACAGGTTTCCCCCTGCTATCCAAAAGTAGAGCATTCTTATGAAACTTTTTGTAAGCAAAAATGGTGTAAAATGCAGAAGCAATTATCTTAGGACACATCTTGCTAATGGATGCACAAAATAAATCAAGATAAAGCACAGATGTTCACAGACACAGTTCAAAGCTACGGCGGCTTGATGCTGGGATGCTGAATGTAGTTCCCAGAGAAGGAGCTTGGTGGTGTCAGCTTGCTGCAAAACAAAGGTTGAATGACATTTTCTCTTTTCAATTTCTGTAAAAGTAAAAATCCTCTTCAAATTTCTTTCAGTTAGCAAAAACAGGTACTAAAGTAGGTCTTTCATAAAGGTGAAGTGGCGCAAAGCGAACTTTCAAAAAGCAGGGGATACCCGTATATGACCAACACTGATGATGTGGGCATAAATGGAAATAAACTATTATGAGGTTCTTGTAATTTACCTTAAGTAACAATATTCTAAGTATATGGGATACATTAAAGATGCATACTCCAATTCCTAGAGCAACCATATACACAGTATAAAACTATAGTTAGCAAGCCAATAAAGGAATTAAAATGGAATACTAAAAAATATTTGATTCACAAGACAGGAAGGATGAAAAGAAACAGAGGAGAGGAAAAAAAAACAGATGAGACAAAAAACAAATGGCAAAATGCCAGATCTAAAAACACAACCTCATCAATAACTACATTAAGTATAAGGGAACTAAACACTCCAATGAAAAGGCAGAGATTGTTATACACATAAAAGCAAGAGCCAACTGTTTATGACATATGATACAACTTAAATATAAAGACACAAATAGAATGAAAGTAAAAGGTTGTTAAAAAAAAGATATATATCTACACACACACACACACACACACACCATGAAAATAATAAGAAATCTGTAGATGCTATATCAATATCAGATGAAATAAATATTAAGGCAAGAAATATTATAAGACAAAGAGGGACCCTTCATAATGATAAGAGAGTCACTATGTCAAGAAGAAATATGAAAAAGAAACGAAACTGAGTTATTTGTAGTGAGGGGATGGACCTAGAGTCTGTCATACAGAGTGAAGTAAGTCAGAAAGAGAAAAACAAATACTGTATGCTAACACATATATATGGAATCTAAAAAAAAAGGTTCTGAAGAACCTAGGGACAGGACAGGAATAAAGATGCAGATGTAGAGAATGGACCTGAGGACATGGGGAGGGGGAAAGGTAAGTTGGGACGAAGTGAGAGAGTGGCATGGACTTATATATACTACCAAATGTAAAACAGATAGCTAGTGGGAAGCAACCGCATAGCACAGGGAGACGAGCTTGGTGCTTTGTGATCACCTAGAGGGGTGGGAGGGAGACGCAAGAGGGAGGAGATATGGGGATATATGTATATGTATAGCTGATTCACTTTGTTATACAGCAGAAACTAACACACCATTGTAAAGCAATTATACTTCAGTAAAGATGTTAAAAAAAAAGAAGAAATATGCACCTAATAATCAAATTACAAAAGAAGAGATAAATTAATAGTCATGGTTGAAGATTTAAACACACTTTATTCACTAATTGACCAAACTAGATAAAAATAAAAAACAGTAAAGAAGATCCAAATGATATTACTGGCAGTCCTCACTTTGTGTTAATTGCATAACAGAATTGTGTCCCTGCTTTGCACTGTTCTGACATGCAAGGTTTTGGTTAACACAGTGCCAGGCTGAGTAAGGGTTGTCTGTATATATTTTTGTATAGTTTTGTGTCATAGAAGCACGTTAATGCTCTACATATGAAAAAATAGGAATCAATAAGGATAGAAAGGCAGGGGTGGGGGGAGACTGAAACTGAGAGCAAACTGAAACGAACCCAACTACATTTCAAATGAACAACATAATCACACTAAAGGGGAAAAATTATTCTAATTTATGAATACAGTACATGACCACATGCCCTCAATGGGTAGGGTAGGGGAGAACTGCAAATAAATCCTGAATTCCTTTTAGTAAGTATGTTCTCTGTTCACGTAGGGACAAAGCAATTTCAGAACTATCTGAGATGTAGTATAGGATTGAGCAAATGAGTCAAAGTGCTGATGTTATTGGGAGTCAGGGCTCAAGGGACATAAAAATACAAAAGGGGGAACAACCAAGGCGGGGAAGAACCAAGGCAAGGAACAACCCTATGAGGATGAAATAGAACTGGAAGTATCAGGTGAACTCATGATTTCTAAATTGTGTATCTGTGTGTGTGTGTGGTATGTATGTATATGTTTACAAATGTCTTCACATATATGTATTTCCTAATTCTGCTCACTGAAGGGCCCTATGAATATATGAAGTAGCAATGAACATACCCAACACCCAGATCTTGATTCCTAATATCATTCTCTACTAAAAGGAACCAGGGCTTTTTGGAAAAATAGCCGATTCTAGGACTGTGATGGGGAAGATATAAAATGAACCTGGAACAGCTTGTTATATGTACCAGAAAGTAGTGAAGACCTAAAAAAAAGAAAAAAAGAAAAAAAAGGAGAAAGAAAAGGAGGAGGAGGAGGGGGGTGGGGAGGAGGAGGGGGAGGGGGAGAAGAAGAAGAAAAGCAAAGGAAAAAAATACAGGGTTATTTGAAGAGGCTCCTAGTGGTCATATATGAGATAATTTAGGCACCAAAATAATTAAGGATGGTAAAGAATTATAGTGATTGAAAAAAATAGGAATCCATGAGTCCATGCTGATGATAGATAATTATGGAATAAGGGAGAACTCTTGGTAATGAAAGAAGAATGTCAAGCGCTGTGGTTTTCCTGTATTTGTGTTAACATTTAAAAATTTTAAAAATGATGTATTTTTGGAACCCAGTAAAACAGCACTCTAAAAGGTGCTGAGAAAACAGAGGCTTTAGAACAGTGTGTGAGTCAGTGAAGAACTGACCTTAATTAGAACTTCTATCTATAATTAGGACAGACTATCCTAAATATACTGCTCTGGAGTACAGAACTCTCACACAACAGAACTTTATAGGCTTTGCTTTCACTACTATAATCTTAAGTTTGTTTTTTAAAAAATATAAGTGGTTGCTAAAACCGGAAAAGAAAAGAGAGAAGAGAAGAGAAGAGAAGAGAAGAGAAGAGAAGAGAAGAGAAGAGAAGGGAAAAGAGACCCATTACATTGTACAACAAAGATGTAGGGGACAAATCCCTCCTAGAATCTGAGGTCAGAATTTCTTTTCCCCTGAAAAACATGCACAGTTTATCAAGAAATAAAAACTAGGAACTCCATCAAGTTTCCTTTGCTGCCAGAAAACTGATCTTCTCTTCTCTACATGGTTGTTTTTGATCTAATTTATTTTCTATTTAACTGCATATAGGTATATCATTTTTGCAAAATACCTAAAATCCTTTTAGAAGATGGACTATAAATTATAAATTTAAAAATAATAATCTTAATATGATTGTAATACTAATGTGAAATAATTTAGTCTAATAACAATACTACAAATACAGCAATTGAGTTCTTCTGTGGTTAAAATCTAGCCTTAGGCAATGTGAAAAAAAAAGCACCTATTCAGAATGACTTTGCTTTTTGGTAAATAGAACCAATTTTTACAAACAAAACTGTGTTTCCATTCTCAACCTTTATTTTGGAAATTCAAAACTGTTATTTCATGTAATTAGAAAAGAACTTCCCTTTACAGTGTGAGACCCTTTCAAATTAATAAAATTCAAATTCCAGTTCTCATAACCAAATATGCAAAAAAGAACACTTTTGTTTAAGGATTTGTTTTCTTCTTGATAAACAAGATAATGATTATATTAAGGCATAATAATAGAAGCCATATCTACTGAAGCCTTACTATGTGGTAGGGAACTGTGGTTTATTTACCTACCTCTGATCACAATTACCAGCAAGGTAGCACCCTTGTCCATTTTTCTAGATGTGTAATTTCCCTGAGAACACATAACAGTAAGAGCACATAGCTAGGATGTGAACACAGCACTTTCTAACTCAAAAGCCAGTACTATTTCCACTTCATGTTGCCTTCTAAAGCATAAAGCTTCCAGCTGTACAACTCCAGTATTTTCAGTAAACAGTTTTCTATGAATACTTCTAACTTGTTTCCTCATTGGCAAAATTCACTCTCAAAGCCTTACAACAGATAAGTTTGATAAATCTTCAAACAGACTTCTGTAAGTCTGAGCTTACTTCAAAATAAAGTTAAAAAAGAAAAAATCCTCACACAGAAACATTTTATTATTTCAAAATAAAGTTTAAAAAATAAAAAGAAAGAAGTCCTTGAACAGAGCCATCATTGTCTGTGGATGATGAATATGATGTTCCATTTCATGGATTTTGGGAAAAAATTATTAAAGTTACATTCTTTTTACTTGATTCAAGGTCAAGCTCTAAAAAGCTTAGAGTGGGCGGAGTCAAGATGGCGGTGTGGGAAGATGCCGAGTTAGAGTCTCCCCACAACTAGGGCGCCTGCTGGCCACTGGTGGGAGACCCTGACACCCAAGGAGATGGGAGGACACCCCTAAGTGAACTGGTAGGATGTGGGGGGACTGAGGAGTAGGAGAAGTGGAGGTCAGACAGGATCAGTCCCCCTGAGGCCAGGGAGATCAGGAGAGGCAGGTGGGAGGGGCCCTCTGGGAGGAGCAGGAGAGGAGGGCATTTGCCCTGCCCACTCGAGCCCAGGAAACCTGCTGGGCTCCCAGGTGAGGTCCCCTACCCTCTGAGACCAGGGGAGGGGGGCACGTCTGGGCCCCTTCTGTTCTGTTGAGCCTAAGCCCCACCCCCCCACAGCCTCCAGGGCCTTTTCCAGCCCTGTGGGTCCTAAGTATAGGCCCTGCCCACTGCCCAAACCTCGCCCTTGCTTAGGCCTCCCCCCCCACCCTTTTCTCCTTTCCCCTCCTCCTCTTTTTTACTATTGTGGTACTGTTGTACCTTCCTGTTGTTGGTTCATCTATATTTTCATTTTTATATTCTTTCTTTTTTTTTTTTTTTGCGGTACACAGGCCTCTCACTGTTGTGGCCTCTCCCACTGCGGAGCACAGGCTCCGGACGCACAGGCTCAGTGGCCATGGCTCACGGGCCTAGCTGCTCTGCGGCATGTGGGATCTTCCCGGACGAGGGCACGAACCCGTGTCCCCTGCATCGGCAGGCGGACTCTCAACCACTGCGCCACCAGGGAAGCCCCTTACTTTTATATTTTTTCTAACACATCTGTTAGTTTCCTAGTCTAATTTTATTTTTTACTTTATAATTGTTCTTTTTTTTTGGCTGCCCCTCGTGTCTTGTGGGATCTTGGTTCACGAGCCGGGGGTTGGGCTGAAGCTTCTGCAGTGGGAGCTCTGAGTCTGAACCACTGGACTAACAGAGGCCCTCAGACCCCAGGGAACATTCATCGGAGTGAGGTCTCACTGAGGTCACCATCTCAGCACCAAGACCCAGCTCTACCCAACAGCCTACAAACTCCAATGTTGGAAGCCTCAGGCCAAACAACTAGTAAGATAGGAACACAATCCCACTTATAAAAAAAAAAAAGAGAGCAAAAAAATATGTCACAGATGAAGGAGCAAGGTAAAAACCTACAAGACCAAATAAATGAAGAGGAAATAGGCAATCTACCTGAAAAAGAATTCAGAGTAATGATAGTAAAGATGATCCAGAATCTCAGAGACAGAATGGAGGTTCAGACTGAGGAAATACAAGAAATGTTTAACAAAGATCTAGAAGAACTAAAGAACAAACAGAGATGAACAACACAATAACTGAAATTAAAAATACACTATGAGGAATCAATAACAGAATAACTGAGGCAGAAGAACAAATAAGTGAGCTGGAAGATAAAATGGTGGAAATAACTGCCAGGGAGCAGAATAAAGAAAAAAGAATGAAAAGAACTGAAGACAATCTCAGAGACCTCTGGGACAACACTAAGTGCACCAACATTCGAATTATAGGGGTCCCAGGAGAAGAAGAGAAAAAGAAGGGTCTGAGAAAATATCTGAAGAGATTATAGTCGAAAACTTCCCTAACATGGGGAAGGAAATAGTCACCGAAGTCCAGGAAGCACAGAGAGTCCCATACAGGATAAACCCTATGAGAAACACACCAAGACACATATTAATCAAACTAACAAAATTTAAATTCACAGAAAAAATGTTAAAAGCAGCAAGGGAAAAACAAAAAATAACATGCAAAGGAATCCCCATAAGGTTATCAGCTGATTTTTCAGCAGAAACTATGCAGGCCAGAAGGGAGTGGCAGGATATACTTAAGGTGATGAAAGAGAAAAACCTACAACCAAGATTACCCAGCAAGAATCTCATTCAGATTCGACGGAGAAATCAAAAGCTTTTCAGACAAGCAAAAGCTAAGAGAATTCAACACCACCAAACCAGCTTTATAACAAATGCTAAAGAAACACCTCTAGGTGGGAAACACAAGAGAAGAAAAAGACCCACAAAAACAAACCCAAAACAATTAAGAAAATGGCAGTAGGAACATACATATCGATAATAACCTTGAATGTAAATGGATTAAATGTCCCAACCAAAAGACAGACTGGCTGAATGGATACAAAAACAAGACCCATGTATATGCTGTCTACAAGAGACGCACTTCAGACCTAGGGACACATACGAACTGAAAGTGAAGGGATGAAAAAGATATTCCATGCAAATGGAAATCAAAAGAAAGCTGGAGTAGCAATACTCAGATAAAACAGACTTTAAAATAAAGACTGTTATAAGAGATAAGGAGGGACACTACATAATGATGAAAGGATCAATCCAAGAAGAAGATATAACAATTATAAATGTTTATGCACCCAACACAGGAGCACCTTGATACATAACACAAACGCTAACAACCATGAAAGGAGAAATCGACAGCAATACAATAATATGGGGGCATTAACACCCCACTTAAACCAATGGACAGATCATCCAAACAGAAAATAAATAAGGAAACACAAGCTTTAAATGATACAATGGACCAGACAGATTTAATTGATATTTACAGAACATTCCACCCAAAAGTGGCAGAATACACTTTCTTCTCAAGTGCACATGGAACATTCTCCAGGATAGATCACATCTTGGGTCACAAATCAAGCCTCAGAAAATTTAAGAAAATTGAAATCGTATCAAGCATCTTTTCTGACCACAATGCTATAAGACTGGAAATCAATTACAGGAAAAAAACTGTAAAAAACACAAATACATGGAGGCTAAACAGTGCACTACTAACCAAGAGATCACTGAAGAAATCAGAGAATTAAAAAAATACATAGAAACAAATGACAACGAAAACACAACAACCCAAAACCTATGGGACGTGGCAAAAGCAGTTCTAAGAGGGAAGTTTATAGCAATTCAATCTCACCTCAAGAAACAAGAAAAATCTCAAATAAACAATCTAACCCTACACTTAAAACAACAGAGAAAGAAGAACAATGAAAACCCAAAGTCAGTAGAAGGAAAGAAATCAAAAAGATCAGATCAGAAATAAATGAAAAAGAAATGAAGGAAACGATAGCAAAGATTAACAAAACTAAAAGCTGGTTCTTTGAGAAGATAAACAAAATTGAAAAACCCTTAGCCAGACCCATCAAGAAAAAAAGGGAGAGGACACAAATCATTAAAATTAGAAATGAAAAAGGAGAAATCACAACTGACACTGAAGAAATACAAAGGATTATAAGAGACTACTACAAACAACTATATGCCAATAAAATGGAAAACCACAAAGAAATGGACAAATTCTTGGAAACATACAATTTTCCAAGACTGAACCAGGAAGAATTAGGAAATATAAACAGACCTATCACAAGTAATAAAATCGAAACGGTGATTAAAAATCTTCCAACAAACAAAAGTCCAGGACCAGATGGCCTCACAGGCGAATTCTATCAAACATTTAGAGAAGAGCTAACATCGATCCTTCTCAAACTCTTCCAAAAAATTGCAGAGGGAGAAACACTCCCAAATTCATTCTACGAAGCCACCATCACTCTGATACCAAAACCAGAAAAGGACATCACAAAAAAAGAAAATTATAGACCAATATCACTGATGAACATAGATGCAAAAATCCTCAACAAAATACTAGCAAACAGAATCCAACAACACATTAAAAGGACCAGACACCACGATCAAATGGGATTTATCCCAGGGATGCAAGGATTCTTCAGTATATGCAAACCAATCAATGTGATAACCACATTAACAAATTAAGGAATAAAAACCATATGATCATCTTAACAGATGCAGAAAAAGCTTTTGACAAAATTCAACACCCATTTATGATAAAAACTCTCCAGAAAATGGGCATAGAGGGACACTACACCAACATAATAAAGGCCATATATGACAAACCCACAGCAATCATCATCGTCAGTGGTGAAAAACTGAAAGCATGTCCACTAAGATCAGGAACAAGACAAGGATGTCCACTCTCGCCACTCTCATTCAACATAGTTTTGGAAGTCACGGCAATCAGAGAAGAAAAAGAAATAAAAGGAATCCAAATTGGAAAAGAAGAAGTAAAACTGTTACTGTTTGCAGATGACATGATACTATACATAGAAAATCGTAAAAATGCTACCAGAAAACTACTAGAACTAACCAATGGATTTGGTAAGGTTGCAGGATACAAAATTAATGCACAGAATCTCTGGCATTCCTATACACCAAGCAACAAAAAATCAGAAAGAGAGGTTAAGGAAACAATCCCATTTACCATCGCAACAAAAAGAATACAATACCTAGGAATAAACCTGCCTAAGGAGGTGAAAGACTTGTACTCAGAAAACTATAAAACATTGATGAAAGAAATCAAAGATGATATAAACAGATGGAGAAATATACCATGTTCTTGGATTGGAAGAATCAATATTGTGAAAATGACTATACTACCCAAAGCAATCTACAGATTCAGTGCAATCCCTTTCAAACTACCAATAGCATTCTTCACAGAATTAGAACAAAAAATTTTACAATTCATATGGAAACACAAAAGACCCCAAATAGCCAAAGCAATCTTGAGAAAGAAAAACGGAGTTGGAGGAATCAGGTTCCCCGACTTCAAACTATACCACAAAGCTACAGTAATCAAGACAGTACGGTACTGGCACAAAAACAGAAATATAGATCAATGGTACAGGATAGAATGCCCAGAGATAAACCCGTGCACATATGGTCACCTAATTTATGACAAAGGAGGCAAGAGCATACAATGGAGAAAAGTGAGCCTCTTCCATATGTGGTGCTGGGAAAACTGAACAGCTACATGTGAAAGAATGAAATTAGAACACACCCTAACACCATACACAAAAATAAACTCCAAATGGATTAAAGACCTAAATGAAAGACTAGACACTATAAAATTCTTAGAGGAAAACACAGGAAAAACACTCTTTGACATAAAATACAGCAAGATCTTTTTTGACCCACCTTTCAGAGTAATGGAAACAAAAATAAACAAATGGGACTTAATTAAACTTAAAAGCTTTTGCACAGCAAAGGAAACCATAAACAAGACAAAAAGACAACCCTCAGAATGGGAGAAAATATTTGCAAATGAAACAACACACAAAGGATTAATCTCCAAAGTATACAAACAGCTTATGGAGCTCAATATCAAAAGAACAAACAATCCAATTAAAAAATGGGCAGAAGACCTAAATAGACATTTCTCCAAAGAAGATATACAGATTGCCAACAAACACATCAAAGAATGCTTAACATCATTAATCATTAGAGAAATGCAAATCAGAACTACAATGAGATATCATCTCACACCGGTCAGAATGGCCATCATCCAAAAATCTAGAAACAATAAATTCTGGAGAGGGTGTGGTGAAAAGGGAACCCTCCTGCACTGTTGGTGGGGATGCAAATTGATACAACCACTATGGAAAACAGTATGAAGCTTCCTTAAAAAACTACAAATAGAACTACCAAATAACCCAGCAATCCCACTACTGGGCATATACCCTGAGAAAACCATAATTCAAAAAGAGTCATGTACCACAATGTTCACTGCAGCACTATTTACAATAGCCAGGAAATGGAAGCAACCTAAGTGTCCACTGACAGATGAATGGAATAAGAAGATGTGGCACATATATACAATGGAATATTAGCCATAAAAAGAAACAAAATTGAGTTATTTGTAGTGAGGTGGATGGATCCAGAGTCTCTCATACAGAGTGAAGTAAGTCAGAAAGAGAAAAACTAATACCGTATGCTAACGCATATACATGGAATCTAAAAAAAAAAAAGGCTCTGATGAACCTAGTTGCAGGGCAGGAAGAAAGATGTAGACACAGAGAATGGACCTGAGGACCCGGGGTGGGAGGGGGAAGCTGGGGCGAAGTGAGAGTAGCATCGACATATATACACTACCGAATGTAAAATGGTTAGCTAGTGGGAAGCAGCAGCGTAGCACAGGGAGATCAGCTCGGTGCTCTGCAATGACCTAGAGGATTGGGATAGGGAGGATGGGAGGGAGGCTCAAGAGGGAGAGGATATGGGGACATATGTACGCATATGGCTAATTCACTCTGGTGTACAAGAGAAACTAACACAGTATTGTGAAGCAATTATACTCCAATAAAGATCTATTAAAAAAATAAAAAGCTTAAAAAATAAACATTTATAAGAATATTAAGCTAAAACTATAACAATGACATTATAACAACCTGGACATGTTTAAATAGTGCTCGCTCAAGCAGGAGAAATGTGAATATGTATGCCTAAAGGCTAAGAACTCAAGAAACTTCAACTCGTGACAGTAAGCTAATTCAAAACAACGTTATATATATACAAGTGGTCTATGGAAATGTTCTAATCTTAATTGGTTTATGTGCTCTTAAAAATTTGATCATTCTAAAACTTTCCTCTATTTGTTTCAAATCTTCTCATATCACTAAGTGAAGTTGTCACGGTAAAAATATCTCAAGAGGTCTTAAGCCTTAAATTTCCAAAACTGAAATAAATGATAAGCATTTTTTTGTCCTTCCTCCAAAAAAGGGGGCACTGTTATTTGTTCTTCCATTTTCTCTAGAGTGTCCCTTTCTTTCTGTTTTAGAGATTACAATAAACCCCACAAGATGAATTTATATTCAGAAGCAGGAAAAATGAAAATACTTAGATTACAGTAGTATCTCCTCTTTAGTTTGAATCTTACAAACTTGTAATCTATATGAATTGAGAGTTCTTTTTTTTCTACTAACAAAAATGCTCAGAAGAAAAACAACAATGTAAGAAAGATTTTAATAAGAATATGAGAAGAATAAAAAAGCAGGAATGAGTTGAAAGTAGTAATTAGTAATTTATTCTCTCCTTCATTAACAATTTTAAGTGATCCTTAAACTGTGTGAATAACACATAGCACCACAACACTAAGTAACTTTACATGGTTGGGTTTATAAAGATAGTGACTAAAACACTATTGAGATAGTGTGCTTGTTCCCAAGATTAAGCTGTCACCTGGGAAAGGTGCTGGCCTACAAGGACTAACATAAGAACATGAACTACTGTCCATGCTTTCTCCTTCAACTCTCCAGAAATACTGGTCTTTATTTTTATATTTTTTGACAAGGTGATACAGTCACAAAAATCAAACAGTATAAAAAAGGTTGTAGTGAAAAGTTTGGCTCTCACCTTCACCCCTGTCCATCATCATTAACTCAGTTCCTTCAACCTTTTCCCCATAAAAATTTTTATTGGTTTCTTGTATATTCTTTCAGAGATTCATTATACACTTCCTTATTAAAATAAAATAGGATACATATACTTCATAAATTGTAATGTTTTTCTTTGTATTATTTATCTCAATTCAACATGACCTAAATAATGCCTGACTACACTCTCTCAATGCCTTCATGCAGTCTTGGGTTCAAGGCTGACCCAAGGTTTTAAGTGAGCAGTATCTCAAATAAAGCAAGAGAATGGTGAGCAAAGGAGACAGCAATAGCAAGTGGTTAAAAAGCCGCAAACAGGGGGCTTCCTGGTGGCGCAGTGGTTGAGAGTCCGCCTGCCGATGCAGGGGACGCGGGTTCGTGCCCCGGTCCGGGAAGATCCCACATGCCGCGGAGCGGCTAGGCCCGTGAGCCATGGCCACTGAGCCTGCGGGTCCGGAGCCTGTGCCCCGCAACGGGAGAGGCCACAACAGTGAGAAGCCCGCGTACCGCAAAAAAAAAAAAAAAAAAAAAAAAAAAAGCCGCAAACAACAGACATATAATTAATCCATAATCCCATCAGCAACACCAAGACAAAAGAACTAGTTTTTTAAAGTTCCTAGCACAGTACCGATTACACATCATATACACTGCATTAAATATCTGTTCAATGAATCAATCAATGAATCTTCTTCAAGGCTATCTTTGCAAGTTTGGGGATAGGCGGGTGAATAGGTAGGTAGGAATTAACAACAGGAGAGTCAAGAAATTTTTTACAAAGCTGCCTTTCAAATGTTTAGAAGTTGCTATGATTATTTTGGAAAAGGTAATCCAATGGTATGATTTTGATGCCTGTGAATCGATAAGAAAATTCACTGAAAGAAAGTATCAGTCCAGAATTTCTTCAGACACAGGCCACTTGATAAACATCCTTCCAAATGATAATATAAGCCCAAATTATAATTAGATATTTATAATTATAATTAGATATTTATATAATTTATATAATTGTAAATTATAATTAGATTTTAGACAGGAGAGATTTAATACTTATGCTTACCATAGCGTATTGGCTTAGCTACTTCAAATTCAGACTTACGTAGAGCCGTATTTTTATTGTATATATCATTTTACTGTACATTGCAGTCCCTTTTTACAAAATTTACAGCATATTCAGTCTTTCTTTGATAAAAGAATTCCCTTTAAACTAGACTTTCTGACATAATCGTACACAATATTGATTCACTCCAAGACTTAAAAAAATATTTAGCATATTACTAGTATACTCAAAATTAACCTATTAGCAAGGATACAGGTATATTTGGTATAAAATAAAACCTCTGGATTCAAGCACTTATTTTTTATTATGGGCTGAAAATAAAAATAGAGTGATTAAGCAACAAATAAGTGGTCACAGAAATGTAGCAATAAGGATAGTGTATTTGTAGTTGGAATGATCAGGAGACACAGTAAGGAGGCAGTTTTTAAGGTGAAGCAAGAAAGGCTAGTCTCAAGGAACAGAAGATGGGGTAGGGCCTTCAGCCAGGAGAACAGTGGAGAGTCAACACAGGAGCTTGGTACGTTAAAATATCTAAGGCAGGGAATGGCAAACTACAGCCCATGGGCCAAATCCAGTCCACTGCTTGTTTTTATAAGGCTTGTGGGCTACCAAAGGTTTTCACATTTTTAAATGGCTGAAAAAAACAAATCAAAAGAACTTTATGACACATAAAAATTATAAAATTCATATAATAAAGTTTTACGGGCACACAGCCATGCCATGCCCATTCATTTACCTGTTGTCTATCTATGACTGCTTTCACACTACAAGGCAGAGTTGAGTAGTTGCAACAGAAACCATGTGAATCACAAAACCTAAAATATTTACTATCTGGCCCTTCAGAGAAAAAGTTTGCCAACCTCTTCTCTTAGGAAGGCCTATGTGGCTGAAGCACTGTGAGTGAGGGGCTGGGTGGAGAAAGAAACTAGAGAGGTAAAGAGGGGCATGCAAGCCATGAAAAAGATTTGGGTCTATATTCTAAAAGGAATGGGGAAGCCATTAGAGAATTTTAAGTAGGAAAGTGACAATCAGATATGCATTTTGAAAAGCTCATTCTGGTTGTCACAATGGTAATCCGTGTCAGGAGATAAGTAAGGAGGCTAATGTAGTAAGTAGTTCAAGCAAAGTATGAACACAGCTTAGACTATGGGGCTGGAAAAGTAAAGAGGCTGGGCAAGATTACTTCTGAGATTCCCTTCCAGCTCTAAAATTTTAAGAATCACAGGAGTTTACAAGTCTGATTTTGCAACTTTCCAGGGTATTTCCAATTATCAAAAACAGTTCTCAAAACTGTTATGCTATGAACAGCTTTCTAATAGGTAGTAAGAAATATGCCAACAGAGCATTCTGTATCTAAAAAGTTTGGAAATTACTGCAGGATAAATGATCACCCCCACCATTAGAATGCTTTCTAAAATATAGTTTGTATTTTTTATAAGTGGGAAAGCACTACTTTTATGAAATTTACAATTAAAGAATTTACAGATAATACAATATAAATTAACACAGCGGGGAATAAACACAAATACTGCTCAAGTACATTTTCAGTGTACTTTCTTTCCTATAATGTAGTAATGACAAAACAAAGAACATACCTGCTACATTCTAACAATGTAACTTTAAGGCGGCCTTCCGTAAGTGCCCATTGTTGTATATGGATATGCTCTTCATCATCTTCTTCGAATTCTTGCAAGGTTTGGAATGGGAAAAACGGCTTAAACCTGACAAAAGTAAAGATAAGTCTAAATTTCTGAATAATAAACACCACACTTTAAAGCGTAATAACAAAACCTACCTGTAGGAAAACAACACAAAACAAACATCTAATGCTGCATGTGCCCTATAAAACCAGAGCTTACCACACTTCCCCATAACTGGCAGCAAACAGTGCCTTCTTGGTGGGACCCAGACTTCCTGTTTTTTTGGCATGCCCTCATTGACAAGGCAGGACACCCAGAACAAAGGAAAAGAAAATCTAGAAGCCACCAGTGGGCCCTGAAACTTGGGTGGGACAGGAGAGAGGTTCTTTCTGGACCAGATGGGAAAAGTGTTCCTACTGTAAAAGATCAAAATTCAGAATGCAGTCTTCCATGGAAACAATAAAATTGGATAGCGATTAGTACTAGATAATGATAAATAATAATAATAACAACAACAATTAACAGCAGCAAAGGTATTTATGAGAGATGTTTACTATCTGCCAGGCAGTGTGCTAAGAGCTTTACATGCTTTATATCTTATTCAATGCTCAAAATCCTGAGTGGGCAATATGATTAGCTTCCCACTCCAGATGAAAGGAGTGAGGGTTAGAAAGGTTAAAGAATTTGTTCAACATTACACAGTGAGTGGCATAACCAGAATTCAAGCTAGTTTGACTAGTTGACTACGTAACACTTCAGATACCTATGAATTATTCAGGTCTTTATGTGCTCATTGTTAATACTCTTGGGTTTTATGTAGAAGCTTGTGGTGAGTTATAAACTGTAAGCTTTAAAAACTTTAATTTGAAACATAATTCATACTCCTCCATTAAAGTAAAGGACAAAGAAAATGAGAAAATTGGGCTTGAGGGCCTATAGTTTTAAACTAACCCTACACACTGTCACTAGACATGACATTTGTCTGCTCAAAAGCTTTAATGCCTTCTCACTAACCACACACAGTATAAACGATAGTCAAAAGTTCTTGGTTTCATATTCAAGGTCTACCACAATTAATCTTTCCAATGGTATTTTTCCTTATTAGAAACCTTCCAATCCAGGAAGTGTAGTCACCTCATGTACCCAGAAGATGCCATGCATATTCCTGCTTTCAAGCCTTTTGTACCAACTGGAGGTTTTCCCTATTCCTCAAAGCCTACCCAAACCCTAAACACTTTCTATAATCAGCTTGAGGTCCTACATCACAGCAGACCACACGCACTGCTTTCACTCTTCTTTACCTTGCAGTCATTTAAACTGCTGGGCACTTATGCCTTGAAGTCTCAAATGTGACCTGGTTTCACAATTATCTTTACCCCTCACACACTATCGGGACTGAAGTATGTATTGATTTGATTTATAAAAATCCAACATAAAAAAATGAAACAAACATTTAGAAAATATGAATAGCCCACAACAATTTATACTGAAAGATAGTGATAGAGAGGGAGAAATACTATTTTACAGTTTCCCAATGAACAGGATTAAAGAAAAAATTCTTAGGGAAAGATAAGGAGGTATACAGACAATGCTCAGTGCTTTTCTCTTGCTTCTGAAAACAGATGGAAAACAGAAAGCCCCTTTAGTTTCCTAATTTCCATTGAAATCATTTGATTCAGACAGACTGGCACCAAATTTTTGAGAGAAAAAAAAGAAACTACATTTATTATGTTAATACGATGTTGTAGCTGAGTGTTTTTAATAAACAACCCTTATGGCTCCTGAAGAACATATAACTGTCACTCTATTAAAAAAAAATCACAAAAAGCACTACATACACTAGCAACCTTGAATATAATAATCCAAGTTTGCTAAATCACAGCTGCTCTATGAATCAAATTTTCTTGTCAAGTATAAAGTTAAAATTTGATTAAAAAATTTCTCACAGGTGTGTGACTTCAATGTTGTAAATAGTAAAGTCTAATTTGGGTTTATTAATGCTTCTAGGGGGGATGCTAAAAGGATTTAGGCACAAAAATAAACTAGAATCAGAAAAAATGTATTCCATTTTAAAATAACACACTAAACAGTGGGATAGAGCTACTTGTTCAACACCCTCTCACCATACACAAAAGTAAATTCAAAATGGCTTAAAGACTTAAACATAAGACATGATACCATAAAACTCCTAGAAGAGAACACAGGCAAAACACTCTCCGACATAAATCGTACCAATGTTTCATAGGTCAGTCTTCCAAGGCAATAGAAATAAAAGTGAAAATAAACAAATGGGACCTAACCAAACTTACAAGCTTTTGCACAGCAAAGGAAACCATAAACAAAACAAAAAGACAACCTATAGAATGGAAGAAAACATTTGCAAACGATGCGACCCACAAGGGCTTAATTTCTAAAATTTACAAACAGCTCATACAACTCAACAACAACAACGAAAACAGCCCAATCGAAAAATGGGCAAAAGTTCTAAAGAGACATTTCTCCAAAGAAGAAATACAGATGGCCAATAGGCATATGAAAAGATGCTCAACATCGCTAATTATTAGAGAAATGCAAATCAAAATTACAATTAGGTACCACCTCACACTGGTCAGAATGACCATCATTAAAAAGTCTACAAGTAACAAATGCTGGGGAGGTTATGGAGAAAAGGGAACCCTCCCACCCTGTTGATGGGAATGTAAGTTGGTGCACAGTCACTGTGGGAAACAGTATGGAGGTTCCTCAGAAAACTAAAAATAGAATTACCATATGATCCAGCAATCCCACTCTTGGGCATATATCCAGACAAAACTATAATTCAAAAAAATACATGCACCCTTATGTTCATAGTAGCACTATTCACAATAGCCAAGACGTGGAAACAACCTAAATGTCCATTGACAGACGAATGGATGGATAAAGAAGATGTGCTAAATATATATAATGGAATACTACTCAGCCATAAAAAAGCCATAAAAAAGAACAAAGTAATGCCATTTGCAGCAATGGCAACTAGAGGGATGCAACTAGAAATTATCATACTAACTGAAGTATGTCAGAAAGAGAAAGACAGATACCATATGATATAACTTATATGTGGAATCTAAAATATGACACAAATGAACCTATCTATGAAACAGAACCAGAACCATGGACATAGAGAACAGACTGGTGGTTGTCAAGGGGGAGAGGGTTGGGGGAGGTATGGAGTTGGAGGTTGGGGTTAGCAGATGTAAGTTTTTATATATAGAATGGATAAACAACAAGGTCTTACTGTATAGCACAGGGAACTATATTCAGTATCCTGTGATAAACCATAATGGAAAAGAGTCACTCTGAGTCACTCTGCTGTACAGCAGTAATTAACACAACATTGTAAATCAACTATATGTCAATAAAACAAAACAAAAGCTATTTGTTCAGCAAGCTACTAAACAGAAACCACACATTCACCAAGAACACTTGGTTTTCAAAACTTTTAGTCCAAGTCTTTAAATAGCCCAAACTCATAAAGGAATCCAAACAATGAAGTAGGCTACTTCTATCCCTTCCTTTTATATTCCCATCATACCACAAAATCCTTCCTTCATTAGCCTATATCTCCTGTGAACCTATCAACTTAAAAATGTCACTGTTTTCGCACTCAAGTTCCCTTTCTTTTCCCCTCACTCAAACCTTCTTTTACAAGCTATCTGTACTTCCTCTTGTAGAAAACTTTAAAAACCAACCTGGGAAGATGGACTTTTATAATGACAGCATGAGACACTCCACTGACCTGTTCCCAGTGAAGCTGGTGAAATTATTAAAACAAATATTAAAGCCTCTGGAAATGGTCCTAAGGGCAAACAAGAAACTTCCATTCAAGAAAACCTACAGAAATATGGTAAGAAAGGTGAGAGTCTGTGGTGTTGGAGCCAAGATTGCTCAGCAGGGAAGAGATTCCACTCTGGACTGCTGAAGCGAAGAACACAGGCTGCCTCACTTCCCCAGCACCCTGTCAGAGGGCCTTCTTCCTGGTTAAGTGCAGGGCATCAATGTTTCTCATCTGGCCCTCGACCACCTATTACTAGGCTAAGTTCTGGGAGAGAATGGTCAAGAAGTTGGGAGCTCCTTTCTTTGACTGAGTTCCCACTTGAGAAACAGAGACTACCTTGGGCATAGCACACTAAGAATACTGAGGCCTTGATAGTCCTTGCCCTGGCTCATGAAACAGTGGTTCTACGCCAAGAGAGGCAAGCCAAGAGAACCTCAGGCTGCTACCACCCCTCATCCCACCTCCATCTAGGGTCCAACAGCTAGAGTGGGGGTGTCACTCACAGAGAAGCTTGCCATTGTTTCCAACCCTAGCTCCAGAGCCCTGGCTCAAAGATTTTGCTGAGGGAGAAGGAGAGGGAAAGGCAGGACATAAAACAGCTCCTAAACTCTTCCCACACTTTGATTGGATTTGTGTGTAGAACAATGTCCCAGGGCATTGTTGAAAACAAAAGGCACAATGTCAGAGATTTAACACTCCACTAAAATAATCCAGGCAAATCACTAAAACACAAATAAATAAATAATAAATCCTGGGAGAGGGGGACCAGTATCCAGAGTTACTACAATATATTATCTAAAGTATTTGGTTTCCAACAAAAATTATGAGGCATATAAAGAAACAGGAAAGCATGATCCCTAAAGCAGAAAGAAAGCAGTCAACACAAACTGCCAGTTAAAGTGACCAGGTATTGGACTTAACAGAAAAAGACTTCAAAATAAGCCCTTACAAACATGTTCACAAAAAAATTTTTAAAGCATGATTAAAGGAGTAAAGGGCGGTGTTATGACAATGTCACATCAAATATATAATATCAATAGATATAAGAATAATTTTTTAAAAAAGCAAGTGGAAATTCTGGAGTTGAAAAATACAATAGGGACTTCCCTGGGGCACAGTGGTTAAGAATCCACCTGCCAACGCAGGGGACACAGGTTCGATCCCTGATCCGGGAAGATCCCACATGCTAAGGAGCAACTAAGCCCGTGTGCCACAACTACTGAGCCCGTGCACCACAACTACTGAAGCCTGCGCGCCTAGAGCCCGTGCTCTGCAACAAGAGAAGCCACCACAATGAGAAGTCTGCGCATCACAACGAAAAGTAGCACCCACTCACCGCAACTAGAGAAAGCCCGCGTGCAGCAACAAAGACCCAAAGTGGCCAAAAAATAAATAAAATTTTAAAAAAAGTACAATGCAATTTTGAAGTTCACAAAAAGGGTTCTGTATAGTAGATATGAACTGTCAAAAGAAAAAAAAAGTAGTGAATTCAAAGACAGAGCAACAGAGGTTATGTAAGCCAAAGAACAGAGGAAAAAAATGAAGAAAAATAAACTGAGCCTTAGAGAAATGATACCATTAAGTATACCAACATACACATAAAGGGAGTGCCAGCAGGAGGGGAGGGGAGAAGACAGAGAAGAGCAGAAAAAATATCCAAATGGAGGTAGGTAGCTAGTAAGCCCCCAAGCCACAAATTATGTGATTTCATTCATATGAAAATCCAGAATAGAGAAATCTATAGAGACAGAAAGTAATCAGTGGTTACTTAGGGTTGGGGGTGGTAGATGGGCTAGGAGGATGATGGGTGGAGGGTATGGGGTTTTGTTTTTGAGGTGATAAAAATGTTCTAAAATGACTGTGGTGATAGTTGTAATATATCTGTGAATGTACTAAAAACCACTGAATTGTAGGTTTAAATAGGTGAATTATATGGAGTACGAATTATATCTCAATAAAGCTACTTTAAAAAAAACTTAACCCAGTTACCCAGAGATAATTGCTCTTGTCATTGCTTTGGTATGTAAATGTTTAGTTAGAATTATCTGATTAAAGAAACAAAACCATAAATGACACAGCTCCATTAAAATAACTTAAAGCCCCTTTTAAGGCTTATGAAAAACAAAGATTTGCTGAATGGCTACCATACCAGGTACTGACTGTATAAAGCATTTATTTGCTCACTTAATCCCCCCAAACCAGGCATTAGCACACCATACATAACGAAACAGTCCTAGAGGTCTAACAAACACTATACACTGGAGCCAAAATTGGAACCTAGTTTCCTAGCACTGCCACAACAGAATACCACAGACTGGGTGGCTTAAAAAACAGAAACTTATTTTCTCACAGTGGAAGTCTAAGATCAAGGTGCCAAGAGGGCTGGTTTCTGGTAAAACCTCTCTCCTTGCTTACAGACAACCACCTTCTTGCTGTATCCTCTCATGACTTTTTTCTCTGCACACATACTCCTGGTATCTCTTCCTTTTCTTTTAAGGGCACCAGCCCTACTGGATTAGAGCTCCATCCTTACGACCTCATTTAACTTAAATTACCTCCTTAAAGGTCCTATAACCTCAAATACAGTTACATGGAGGGTTAGGGCTTCAACATTTTGGGGGATACAATTTGCCCATAAAAGAACTCATAACTCTGCCCATAACTCTGGAGCCAGTTCCTGAGGCTGATTTGATTACCGACCTGTTTTCTGCTGGAATACATGCTCTAAAGCTGGTCTGAAGTTATCTGACAAGGATGGTCATGGTTTCACATATATTACTGTGCTTGATCCTCACTCACAATAACATGGTGAGGCACATTGCAAATCATTTCCCCATTTCACACAACAGGTTCAGAGAGAGCAAAGAGCCTTGCTGCAGACTGCATACTTTATTAAAAAGTTACATGAAGATATATGCCAGCAAAATGAGGGCCTAAAGCAAGAAAGAAGAAAGTGATCCAGAAAATACTGGATCCAAGTCAAGAAGGCAATGATGTCCTAAACCCAGATGACAGAGGTCTGGCAAACCAAGAGAGAAGTCCAATTTGGGGAAGGTGATGAAAACTCCAAGAAGGAGATCTCCAGGAAATAGGGAATGAATCGAAGAGGCAGAAGACATGAGAAGAGGTTCATTTTTCAATTAAATCTTGAAGATTTGGTTAAGGCAACTTGGTAAGAGAATAAAAAAGAATTCAAACTTGACTCTAGGACCATAGTGCTTTAATGGCACAAAGATTCTGAAACTGGAATATAGAAAAGGAAGCATAAACTTGCATATTAGGCAGCTCTGCAATAAAAAAAAATTGTATAGACCTAACAATAACATAAATATTTCAATAAAGGAATATTTAAGTCTGAACAGAACATAAATGTTATTATATATAAATAAGGACATAGTTCAATGAATGAATTGAAAATAGTGACATAACTAGATTGGGAAAAGACAGAAGGGAAGGTGAGAGAGGATATCACTTAGCTAAATCTTCATCTATCTTAGCAGGAAGTCAATCAATAGAAAATATCTAAAGTCGCTGAATCAAGACAGCTGTGACTTTGTTGAGCAAAATATAGGTAACATCATAATTAATTACTATAGCTAACATTTACTGAGTACTTACCACATAATGAAAGTCATTATATTTATTAATTCTCACAATTCTATGGGATAGGTACTATAATTAATCTCTATTTTGTAGATGAGGAAATTGAGACACAGGTTAAATAACTTGCTCAAGGTTACACAGTTAGTAAGTAGTGAAGCCAAGGAAAGAATCTAAGCAGTCTGGCTTCAAAACCTGTGTTATTAATCACTGCCTCTTAAAAGTTGTTAAAAATAGAAATAGTACTTATGGCTACTTCTGAAGAGTGTGACCTAGGGGAGGAAAGTAGAGGCTTTAGGGAAGTAATTGTTGATTTTAATTCTAAGTCCTTCTGTTATATTTGATTTTTAAATTATGTACATTAACTCAAATGAAAAGACAGATAATATCAAATGTTGAAAAGGATGTGAAACTGCTAGTGTGCCATAACTACTTTGAAAACTGTGTGGCAATTATCTGCTACACAGGGATAGATGCTTAACCTATGACCCAGAAACCCTAGATATCCAATAGAAATATGCATAAATGTACACCAAAAAACACGTATAAGAATATTCATAACAGCAATATCCAACTGTCCATCAACAATAGAAGGGATAAATTGAGGTACATGTGGAAGACGCCACAGCAAATATAATAAACAAACTACATCAATACACGATAACATGGATTAATCTCACAAACATACTGTTGAGTCAAAGAAGCTAGAAAAACGATGAGTGTAAACACTATGGCTCAATTTATGTACAGTTAAGAAACAGGCACCTCCCTGCCCCGCACCCAGAGCAATGGTGGTAGAAGTCAGGATAGTAGTTACTCTTAGGCAGAGCAGGGAAGGTAGTGTAGCATATGAGGGACTTTCTGGATGCTGGTAATAATTCTATTCCTTGTTCTGAATGCTGTTTTGTTCATTTTGTAAAAATTCATTGAACTATATTTTTACAGTTAGTGTACTTTTTAAGCAGTGAGTTACACTTCAGTAAAAGTTTAAAAGAAAAAACATGTTTAATTTAAAAATATGTGTTACTCTGATAACATTTTTAAAATACATATTTAAAATTTTACACCTACAAGAGACGCCAAGCCTTCTTCTCATATGTGGATCTGAGATACTCTTTTTTAACATCTAAAATATGTTTTTGCTCCAAGATGTTTCTTCAAGACTGTTCTATAAGCACCCTGAATGCCAGCTGGTGACATCTCCATCACATGGCAGCAGTAAAACCGTTTGCAAACACTGTGATCTTTAGAGAAAAAGGGTTTACTACAAACCCAATATAAAAATATTCTGCAGTCTAAATCTACTCTTAACTTCAGCATGGGTTCTTGTGTCCTTGCCAAAATAATAAATCTGCTAGAGTTTTCAACTCAATAAAAGGGAAAACTTTCTAACAATTAGAGCCAGTCAAAAAGGACACAACTGTCTCAATGCACTGCATGCCTTCTATCTCTAAAAATATTCAGGTAGAGGTTGGATGAGGCTTCATCAAGGAGGGAAGGTGTTGTATAAAGAACACAAAATTTAGAATCATACAAACATAGATTATGGTCCCAACTCCTAGAGATTTGTTTCAGAATAATCAAGGGAGGGGAGCGTGGGAAGATACAGATGATCAAAAGTGGCCACAAGTTAATGATTGTCTGGCTACATATAATGGGGTTCACTGAATTCTTAACTCTTAAGTTTGAAATTTCCCATAATGGAGAATTAGAAGTTTGCTGTGTATACTAAAACAACTTGGGTTCTCTCTTCCTGTTTCCTTTCTCTTCTATATTTTCCTTAGCAACATCATTTGCTCTCACTGCTTCTATAAATTCCATATATTTATGCTTAAAAGTAAATGGAACACCTTTTCTTCCAACTTGCTCCTCCTCTGTTTTACTGGCACCACTGATTTCATAGACTCTAAGAAACCTGAAGTTACCTTTTACTTCCCCCTTTCTCCAGCCAACCAGTTCCACCTCCATTTCCCCAACTTCATATTGCTAAAATATATCTTCTACTTTTCTTCTGTGTTTCCCACTGGCTTGGTTCAGGTTTTCAATGATTACTTAGAATTTTATGACTTCTAAAATTGTGTTTCCTCTTCTTTAAAAAGACTATTTTCCTTTATTTTTTTATTTTTTATTTCTTAATGAACATTTAAGATTCATATATAGAAGCTAAAGCAATAAGTCAATCATGAAATAACATACAGGGAAATAAAATGGAAAATAACTCATTTACAATTTCTCGCCACTGAAGCACTACACACTGGCTGCAGTGAGGTGTGGTCAATGTTTCAGACAGTGGATGCTCAGGCTAAATGCCAAGACTGTCATCACACTACTTTTTAAGATCTTTTCTTTCTTGATCATTGTTCAGTTAGTGGGGGGAGTCGGAGGGAGAGAAGTAAGTTTCATTCCCACCTCCCCCACAAAAAATATTTTTTAAGCAGTTAAATTTTTCCTTGGGGAAACATTGTATCTGTTAATCTAATGTACCATATATTTCTGTTATTAAATGTCTGCATAAATATTTGTTTATTCTATTTCTTAGCATAAGATCATGCAGTACTTTTAATTTCAGAACAGTAAGAATTATCAAAGGTAATTAGTTTTGTACATAAATGCCCAGTTTCTTTTTCAATGAAAAATGTGCTCTTTGTGATATTTGTTTCTTGTGAGAGTTGGTCAAGTAATAATCATGGAGTATTTCCTAAAATATTTATTTGCTGGGAAAATTTGTATGAAATGACATTCAAAGTATAAAAAACATTGTTAGGTAACACTTGGAACAGTTAAAAATATACTTGTTTGTAAACTATCAATGTAAGATACTGAGCATCTGAGTGTCAGAGCCATTGTCTCCTGTTTTTCCAGAAAGTGGCTTGATTTGTCAATGTGACATCTTTGAAACATCTGACATTATATATAGAAACATCAAGGCAATATTATTTGTACATATTATTAAATATGCAAAAATTTCCTGAAAGATAGTGCCCAAATAAGGGAGGTCTCCCAAGCTCAACCTCTCCTTGGTGCCCATCACTGAACGTATGGCTGTCTTGGAGTTTGGGAGCATGGCAGCTCATTTTGGAGAGGTAGCCCCTTTAATGACTGGCTTCCTATTCAAATATGTTGCCCAGTAAACTAGGCTGAAAGTGCCAAACAGGACTGGGAATATAATTCGGGACATTCTGTCGTTCTTGCTGATGCTGTTGTAAGTCTTTTTGTTTTCAGAAGTCTTGTCTTCAGGTTTTACTGAGGCTGAAGAGGCATTTGAGGTCCCTGCAGGGGTCTGCTCCTTTGCGATGTTTGGGGGGGTGGGTCATCTTTCCAGTAGTATAAGCATTTGTTGATTTATTTAGTGTAAGTTCACACTCCTTTTTCTTGATCTTGGCTGCTTCCAAGGCTTTTTGGCCGTCCCAGGCTGGGCCTGTCTTTGTGAAATAGTTGACGGTGGCAAACTCGATCAGCGCAGAGAACACAAAAGTGTAGCACACGGCTATGAACCAGTCCATGGCCTTCGCATAAGCCACTTTGGGCAGAGAGTTCCGGGCACTGATGCTGAGGGTTGTCATGGTCAGCACCGTGGTCAACCCAAACACTGTCCCGGCTGGGACTGATTCTCGGTTCAGCCAAAAGGACAATTGCGACAAGATCACAGTCATTACGCAGGGGAGATAGGTCAGAATGACAAAGTACCCGGTCTTCCTCTTCAGATGGAAATGAGCCGTCATGATTGTGTATTCACCTGTGCTGGTGCTGATGTTCTCTGTGCCCACTGTCCGCCTCATCAGGTGGTATTGGTTCAGCCTGGAGCCATCTTCTGCCACCACCACCGACTTGGTTGTGCCGTTGGTCCAGACATAGACAACTTCGGAATTAGGATATGCACAGCTGCCAAATCTCAGAGGGCAGGCATGGGCCTCCATCGGGAAGTCAAGCTGCATTGGGCGCTCTGCCGAGATGGTCAAGCGCACGGTGTACAGCAGAGTGCCATCCTCCAGCCGCAGCAGCTTGTTGGGCGTGGTCATGTTGTGGGCGATGGACTTCTTCCCATTGTGGAGGAAGGTGTCTGGAGTCCAGATTTTGCTGGCAAGGAGGTTGTTGAGGGGCAGGCGCTGCATGGGACCTTTAAACTGAAGGCTTTCGTCTTTCCAGCTTTGTCAGAAAAACATGTCTATGGTGCATTCCATTTCCGTGTCAGACACTGGGCCGAAGTTGGTGACGTAGATGTCCGTTCTCACCTGAGTACTACGCTCTCTGAGCCCAGGCCTCAGTCTGCTGTCGTAGCCATCCAGGAGCCCATCCAAGATCCTGGTGAATACTGTGATGTTGTCATTGGTTTCAACTTTTACAGAACTGGTTGGCATTTGTGAAAAGCCAAAGTGACTGGCTAAGTTCATGGAAATACAAAACAGAAGGAGGCTTTTGATCATGATAAAGCTAGAGAACATTCCATTGTCCATTCCCAATAAGAATAATAGCTGAAGCAGATGAATTTGGAAGAATAACTGTTCCTTTCTCCACCTTGATCTTGAAGCTTTCTGAAATATTTGCCACGCGTTCAAAGTCAGCAAGCTACTCCTTGTTCTGCAAGGTGCCTGCGCGCCGGCCCAGGAAGGCAAGCCGTTGGCGAAGGTGCATCCTCCTCCTCCTCCGCCTGCTCTCAACCAGCTGGCAGGAGCGGAAGGCCAGTGCGGCGTCACCGCCCCATGCCGCCAGCGCGAACTGCCGCCAGCGCGAACTTCCCCAGTCCTCTCGGGCCGTAAGCCCCCGGTGCCCCCCGCGCTCCCGCTGCCACCCTGCGGCTCTGCTCCGCAACCGAGGCCGCGCTCTGCCCTGGTGCAGATCCCCGCCCCCCCGCAAAAAGACTATTTTCTTAACCAAAAACAAAAGTCTGTGCCTTTTATTTTCTTTAATAAAACGCTACCTCACAGGATTATTACAAAGATTTAGGAGTTCATACATGTGAAGCACCTTGTAGAATTCCCAGCATGTAACAGGTACACGAATCCTGGTTTTCTTCCTTCTCTGTGCTTGAGTCTCATCAAACTGGCTCCTTACTGAATCCCTAAAGATATCATACAGTGTCCTGATTCTGTTCCTTTGCTATTTCTCCTACCTACACTGAACTTCCATCCCATCTTCCTATGTCTAAAGCTACACTATTCCTTAACAGTCAGCTCAAATGTCACCTCATCCCTTCAACAAATATGTTTACTGTATTCAAGAATAGAGAGACCAATCAAAGTCAGGCACTCAGAGACTACAGTCTTATTTCATGGTCAGGAATACAAGCGTCACTACATCCCGCCTAAGGAAGAGAGTAGAACATGTAGATATAAATTAGGTAATTGGGAGTCCTGTGTGGTTTTTGCCTTTCAGTCTGACAGTCTTGACTCTCTCACATTAGGAACTAGCAAACATAAGTGTGCTCCCAAATCTCCTAAACCAAATATATAAACTAGATAAATCAGTGGTGATCGTTTCAAAATGTGTCTTCGTTTACGTTCTTCAGAGGCACCTCAGTGGTCCTTTAAATAATGAGTTCTCCTGCTGCATTTAAATATCATCACAAACCTCTATTAGCCATAACTTGTATGGTGCACATTATTATGCAAAGTATGGCACACTAATACAAAACTACACGTAACTAGAAAGAAAACAAAGTACAAATAGTTCGAAACATTCTTAATTTTCTATATTCGTAAACCATGAACCTAAATTTCAAATCTATTTTACGTAGACATTTCAACTGATATTACATTAAAAAGACAATTCATACACCAAGCTCCTCCACACTTAGCAAGGTTAACACAGCCACATTATTTCTCCTGAGAGACATGTCTGCCTGCTAATCACTCTGATCCCATAACTAGCCCCACACGGTAAGCTCCTCTTCACTATTCAAGTTCTCCTTCAGAGTCACCTCCTCTCTAACCAGCACCCCTACCCCCACCCCCACCATCTGGTCATTGCTTCCCCATCTGTGTTCTAAAAGCACTTTATACACACTTCTGTTATGCCACTAATCACCCCATTTACATGTCTGTCTCTCTGTAGTTCTCCCACACCTCCCACTCCTCCCAACTAAATAGGGAGTTGCCTGAGGAGGGGAAACAGGCAGGTAGTACAGAACTGTGGTAAGATCAGACTCTGTAGCCAGACAGCTTGGCTTGGTATCCCATTCTGCTGCTTAGTAGCAATATGACCCGGAGCAAACTCTTGCCTTTAAGCCTCAGTTTCCTCATATGCAGAAGGAGGATAATAATTACACCAACCTCACAGTGCTGTTATAAGAATTACATGAAATAATTTAAAGCACTTAGCATCCCTCACTTCTCAGCTTCTTTGTGACATGGTAGTTTAAAGCAGTGTTAAGGACACAGGATTTAGTTAGGGCTTGGTTTTGAATTTTAGGTCCAACACTTATTAGCTTTGAGACCCTGGGCAAGCTATTTCAACTCTGAGAGCCTCAGTCTCTTCATCTGTAAAAGTAGGATAATAATTAGCACCTATGTTAGGGTTACTGTAAGGATTAGACAAGGAAGTTCACATAAAGCATCTGGCACAGGGAAGTGCTCTAGAAATATTTCCTATCAAGCTTTCTATTTATTTATTTGAAGGCTGGTCTCCTAGAGACATGTCAGACAGCAAACTTCTTCCCTTCCACAAGGAACCATATCAGGACTCAGCATTCGCCACATATGATGTTCAAGGTTATAGCTGTTTGTCTTCCTTGGACTTCAGATTTCCCATGGCCATGATTTCAGTCACTATACTAGTTGTGCTTTGTGAGGATATAAACTTGCGAGTGCAAGGAAACAAGTTAATAATAGCCAGTGCGCTTTCCTACCTTAGGTATCACCTTTATACCTCCGTGTCATTAAGCTTTTTAACTAAGGCTTATATTAAACTGAATATATTAAGAAACTGACTTAAGGAAACCCATGCAGAATTGTTCTATTTATGGAATTCCTTGGTGTGCACTAGGTTGACAAAGTTCATACTTGGGAAAATGATTTTAATTTCTGTACTCCTAGGGAGAAAAAAGTACTCCTAAGTGGTAATGAAACTAAAACGAACAAGGATAACAAATACCGTTACAAAGAAACTTTTCCCACCTGCTCATCCATACACCGTCTACCTAATATGAAAGGTTCACTTTTATCTAAACTCCTAATTCTGCACAGACTGATCAAGATCTAAAATGCTTCAAAATTTTCTGAAGCGGTTTTATATATACGTCGAACAAGAGTGATAATAGAGGCTGCAAGTCCCTCATAACAGAACTCAATAGCTGGTGACTCAAAGATGAGTCAATGTTAACTGATCTCCTATGCAGGAGAGAGATAAAGTATCAAATGAGATGAGTGGCTCAGGGAACCAAAGTAATTCTCTTGACCATGTCTAATAAATCGCCTATCTTTTTATGTTCATCATAACCTACAATGTGAACGTCTCTTACCATAGCCTATGATCAATTAAATTGAAACTCTCAGCTTTCACAAAGCTAAAAAAAAGGGCAGAGCAATGAGAACTGTCCTCAAATCCCAACTCCTTCTATTCCTCTCTACCAGCTTTCCAATACATGCCTTTGAATAAGGGAATATAAAAATGACCACTTTACATGACTCTAGCACATTTACAAATTACATAATAATTTCATAGACATCCTTGATTCTCGTAACTCATAACAATGTACAGCATTATAAGTCTTATTTTACATATGAAAAAACTAAGGATGAGGAAGTTCAAGTAATAGCTTTCTGTGATCACATAGTAAATGGTACAGTCAAAACTGCAACACATCCACCCAGCCTGTGCTCCTTACAACACCAAGATGTACAAGCAACACTATAAAGCAACAAAAAATAATGTATGTATTTAATATTCATTAAAGCTGACTCAGAAAGTGAGGCAATAGGGGTATCTCCTTTACATATGGCCAAAAATAAATAAACTTCAGGTTAGACCAGCAGTTCTCAAATATTCTGTTCACAGGGCCCCTATACATTTTAAAAAATTATTAAGGACTCCAAAAATCTGTTGTTTATATGGGTTATATGCATTCATATTTGCCACATTAGAAACTAGAAATAATACTTTTAAACATAAGACTACAAAAGCTCACATTCCATTAGCCTTCAGGGTGATGATGTCATCGCATATCAGGAAACTCCTGGAAAACTCCATTGTACACTTATGAGAGAATGACAGTGAAAAAGGTGAAAACATGTTTGTATTATAATGAGAATAGTTCTGACTTGGTAGACTGCCCTGTAAGGCTCTCAAAGTCCAAAGGGGTCCTCAAACCATACTTTGAAAACCGTTAGTAACAACTCTTAGTCATGGCAAATCTTCTTAAATTCCAAGTTGTAACTCATTATTTTACTTTAAGTACACTGTTTCTCACACTAGATTAAAAAAAATCTTGAAGGAAGGAAGGACTGTTTTATTTATTCCCTCATTGCACTAATTCTCTTTGCAGTGCACTGTGCCCTGGACAAAGATGGTATCAAACAATTACTGAGTAAACTGAATCTCTTCTGAAATCTAGTGGATGGGGGGAAAGAAAACATCTTATGCCAAAATTATCACTTCCCTACTATGCAAAGATAAGAAAGATGAAGTATGTAACACAGAGGTCTGTCTTAAGTCAGTTAGCTGTATTGAACAGACAGAAACTCCATTCCAGATATGAAGTAAGAAACAGCAAAAGATCTGAACAAGAGAAATGAGGCAAAAGTTAATACTTTAAGGTTATAAATGTCCAGCTTTCCCCTCAATTTTCTCTATCCAAATAAAAGTAGCAAAGCATTTTCTGAACTATAAATGATTTTTAATATTATCCATATCTATGCTACACTTAGTTCATAACCCAATCACCTAACTAAAGTCAAACTTATTAAATGAAAATATATTAAAGATGATTTGTACCTGCACATTTAGGAGAAATTCCTACATTAGACCTATGCAGAAATAACAGAGAAGTGAATAATAATGCCACCTCATTCTTTTCTCTAAGAACTTTAAAAACTTTAGATTTTTGTTTCATTCAGTATCAAAAATTACAAGTTACATGACTTACCCAACTATACACTAAATAAAGAAATCCGCAGTAAACAGATGTTCCTCATCATATAATCCTACTATTTCAGGGCAAGAGGCTGAGTTACTTTCAAGAAAAACCTTAAGACCACAGAGGCTCCAACAATTATTACCACAGATTCTGGTCTAAAATGCTTGTTGACTGGCATGAATCTCAGAATGAATCCAAATCCTAACTCTATAGTACTAAAAAATTCAAATAGTTTGAATAATTTACTCAAATATTTTAAGTAAGCAATTTACCCCTAAAATGGCTTATAATTTAGATAAATTGTATTCATGGGCTTTACTACAGACTAAGATGGTCATGAATTTTCTCCTTACACTTCACTAATTTCAAAATAGCTGAACTAAATTCAATCTGTGCTATCTACCACTCCAGCAACAGTAAACAAAAGCAATCATATTTTGCTACAAACATTTACTTAAATTTTTCCCATGTCAAGAGTCTGCAATTCTAGTTCTGATTAAAATCCAAAGTTAAATACTGAGAACTAATAACCTTTCCAAATATTAAAACAGATGAGACATAATCTTCATAAACTTTCCAAAAATAATATTGTACTTAATAATGGTGAGAACAAAACAAAATTTTCAGTGTATTATAAAAATAATTATCACAATGAAATTAGCTATGGAAGAATGGCTCTTAACTTCAGCCTCAGCAAGTTTCACAGAACTAAAAGCTTTGAATTATTTACTTGCTTGACCAAATAACTCAGGTAGCGAGACTGTGTAGTCAGCAACCACATTCATCCTTAGTAATAAGTATGAGTATAATCTAATATTCATGAAAAGCTATTGTGTGAAAAGAACAATGAGTGCGCACACCACACCAGATGCACTATTTGGTAGATACTGATGTCTGCATGAAACAGCTGTACTAAGAAAACAACACAGTCATTTTTCAAAACAGAGATTCTTGTAGCCAGCTACTAAACAGAAATAATAGCTCCCCCATTATTGCTACTTAAGATTTTACAGCAAAGAAAACAATAGTCACTTATAATTGCAGATTATATAGGAGGATATGGAGTTGATCCTGGCAGAAACACCATTTCTAAACATACTTAGGTTACAAATACCTATTCAACTGGCACATACCTCACCAACGAAACAAGTACACATAACAGGTACTTAATACAAAAGAATAAACTCAACTAAAACATCTTTACTATGCTTGCTAATCAGCATTTTTGTTGTAAGTACATATCAGGAAGAATTATGCTGGGGAGTGGGAAATTGTGTAGCCTTTTTTTTTTTTATCAAAGTTATGCAAATCAAAGCATGGACATTCCAGTAATCCACCTACCATATCATCAGCCCCATTCTCCCTACAATACATGAAGAATTTATGGGCATAAAGATCCAATGGGCTGATTAGAGAAGAAATACATGTTCTAAAGCATTCTGCTGGTTTGAGGAAAACTGGTAATTATGCACCAAACCAGTGAAAATAAGTTTTATTGTTATTCTATATCAGTCCAAGGGAAGGATGATAATCTGCGGTTTATCAATATTGGAACTTTCCTAAGAATGTGAAATTAAAAACCAAGGCTTCTGGAGTGCCAGAGAAGGCTGCAAACACATTTGTGTTTTGTCTTTGTGTGTGGGAATGAGAGGAGGAGAGATGGTGTCAGTAAGGTGCCTGACAGACCTTGCAGTCAGCACTGTGAACTGTTGGAAACCTCAATCAGCATCATTCGAGTGCGTGTGCGTGCCTGTGTGTGTGTGCCTGTGTATGTGTAGGGGAGAAGGCATTCCTCTTCAATACTGATTTTACAATCAGAACTGGGTTATATATCATCAGTCTGTGTTTATAACAACAACCTTCAACCATTAAAAAAAAGGTTAATATGTTCTATACATTCTATTTAAAGAAATTCAGTGAACGGGTATTCTTTAGACAGACTAACTTCAAAATCCCAGGACTTCAGTTACAAGGCTGAGTTCATTCTGTGAAAATTTATTAACTGTATACTTACGATTTGGGCAGTTTCTGTATATACACACAGAAATACACACACACACACACACACACACACACACACACACACACAGTATCAGTAAAAAGTTTGTGCAAAAAAAAAATTCTGCGTTTAACAGGCTAGCGTACTTTTTTATATAGGATAGTCAAAAAGTGATATGGAAGCAAGGAACTGAAAAAGTGAAAGGGTAAGCTCTTTGGCTATCTGTGGGAAAAACATTCTTGGAGAAGGTCTAGCAAAGGCCTTGTGATGGGTGCAGCTTGGAGTGTGAGAACACCCAGAAGGCCAGAAAAGAGTAAGTGAGAGGAAGAGTTATAGAATATAAGAGTTACAGAAAATAAGGTATGGCCAAAAGTGGAGTAAATCAGTTAAATGACTTAGACCTATGCATAGTGCCTGGAGAAATGTCTATGTTACACCTACAAACCAATTTTCAGGGTCACATTTATATTATACTCTCCACTTTATTATTAAGGAGAAAAGGATGGGGAGATGGAGAGGGAGGGGGAGATGGGGAGGGGAAGATGGAGAGGGAGGGACAGAGGGAGAGACAGGCACCTCCTCAGCATATAAGAGGCTTGTATTTGTGTGTTTGAGCATAAAGCTGGGGGTACAACTCAAACTTAATGCTTCAGTATATCAGAGGAATGAAATTAAAACGGAGAGGAGTACATTTATTCAGCAGGTATCATATGTGACATTTATTATCTCCAATTAGATAGATATTATTTCCGTTTCCATTTTACAAATCTGGAAACTGAGACCAAGAGAAGATAAGGCCTTTTGTCCAAGGTCTTTTTGCACGGTAGAGTGCTGAATGCAAGTATACGTTAATTCAAAACTCTATCTACTGGAATAGACAATTTAAGTACTTCCCTATAGCTTCAACCAAAAGAATGAAATAATTCCATGGTATTGCCAGTCTCTATGTAGCACCTGCAGTTCTACTCATTTGAAGGTAAATATTTAACACTTACACCTCATTTTTCCCTAGTACAAATATAGTAAGTATGTGGTTTTATGGGAGTCCTAGCAATTTGGCAAGAGAGATTTCGAAACTACTCTGTAAAACTTCTGCTAATGACCCAGTAGTTGCTTTATGACTTTCCAATGAAGTGTGAAGTGCTCTCATGCCATGCCCAAAGTGTTGGTAGGTCCTATGACTCTATAAAGGAACAAAGGGATTTAACAGCACTTGTTTCCTGGTGACACTGTTCTGAGGAAACGGAGAATGTGAAGGGAAGAAATGCTGGGTCAGTATTTAACTTCTAAAGTAGATATTTAGTGGTAGAAACTAACTAACTTGTTCGTATTGAACAACTGATTCAGAAAGTCTCAGCCTGCTATAGGGAATCTTACTAAGAGAAAAAAAAGAGACAGGTTATACTTTCTTGGATAGTGAGAGGTTTTTTAGAAATGCCTGAGCTGGGGCTTCCCTGGTGGCGTAGTGATTAAGAATCCGCCTGCCAATGCAGGGTACACAGGTTCGAACCCTGGTTAGGGAAGATCCCACATGCTGCGGCGCAACCAAGCCCGTGCGCCACAACTACTGAGCCTGCGCTCTAGAGCCCGTGCTGCACAACAAGAGAAGCCAACGCAATGAAAAGCCTGTGCACCGCAACGAAGAGTAGCTCCCGCTCGCCGCAACTAGAGAAAGCCTGTGCGCATCAAGCAGGACTCAACACAGCCAAAAATAAATAAATAAATAAATTAAAAAAAAAAAAAAAGAATAGAAATGCTGGCACCATTGAAGGCATACAAGAAGGACAGCAAAAGTATTAAGTGCTTAACATTTGTTTTAGCAGGTTAGTTTTAGTTATATTTATGGAAAGTTGTATCCCTCTGTGTTTACTATGCAACCGGGAGTTAATGACCCCAGACAGGTTTCCAGAGGACTAAAAATTCCATGAAATTAAACTGTTTATGCATTTTTCTGCAGAGTATCCACAGTTTTCATTAGCTTTCCCAAAAGGACCCTCAAAAAAAGGTTTAAAGGTACCTTTCAACATATATGCGTACACGTTCCTTTTTTGTATGCACTTAACCATAGTTTTTTTGTTTTTTAGGGTTTTCTGTTTAAGGGTTTAGAGCAGGAATTAGCAAACCATTTTTTATAAAGGGCCAGATAGGATATATTTTAGAATCCGTGGGTGCATATGGTCTGTTGCACATTCTTCTTCTTCTCTCTCTCTTTTTTTTGAACAACTTTAAATGTAAAGTTAAAAAATGTAAAAGCCATTCTTAATTTGTGGGCCTAACACCAGCTTGTTTGCAAACTCCCGGTTTATTCAGAGTAACCATTGATATATCTCTGCAGAAGTAACACAGCATGTCTTTGGGAGTCCAGGACTTTTTAAAATTTTTATTATTATTTTTTTTTATTATTATTTTTACATCTTTATTGGAGCATAATTGCTTTACAATGGTGTGTTAGTTTCTGCTTTATAACAAAGTGAATCAGTTATACATATGTTCCCATATCTCTTCCCTCTTGCGTCTCCCTCCCTCCCACCCTCCCTATCCCACCCCTCTAGGTGGTCACAAAGCACGGAGCTGATCTCCCTGTGCTATGCGGCTGCTTCCCACTAGCTATCTGTTTTACGTTTGGTAGTGTATATATGTCCATGCCACTCTCTCGCTTTGTCACAGCTTACCCTTCCCCCTCCCCATATCCTCAAGTCCATTCTCCAGTAGGTCTGTGTCTTTATTCCTGTCTTACCCCTAGGTTCTTCATGACATTTTTTCTTAAATTCCATATATATGTGTTAGCATACGGTATTTGTCTCTTTCTGACTTACTTCACTCTGTATGACAGACTCTAGGTCTAGGTCTATCCACCTCATTACAAATAGCTCAATTTCGTTTCCTTTTATGGCTGAGTAACATGCCATCGTATGTATGTGACACATCTTCTTTATCCATTCATCCGATGATGGACACTTAGGTTGTTTCCATCTCCTGGCTATTGTCAGGATTTTTTTTTTTTTAAAGGACTTTGAGAAAGTCACTAAGCCCCTCAGTCTCAAGTTTCCACATCTTTGTAAAAATGAGATACCGACCTCTCCTACACAGTTCCTTTAACTATTAAGAGAGATAGCAAGTGTATGGAACTGCACACACATTTCCTGGCATATAGTTAGCAAAGTGATTTTATTACCTGTGCCTCTATCTCATATGATAAATTAGTAATATTTATAAGTCAATATTAAGTTTTTGGTCAGGCATGCTCCTCCAATGCAATCTACTTTATAATGATCTGCTTTGGCTACTACTTCTAGTAACAAAGTAGGGCTTTCCCAGAAGCCAACAGACCTGTACACCACAGATTAGAATCCAACAGTTTCCTCATAATTACTCTTCTCCTTTCAATACGTAAATCAAATTTCTAGAGCAAAGATTTAATTTTCAATATATTATTTTCTATCTGAAGTGTTTTAAATGCCTAAATCATAATAATTCAAAACAGCTTAAGAAAACCCAACTTGCAAGAAGTTATTAAAACCAACACTAAACTGGAGCATACTTAGGTGTACCAAGGAAACTAAGGCCACAAAATATTATACAACACAAAGTAATCAAGTATTTGCCTAGCAGAGACACTGATCTCTCCTCTGTTTCTCACAAAACTGAAGGTCTTAAATGTATCCAAATGTCATTATAATGAGCTTTAATTTAATTGTTCATTGCTTTCCCCTGGAAGACTAACCAGCTTGAAAGCATGAACTCTGTTTTAACCATTTTTTTATCACCATACTCTCACACAACAGGAGGTATGGTAGTCTTCAGGAAATAGTTACTGAAAATAAGTGTCTATTTTTAAAATGACAACTATCTAAGATAATGATCTTACAATTCCATTTATATAGAGATACTCATCTGAGCAGGAGTACAAGAAAAAGCATAATAGATAAAAAATTAGCAAATACATTACATCATTACTCCAGAACAGCTAGCGTGATACCCCAATGTCCTTGTCTCCACTCTCCCAAAGTATCAAAGGTGAGTTATATTTCCTACTAACATTAGTAAGTAACTAACATTAGTAAGTAAACATTAGTAAGTAAAACTAACATTAGTAAGTAAAACTAACATTAGTAAGTAAAACTATGATTCCTACTTACTAAAGTAAACAGTAACTAACATTAGTAAGTAAACATTAGTAAGTAAAGCTAACATTAGTAAGTAAAACTATGATTCCTACAATCACTAAGGAATTTTAGCAGCTATTTTAAAGTATTTTCCAGCCTAAGCAAAGATACCTTTTACAAGTTGTCTATATATAGAAAAAAAAGTATGAAAGCGTAAGTGAATAAACACAGCACATACACTTAACTTTACAAATGATTTTGTCAGCTTTCAGAGAATTTACTTTGAAAGTTTTTAAGAAGACATCAATTACTATCCTTACCTCAAATAATCAGTAAAATTTAAAATGTTATAATTAAGAATAAATGTTTTTCTTCCTCACCTCAGAAGACCAAGGAAGAAATAACACAATTACAAGCCACATTATAGAGTATGAGGCTTTCCAGACCAAGCCTAATTTAGTTCTCTGAAATTAATGGTATATTTAGAGAAGATGTAAATAAAGATGCTAAAAGACCCTATCTAACTAAATACAGTCCTGTCCTCGCCTCCTCAATCTCCAGTCACTAAGAATATGTGAAAGTTTTCTACAAATACATATTGGAATATTTTCAAGAGTAAAAGAACAAAACAGTTATGACAAAACAGTCATGTTCAGAAGACATTCCATGAACCTGAAAAGTGAAGTTTCCCCCAAATATTTGTTCCATACTCATTCATTAAATTCAAATGGTGTCAATAAGTAGATGCCCCCTCATTTGTAAGTCAGAGAAGTAAACACTTATATATAGTTAATTAATGACCCAAACCTTGCACTAAAGCAAAAGTCCACCAAACTCAAGGTAAAAGCAGCCACTGTCTACTTACTATCACTGTACTGCAGAGAAACGAAAAATGTTTCAAGGGATTTTTAAAAGATTTCTAACAGAATGATTTTTTTTAACATTCAACATTATAATGATAATGTCTTTTATAAAATAAAGTTGCTCAGTGAAAGTCTCTTCGAAGGCATAATGTTTAAAGAGGGACAGAAATTATCACCCTCTACTATCCAGCTGTTAACTAACTCTTCCCATTTTCGATGAAGAGCAACAGTAACGCTCCTCATTTAGTAAGCATCTCAAGTTTATATTGCCAGGCCAGGCAAGTACCATCAGTAAATGTAGCAAGTGGGTGGGAACTACAAGCTACACGTAAGAGGTTCCGGCAGCTGCTACTAGACTCCATCTCTCCATCTTATTATTGCTAGGACAAATGCAAGCCTAGTGCTACCAGATCTTCCAAATTTTCCTAAGAAAAGCCAGAAATCCAAATCATGCAAAATTTTCCATTTTTAAATGTTGGCAATTAAGAAATAAGAAAACCACAGTGCAGGCCAAATTCAAAGTACCTACAAACTGAATCTGGCCTTTCAGTATGCAACGACTGCTAACTACACAGCAATAATAACCCAAGGAACAGAAGCATCAGTAAGAATCTCAAATGTCAGACTCCCAAACCCTAAACTCCTCAGGACTATTACTCAGATTTCATGTTGAAGATGGATTCTCCGTGTAATCAAGAACACTGGTGGTAATCCTTCTCTCTTGAAGACTAATTTTTGACTAATAATAATTTTTTAAAAACTATGGCTTTTACTATTTTAAAGTATACATTTTAAGAAAAAATCAAAACAATGAACACTGAGGTGGTGAAATCAGAATATTAGTAAAAATTAATAAAATTAGAATTATAATATGTAGAATATGTATACTTATTTAAAAATACTATAATGCTTTACAAACTGTGTTAGTTGGGTAAATGTCTGTCAGCTGGGTCCCCAGAAAGCAACCAATCATTTGAGCTCCCTTCTCATCTCTTTATGAGACATCAAGAATGGGTAGTCCTGATGGGCCACTTTTACTTGAGCAACATGAAAATAAAAAACAAATGAAGAGGGGGAAGAAGTGACAACGATGTTAATTGGCAAGGTATTTCTGTTTTATAATAATTTCAAGTGCCAAAAGATCCTAAGACTCAATACAATTTTCGTTACTGCTTTAGCTCTAAGTAGATTAGATAGCTAAAAAGGATAAACTAGCAAGACCTTCTATTTAGAAATAAAATCTGCTGGATTAAAAAAGAAATGCTAAGTGGGGCAGCACCCAAAGATTTAACCTTATGATTTAACCTTAAAAGGATCGTTTCTCAAAATTTCCAAAAAAAAATTTTTTTAAGAAAAAAAAAAGCTTTATAGTCATACTCAGAGTTCTCAGTTAATTTGGAAGGCTACCCCCACATATTTTGATGACATACTTAAAAAAAAATCCTTAAGAACAACACAGCAGAGTTTAAGGAAAAAGGGCAGCTTGACTTTATCAGAACTTGACAGCTGTGTGATTTTAAGCAAGTTATTTAACTACTCTGGGCACTATCCCCTGATCTATAAAAAAGGATAAACCATAGCTACTTTAATTCTCATGATGAGAATTGTGATACATCTTAAATGTATTTTAATTCATTCTCTTAGCTGAAACTTGAATCTGTACCACAACATCAGTACTTTAAAATATTCCTGGCAGAACAGCTACACACAGATGAGAGAACTCAACACTTCTTGAAGCAGCCCTTTTCATCCTCACACTTCTATCATTTTCTTTTACTAAACTAAAATCAGCTTCCTAGTTACTTCAACCCCATCAATCACATTCTAGTTTAAATCTTATTAAGTACAGCTAATTCAATTCTCACTAAACTCCAACCTCCATAAGGACTGAGACTGTTCAGTATTGAAACCCCAGCACCTAAAACAATGATAAGCACATAGCAGGTGTACAATAAATATTTACAGATTGAGTGATATGTTCTGTACAGTATTTACTGATTGACCATTGAAATGCCTTCGAATATAAAGAGCACAGGTGTGTATACTTCTGGAGGTGATCATTTAATGCTTAAGGTTTAAAAGTTGAAATATCATACATAACCAAACACACACATGCTATGTTTTTAAAAATCCCTTTGGATACAGTAAATAAAAGCAATTTTGCTACATTTTAAACGATGATGCTATTCAATGATACAGATGATAAAGTTCCTTCAAAGCAATAAACCTATTAATGGCTCCATAACTTCTAATCATAATTTCCTTCAGATTTAACTGAATTCCAAGTCTACATTAAAAAAAAACACCTCAAAATGACATGTACCCTCACTACCACTGGCTATCCTACAAATAACCCCCAAATAATAACTTAGTCAAGTTTTATCACCTGAAAGTTACCCAGAAAACATCAGAATTGAAATTGTGATAGAATTATCAAAATCTGTAACAACTTTCTCTCATGACTTTCTTAGCCACACACTGCTATAAACACCTCACTGCTTAAACACTAGAACTCATTTATAATTTAGTCACTTATATTTCAGAGCTGAAAGAGTAGGTTTCATAAAGTTATGTTCTACTTCACAGAACAGGAAATCAAACAGTGGATGACCACCTCTGCAAATCTATGGAAATATTTCCATTATAAATTTCTCCTGCCACCTGACGGTTTTAAGCTGTCACTCTGTGATATTAGCGTAAACAAAACACAATTACTAAGGTAAATCTGCCACATCACACAAGTCAATACTTGTGATTACCCAAACATCAAACCCAAACCCAAACATCAAATATTCCTGAATTATTTGGGTCACTAATGCTTGAAACTGTGGTAGAAAATCAGTGATCTAGAAACATGTAACTTCCACTAAAGGAAACTAGGTAAGGCAAATACCAGATTTACATAATTTTATAGGAAAGAACAAAATCTAAAAGCGTCAAACATTTTAATGAACACAATATTAAAGGAGGACAGAAAGTAAAATTAAAAATTCATGTTTTGTAAGAAATAGCCATACATGACCCTTTCAACACCGACAAGCCTTCCCAGACCAAAGTGGATGAAGCCTCTAGCCCTACAAAACTTTCTTTCCCCTTCCACTTCCATATTAAAAAAAAACAACCCAAACCCTTGTACATTAATCAAAATAGTATACTACAGAAAATCAAACCGCCAGATATAGGGAGACTTTAAAACAGTTAAAATCACTACCAATCTTTAAAATACTATCTGCAGGGCCATTTCGGGTACTGTGGGAGGAACTCAGAGCCAGGAAGAGCTGAAACGTGAGGGGCAGTCTGCGTCTGTGCTATAGAACCCACCCCCAAAGGGCAGATGACATTAACACAGAATGTACAGAGAATTACAACACGCACAGGCTCCCAACTCGTTACCAATCTGCAGTGGAAGAGTATTCCTTTCCAACAGACACTCCCTCTACCCTGAAAGTTGCCGAAGCAGCACAGCAAAACGGGCCTGCAGTTGCAAAACACAACAGCCCTGGGCTACCAGCACACTCTTCACGCCTGTACTTTGTGTCCAGGAACAATTTCTCAACGTGGCCAAGGTGATGCAGCAAAGCTGCCCTCAATGCAGCAGCCACGGATAGAAGTTTCTCAACAGTCCCAGAGCCATCCCGGGGAGGAGGGTGGACTTCCCTTCCATCTTCCATATGCTGCTTCGACCCATGCTGACAGCACCCTGGACGCCCAAGAACACACGAAGAGGTTTCTAGCTCCCATTAAGGCCCTTCGGAAGCAAAGAACGTAGGCACTACCTGCCTTTATCTAGGGCCCTGTCCAGGGCTGGCAAGAGCCCTGGAAAGCAGGGACTGGGATTCAGTCGTGGCCCTTCCCACCCACGCAGGCGGCAGCGTGCCTCCAGGCCCGGGGTCCCAGCAGCCAGGCCCCCGCGGCCGGGCGACCCTTCCCCCCAAGCCCCTCTCACCTGATCTTGTAACTCGGGAGGGTGTGCTTGCGCTTGATGACTTTCTTGAGCTGGTTGACGATGATGGAGGTCAGCTGCGGCATGGGCCGCCCTTCGAACTGGGAGCGCACCTCGAAGTCGATCAGCGGGTCCTCCACGAAGGAGAAGAACCAGTGGGTGAAGGGCACGCGGGTGAGGACGAAGCGCAGCCTCCCCACCACCCGGGACAGCTTGACGAACAGGTAGGCGGACTTGCCGAAGACCAAGTCCACGTCGATGGCCAGGTGGAAGCCCCCGCTGTACTCCACCTCCGCCTCGAAGGCCAGCTCCTCGGGGGAGGTGGCGGGCAGCGCCTCCCCCTCAGGAACGTCGGGCTCCCCGGTGGCCGAGGGCACCACGGGCCGGAGGAGCCGGATGGTCTTGATGAAGGGCACGGCATCGCCCAGGAACACGTCCCGCAGGCTCAGCCCCTCCAGCAGGCGCCCGGCCGTCTTGGTCTGCAGCAGCTCCTCGAACTCCACCTTGATCTTCTTGGTGACCCAGCGGCGGGCCAGCGCGGTGTCCCGCAGCTCCCGGAACAGGAACAGGATGGTGGCGTTTAGGAAGTAGCAGGTCTCCCGCGTCGGCGGGGCGGGGGTCTCGGGGGCCGGAGTCGGGCCGCCCTCGGGTGGCCCGCCGGAGGGCTCCTCAGCCCCGCCGCCGCCATAAAGGTACTCTCTCAGGGCCAGGTCCGGCACCGGCTTGATGTAGCGGAAGCCGTCGGCCGCGCGGGCGGCCTCGTCCGGCGGCGGCTCGGGCTGTTTGCGGTAAAGCAGCAGGAACTGGGTGAGCAGCGTGAGTAAGGAGCCCAGCACGGCGGACGCCAGGATCATAAGCAGCAGCCCCATCCCGCCACCGCCTCCGCCCGGAGCGCCCGCGCCCTGGCCCCCGCGCCCACAGCGCGGCTTTCTTCACGGCGCCCTCCCCCCTACCTCCATCTTGAGGACATCGGGCGGCGGGGTCTGGGCGAGCGGCTCCCTGGGCCTCGTCCAGGGGCTCCGGACGGCGCACTGCAGCGCCCCAGCCTGCGGCGGCCCGCGCCTCCTCAGAAGCTCCCGGAGGCTGCTGCTGTGGTGGCGGCAGCGGGGGCGGGAGGGAGCGGAACGGCGCCTTCCTCTGGCCGCCGCTCATTGGACGAACGGCGAGTGACGTCAGGAGCGTACTCGCTCCCGGCGGCGTCGCCTGGCAGCCGGCGCCCGGGCACGCGTACGCGGGTCCTTCTTCACCTCTCGGGCGCCCTTCCAACCCCGCCCCCACGCCAACATCCTAGTCCCCCGCGATACACGTGGCTGTCACTTCTGAAGCCGCTGCGCGGATCTGGGAGGATAACTGGGGCCACCGGTTGGAGGATAAGGAGGCCGGGCGGAGATGTCGTGGCGGCGCGTTCTTGACTCCGGTCATCCCGTTATCTTCTAATGCGCCCATCCCCCCTCATTGGCCGCGGTCCCTGTTACCCCTGCTGCAGTGTGATTCTTCCACTCCCGTCCCTGAGAATGGGCTGGCGGCTTTCCCTGCCGGGCAGCGGCGCAAAAGATCTGAGTTGGCCGTTCGGAAACTTCCCAAGCCGAGGACAAGATTGCACTGCCTCTGAGACCGCGGTCGCCGACCATCAATCTGACCAGCAGACGCTCTGCGTTCGCGGAGTGTGGGGCCTGGGAAGGAGGGACAGAGAAAAAAGGAGTCAGATGCGGACTAACTTTACTACCTAGGCGGATATTTGAGATTTAAACGAGAAGGACATTTAAAAAAAAGAGCCGGTTTGAGGAATGATGAGTGGGATGAACTTGCCAGATGATTGGAAGATAAATAGTCACTGTCAAGGCTATCGCAGTGCGTTAAGCCTCTGAGTGTATTACCACATTTAGGTCATTTAAGAGACAGTTATAGTTAGCCACCACCCATTTTACAGATGCAAACACTGGCGCAGAGAGGCAAAGGAAGTTGCCTAGGGTCACACAACGGTGCCTGATTTTGTCTAAAACTAAACCCTAAGTCCTTGGTCACTACTTAGTACTAGGATACCAAGATTGCTAGAGTTGGAAGGGGGCTTATTGGTTCCATGGTGCACAGGAAGGGGGAGTTAGAAAGCGGGGGGGTGAGGAAAGACTTAGAGGAATTTTGCACGAGGTAGCACCTTGACCAAAGCCATAGAGTTAATGAAGCCAGGTTGCCCAGGAACAATGTTATCCTCCTGCCATCTGGTTACCTCACAAATGCTTATGTGCTCCAACCACATGGACAACACAAAGATCCACCCCTAGTCCCACAAGGGTCAGATATTCCATACCTAAAAATCAGGTTGGTTCTGGCTGGCCTTAAGGGGCCAGGGCAGGGCTCCTCTTTAGCTCTGGAAGATCCCCAAGCCAGTGACAGTCCTGAGTCTGGGTGATTCTAGAACAAAAAACAGAATTCTGACCCAACTGGAGCAAGCCGTTCTCATCTTACTTACTCATCCCCAGGTGTGAGACCAGAATGGCTCCTTTGCTGCAAAAATGTTAGCCTGCTGAGAGAGCCAGGCTCAAAACCACATTCCACATCCTATCGAAGTCCAGAGCCCTGCCGGGATATCTGGGAGCTCCAGGCAGCTTCTTTTCTTGTGATCATCTCTGGGCTGCTATCTCAGTTCTACACTGTTTCAACCCAAATGGGAAATGTAGACCCTTAATATCCACCAAAAACCATATTTATAATACTCCTGCACCATTGCAATAAATGTCACAGAAGGTGGAGGTGGGGTGGAAGATTATCTGAGTAATTTTCACAGCACTGAGATATAATATCCTCAAATTGTGTATTAATCCATTCTGCATCTTAAAATATTCTTCAACTACCTCCTTCCCCCACAAGGAAAGTTGGTGATTTTCCTGGGAGTGAGTTCTCAGACTCACAATCCATCTTGCAGGCTTCTCCCTTTTCTGCCCTCCTCCTACCTCATTAGTAACAGAACTCCCATTTGACATCCCATTGACATGAATGTCAATGCATTGAGATAAAAGACACTTATTCCCCAATCTCTCTTACATCTAGATGTGTCAGTGTTACTGGTTTCTGATATGTAAGAAGTTTTGTAGGACCTTCTGGAAGTCTCTTAAAGGGGACTGACTCAGCTGGAAGCTACACCGTTTTGCTTTCCTCTCTTTGTTCCTCCTTCCAGCTGTCTGGAATGCAGTCATGATTTCTGGGGCTCCAGAAGCTACTTTGGATCTTGAAGTAACTTTGACAATGGAAGGCATATGCTAAAGATGGCAAAGTAGACAGATATGCCTGGATCCCTGATGACTTCTTGGAGCTACCACAGCAGCCCTGGATTTTCTGTTGTATTTGGTCAAACCTAATCTTAATTGTTTCATCCAATAACCATCCTTCCCAAGTTGCCCCCTCCTCTATGTTCCCTACCATTCACCCACTTGTCCAAACTGCTTGCCCTCCTTACTCCCCCTCATCATTTTAATTCTATCTCCTTAGTATATCTCAAGTGTGTCCTCACTTCTCTAGCCCTATCATCAGGCCCTTATTTCAGGCCCTCTTCTTTTCTCTTGCAATGACTTTAGTTCTTCGTTATCTCCTACCTAGTCACTCTGTCTGTCTTGCCTCCTGTGATCATTCTCCACACTGTTGCTACAATGATCTTTCTCCAGTACAAAACTGATCTTGTCACCTTGTAGCTAAAAGTTCTTCAGTGGCTCCCCACAGCCATATTCATAATAATGGCTATCATGCATCAAGAGCATAGTAGATGGGAAGCATTGTGCTAAGCACTTTAGAAGCATCTACACTCCCACAATTGTCCTTTACGGTAAGTACTATCATCTCCAGTTTATGGATGAGGAAACAGACACTTAATGCAGATAAATAACCTGCCAAAAGTCACTAAGTTAATAAGTGGAGGAGTGGAGATTTGAATAAACTCTGTCTAACCCCAAGCCCTCTCATTTTAGGTCAATATTCCTTTAGGATACAGTCCAAACTCATTAGCATCCTTTGTGAGCTTGCCTTTGCTTACACTTCAGCTTCTTCTGTCACTACTCCAGATGTAGATTTTGAAGATTTTTTTCCTATCTTTATATTTTTAGGTCCTTGTTGTTTATGTATTTTATATATAGTAGTGTGTATATGTTAATTCCAAACTCCTAATTTATCTCTCCCCCGCCCCTCCACTATCCCTTTAGGTAACCATGTTTGTTTTCTATGCCTGTGAGTCTATTTCTGTTTTGTAAATAAGTTCATTTGCATCATTTCTTTAGATTCCACATATAAGTGCTATCATATGATATTTGTCTTTGACTTACTTAACTTAGTATGATAATCTTTAGGTCTGTCTGTGTTGCAAATGTCATTATTTCATTATTTTTTGTGGCTGAGTAATATTCCATTGTATCTGTATAACACATCTTCTTTATCCATTCATCAGTTCATGGATGAAGATATTATTGATGAATTTGCTTTCATTAAAGCCAGAAAGTAAAATTATAATAAACGCTGTTTGAGGTAAAAACAAAATATTTAAACTTAATGTGAACTTTAATATACCTACTTTTCAAATTTACTATATTTTTTCAACTACTTTAATGTTCTGGAATAAACTAGCCATTAAAATATATTAAAAGATATATACAAGGATTCACATGTTGACTGAAGAAAGACACACAACCTAAAAGTTGCAAGTTATGTTTTATTTGGGAAACTTACTGAGGACTACAGCCTGGGAGACAGCCTCTCAGATAGCTCTGAGGAACTGCTCCAAAGAGGAAAGGGAAGAGCCCAGATGAATAGGAATTTTTGCTGAAGATGAAACAAAACATGTAGTCAAACATCAAAAGCTTCCTGCTAGTCATGGAAAACAGACATCTCGAGTTAATGATTTTAGTGCTTTTCTGTGTATGGGAAGATACAAGAGTCTGGGTTCATTGAAGTTATTCCTTAGATATGAATCTTAATTGTCTAGGGCCAGTATCCTGTTTTTCTCCACCCTGAATTTTCCGCAGGGCACACTGCAGGGGTTAGCTGCAGTGCCTGATGACTTGATGGTGGGGAACATTCTTTGTTTATGGAAATGGCAGGCAACATTTTTTTGTCCACCCACATTTGTCCTTTTGCCTCAGGCTCTGGTATTTCTTGGCATGGCACTGTCAGATCCTGTCTTTATTTAAAATCTTGATGTTTTGTTTATCATAGATAACATATTATTTTTATTTTTTAGATGTTGCATTAAATGTTACTTATCTTGTTGATTGGTTTTTTTGGTGTCCCTTCAAATTTTCTGCCCAAGGTGAGAACCTCACTCACCTCACCCTAATCCTGGCCCTGCTCTTCAGCCATATGGGACTGTTTGCAGACTCCTAAACACACAATTATCTATCTTACTTCCTTTATATTTGTCAGTCTTGCCTAGCACATGGTGGGTACTCCATAAATATTTGTGGATGTGAATGAATGCTTTTCCTTCTGACCTTAACCCTTTGGTTCCCCTGCCCATTGTCTGAATAACTCCTACTTGGGGTTATTTAAGACTGAACAGAAGGGTCACCTCTACCAGGAATTTTCCCTGACTGTTCACACCCCTGTCCCTCCTGACCTCTTCTAAGTCTGGGTTAGGAGCTTTTCCATTGTCCTCAGTGCAGTTTGAGGTCACCTTGGAAACAGCATTTCTTATCATGTTCTGAGATTCCCTGTTACTTGCTCGGAATCACGAGTCCACTTGTGAGCTTCTCAAGAGCAAAGACCATGGCTTTTTTGTCTCTGCATCCTCAGCCCGCAAAGCACATACTAGGAAGCATGCTCATAGGATGAATGGATAGCTGAATGGACGGAGAGATGGTAGAGTGAGATCTGCTTTAAGATATAACTGGTAGCAAACTGCAAGTGGAGTCTGTATGGAGGGAGAGTGAGATTTGTGAAGAAGTTTTGCCAGAATCCAGACAAAAGTTGATCAGGGATTAGACTAAGGCAGTAGGTTGGGCTTACGAGACATTTTAGAGGAAAAATCAATGGAATTGGTTTGAAATTAAGTGCATGGAGAAGAACTCAAAGGCAACTGAGGTTTTATAATTGAGTGAGTAGGAAGATGGGGGTTCCATAAACAAAGACAGGCAACACAGGAGAGCAAGCTGTAGGCCTATCACCTACACACGGTCATGGACCCAGAGAACAGGGAGCGCGACCATATCAGATCCTTACTAGATAGATGAGGCCTTAATCAGTATTTATATTCCTCCTAAATTCTTCTCCAAACCATTCCACTTTTCTCTATCCTCTGAAATTGCTTTAGCCTGGGCCATTGTCATCTTGTGTCTAAATTCCTGCCACTGCCTTCTAATTGGTCTACCCACCTCCCACTTTCCTTTCCTTACTTTATTCACCATTCTCAGCCAAGCCCAATTAAGCTATTCTCTGCTTAAAATCTTTCAACAGCTCTCCATAGGCTTCTGGATGAAGTGCTGATTCCTGAGCACGATCCCTCAGGCTTTCAGGATCTAGCCCTTGCCTACATCTTCCACTCCATTTGCCCCCACTTGTGGCTGTGCTCCAGGATTCCTAAAGTTCTTGGGATTCCTCCTTGTCCCTTGCTCTTTCTCTTATCTCTAGGGCTTTGCACATGCTACTTCTTCTACCTGAAACTCTTTCCCTCTTCCCTTTGTAGGCAACTGCTGCCCTTCAAGTTTAAACACTTATTTCTAGGAGACTGTCCCTGCTCCTAGCCTTAACTTGGCCCCCTGCTACATACTCATACAACAACCTGTTCTTTCCTGATGCTTGTGACAGAGATTGCTAGTTGCCTATTCATATTACATACAGATGTGATGACTGGTACTGTAATGGCCATCTTACAATCATGTGGTAACCTTGAGGATAGATGCCACACACTGAACGTAGTTAAACAGAAAGATAGAAGAACCTTGGGACACTAATGACATTGAAGCTGTATACAACCTTGCAATCCTCACCTCTGGACTTCTTCTACATTTGAGAAACATGTCCTTTAAGCTGTCACGCTAGTATTTCTCAAGTCTCTGTTGCCAGCTGCCAAATGCAATGCTGATAAAAGTTCATCACACCTTTTTGTTATCACTTGTACAATGTGTCTTATAAACCACAGTGTGTCCCAGTCCTCAACATAAATCTTGGAACATAGCGAGTGCTCAACTGATATTTATTAAATCAATGAATATATTCACATGACATGCTCTCCACTTTTGGTGAGAAAGAGCTACCCTGTTCTCCTGAAACTTTGGGACCACTCATTTAAAGGAAGAGGCTAGGGAGGAGGGAGCAGAATGCCCCAGTAGACTGGGAGAAGAGGCACTGCTGTTGGCTGTGCTCCCCTGCAAAGCAGGGGAAGGTAACTGTGGGAGAGAATAACAGGCTGCAGTAGCAAGAGGCTTGGAGACTGTAAGTCCTTGAGATCTATTGGTGGATCCAAATCTACTGCTGGGAATCGGTATAACTGTTGGGGTCCCAGGCACACTCACCTCTTCTGTATTTATATTCACTCCTTAGGTGATCTAATCCAGCTTCATTGCTTCAAATACTATCCACCTGCTGTGTTTCCAAATGTATTTAATCAGTCTGGACCCCTCCCTTGAACTCCTCTGGGAAACCCATATATCCTACGGCCTACTGGACACCTCCATTTGGGTGTAGAATGACTTACTGTGTGCAAAACTGAGCTGATATTCAACCCCACTGGTTCTTTGGGCAGGCTTCAGTTAATGGTGCCTCTGTTCTTCCAGTTACTAAGGCCAAAAGCCTTGTGTTGTCCTTGACACCTTTCTTTTGCTCATATCTATACCTGGTCTGTTGACAAATCCTGTTGGCTCTATCTTCAAAATATATTTGGAATTTTACCACATTCATCATCCTGGTTCAAGCACCAGGTTGGGCCTGGATTTTTGGAATGGACTCTTAACTGGCCTCTCTGCTTCTTCCCTTGCCACCCTGATGTCTATTCAAACACAGATGCCACAGTGATTACATTAAAGGACAAGTCTGATTGTGCCACTCATCTGCTCAAAACCACCAGTGGTTCCTGTGGGGGGCAGAATAGTGACCCCCCCAAAGATGTCCACAACCTAATCCCTAGGACCTGTGAGTATGCTGCGTTAGATGACAAAGGGGAATTAATGTTGAAGATAGAATTAAGTTTGCTACTCAGCTCACCTTATGAGAGGGATATTTTTCTGGATTATCCAGTTATGTCCAATGTGATCACAAGAGTCCTTAAAAGTGGAAGAGGGAGGCAGAACAGAAGAAAATCAGAGTGATGTGATGTGAGAATGACTCAGTCCCCTATTGCTGGCTTTGAAGCTGGAAGGGGGTTAGGAGCACGAAATGTGGGCAGCCTCCAGAAGCTGGAAAAGACAAAGAGCCTCCAGAAAGAAACACAGCCCCGCCCACACTTTAATTTCAGTCCAGTGAGATGTGCTGCAAGTTGGGCTTTTGACCTCCAGAACTGTAAGAGAATAAACTTGTGTTGTTTTAAGCCATTAAGTTTATGGCGATTGGCTACAACAGCCACAAGAAGGAATACAGTTCCTTGTCGCATACAAGGTGAACGCTGAAGTGCAGCAGTGAAGTCCAAAGTTCCAAATGACCTGGTCCCTGTTACCTATCATCTCCCACTTTCCACCTTATTCACTCTTCAGGCACAGTGCCCTCTTGATCTAGCCATTAATCTACAGCTTTGTAGAGGAATGAATGATTTTGAAACTTCATTTTCCAGAAGAAAGAGAGGAGAGGGGACCTGCCCCTGGTGCCCCAGCAGGGACTTGAACTCAGGACTCCTGCCCAACTACCAGTGGGCTACTAATTCTATGGTACTTAGCTTTCACTTCAGCTTCCTCCCCAAGAAACTCTCGTGGTTACATCTCCCTGGCCACCTACTGGTGTTTAAGATCTCCTCCAATGCGGTTATCTTTCTTTTGACCCTATTCTTTGCAGAGAGTAGCTCATTTCTTGCTGTCTGAAATTCAAAGACAGAAACATTTTCCCTTGAAAAGGCAGGGAAAGATATTCCCAGGGCATCAGATTGTAGTGATTGAGACAGCCAACTTCCTTAGGAGGAAAAGTCAGGCCTGCCTTTCTTTCAACCAAGGAGGTTTGCTCTATGGATTCCTGTTTATACCCTGTAGAGTGATTTACATAGAAACCAGGACACATTTCTAAGTGTTGTTGGCCTTGTCAATCTGAGTGCAAACAGCCCTCCTTATTTTGCTGACCTGGCACTTATAGTTCCAGAAGAGAAGGTCTGATTGGTTAGCTTCCTTCAGTGGAGCCGCCTACCCCACATTTGTGCTGAGTCACCTCAGTATTGATCAGCCTCCCTTGTGTCCAGCTGATATATGTGTTGCAGGCTGCTCTGGGACTGATCTCTGGTCCACTCAGCTCTGGCCACAAGAGCAGAGGTGGCTTCCTCTACAAAGCTTGTGGGTACCGGCCTGGCAGATATTACAGGCCTATTATGTCGTTTGGATTTTTTTTTTTTTTTGGTCTGCCTAGCATTGCTTTCATTCGGGAACTCCCCTTGGATCAGGGGTCTGCAAACTTTTTCTGTAAATGGCGAAGAGTAAATATTTTAGGTTTTGTGGGCCATCAGTTCTCTATTGTAGCTAGTCAATTCTGCCATTGCAGCCAAGCGCAGCCATAGGCAATAGATAAACAAAGGAGTGTGGCTATGTTCCAAGAAGACTGTACTTACGAAAATAGGCAGGGGGCCATAATTTGCCTACTTCCTGGTCTGGAAGGCCTGGAACCTTGCCCTCTATTCACAATCCATCCTCCCTTGCCTCCTCTCAAAATCTTCATGCTCCAGTCCACAGGGTCCCTTCCTCACAGGGCTCCCAGCCTGGAAAATTCTCCTGAATCTTTGTATGGCTAACCCCTACTACCACCTCGATCATTGCTCAAATGTCATTTCCTCAGGGAAGTCTTCCCTGATTCCCCTAGTACACTTTCCTAGGGCACCTACCGTTCCTTCATGGCATTTTGTGTCATCGTTGTAATTTTCAGTCTTTTCATGTTAATTTGCTGTCTGTCTCTCCTCTAGGCATAAGAGTGAGGCCCTGTCTGTTTTGTTCAGTAGCTGGCATAGTGCTTACTGCATAGTAGTAACTCAGTGTGTATTTCCTGGAAGAAAGAGAGAGAGAGACAGAGAAAGAGAGAGAAAAGGAAGGAAGAAGGAATCAGTCTTCTGAACTTGCCTGTTAAATGACTGAGCATCTAAGAGTAACAAAATAAATGGGACATTCTACTTACCTGTGCATTGTTAAAGCCAGGAGAACAGGAAGAACTGGCAACACTGGCACTCCTCCCCACCTATTCAGACATCTGGTAGCCTTTGGTGCTTGGGGATGTTCCCTGGAGGTGACCTCACATCTCAGGTCTGACTGTAGAGTTGGTGGGGACTTGTCCTCGCAGCCCTTTCTTCCAACACCCTGACCCTCCCGCATCGCCTTCCTTCTGTCTAAGCTCCCAACAGGATGTGCATCAAGGTCGTCTCCCCTAAGTGCCCTTTCCCAAAGTTACTCAGGCCTCCTGGGGTCAGATCCCAGATCCAGGACTTAGTGGTTATATGACCTTGAGCACGTCACTTAGACCCTCCAAGCCTCAGTCTCCTCTCTGTAAAGCAAGGATCATAAAATTACCTGTGACATAGGGCTATCGGGAGGCTTTAATAAGGTAATATGTAGAAAGTACTTAATAGGACGTCTGACACATACTTAGTATCAATAAGTTATTACTAGCTAAATTTTAGAAAAAGAACAACCTGATGATCTGATTGAAGCTATCAGGCCCATCCTTAAAATACGTGGGGTCAGGGCTAGAGTACAAATGCTTGAAATGTTCAAAAATTATAAATCAAGCTGTTAAATAACATTTGTCTGTCTTCTCCCTCTTCATTGACAAATACGGCTTCACAATGGCAAAACTTTTTAAAAATTGGAAAACTCTAGTTTTTACATGACTGAAAGATGGCAAAATAGCAAAGGCAACTGAATTTAATTAGTATTGTGCATGTGCTATTGAGGGCCAAGAAATATTTGCATTGTGACAAAGACTCCTACTCACCCCACAAAGAATCCCTGGGATGAATGGGACCTTAAAAGGCAATTTTGAGCAAAAAAGATGTGCAGCGCCTCCTGCCCTCACTGTCCCTTACCTCCCCCCACACATCAGAAGAATGGGGTTCTTCAGCTCTGCGTCCTCATTCTGACTCTGCACTCTCTATGCTTTTGCTAAGCAGAAGTAGAGCCACAACTGTTAAGTAACAAAAGACACAGCAACCAAATGCTTTACTTCTTTATTTCCTGATTGATATCAGAGTTTCAGGGAAGTACTTTGACAAGTAACTCAATAATAAACACATCAAAATAAAACAGAACTAATGAAAGAAGAATAAGATACTGATCTGCAGAAAATGCCAACACTATTTTTTTTAAGTCAGGAAAAAGTCACAAAGATGTATTGCTCATAAATGCCTATTAAAAGCCTTCTTTAAAACACAGGTACCTGGGCTTCCCTGGTGGCGCAGTGGTTGAGAGTCCGCCTGCCGATGCAGGGGACACGGGTTCGTGCCCCGGTCCGGGAAGATCCCACATGGCACGGAGCGGCTGGGCCCGTGAGCCATGGCTGCTGAGCCTGCGCGTCCGGAGCCTGTGCTCCACAACGGGAGAGGCCACAGCAGTGAGAGGCCCGCGTACCGCAAAAAACAAAACAAAAAACAAACAAAAACACAGGTACCTGCAACAGGCCAGACCTTCAAATAAAAACTGAGGTAAGGATAGAATTCCTATTTGACAGAGAGGGAATGGAAGCACAGAGAGGCGAAGCAGCATGCAGAAGGTCACACAGCTGCTAAGTGGCAAGGGAAGAATTCTAATCCAGGTTCATTTGTGTCCAGATTCTGACCTGGTGACCACCATGACACACCGGCTCTTTGCTCCCTATTGCCTCACATCCAGAGAAACCAAATAATCAACACTAGTGAAGAAAAATGCAGTCGGAACCCTGGCTGAGCATCTTTCTTCTCCTGAGTCTTCAGTTTCTTCAAAAAGACAAATAAGTCTTATTAACACCATGCAAACAGTTAATAAGCATGTGTTAAAGTGTTGCGTTATAAAATGTTGTAAAACAACACTTACTGACCTACCCTTTTTTATTGAGTAAAATCCCGACCGCTGAACTTTAAATTACCTCTTCCTTCTAATTACAAAACGTTGACTTGCTTAATCTTCATTTTGAAGACCAAGCGGCTTTACAACGTTATTACAAGTTGAAAAAGTGCCAAGAGGACCTTGAATAGCAAGATGGGGAAACATGTTGCAGTGCTATGAAGATATTGACAGTATCTTTATGGTTCGTTGACATCTTTATGATTAGTGAGATTTTTAATAGCTTTGTTGAAATATTCTTCATATACCCTAAGATTCACCCACTTAAAGTGTATAGTTGGTTAGTTTTCATATATTCGGAGTTGTGACACCATCACCATGATCTAATTTTAGAACAATTTCAACACCCTAAAAAGAAACCCCATGCCCATTAGCAGTCACTCCCCATTTCCTCTCACCCCAACTCCAGGCAGCCACGAATCACCTTCTGTCTCTATCTATGTGCTTAGTCTGGATATTTCATGTAAAAGGAATTGTACAGTATGTGATTTTCGGGTCACTGGCTACTTGCACTTAGCATAATGTCTTTAAGATTCATCCATGCTATAGCATTTATAAGTATTTCATTGTTTTTTATGACCAAATAATATTCCATTGTATGAATATCCAAGTTGTTTATGCATTTAGCAGATGTTAGGCATTTAGGTTTTTCCACTTTTTGTCTATGACGAATAATGCTGCTATGAACTTTTGTATACAAGTTTTTGTGTGGACATATATTTCCATTTCTCTTGGATAGATACCTATGAGTACGATTGCTGGGTCATATGGTGGCTCTATGTTTAACCTTTTGAGGAGCGGCTAGACTGTTTTTCAAAGCAGTTGCACGATTTAACATTCCCAAAAGCAGTGTATATGGGTTCCAATTTCTCCACTTGTTTGCCATCGCTTGTTTTCTTGGTTTTAGCCATCCTAATGGGTGTGAGGTAGGATCTCATTGTGGTTTTGATGTACATTTCCCTCTTGTCTAATGATGATCTTCTCTGGAGAAGTGTCTATTCAAATCCTTTGCCCATTTTTTTTTTAGAAGATGTTGGGGGTAGGAGTTTATTTATTTAATTTTGCTGTGTTGGGTCTTTGTTTCTGTGCGAGGGCTTTCTCTAGTTGTGGCAAGCAGGGGCCACTCTTCATCGCGGTGCGCGGGCCTCTCACTATCGCGGCCTCTCCTGTTGCGGAGCACAGGCTCCAGACGCGCAGGCTCAGTAGTTGTGGCTCACGGGCCTAGCTGCTCCGCGGCATGTGGGATCCTCCCAGACCACGGCTTGAACCCGTGTCCCCTGCATTAGCAGGCAGATTCTCAACCACTGCGCCACCAGGGAAGCCCCCTTTGCCCACTTTTAAATTGGGCTACTTGTCTTTTATTATTAATTTTTATTATTAATTTGTAAGAGTTCTTTGTATTTCTGGATACAAGTCCCTTCTCAGGTATATGATTTGCAAATATTTTCTCCCATTCTGTGAGTTGTCTTTTCACTTTCTTGATAGCGTCCATTGAGGCATAAGTGTTTTTGACCTTGATCAAGTCAAATTTATGTCTTTTTTTCTTTGGCTGCTTGTGTTTTTTGCATTATACCTAAGAAACTATTGATTAACCCAAGGTCATGAAGATTTATGACTATATTTTATTCTAGGAATTTTATAGTTTTAGCTCTTTCATGTAGGTTTATAATCCATCTTGAATAAATTTTTGTGTATGGTGTGAGGTAGGGGGTCCAACTTCATTCTTTTTCGTGTAGATATCCAGTTGTCCCAGACCATCTGTTGAAAATACTGTTCTTTCCTCTGTTGAATGGTCTTGTACCCTTTTCAAAAATCAATTGAACATGAATGTGAGTGTTATGTCTCAGGAGTCAGGGAATCCTGGTTGTCTGCATATACTTAAGAGAGGCGGGCCAAAAAGCTGATGGGATCTTTGAGTATGTGGGTGGGCTTCTAGATTTTGAACTTTGCTATAGAATGATCTGAATCAGCCATTCTTAGGGTAATTGTTCATGCTATATCTTTAGATATTTCCTCTTGGGCAAGTCAGATTCCTTAGAGAATACTCGTTGATTCTCCTGGCTTGAAGATAAAGACCAGAATGTCAGGGTTCTGGGAACTGAATAAGGGCAGAAATCAGGAGGAACTCAGAGGTCAGTATGCATCCATTACTGATTTCCCATTAGTTTACTACAGCATTCCTACCCTCAGCTGTGTTTTACTTGCTCCAAGGGTTACACCTCCAGTCTTCTGCCAGGGTGAGAGAGGGGCAGTCACCAGTGATGTAGAGTGGGAGAAGGGAATCTATTTCTCAAACAGCTTTAAACCAGTCCTCCTAATTTTAGTCTCCAAACCTCACCCTCATTTCTAAAGGTATGCAGTTGCCACTAATTCCTGAGTCTTTTGAATTTTCTCCATATTCCTTTATTTCATGTTAGCTCTCACATTCCCCATCGCCAGTTTAAGATTTGGCTTCCTTGTGTCTGTCAAGTCAATTAACACTGATCTATCTGCTTTCTAGAATTTTGATATTGTCTCTTAGCCTTGTCCTTGTGGGTTTAAGTCTTACAAAAAATTCCTTTAATATAGTTTTAAGTGAGGTTTTAAGAGGAGGAAAATCAGATGCTCGGCTTAATCCACTCTCTTTAGCTGGGAATCTGATAACCATCTATTTAAAAAATACCAGTGAAAGGTGAGTGATGGAGTGGAGGCCTTTCTTCTCCTCATACTCCGTTTTTCCCTTGGATTCCATTACTCTGCCCTCTCCCAACTTATGTCTGAAACCTCTGATTATTTATTTTGGTTTCCTTTTCTGCCTCTTCTTCCTCTCTCTGTCCCCTAAATTATAGGAAGCTTCACATTTGGGACCTTTCTGACCTTTCCATCCTTTGCCTCTTTAATAGCCTTCATCTCAGAATAGCCTTTCCAGACCATGCCTTCTAAGCTGCTCTCCAAACCCACTACTCTGTCTCATTTCCCTGATTATTTCCTTCAGAGCACTCATCACTATCTGAAATTAAGTTTATTAGCTTGTGTATTCTGTCTCTTCCCATCAGAACATAAACTCCACGAGGGCAGGAACTGCATCTGTCTTGTTCAGTGCTGTATTGAGCAGTACTTTCCTGGTGCATAACAGGTACTCAGTAATGCTATCTGAAGCAGTGAGTGAAAGATCTGACCTCTCCCAGTGTGAAGAAAAGGGAACCCTCCTACACTGTTGGTGGGAATGGAAGTTGGTACAGCCACTGTGGAAAACAGTATGGAGGTTCCTCAGAAAACTAAAAATAGAATTACCATATGATCCAGCAATCCCACTCCTGGGCATATATCCAGACAAAACTATAATTCAAAAAGATACATGCGCTGCTATATTTATAGCAGCACTATTCACAATAGCCAAGACATGGAAACAACATAAATGTCCATCGACAGATGAGTGAGTGGATAAAGACGATGTGCTGCATATATACAATGGAATACAATTCAGCCATAAAAAGAAGGAAATAATGCCATTTGCAGTAACATGGATGCAACTGGAGATTATCATACTAAGTGAAGTAAGTCAGAAAGAAAAAGACAAATCCCATATGATATCACTTATATGTGGAATCTAAAATACGACACAAATGAACTTATCTATGAAAGAGAAACAGAATCACGAACATAGAAAACAGACTGGTGGTTGCCAAGGGGGAGGGTGTTGGGGGAGGGATGGAGTTGGAGGTTGGGGTTAGCAGATGTAAGCTATCATATATGGAATGGATAAACAGCAAGGCCCTGCTGTATAGCACAGGGAACTATATTCAATATCCTATGACAAACCATAATGAGAAAGAATTTTAAAAAAAGAATGTATATATGTGTATAACTGAATCAGTTTGCTGTACAGCAGAAATTAACACAACATTGTAAATCAACTATATGTCAATAAAAAAATATTGATTAAAAAAAAAAAAGATCTGACCTCTCCCTATATTTTTTCCCCTTTATCTTAGATGTCTTCCTTCTCTGTTCCAATACTCATTATACTTAACCATCAACAGTCCCCTGAATACTAAGACTTTACACCTCAGAGCTTTTGCACAAGCAATTCTCTCATAATGGAGGGCTTCCTGCCAGACTCCCCCTTTATTCTTGAAGACTCTCTATCCCTTCCCCAGGCATTCTGACACCCCTTCCTCTGGACCTCACTGTTGTCAGTACACACTTCTATCCTTGACTCTGTCACTCCACAAGGACCTTCAATTTGCTAACATGTCTGTCACTCCAACAAGACTGTGCTTCTTGAGGGCAGGGACTACATCCTACCTGTCTTTATAACTCCAGGCCCAGGAATTCAAAGTGTGTTGAATAAATGATTTGGATTCACTCGGTATATGTGAACTCCTGTGGGTACACAAGCACCCTCAAATTGTGCAACAACTGACCCGAGAAGTCACATCTGTGCACATGTTTCTCATACAAACTGAAGAGGGGCTTTGACAATTACTGGATTCATTGACAAGTATTGGTTTATTAAGAGCCTTATCGGGCTTTATACACCCATATTTAAGAGAAAAGCATTTGAGGACCTGAATGCATTGATCAAATAAACGGATGGCTGTCAAAACTCCCCTTTTCCTGGAACTCTATAGAAACTGACCTAGACGCTCATTCAACCCCAGGAAATTCTGTTCTCATTTGCCCTAAAGCTACTTTCCTCAAACCATGCCTGGGCTCATTACCTCCTCTGATACCTTTGGATCAATAGGTGGAAGATGCTCATGGGTTTCAGATGTTTTTACCCTCACTGTCTCACTTCCTGGCTCAGACCGAAATATCTTTGGACTGAAGACAATTCAAGAGCTGGCCAAAAACATCGATCCTGCCCAGTTTAGACCACATGCCTTTTTATGGTCCTTCCCATCAGAGTGAGTGTAATTAAGACTCTAGACTGATGAGTGTACAGTCTTTTCCATAAAATTGCTTAGCTGGGCAGACCTTTTCTCTTCCATGTTCTTTAGTTACCTCAAAGGTCTATGAGGTGGGGGTCAGGCGTGGGTCTCTTTCTTAAGGAAGAGGAACCGAAAGGTCTTTGACCAAGGACAATTTCCCACTGCAGCACTTAATACTCCATTCAAGTTGTCTAATGAACAAATCTGACACATATTTCCAGTGTAATATGAAGGTTAGGAATCTTCTACTTTGAAACTATTCTCTGCTTTGCAAAGGATCCTTCAAAGGACTTCATACTACTTTTAACCACAAAGCCGCTACAAATGGTCTTGCATTACTCCCTTCCCTTACTCTTTGTGTCAGAGTTCAGAGGTCATATGTAAAAGTTGAATGAATTGCATTTAATCTGTGAAATTAAGGATACCCTTTTGCTGCACTTTAGTCATACACTTTTATTAAAACATTCTTGGGCTTCCCTGGTGGCGCAGTGGTTGAGAGTCCGCCTGCCGATGCAGGGGACACGGGATTGAGCCCTGGTCTGGGAAGATCCCACATGCCGCGGAGCGGCTGGGCCCGTGAGCCATGGCCGCTGAGCCTGCGCGTCCGGAGCCTGTGCTCCGCAACGGGAGAGGCCGCAGCAGTGAGAGGCCCGCGTACCGCAAAAAAAAAAAAAAAAAGAAAAAAAAAAATTCTTAACTCATTCTACTGTCAAAACAGCAACGTTTCAGAAGAGATTTTAGAGCTACAGTCTGTGAGAAGCAACAAAAATGGACAACAAAGGTCCACTTAGGAAAGCCCTAGTTGAAGAGGGGGGAGAAAGGGTCTGAGCTGTACTCCCTTCCCCTCTATTCTCCAATCAGTAGCTCACCTCTTCCTCCTCCCTTGGGGGCACAAAGAGGCCTGTAGCCTCACTCTGATGGAGCTTCTTTCACGTGGAAATATAAAAAGACTCACCACTCTCAAAGGTTTTTTTTTTTCAGTCTGATAATTTAGGGAAACAGTGGACTGACCTCTGATAAGAAAAGTCAGTCTGATTTCCTTACTGCAGGCCTGGGAGCCTCTAATAGGTGTGCTGCGATTCTTAAGGGACAACATGGTGGGCAGTTTTCTCTAAAGGCATTTGACCAGGGAACACTTTCTTCCCAGATCATGTCTTTTCAAGGTTAGTGTTCCATGGAACACACTTTGAGAAATTCTGCCTGACAAGAGTCTAACCCCTGGTTTTGCACATTAATTCATACTTTTTTTCATACCTAGGAACCCTCCTTTCAAAAAACAATCACTTCTCAAAAAGGAGGAATATTCCTACTGCTTAGAGCATCTCTGGTTTAACTCAGTGAAAAGTTGTCATGCTATTTGGCCAGAACTAAGCCATGCCCTCTATTATAGCTTTATCAGTAAGAAAGGAGATATTTTCGTTTCCAACTATTGGAATACTGTGTCTCTCAATTTGTTCAAAACTCAGGCCCATTTTACTGGTCATTACAACATCAACAAGATGCATTACACTGGAGTTCCTCCAGATGCATTTTGAAAACCACTGCTGTAGGTTGATGGGGGGCCATCACAGAGTTGAAAGCAAAGAAACAACAAGATCAAATCAAGAGCTAATATAGGTAGGGAGATCTGACTGAGTCCAGGAAAAAGATGCTGGGGACCTGATCCAGGGCAAGGCTGGCTAGGGGAGAGAGGAAGTCATGGAGGTGGCAGAGAGGTGGGCAGGGCTTGATGGGGCACAGGGGAGCTGAGGATGACGTCCTGGTGGCTGACTTGGGTGACTGTGTGGGTGGAATAAACGTGGAGGTGAGTTGTGATCTTGATCTGCACTGTGTGTCCTCAACTTTTAAGGCTAGAGGAGGGGAAAGGTACCATTGGTAACAAGGAGGAAGAGGGAAACTATGAGAATAGCGTGAGGCTTTTGAAAGGAAATCCTTTCCTGGGGTTGGGGTAGAAAACTGCTAAGACAAAACATGTACCAAGAGAGGCCCTTGTCTTTGGGGCTTGACCTTGGAGGCTGCTTCCCTTCAGTTCCCATCCAGGTCCACAACTTGGGAGGTGACATGAGCAGCTTCTCCAGCAAGAAGAGTATTCTAATTCAGCAGGTACTTTCTCACCTTCAGGTTACAACTGCCATTCTGGTGTCTACCTGTGTCATGTTTCCTTAAGTTGTTAGGAGTAGTTCTGTAGGGGCTGGTACTCCTGGGAATTGATGAGCAGGAACATCTGGGACTTTGCCCTACTGACTTGAGCACTTGTGTCCATGGGAAGCCCTGGCTAGTGTGATCAGCCTTCCATGAATTTCTGCACCATCTCTCTTGTGGAGAAACTATAAAGATCAAAGGAGGTAACACTTGTGAAGAACCAAAGGCAGTGCTTGGCGCATAGTAGGTGCTGCCCATATTAGGTTCTTCTCTTTTCTCTAATGTCCACAGCCCTCAAATGTGCCAGATCTCCAGAAAGGTCATCCTGGTGGTGAAAAGCTCTGACTTGGTACTAGACCGACTTGAGTGTGACTCCTGAGCATAATAATACCACACTTAGAAAATCATCGTTTTGCCCCATAAAGAGCTAAGTACAATGCCTGGTACCTAACAAGTGTTCAATACACCACACTATATTATCATCAATACAAATTCAGAAGAGTCTAGAAAAGATACTGAGTTCAGATGTGACAGACCAAGGCTTGACTCCATCCCAGAATATTCAAAAACAATTTGCCACAAAGCACTTTTCCCACAAAAAAATGCAAATTGCTTTTTATTTCATTTATGCATCTTTTAGAATCTATAAAGAGTTTGTGTTGTGGGCTGTACATCAACTGGTCCCTGACACTTTGCAAAGCTAATGAGGAATGTTTGATCAACTCACGCCAGGGCTCAGTGGGTTGCAAGGTATAGTGAGTTGAATGGTGGTCCCCCCAAAATTTATGTCCAAGTTCTAACCCACAGTGACAATAAATGTGACCTCATTTGGAAAAAGGGTCTTTGCAGATGTAATTAAGTTAAGGATCTTGAGATGAGATGATCCCGAATTAACCAGGTGGGCTCTAAATCCAATGACAAATGTCTTTAGAAGAGACAAATGGGGAGAGATACAGGCAGGAGAGGAGAAGTCTATGTGAAGGTAGAGGCAGAGATTGGAGGCAGCCACAAGCCAAGGAATGCCAGGAGCCACCAGAAACTGGAAGAAACAAAGGATTCTCCCCCCAGAGGCTTCTGAAGGAGCATGGCTTGGCTAACACCTTAATTTCAGACTTCTAGCTTCTAGAACTGTGAGAGAATAATTTCTGCTGTTCTAAGCCACCCAGTTAGTGGTAATTAGCTACAGAAGCCACAGGAAACTAATACGTAAGGAACAGAAACACACTCAAACTAACTTTGGCAACAAGAAAGGTGGAGAGAGGGCATTTTCTAGGAAGACACAGTGGGTATCATGGATTCCGAGGATGGGAAGTTCAGGCTGGCCTCATAAGGGACAAGGACCAGGACCTAAGAGGTTGGGAATAGGGTGGCTCTCTTGCTCATGGACACTTGACCTCTCTTGTCATCCTCTCTCTATCTGCAGGCTGGCTTTCTCTGGTTCTTCACACACGCAGCCAAAACAGTCACCTTCAACGTGACCTGTCTGCACATCGCATTTTAAGCTCATAAACAGTTCTATCCACCAGCTTGACAGGTCAGGGAGAATCTGACCTTCCTTCCAAGTCTTCTTTCCTGCATTATGGACAATGTCCTTAGCTTTCCAACCTTCTGTGTCCTCAGACTCCTCTCTCTGGCGTAAGCACATCATGTCGCAGAGGGGGAGAAAGCAAAGAGCTGTCCATTAGATTCTTTTCTTGTTCTAAACATGAAGTTAATCTACTGGAACAAAACCATTATTGATTTGTATCTGTGATAGCCTTCTGAAACAACCAGTGTGTGCTCCTCTTGGCAAAATTGTCGGCCTGTTTGCACGCAGATCTTAATTTTTAAAAATTCCTATTTACTAATTTTGCGTTTTGGCTTCTAAGGGCTCCTTGAGGCCAAGTGGCACAGGAGATATTGGGAGGTAGCCCCAATATCTGACTTTGCCTTTGCCTATAATGCCTTTGATCTGAAAAGCCAAGTTTCAGACCAAACAGAAATCCAAGCCAGGCAGGCGGGGAGCAGAACAGGAGAAACGGGTTCTGGGGAGAAACTCATTCCTTGAAATTCATTGAGTAATCAAGGAGAATTTACTGAGTGCATAGTACACGCAGAGCCCTGAGCTAGAGCTGGGATTACAGAGGGGAATAAGCCAGACGTTGTGCTTCCCACATGGAGCTTATGACCATGGGAGAAGCAGGCAGAGAGAAAAGAAAACAACCGAGAGGAATGCATAATTGCAAGCTACAACGAAGGTCATGGGGGAGAGGGGTCTGGCACAGCGAGAATGAATAACTCCGGCAATCAGCCCAAGGGGTCAGGGAAGTCTTCTCTGAGGAAGGAGTATTCCCTGAGATCTGAAGTGTGAGTAGGTGTTTAACTAGATGAAGCTGAAAGGGGTGGGGCGATGGGGGATATTGTAGGTAAAGGGAACATTGTGTGCAGATATTCATTATGCCATCCAGGTAGAAAGCCATAAAATGTAAATTAGAGACATATGTACACACTCAGACCCACTGACTTGTGAAGCAATGAGACATCAGGCAGTTATGCTCTGCTTTTTTGCATACCTGCAGGTACAAGGGGCTGCATGAGGCTTTCCACCAGGCCTCTGACCCCAGGGAGCTCTCCCTAGAGCCTCTGGCATCCGTGGCCTGGTTGAGTGCCTTCAAGGCTGCCTCAGGGTCCGCATCCTCTAGAGCATATCAGGGATCCCAGTCTAAAGGAGCCTAGGCAAACAGAAAACAGTAGATTATGTCAGAAAGAAAATTTATTCTGAAATGAGGAACTGTTTTGTTTTCTTTTGTCTCTAAAAGGAGAAGATGGGATTCCTGGGGCGTGCAGAGATGACCACCTGAGATTTTCCCATCTGAGGGGTGCCCGTCTGAGGTCTGCCAGTCCTCCTGAGAAGGCCACCTGGAGGAGTTAGTTTATCACCCCAGGAGAAGGAATCAATGTAGGGAAGAGCAGAGGATATTAGGAGGGGCACCTGGCTTCTCCCCAGGACATTCACCATCCCTGGCCATTCCTGATGGCCCACTCCTTCCTGTGTGTCCCAGGAGCCCGGGCTACGCCCCTCCCGTGGCCTGCTTTGCAGTGCTTTGCCGACCTGTCTCTCTCCCCCACTTGCCACTGGGCTCTTTGAGGCACTGTGTCTTCTTCAGTTTTTGTTCTGTGCCTAGCACCTGCCATTCACATGATAAGCATTCAATAAATATTTACTAAAGGATGAATACACGAACCTTATTAATTTACACTCCGCTTTAGTCGCAAACATTCTGAGGCTGAATCATGCTGCTTAGAAATAGATGAGTGGAGATTAAATGAAGGGTATGGGTCACACTGCCTTGTACATAGTCCGTGCTCAATTGTGACTAATTGAATGAGTGGTTATTAACATGGAGATGTTACATATCTGGTACATATATGTAGCACAATTTATTTCTTAACGGCATTGATTCTGTACAAAGCAGCACTTTGGGGTAGGATTCATACATTCCTAAGCTAGCTATTTCAGTGAAGCAGAATCTTCCAATTACCATTCTCTTTATACATAAGAGAATATACTTCTGCCCTTCCATTAAAGATAGGACATAGGGGCTTTGTTTTGTTTTGTCTTATTCCTGACCCTTGAAGGTCAGGACAACTAGTTCCCCTAACTTGTATGTGAGTGTGTGTGTGTGTGTGTGTGTGTGTGTGTGTGTGTGTATGTGTGTTCAGGAAACAAAGGCTGAAAGTCCTTCAGCAAAGGCAGCTGAGGTTCCTGTGTCTCCTCCTTGCATAATGAGTCCTGCCAGTTACGGCTGCACGAGGGTGGGAGCGGATGGCAGCTTGCCAGCATGGTCGGAGGCATTTGGATAAACAGACATCAGTATTTAATCAAAGCTGCTCCGATGTGCTTCCACGGCGGCTGCCAGAACAGGGAGCTCTCCCGTGCTTATATATAGTTTTCTCTGTATGAGATAAAAGTTTGGGGCCATTAAGGGAAAAAAAATGTTTGTACTCTGCTCCCCAGTTACCTAGGCTAATTTACTGCACTAGGAGGCCTTGTGATTCATTAATAATATACAACCAAGGGAAGAAATTGCCTTGTTAATTGACTTCTGTGATGCTAATCTAGGACTCCTTGGCTTTAAACATTACTCAACAACTGCGCTTACACCAAACATTTTAGAGAAAGCAGAAAGCCACCCAATACAAATGTTTGAAATCATCGCCTCTGGGCTTTATAAACAGACACTCACCTCTGCTCCTTCTCTTTAGGAGTCTGGAGGTAGAAGACACAAAGAAAAGACACAGAGAGATGGGGATAGACTCAACCATCCTAGAATACAGCACAGACATGCTACAAATGACGGCCAGGCTGTGCTGGGCAGTGCTGGGCTGTGCTGGGCTACATAGAGTGTTGCCAGGTTCTCTACCCCAGACCAGATGGCTGCAACGCTTGATCAGAAACAGTATTATTAGGCTCAGCTGACTGGTCCAATTAGAAGCAAAGTTCATCAGCGTCTTAAGAAACCAAATCTCCCCCACTGACATCCCTAGGCTAGGCTTCTGTCTCTTGTCCTCTCTGATCATTGCCTATGGAGAAGACACAGAGCTTTCGTCAGTTCCCTAATGATGAACTGGGAGGTAGCAAAGTGGAGTGACAAGGTTTCCTAGGCCAGCCTTGATAGTCAAATGGATCTGAATTTGAATCCTACCCATTTTCCCACCAACTACCCATCCCTACAAGTCTGGGAGTTGGAGTTTCAAGTTCATGAATATGACCTTAGGCATTAGCAACTTCCTTATCCCCTTTGAGTCTGCTGGGGTCATCTGGATGACAAATAGGGTTCCTCCTTGTAGATGTCACTCACCCATGGTGTGGGGAGCCATGTAGATTTTACTGCAGATTTCACAAGATAGACAAAGGGGAGCCTTTCAGTTGCATGTCCCACGTATACAGCTTAATCCTTCTGCTAGATTTTTCTATTCTCCCCAAGGCCCTCCTTAATTGCTTAAACTCTGTGACTTTGTCCTCTCTGATCTGGCCCTTTGGAGTCTCCTAATTCTTCTCATTCTTTCCTTTTTTTTTTTTTTTGCGGTACGTGGGCCTCTCACTGCTGTGGCCTCTCCCGTTGCGGAGCACAGGCTCCGGACGCGCAGGCTCAGTGGCCATGGCTCATGGGCCCAGCCGCTCCGCGGCACGTGGGATCTTCCCAGACCGGGGCACGAACCCGTGTGCCCTGCATCGGCAGGTGGACTCTCAACCACTGCGCCACCAGGGAAGCCCTCCTTTTTTGATTAATAGAATAAAAGTGAGAAAATCGATCTGGTGTGTGAAGCTTGAGATTCATCGTTCCGTTCTGTAAAATGCGGATGATATTAATTTCTACCTCATAAGGTAAGAGGGAGGACTAAATGAGAATTAAGTAACTGTGAACTCTAAAGCAATGTTTTTCTAACGTGACCCATGAAATCAGTTTAATGGGTTGCCACCAGCATTAAAAAAATGAAGATAAAATAGAACAGAAAATATCAGAGTGCATCACCTGTAGTAGGGGTCAGTCTTATTTTGTGAATCTTTTCTTCCAGCTTTATATATGTGTGTGCACGTGTATGTGATCACTGATGGACTGTAAATGGATTTTTTACTGTAGGTTACAATAAAAAAAAGTTTGAAATATTTGTCATTAAAATGTGCCTTCATCTTTGAGGCAATGATCTCTGATGTTGTAAAAATCCTAATGTTGTAAAGATCAGAGGCCCTACATCTAGCCCCCAGCCAGAAGGCTATAACATCCCACCCAAGGCACGATCTAGCAGCCCAGGGACCTAATTCTGTTCACAGATATTTTTGTTAGGCTCACATTGCATTGATAACAAATTTTGAAATCATTACTATCATTTGAAAATCAGGAGGTTGGACATGAAAATCTAGATTTTCAGTTTCTCTGGAAAATTCAGATTTGACCATACCAGGTATCTTTCCCACAGTCTCTGTCCTGCCTGCGTCTTCATTTGTCTCCTGCCTGGGCTCTGGAAGCACGTGAAGCCTCAACTCTTGGTGGATTCCATGGGCCATTTGCTGCTCACTCCTTGACCTAGGGTCCTTCCCCAGCGAAGGCTCGATGTCTGTTTTAAAGACTCACAAAGCTGGATTGTACTCCAAGGTTCCTTTGGTCCAAACCCTCATTTGTGGGTGGAGGAAAGAGGCCCAGGGAGGAGGAGGTGACTCACCCAAGGTCACACAGATCATCACTGATGCAATGGGAAAGTACCCAGATCTCCGCCCTCCTGGGTCAGTGCTCCTGTCCTCATGAAAATGGAGACTTTCTTAAGAGATGTGCTTGATTCACTTCAAAGGTCATCAGCCCTCACTTTTCCCCTCTGTCTCCATCAAGGCAAATGTTTACCTTGCAAAGGTGAAATTAGATCCAGAGTGGTACTGGCTTGTTTTACAAGGTGTTTTCATGACTCCGCCTTTGCTTTCCCTGACTTTTCCTTGCGGCTTTGCTGTAGCTGCAGCCACATGAGTGCAACTTCTGCAGGAGAAAGACACCCAGGCAAGGGATTCACCTGGGTGGGTGTTCAGAAAGGACATGTTTCTCCAACGTCGTCTGGCTGTTGGTTTCACCTTATTTAGTTGCAGGGAAGGGAAAATCAACTTTGGGTGCGTTTTTTGTCCAGCATGGTCGCAGGCAATGTCAGCATTAGCAGGCTGATATATAATTCCCTGATCACCCTACAAGAAGGTGCAGGGTAGCCCTAATAGGGCCATTCTCAGAGGTGGAAGCCTCCCTCTGCCAGGCACATGGCCAGGAGCTTGACAGATATTTTGGTTGTTTTTAATTTTTATTTATTTATTTGTTTGTTTATTTATTTTGCGGTACGCGGGCCTCTCACCGCTGTGGCCTCTCCCATTGCAGAGCACAGGCTCCGGACGCGCAGGCTCAGCGGCCATGGCTCACGGGCCCAGCCGATCCGTGGCATGTGGGATCTTCCCGGACCGGGGCACGAACCCGTGTCCCCTGCATCGGCAGGCGGACTCTCAACCACTGCGCCACCAGGGAAGCCCTGTTTTTAATTTTTAAAAATTTGTTTTGCATTATAAAAATAGTCAAACATATGCACAAGTAGAAAGCACAGTATAATGAACCTCCCTACACCTATCACTCAGATTCAGCATTTATCAAGATCTCGCTATGTATACTTCCTAATCCCCCTTTTAAATTTTTCTTTGACATGTAATTTATATACAGTAAAATGCATAGATATTAAGTGTACAGGTATGAGTTTTCTTTTTATTTTGAACTTTTATTATTTTGAAATAATTTTGTACTTATAGAAAGTTACAAAAATAATACAAAGAATTCCCATATACTCTTTAATGTGATTCCCTAAATGTTAAAACTTTACCACATTTGTTTTATCATGTTTTACACACACATTATCATCATCATCAACATCATCATCATCTTTCTGAATCATCTGCAGGTTGATGAGTTTTTCCGAATATTTTCAGATGTGTTTGAAGGCTGCTGAGAGCTTCCCATTCACCAGGATCTAGACCTTGAAAAGGTACCAAGTTAAACAGTCCAAACGCAGAAAAAACACATTTCCTGCCTTTAATATTTTAGGTCATATTTGCAAATGAGTTCCAATAATATACAAACTCACCTTTTATTTTTAACAAAAGAAAGAAGGAAAAGAAACTAAATGAGTTTTATTTTAGAAAAAAGAAAGAAAGAAAAGAAACTAACACCCACAGCAATCTGTTCTTCCAAGAGACAGTTAGGTAGAAACAAATTTAAAAGGGTATTCCAACCCATCCCCACTCACCCCGAATCCCAGCCGAGAACTCACTGGGAACAGCTGGTTGTAAGCCTGAATCAACTGCTAGTAATCACGATTTTATTCAATCTCATAAATCGCAGGGCTTGTGAAGCAACTGGATAATTCAGGCTTAAATGTATTCACATATCAAACCTTACACTTCTCCCAGGAGACATATTTGTTTGGTAAATACATCCTTATTGCTTGTTTCTAAAACAGCTGGATGCAGCTGTTTAAATGGAAATGGATTTTCAGCAAAAAGAGATTTCTCAATTACTTAGAAATAGAATCCTTCCCCCCTTCCCACTATCATTGTCTCTGTTCTCCACACGACGGGCCTGTTGAACCTTACAAGGTTTTCAGGCTGTGTTTCCTTTCCATGGAAATCCAAAGAAGGACCTCATGGACCAGGGGATGGAGGGTGGGCAGTGTGGGACTGAAGGCGGATGGTTGAAGCTTCCCTGTCTCTCCCTCCCTCCTTCCCTCCCTCCCTCTTTTCCTCCCTCCTAATAAGCTGTCTGGCTCCATTTTAACCTGTTTTATGTACTAAACTTGTGTATAAGATTGCCTTTGGAGAACCACTGGCCTCATCGATCTTTTCTTTCTCTAGCATGTGAGATGCTAAGAAAGTCAACGTGAGGGGGTGTAATTCCCTAGGTTGTCAGCGCTCTGCAGGCCTGGGAAGTGGCCTTAGGTTCTGCAGCTGTAGATTCTGGTCTGATGCCCATGAACTTGTTGCCACGGTGCTTCCCCCTCCCCAATGACTTCTTGGTATCCAGAGAGGGAAAGTGCGATTTTAAATGGGAACCAGCAATACACAGAGGCTTGAGAGGACTTTCAAAGTTCTTGATCTCCTCGTCTTCCTTTTTCTCTTTGTCCTTATTTTCTTTTAATTAATTAATTTATTTATTTTTGGCTATGTTGGGTCTTCATTGCTGTGCGCAGGCTTTCTCTAGTTGCGGTGAGCGGGGACTACTCTTCTTTGCGGTGCACGGGCTTCTCATTGCGGTGGCTTTTCTTGTTGCGGAGCACGGGCTCTAGGTGCGCGGGCTTCAGTAGTTGTGGCTCGCGGGCTCAGTAGTTGTGGCTCGTGGGCTCTAGAGCACAGGCTCAGTAGTTGTGGCGCACAGGCTTAGTTGCTCCGCGGCATGTGGGATGTTCCCAGACCAGGGCTTGAACCCGTGTCCCCTGCATTGGCAGGCGGATTCTTAACCACTGCGCCACCAGGGAAGTCCCTCTTTGTTCTTATTATCATTATAAAGATACATGCTCATGGAAAAATCAGTAAAACACAGAAAAGCAGGAAGAAGACCAAAAAAACAAAAGCCTCATTGGCTTCCTGTGTCCGTTGGCTAGACATAGGAAGGTATCTATTCATCTTAAAGCATTTTTAATGCATTTTAACATAGCTTGGATCATGCAGTATGCACAAGTTTGTACTCTGCTTTTGTTCACAGGCCTTTTTCCACGCAGCTTTCACTGACTGTGTAATACCCCACTGCAGTATTGGACCAAGGTTTCCATACAAGTGGGGCTTTGCAGGAGGGTTTTCTTTTCTATGAAAGTTGCTTAAAACGTTTCCTAACCTCGCACTGAGGCAGGAACTCGCCCCCCCCACCCCTTCAGCATGAATAAGAGGGCTGAAGTTTGCACAGGGCCCGTGCTGATGGGGCAGGCAGCCACAGAGGCCAGCTAAGAATGGACTTCTTATAAATTCTGACACAAAGACTATTCACGTGGAGCATGGTGAGTGCAAGGCTAAGGTCTGTGACCCAGGAAAGTGCTCTCGAGTTCTCCCCAGTTCGTGATGCTGGAGCACCGCTGCTTCTGGGCAATAAATCACTTCCTAGGAGCAGTGCCAGGAGGCTCACTGCCCACCGGTCTCATTAGTCATATGTATGTTTCAGGCTCTTGAAGCCTTCCCTAAACCTTTATTATTCCCTCCAAAGGACCCAGAAAAAGGTCCCCTCCTCTCCCTGCACCATCAGAAGGCAAGCTCTAATATACAGCACTATAGAATGTAATGCCCCAAAAGGGACGACGGAAATATTAGCTGACTGTCTCTGCACCAGCCATTGTGCCAAGGAATTATGCGTATGAGCTTTCATTTCATCCTGGTGAGGCAGGAATTGTCCTCCCCACTTTGCAGATGAGGAAAGTGACACTCAGAGCTTGAATTACATGCTTAAGACCCCCAGGTAGGAAGGGCAGAACGGGGACTAGGACGCATCTCCCTGCCTTAATGCACCCTGTCCTGCACCGCCGCCTCTTGGTCATGCATCAGCTGCATGACCTCTTTGCTGCGGCCAGCCAGGCCTCTCTTCCTCACCACGATGCTGCCTGCTCCTGGCTGGAGGAGCCAGCAACACATCCTCCCAGGCCTTCTCAGCACCAAAGGTAAAGGTGTACCCTTGGCCCCCTGAAAAGACCTCATGATCTCCCCAGAGCCTGACGGTGTTCAGAGAAATGAAGCAAGAAGAGCTCTCTGGAGACAGGGCCTTTTTATTTATTTTATTTTATTATTATTATTTTTTTGCAGTATGCGGACCTCTCACTGTTGTGGCCCCTCCCATTGCGGAGCACAGGCTCCAGACGCGCAGGCTCAGCGGCCATGGCTCACGGGCCCAGCCGCTCCGCGGCATGTGGGATCTTCCCGGACCGGGGCACGAACCCGCGTCCCCTGCATCGGCAGGTGGACTCTCAACCACTGCGCCACCAGGGAAGCCCAGGGCCTTTTAATTTTGTTTCATTTCACAAACACAATGAAAAAAACCTTCTGCTAATAGGATTGCCGACTCAGCACGTCTGGGCAAGCAATTGTAGATCAGTATAAAGCGTCCTGGCACACCTTGGATTGACGACAAGTTAGGAACAATGACAGGCAGCCAGAAATTAATCAGGAGAGCTGCCTTTTACTAAAGGGAGGGGCAGGGAGAGAGCAGGCACGAGGGCACAGCCATCATACCAACTCCTGTTGGTTCTGTGCCTGTTTCTCTCGGGGCCCCTGTGGCCCCTAGGAGCAGAGGAGGCAGTCAGGTGGCTCTCCGGGCTGCCTGAGTGCTTGCAATTCGGACCAAACCAGCACGCTTCCTCATGGGGAGTCTCACTGCCTGTGAAGGCGGGGCTTCCTCCTGTCCAGGTGTGATAAACCTTCTGTGGTCCAGAGTCCTGCCCTCCAAGCCTCGCCGGCAAGGCACAGTGTCTCCTGGGCCAAAACGGCCCTCCTTTCTAATATTGGCCTGGCACCAGCAGCTCTAACTTGGGGCTGATGGACCATGGCCAGCCTCCAAACTGCTGTCTGCCATCTGCTGGGTTGGGCTGGTCTTGGGTGGATCTCCTGCTCGTTGCCCTTCCCTGGTCTTCTTTCCCCTTCTCCAGGCAGCTGACTGTGGTAAGGGTGCTGGTAAGTGAACGGGCTGGTTCCCGCTGGGGGTGACAGAGAAACATAGGCCGTGCTCTGCTTTGGGCATGTATGGCTCACAAGCCCCCTCCTCTTTCTGGTCACAGTTAGCTCACCTGGAAGGAGATCTGTGCTTGCTCAATTCTTAGAAGATATAGTGTAAATGTGTCAGATGACACTCAGGCCTTTCATGAGCTTACCCTTGACCTCATACCCTATGGCCCGCTCAAGAGTTTTCCAGAATTCCCCATGCTCATATAACCTCTCTTTGCTCTTTATGACTTTACGTAGCTACTTGCGGTTCCTCCCTGAAGTCCTAGCTCCAGCATCACCCCCTCCTTGTTTCTCAGAAGGCCTTATTCCTCCTGTGTGCAATCCCTACATCTTGTCTGCCCTCTAAGTGGCAGGTAAATGTCACTCACTTACTGCTATACACTGCTATATCGCAGTGCTACATACCAGAGAAGTACATCCAGTAGCGGTATCTCAGGCATGACTGTAAAATACAGACACATTTTAGGGCTGGAAGCACTGGATCCATTTCTAAACCCTGAAATCCTGCTACAGAGGCACCAGACTCCCAATTTTCTTTTGAGATTCGGAAGGTCTTCCTGAGCCTGAGAGACACCATGAGAAACATTTATTGCATTTATTTTCATTTTAAGATTCAGCAGTTGGGCTTCCCTGGTGACACAGTGGTTGAGAGTCCGCCTGCCGATGCAGGGGACGCGGGTTCGTGTCCCGGTCCGGGAGGATCCCACATGCCGCGGAGCGACTGGGCCCGTGAGCCATGGCCGCTGAGCCTGCGTGTCCGGAGCCTGTGCTCCGCAACGGGAGAGGCCACAACAGTGAGAGGCCCGCGTACCGCAAAAAAGGAAAAAAAAATAAAAAGATTCAGCAGTAAATTCTAGGAGTGCTAATCCCTGTGGATGAGGGGCACTGCCTGCTTCCTTGGTTTTCAGTGTCTCTTTCCCACAGAGCAAAGGGCAGAGCACCATTGTGGTGCTGGAGCCTTTTACATGTTTGACTCCTAAATCCATGGAGATCTGTGTCTTCAGGAGGCCCTGCGTTCCCCTGGAGGGGGGGACGCCCACATCTCTTTAGGGAGAGGTGGGCAGGGCACATCTAAGTGTCCACGTGTAGGGCAGTGAGGCCTCAGGGGCTTTGGGCTCACGGGGGGGGGGGGCAGTCTGGTGGACAGGGAGCTAGAAGACCTGGACTCTGCCCATTGCTGCCCTTTAGGCCAGTAGTTTCTTCCTGCTGCTTACAGTTCAACAGAGTTTCATCCTCTTCAGGCAAGTTTATTCTCCAGCCCCTTTAGGGTCTCTGGGTACCTGGTTTTCTGGTTCTATGAGATAGAGCAGAGAGAGGCTCCCATTTGAGGAGAATGTTGGGACTATAGGCAAATTGCCACCCAGAAACCACAGATGGGTAGGGGTTGGCAGGGACTTGAGAGGTCAGTCAGCCCATTTCTGTCTTACCACTTAAGAACCCAGAAAGTTGGAGGGTTTTGTTTTGTTTTAATTCAAGAAGAACATGAATCTCTTAGCACTATGAAAGTAACTGAAGAGGCAACATGGCAGCCAAAATTATCAGGCACCCAACTGTAGTAGATACCCATGAGGTGAAGGCCCAGATCACAACCATTGCCGTTTCCCTAAAGGAGGCTCACCGAAATAGGATCAAGTCTGGGCTCTGTGGTCCCGTGCCTGTGCCACACCCATGCAATTGATTGGTTCGGTGCTGGGGCCCTGACTCAATCTGGACCAATCAGAGTTCTTCCCTGTGAATTTAAAAAATGGGAACCATTTGGAGGTGGGAGCATCGGGATGTGAGATGGAAGATGTGAGTGAGCATGTTCTCAGCCACATGGAGAAAACTGGGCTACAGGGAGAGAGAATTAACTCAATGGGTAGAGGAAAGGTGGTGTTGGAGTTCCTGGTTTCAGTTGTTTTTGTGGCCCAGCTGCAGCTCTCTCCTTCCCGTGGTTGGATGAGATACCTCCTTTATGTCTGAGCTACTTTGGGTTGCGTTTCTGTCACGTGCAGCCCGAAGTGTGCGGACTCACAGGAACAAAACTGTATCAAGCATTTCACATGCTCGGAGCTCTTTGTCCTTAAAATCCCCACCTGGATCTTAAGAAAGACCATGGCATCTGTAGGAGATGATGTCATGAGAGAGTTCAACAAATTGGAAGTGTCTGTATCGAAATTATATTAGGCTCCCAGAAAGAGCTTTCAGAACCAAACCAATAAACAAAGTGCAGCTTCCGGTGTCCCCCTAACTACTTCTGATGCCCAAGCCTCCTCGCTGCTGCTCTGATCTGCTATCCTTCCCCTAACTTTTCTGTGTGTTGCTAGGGTAGAAGGAACACTGGACTGAGAGCCCTGATTCTGATCCTTTCGATCACCTCTCTGAATGTTTCCTCGCCTATAAAATGGAGATAATATTAATGCCTAACTCACAAGTTTATTGTAAGGCCGAAACGGGAGTGAAGTTCCAAACTCAAGTGCTGTGGCTGTCTCTTGTGAAACAAACAAACAAAAAAACAGGCCACATGGTCTGACAACTCTTCAATCATTTGATTCAGCGCAGCACCATTCAATAAATATTGCTGAGTGGCCCGCACACGCCAGTCCTGTTTTGAGATCTGATGATCCTGTAATGAGCAGGACAGATGAGGGCTGTTCCTACGCAGCTGATGTCCTAATGCGGACAGGAGAAAATAAACAAGTCAACCAAGAAATGAGCACATAGGAAAATTTTGAATAAAGAGAAGTGCTATGAAGAGAGCAGAATGGGGTGTAGAGTGAGTGGGTGAGCTCCTGAAGAGAGCAGGGCAGGCTATTTGAAACTGGGCCAGTCCTAGAAGATCTGGGGCATGTGGCTACCATGATAATAAACCTGTCTTGTTAGGTCATACACCCAGCATGCAGTGATGGGCCTACGGCCACTGGAGGATGTGGATAAATGGCCGAAGAACTCCACACACTTTGCCTGCCCAGTTTTGGACTCTGCAACCCAAAGAACTGATATCAGACTCAACTTAAAGAAAAAGAAGTATATTAACTGAACAATGGCTTGAGTAAGGAAAAAAAGCCCACCCAAACTCACACGTCCTTCGCTTCCTTCCTCTGGCATCTCTTTGCTATGGAGGATGTCTTGAAACTTTTCTAGGTTAAGGCTGACTTGGCATCAGTTTTTTTCTTGGACAGTTGTGTCCCACTCAGTTTGTCCAGCTGCTGACATCCTTAGAGAAGACTTTCACAACTGGGCTTTTAAATCCTTCTTCCAAAATGATTCTAAATGTAGGGAGAAAGGCACTCATGCCTTAGACGTTGTACCAGGCACATTATGTCATTTAATCCTTATAGGACTGAACTTGGAGAGGTTTTGCGACTCACCCTAGGTCACAATGCTGGTTATAAACCAGGCACGCCTGCCTCTAAGTCCTGGGTTGGTCGCCCAGCCACTTGGCTTCTGAGTTTTACCAGTGACTCTCTGCCTACAAACGGCAGGAAGAAGCACACAGCAGGCTTTAAACAAAGCCATTCTGTGGGAGCTCTTCTGCACTCATTGTCAGCTGATCTGCACAATGGCTCTGAGGTGTCGTGGACATTTTTATTCTGACTTATCAGCGTTCCTTATTCTCTTTCTCAGCTTTGCTCCCCGTTTTCAAGGAACTGCACCTTCCTCATTCCAACAGATTGGGTCTAGAGCCATGGCAATAGATCCTGCCCCACACTAACCAACCAACCAAACAAACAAACAAAAAAACAGCAGGGCTTATCGTGGAAGCTCATTCTTCTGGCTGCAGTGATTGGCCCAAGGATGTACATGTGACCCAAGCTGGGCTAATCAGAGTGGTTCTCAGGGATTTTTATACTTTGAGCTGGAGGAATGAACCTTTTTCTCTTGCGCAATAATTGTGCAGACGTGAGCCCAGAGCCGAGGGTTAGCTGTGTTCCAGCCTCATGAATAAAGCACGTTTGGGGGATGAAGCCAGAGGCTGAAGAGAGACAGAGAACATCCTGAAGTGCTGGAAGCCCTTTTACTTTGATTCCTCCTGTCCTTCCTCTCTTTTGTCTAAACCAGTTTGGGTTAACTTTCTAGGCCATACATTCAGAGAGCTCTCACTGAGAGGCCAGCTTGAGCTGTTTCTGGGGTGGTGCCAAGGGGCAGTGGTAGAGGTCACATATAGGTTGTTTTCAGAGGCCATTTAAGGGAAACACCCCTGTGGGTGATATGCAAAAAAGTGTCTGTCTCTGTACGATGCAAATGACAGAAAACTCCAATATAAATTGGGTTAGGCAATAAAGTAGATTTAACAGCTAATGCAATTTAGAAGTCTAGAGGAAGCATGCTTTCAGGTAATGCTTGATCCAGGCTCTAATGATGTCCCTGAAGTCATTTCTTTGCCTCTCTACTCCACCATTCTCAGCTTTTACAGAACGACTCCCAGAAGCTTCAGGCTTCAAGATTCCCCTAAGGAGCAGCATGCATCCATTTCAGGCCTTCAGAAAAGGAGAGCGTATTTTACCATTCAGTTTTTAGAAGGGCTGGGATTTACTTTTCCTTAATGGCTCAGGCTGCATCCGAGGCCTATCCCTGAATCAGTCACTAGCTAGCCTGGGAAGGGGGATATGTTGCAGGGAGGGTGGGAGGCAATTCCGTCCAGATTTCATGGTGGAGGGTGGAAGAGGGAGACATCTCTAAAGGAAAATCGAACACCGTTGGGAGAGAAGCAGGGAAAGGATGTGACGGACAGAGCAGCACATTCCACCGTAACATTTAGCGCTCAGGCCACTGTGTATCCGGGCTTGGGATAGAATTGACTGAGATGCTGGGGCAGCCTAGCTTGCACAGAGACGAGCTGCAGTGAAGGTTTTACAAACAACTGCAGGGGGAACACACTTTGAAGTGATCTGCAGCAGCTGGTGTCCACTTTGCCAAGAGATGGCACGTGTCCTAGGTGGCTGTCTGGGGACCTAGCGGATGCTATGTGACCCAGCCTTCCTCCTGGTCCCTGGATCCCCATGTGGTAGAGCAGGATTCTTAACCTTAGCTCTCTGACACTCTCAACTCTACTGCTCATGGAGGTCAAAGCCACGTCCTCTCTCCTGCTCTCCTTGCCTTCTGTGCTCCACCTCCCTGGACGGGGCACTAGTTAGCTGTGCATAGTCCTATCTGTTATCAGCAGAGGGCAGGAATGGGGGGGCCACGCTTAGGAACCCCTCATGCTGACAGCTGAGGCTCCATCAATGTCTGCTGAGTCAAAATCTTTAGGGCTCCGATGAAATTTTTTGAGTCAAATTCTGGCCAAAGTCCCCTGACCGTGTGGTGATTGGGAAGATATAGCTTCAAAATATGGTTCAGGGCTTTTGCTTCTGGGAATCTGACCTTTCCAAATGTCTGAACAGCTGCTCCTTTTGCATTATGTATAATAGGGAATAATCAGAGGCCACCTCAACGTCCACTGGTAGGGCTCCTCTGATGGGACACTCGGCTGCTTTTCTTAAACATGTGACTTACAATCACATCTCTTCTCATGGAAAGACCACTAGGATATACATCCAAGTGACAAAACAAATTATAGGACAGTATGCAGTACAACCACCCGCCTCCGCAAATGCACAAAAGCCTCTGACAGGCTACCCTCCAAACTCTGAACAGTGATTCCCTTTGGAGAACGGGATTGGAGCAGGATCCATCTGGATTCGTTCATTCATTTGGATTCATTTTTTACTTCATTTCTGTATTGTTTGTTGTCTTTGACAGTGACCATGTTTTACTTTTGTAATTAAAAGAGATTTCAATTAAAAAATAACTCTAAAATAAAATAAAAACAAGCCATTGTGGGGGCACGGTGCTCACTGTTCGGTACACTCTTCTTCTGGTGTCCCTTCCATAGTGTGGAAGCCAGAAATGGAAAAACTACATTTCCCAGACCCGTTTACAGCTAGGATTCTGGGTGTAGCTTAGATTTAGCCAGTGAGACACCTTTAGGTGAGATCAGGAAGAGGATGTGAAATAGAGACTGCTCAGCTGTTGGTTATGCTGACAAACTCAGCCAGCTGAGGGGGAATCAGGCTCTTTTGAATCAGTGTTAGCAAAAGTATCCATGTCCCATCACTTGCTCTGTGGGTGCAGGGTGCGGCGCACATCTGCTGTTCTGGACTGGAGCTGCTGAGGGCTGGACACTTCCCAGGTCGGTAGGTGGCTTCCTGGTAGTACAAGAGTCAGCTGCTCCCTCGTGGCCTGATTCCACTGTGCGACTGGAAATTACACTTGTTTCTTTCAGCCCTTCTTATAATTCTATAAACTGTAATAAAGCCCTTCTGGGACTAGAATAGAGTTGTGGTTTTTTTTCCTTGACAGATACACTTGTATGGAAATCTGGAAGCAGCAGCATAATACTTCTTTGGGTTCAAAGCCCTCTGGTACCTTTAGGAAACACGAGAGGATTGGCTTTTGTTTCTTTTAAATTAAGCTCAAGTAGAAAGACTAGACTAAACTTTTAAAAATTCTACTCCAGTAATTTATGAAATCTGATGGCACAAACAGAAAGAGTCAGGAATGTGGTCTTTGAGCCTCCGGAATCACCTCCCTACATCTCTCCGATGCACACACCATTTCCCTATCTCCGGTCATCTCATAGTTTCATTTAGAGCCACTTTGCAAGACCAGTCTTCCTAGGCAAAACCCTAGTCCAAATACACATGGGAAAACAAGAAAAAAAATTATACGGAAATGTACAAGGGTGTAGTCTACCAGTGCAACTGACATTAACAATAGCTCCCTTGGATATTAGAATAAAAGGTGCCTCATATCTTTCCTTTGGGTTATGATTCTATTTTTAAAAACCTGTTTGATATATGATTTTTGAAGTTAGATGGCCCCTGAAGTTACTCACCCATGTTTATCTCTGAGACTTGAGTCCAGAGAAAAATGCAGAATGCCCTTTTCTGATGAGGTCACCCTGGCAGTCCAAGGCTGAGTCTCCAAAGTTTCAGTGAAATTGGAAATTGCAAGTGTTATTTGTCAGCGGGCCAAGCCTCCAGAGTCATAGTATCAATACTTAGCACCTCGTCACCAGCTCCAGCTTGCCCTGCCCTGTCCATCACCATTCCATGCTAGCAGCCCCAGCTGTACAGCATTTTGCAGCTTACAAAATGCTTTGCAAACGTTCTCATTTGACATTCACCACAGCACTGGGAGGCTGGCTGAGCAGGTGAGAGTTTAAGGGTCTGCTCAAGGTGACACAGAGCAGCAGGTCTTGAATCAAGTTTTCTAACTTAAAACCCAGTATGGATATGGGGAGGGGGAAGGGTGAGCTGTGACAAAGCGAGAGAGAGGCATGGACATATACACACTAACAAACGTAAGGTAGATAGCTAGTGGGAAGCAGCCGCATAGCACAGGGAGATCAGCTCGGTGCTTTGTGACCGCCTGGAGGGGTGGGATAGGGAGGGTGGGAGGGAGGGAGATGTAAGAGGGAAGAGATATGGGAACATGTGTATATGTGTAACTGATTCACTTTGTTATAAAGCAGAAACTAACACGCCATTGTAAAGCAATTATACTCCAATAAAGATGTTAAAAAAATAAAAATAAAATAAAGAAAGAAAACAAAAACAAACAAAAAAAAACAGTGTGTCTTCCAAGGCCCTGTGGCCCTTTAACATTTTAATTTTTTATGGTCTTGCCACATTGCTGGCGATGGCTCCCTTTTCTCCCTGTGACTCTAGCTAGGGTCATCATTCAAATAACCCCTGGGCATCTTGTAAGCTGGCAAGGCCTTGGTCTGGGTTACTTGCCTCTGGCTGCAGATCACACAGATCTGAGTTAACAGCACCCATCCATAGCTGTCAGCCTTCATTGCTCCTTCTTTCTCTGGGTGAACACCCACTGCATTCTGGGAAGAGAGAGATGGAGAGCTTCAGGCAGAGAATCCTCTGTGACCACTGGATGTCAGTACTGATCTATGCCAGAGAGCAGAACCTCTTCCCAGGCCGGGCAGAGCCCCTAGCGCTGGGATTTAAAATGGAACAGGAGAGGCACATTGATTGAAAGCAAAGTGTACAGTGACTACATATTTTAGTTAAACACTTGGGTTTCTGCGGCCCCATCTCTGAAGGCTGCTGTTCTTGGATCCTCCCTCTAAGTTGTTTGATTTGGCTGTTCTGGACCTGATCTAGCAAGAGAGAGAGAACAACCAGAATTCCAAGCAAAACTTAGGACATCTCCGTTGGCCCGTTAATTCCCTTTCCAAGGATGGCACAACTTCAGATGTATCAAAAGTATCATCAAGCGAAGAGTTGAAGTAGTTGCCTTTGAGATGGAGAAACTTGGGGGAGGGGAGCCTTGTAGAACTATGATTTTTTTTTTTTTTTTGGTACGTGGGCCTCTCACTGTTGTGGCCTCTCCCATTGCGGAGCACAGGCTCCGGACGCGCAGGCTCAGCAGCCATGGCTCACGGGCCCAGCCGCTCCGCGGCACGTGGGATCTTCCCGGACCGGGGCACGAATCCGTGTCCCCTGCATCGGCAGGCGGACTCTCAACCACTGCGCCACCAGGGAAGCCCTTTCATATATTTTAGATAACAGTCTCTTACCAGATAAGTCTTTTGCAAATATTTTATCCCAGTCTATGGCCTGTCTTCTCATTCTCTTGACATCATACTTTGCAGAGCAGAAGTTTTTAATTTCGTTGAAGTTCAGCTTTTGCAAATTATTTTATTTAATGGATTGTGCCTTTGATTTTGTATCTAAAAAGACACCACCAACCTCAGGGCATCTATATTTTCTCCCATGTTATCTTCTAGCAGTTTAATAGTTTTGCATTTACATTTAGATCTGTGATCCATTCTGGGTTAACTTTTTTGTAAGGTGTGTGTCTAGATTCATATTTTTGCATGTGGATGTCCAGTTGTTCCAGCATCATTGGCTGAAAAGACTATCTTTTCTCCATTGTCTCCAAACACTTTTGCTCCTTTGTCATAAAATGTATGTTTTGACGACTACCTAGGATCTGGGACTTGAGCAGGGAAGGAAACAGACTTGGTCCCTGCCTGTGGGAGTTGATATCTGGTGCACATAACTTTCTTAAGCCAAAAAGCAGGAAGGAGCTTGGAGCAGTGACACTGGGTATGTAGGTTCCCATCACTACTTTTGTGTCCCCAGGCTGGTGAGGCCTGGGCCATGGAGGTTACAACCATAAGAAACCAGAGACCCTGGCCTTCAGTTTTAGGTTGGGACTGATTTGCTGGGGTCCTCAGCTGACATTTGACCCAAGGTCTGATGGTTGCTGGGTGAGCATGGGGGCTTTCATGGTATCTGTATAGGAAACTCTAGGGTCTTAGAAAGAAGGAAGACCCAGGAGAAAAGCCTCTTCAGGAATACTTGCCCACCATCCTGGGGAGTGGAATAACCACACTGACTTCTGGGTTGAAGGCTGGACTGGAGTGGTTCAAGTGGTGGGACTCAGAGGGAGAAGTCCCACAGGTCCCCAGTTAGTGACCAGTGGAAGGCCCCAGTTTCCTCACCTGTCAAATGGCCAAGTGGAGCTGGGGGACCTTTCATGTCCACCCAGCGCTACTGTTCTGTGTTCCTAAAGGAAGCTGAACTTGGGGCGTGGCCTGGGTAGTCGCATTTGGCTGACCTCATTCAGGTCAAGAGAGGTAGGCAGACTCTCAGCTCACCCTTGACAGTGGGTAAGAGTGATTTAATGAAGTCCCAGACCGCAGGTGGGTGAGGTTCTGGGGGAAGGGCAAGATTACTCTTATCTTTAACTAAATGAAAATCGTTGCCCCAATTACAGTTTTAGTTTAGGAGGTGAGAAAGCACCTTTGAGGTAAGTGACAAGATTTATAGGAAGGCTGGACCTTCTTGTAAATTCACCCCCATCTTAAGGGAAAACCTTATAACCTGGTGAAGAAGACTTTCTAGGAACATAATTATGGTGGATATTGATGTGGTTGCGGGTTCAGTGCGGGGGACAGGTGGACGGCTGGGAAAGAAGCAGCGATGATGAGCGCAGTGAGTTGAGAAAGACACAAAAGGACATTTAACACTACAGCGTGTGTGCGTATCTCTTGTAAACCAGGTAATATCTTGCTGTAACAAGGACATTGTCCCCCAGCCCACATGCCTGGATTGCCTCAAGAGCCCCCTAACTGGTCTCTCGGCCTCCCCTCTGCACCGCCCTTTCTGCACAGATTAATCAGCCTAAAGCACCACGTTCATCTCATTACTCCCAGATCTTCCAAGGCGAACTTCCTCCCTGCAGGGATTTCTGACCTTCCTTACTTGGCCATAGCCTCCTGCCGCCTTTGTTTTTTGCTATTTCCCATCGTACCTACACACACTCTCTCTTTCTCTCTCTCACACTCACATAAGTGTCCACATATTTGCCTGTGTTTTTGCCCATCTGCAATTCTCCCACCCTCCTCCACACTCTTTTTTTTATTTTAAAAAAACAGCTTTATTGAGATATAATTCACATACCATACAATCCATCTAGTTAAAGTTGTAAGATAAAATAGTTTTTAGTATATTCACGGGTATGAGCATTGTTTCACAGCTAATTTTAGAACATTTTCATCACCTGAAGAAGAAACCCCACACGCTTTAGCTATCACCTCCCAATCCCCTCAGCCCCATGCTACTGGACCTAGGCAACCTGTAATCTACTTTCTTTCTCTATAGATTTCCCCTGTTCTGGACACTTCATATAAATGGAATCGTGCATGTGGACTTCTGTGACTGGCTTCTTTCACTTAGCATAATGTTTCCAAGGTTTATCTGTGTTGTAGCATGTGTCATTACTTCATTACTTTTTATGGCCAAGTAGTAATATTCTAATTCTCCCTATCTTTCAAAACTCAGCTGAATCTTCACCTCCTCCAGGAAGCCTCTATAATTCCTCGGACCCTTCCGACCTCTCCCTGGGATATTTACAGTGTAGAATGGGATCCTTCCTGCGTCCTTTCTTCCCCCATCAGATGGTGTCACAGGCCAGTTCCCTGGGAAGCAGGCTCTCTGCACGCAAGAAGTTTATTGGCGATGCTCTTGTGCCCAGCCTCGTGGGGGAGAGAGAGCTGCAGGAATGGGCAGAAGGAGAAGTTGAACGGCAACGCTGCAGCCAAGGTCTCAGCCAACCTCCAGGACCTCTGAGCCTGGGAGGGCCCTCAGAGTTGGACTAAGGTCCAGTCTGCACAGCAACAGTCGTTGGATGCAGCTGCTCCGGGAAGAAGGCGTGACCTTGGGCGAGTTGTCTCTCCTCAGCCAAGGGCAAGGCCTGGAGAGGGACTCGGCCGAGAGCTGTGGCTAGCAGCACCTCCAGCAGGTGGTGGAAACGCGCGCATCATGGTGTCTACTACGAATGGGAAGCCCCTTGAGATTGGGGGCCATGGCATCCTTCCTGCGTGCCTCTCCCCTCCCCTAGCACCTGAGTTTTGCTTGAAATAAGGCTTTGGGGTCAGACAGACATGGATTCAAGTCCCAGCTCTGCCACATATTATCTGAGGAACCACAGAAACTTTCCACATCCCTTTAAGCCTGAGTTTCTTCATCTACGAAGCAGGGCTAATAACAGTCCCTACCTTACAGTGTCACTGTGAATTCTAAGTGAGTTGATATTTGTAAGTCATTTAACAGTATTGGTATGTACTAAGCTCTCAATAAGTGTTGGCTATTGTTATTATTAATGTTATTATTAGCAGATGCTCAAGGCCGCCTGATCATTAGCTGACAAAAGGATGGAAGCCGATATAAACTAAGGGACAACAAATGAACCAGACGTCAATATTGAGATGTCAGCATTCTAAGGCGGACAATTATTTTTTTAATTAGGAAATATTTCAGACATCCGGAAAGGCATAGGGACTTACTGAACATTCATGTTCCCACCATTGAAACTGATTTTCAAAATTACAGATACATTTGAAGTCTTTTGTGTACCCTGCCCCAATATGCACCTGTCCCCAAGGTGAATCTTACAGGTGATGTTTATTATTCCAAGGAATGTCTCGGTGCTGCTGTACATGTTTGAATCTCTAGATAATATATTATCTTCTGTATGTTTTAAAACATTTATGTAAATGACATCATAGTATATCATCTTTCTGCTTTTTTTCACTCAACACAATTCTTGACGTCAAATGTGAGATTTGCCTGTGTTTTTTTACCTGCAGCTCTGGTTCATTTATTTTCCCTGCAGTATACGGATGAAAATGCTGCTCCCGAAGTATAAGAAGAAGTGGAGGGAAAGACACCCTTTCCGACTGAGCTGCTTGGTCCCAACTTCTTTCTAGCCACCCTCATCTTGTGGCGAGGTAGTGCAGCCTAGAGGTTAAAGCCACTGGAACCAGATTCTGTAGGTTTGAACCCCAAGTCTGCCAGCTGCTAGCTGGGAAAACTTGGGTAAGCTCCTTAACAGCTCTGGGCCACAGTTTCCTCATCTGTAGCATGAGAACAATGACACGTCACGCCTGCTTTAGAGGACTGCTTGTAAACACTTCATGCAGGTGCTGGTAGTGCAGTACCAGCAGGGTTAGCTATTACTCTTTTACTTGGGTTGTTTCTAAGCAGACAGTATGGAACATAGCTCCATGAAGCATTATCCCAGCCACTAGGGCCTGACTCCTGCCACGGAGGGAAAAGCAGCTTTACAGACCTGGATATTCCACATTTGGAAAGCTGACTGTCCGACTGTTTGGTTCCACATCCTGCTGGTGGCTCCTGGTACAGCTGTGTAGAGAGGGCTCCTGGCTCCCATCCCTCACTGCCTTTGAACTGTCCAGCTCCCTCGAGGCCACCCTTAGTACTGTTCCCATTGCACAGATGAGCAGATGGGCTCAGAGATGTGAGGTGACCTGCTAATAATAAGTGACTTCCGTGAGACCTGAACCCAAGTCTCCTCATTCCAAATCCCGTGGCCTCTGGCCATCTAGTTGTTCTCCCTAAATTCTATCAGTCACTTTTAGCCTCTTGTTTTCTTGCTTGAGGACAGTGGTGGTTCCCTCGAGGCTGAGAAGGGAAGAGAAGCAGTTTTGGGGACCACTCACCCTGCAGGAGGCGTGACCCACTGCTGGCCTTGCAGCATCAACAATCACATGGCAGAAAGCCACGTTAGAGCCAGAGGCTGTTGTGTGGATTTTTCTCTGTCTTTCCTCGAGGACTTTAGTTGAGCAGTCAAAATGTATTTTCCAAAAGGCTGAAGAGCCAGCAGGGTGGGTGTGAGGGGAATCTGTGGGTGGGCGGAGAGTGTGGAGGCAGGTGGTGGACAGCCAGCATGGCTTGCATTCACCCAGATATACAAGTTTTGGCTTGCCTCACCTTGAAAGGCAGTTCTCATGGAGGAAAATATGTCAAGGTAGACAGATTCTCTCCTTTATGAGATGTCTTATGACTATTCTTGCATGCAGTTATTTTCCTTTTAAAATAATTTGTAATGGCAGAACTCACTGCCATAAATCAGTTTCTGTTTCCATTATGAATCCAGTTTTGGAAGGTGATGGTGTCTGCCATTTCATCTTCTTCAGGGCTTAAACTTCATATTTTTCTCTGTAAAAAAGGAAGCGGTTTGTGTGTATGTTTGAAGAAACTAAGGGCCGGGGCTTTTAGGGGATAATTTAGCAATAGGAGTTTAGGCAAGAACAACAAAAGCAAATAGGTTTCAAGTCCCACGACAACTTCGATCAATTAGAAGTGGGTGAGTGGAGTGTTGTGTTGAGAAGGATTCTGAGACCATGTACAGCATCAATGGAAAAGAGCTGTGATTGATTAGTGATGTCTGTCATGAATCTCTGCGGGGGAGGGGAGAGCCCAGAGGGAACCCTGCAAACACTCATTTGTAAACTAGAGTAAGCTTGGTAGTTTTCTCCTAACACAAACTCCTTACGTCTTTGTAGCATTTGATGATTTGGAAAGCATTTTCATGTGCTTTATTTTCTTTTTTAAAAATTAAATTAAATTTTATTTTATTTTTAAAAATATTTATTTATTTATTTGGTTGTGCCGGGTCTTAGTTGCAGCAGGCAGGCTCCTTAGTTGTGGCATATGAACTCTTAGTTGTGGCACGCATATGTGATCTAGTTTCCTGACCAGGGATTGAACCCGGGCCCCCTGCATTGGGAGCACACAGTCTTATCCACTGCGCAGCCAGAGAAGTCCCCATGTGCTTTATTTTCATTGAACCATTCCATCAACTGTGTGAGGTAGGGCTAATCTGTCTTCATATTAATTCATTTATCCATTAAATGATTATTGGGCAATTACTGTACTAGGTTGTTGTAGCTAATCTCTAAGGATGACTACCACCAATTTCTTCCCTTCATGCTCATGAATGCTGCCCCTCACCAAGAAGTAGAATCTAATTCCCTTCTAGAATCTGGGCTGTTCTCAGTGACTTGCTTGACTAATGAGATGCGGCTGAAATGACGTTCTGGAACTTCTAATGATAGGTCTTCAGAGCCTTTCAGTTTCAGCATACATCTTCTTGAAACATTTGCTTTTTTCTTTTTTAAAAAATTTATTTAATTAATTAATTTATTTTCGGCTGCATTGGGTCTTCGCTGCTGCACACAGGCTTTCTCTAGTTGCGGCGAGCGGGGGCCACTCTTGGTTGCGGTGCGTGGGCTTCTCATTGTGGTGGTTTCTCTTGTTGCGGAGCACGGGCTCTAGGCACGCGGGCTTCAGTAGTTGTAGCACACGGGCTCAGTAGTTGTGGCTCGCAGGCTCTAGAGCGCAGGCTCAGTAGTTGTGGCGCACGGGCTTAGTTGCGGCATGTGGGATGTTCCCAGAGCAGGGCTCAAACCCATGTCCCCTGCATTGGCAGGTGGATTCTTAACCACTGTGCCACCAGGGAAGCCCGAAACATTTGCTTTTGGATCTGCCACATAAAACATGTTACTACCCTTCTGGAAACACCATGTTGAGAGGCCCTGAGACTAGAGAGAGGCTCCCAGCTGAGCCCAGCCTTCCAGCCATCCCACTAAGGCTCCATTTATGTGAGAAGCCATCTTGGACTCTCCAGCCCAGCCCAGTGGCCATTTGAATATCACTGAGTCACCCCAGTTGAGACAGTGTGTAACAGAAGAATCAGCAAGCTGAGTCCTGCCTAAATTCCTGACTCACAAAATCATGATGTGAAAGGGTTGCTATTTTAAATGAGTAAGTTTAGGGTTAGTTATGTAGCAATAGGTAACCAGAACATTGACACCGGGCTTCCAGAGATGAGTAAGACCCAATTTCAACCCGTAGAGAGCTCAGAGTCTCTTGGGAGAGATGGATACATGAACAAACCGATGATAATTTGGTGAAACCAAACATGTACAAGATAACTCTAATTAAAAGGGGCTGGCAAGGCTTCCTGAAGGAGTGATGTCTGTCTGGGCTCTGGCCCCTGCTCTTGGGATGCATGGCCCACAAGAAGTCATTTTTCCCTAAGAATCCCCTAATACCGAGAGAAGGGTCCCCAGTGGCCAATTTATATTAGGTCACTCTGTTTTCCTGGCTATAGCTGATAGATCCAGGCGTGAACAAATACTCAAGGTGGGCCAATCAAGTTCTGTCTCCCAGTAAACTGATATTTGGGACGGAGAGCCTCAGAGGCTGGGTGTCATTGGAGCCAAATCATGGTGATGGTAGCCCTCTAGAGCAGGGTTTCTCAGTCTTGGCACTATTGACATTTTGGGCTTGATTAATTTTGTCTTGGGGTTGGGAGAGCTGTCCTGTGCATTGAGGAATGTTTAGCAGCCTCTCTGATCTCCACTCAGCATATGGCTCTAGCACCTCATCTCTAGTCATGACAATCAGAAAAGACTCCAGGCATCGCCAAAATCACCTCTCCCCCAGTTGAGAACCACATCTCTAGAGTGACGGCCCTCAAGTTCGTGAGCTGTCCTATCCATGCCGTTATTGAGATATGGTACTTAAACTCTTCTTTTGATTCTGTGAGGCATCCCAGAGCCTTCTGATAATTCAATGTCAGTTTCCATATGTTGCAATGAAAATAATCCTAGTTCCTACGGTATTGAAGATTGGAAAGGAATTTATTGGGAAGCATTTGGATATGGAGATATGAAACAGCACTATGGAAGCACTGCGTATGGCTGGGGCTGCTAGCGAAGGTGGGCGGTGGGCTGGAGGCACACAAGAGCCCGCCTTCGCTTTGCAGCCACACTCAAGTCTGCAGCCCTGGCGACTGTGGCCCTGCAAACCTCCATAACTCACGTAAGCTCAGCGCTTTCCACTGAGCCAAAGGCCTCCTCCATGTCCCATTTTCTCAGGGTAAAGGTTCTTGAATGGCTATTAAAGGCTAGAGTTTGGGACTTTAGAAGATTACGTTCCACTGAGAATATTTTTCCTTGTTGAGGAATCAATTGCTCCTAGATTTTAACCCTGCCCATGTTTCACAGGCAAACTAAAGTGAGGAACTGAGGACCCTTCTTGAATTTTGCTGGATCCCACATATCTTCTCAGTGTGAGGCAAAGGCGGAGTCCTTCAGGCTTGAGTCAGTCGGATGAAAGTTTCCCATTGTCCCTTTCTGGTGGTCCAGTGGTTAAGACTCTGTGCTGCCAATGCAGAGGGCATGGGTTCGATCCCTGGTCAGGGAACTAAGACCCCACATGCCAGCGCGGCCAAAAAAAACAAAGTGTCCTGTTGTCCACCTTGCCGTGTGTGTGTGTATGTGTGTGTTTGGGTGTGTGACAGATGATCTTTTGGGTCACAGAGATCAGAGATGCACTCAGGTTGTTTGAGGCTACAGGGCACATTGGGAGGAAGAAGGACCCCTAAGCTGCCCCAGAAGGGGAAGTGTCCTTGGCAGGCACGATTACGATTACGAGTGCTGGAGTTAGGGCTGAGCTGTGTTACCGATCGCCCCTTGCAAATTACAGGCCATGGCTCTGAACCCAGAATTCCCGGTTTCCAACCAACTGGCCAAACCAGTAGCCTTGGACCAGGTGCACCCAGGGGAGGCCACTTTTGAGAAGTTAGCTTCCAGGAGTAAATTCCCTTGGGAAACTCCGAGGGCAGCTTAAATCTTGAGAAAACAACTCATTAGGAGCTTGGGGAGCTGTTTAATTGCCTTGCCCAGCCAAGATGCAGTGCTGCCGTGCCAGCTGGATGAAAAATAATGAAGTCACTAGAAGTCCCAGCTCCCTCCCTGTCTGCCCACGTTCCCTCCTGCTTCCTCTTCCTCCTCTCACCCCAGGCACTGTGGCCCCCTGCTGCCCAGAGACCCTTGCTGTGGTGTTCAGTAACCTGTCTGTCCCTGGGGCAATCAGATTCTCAGAAAGAACGTACAAAAACCAGGAAAAGGGTTGTTTTGTTGTATTGTTAATGTATTCATCTGAAAGCTGTGTTTACAAAGGTATAAGGGTTAAATCACATAGAGTTACTACTCATCTCTTCTTAGAAAAGTATGACAGCTCAAGAAATTCATCCAGTCTTGGAAAAGCTGTGATTTTCGGTTGCCATGGCCACACTCGCCTCGTCTCTGTCCTGGTCCTACACCGGAGCAGGCCAGTTGCAGGCTGGAGGACAGTGCAGTGGGGCAGAGAACCACTGGAAGGGGAGCTGGGAGGCTTGTGTTCTAGTCCCAGCTCTGATGCTAACAATGAGCTCTGAGCTTCTGAAACAGGAGCGATGCACTATAGAGCTCAATCTTTTCCAGCAGGAACATTCCATGCTAGTTATCTGAACACAAGGGTCCTTAGACCCTTTTTAGGGGATCTAGCATGTGAAACCACTTGGTACTAGGGGGCATTCTCCCACAGTGTGGGTTAAGGTACGGGGCACAGCCTCCAGCTCCTTGGGGAAGGGGGCATGGGGCAGAGGTCGTTTCTCTGATCTTGCCCACTAGGGGGCAGCACCTAACCTATGCTGGCAACTGGCTCTCTCCCCTAGGACCTGGAATCTGGAGAGTTGACCCAAAGAGATGGGCTCATGTAGAGGTTGTTCAGGGTGGCAGCAGCTGAACTGCCAATGCAATGGCCGTGGTGGGGCGTGTCCAGTGGTGTCAACAGTGATGTCTCAATCAAGCTTTTCCTGTGGCATGAATGTGACTGTGATTGCTGTTAACTTCCATGGCTCTCTCATTCTAGCAAGTTCCATGGTCTTGCCTCTTTCTCTGTTTCATGTTCAATTTTGTGAGTAACCCAATACCTTCAGTAAGGATTTGATGTTTTCTCTTCAGTTGGCCAGAATTGATTTCTTTTTTTTCCTTTTTTTTGTAAGCGATTTAAAAAAAATTGAAGTATAGTTGATTTACAATGTTTCAGGTGTACTGCAAAGTGATTCAGTTATATATATTCTTTTCAGATTCTTTTCCATTATAGGTTATTACAAGATATTGAATAAAGTTCTCTGTGCTATACAGTACGTCCTTGTTGTTTATCGGTTTTATATACAGTAGTGTGTACCTGTTAATCCCAAATTCCTAATTTATCCCTCCCCACACCTTTCCCCTCAGAGTTGATTTCTATTGTTTGTAACCAGGAACCTCAATCAGAACCTTGATGAACTAATTACCTCGCAGTTTGCTGTTCATGATTGAAACCATTTTAAGGTCTCACCTAATCCCAAAGATGTTTAGGTTTCAAGGAGGATGCTGGCATCAGTGATACCTCAACTTGAGGCTGCCATATAGATATTACTTCACCTGCGAGCTCTGCTCTCTTGGCAGTGGCCACATGGGGTGCTGTGCTGAGGATTCTGAAGCTAAAACTCACTAGTGACGTCTGCCAGTAGGGAGAGGGGAAAGTGTGGCCGTGCCCCTACCATGCAGATGCTTTCCGCGCTGTGATATTGTGCTTTACGAGAAAGATATATTTGGTTATTCAGATGACCAAAATGTATTCCTCACATATATTTGATCTTTGTCTGCAGTTCTGGCTCACAGCTCCCCAAACCTTTGGAACTTCCTAACTGTTGAGTGATACAGGTGTCTTTTGTTAGGGAAGTGAGGTGACTTTTGGACCCATCCCAGGGTGGGGACTGGTTGCCGGGAGAACCAACTGTGTGATTAGAGGCTTGGAAACTTCAGTCCCATCCCGATTTCTGGGGAGGGAAGAGGGGGCTTGAGGTGGAATCACGAGCCCTTGGCCAATGATCTAGTCAATCATGACTATGTAATGAAACCTCCATAAAACCCCCAAAGGACAGCTTTTTGGCTCCCTTTCCCAGAGGGCTTCTACTTGGGGGACCCAGAACACTTCCATGTACCACCGTTAGAGCAGGTCCCAAGCTGTATGAGGACAGAAACTCCTTTGTTTGGGGCCTCGCCCTATGTACCTCTTCATCTGGCTGTTGATTCATATCCTTTAACATCCTTCTACAATAAATTGGTAATCTAGTGAGTAAACAGGTTTTCCTGAGTTCTGTGAGCCATTCTAGCAAGTTGATCAAACCCAAGGAGGGCGTCATGGGAACCTCTGATTTAGAGCCCGTTGGTCAGGTAACAACCTGGCCTTGAGACTGGTGTCTGCAGTGGAGGGCGGTCTTGTGTGACTGAGCCCTTTACCTGTGGAATCTGATTCTGTCTCTGAGAAGGTAGTGTCAGAATTAAGCTGAATTTCTGGACACTCTGCTGGCGTCTGAGAATTGCTTGTTGGTGTGGGAAAGCCTCCACGCACATGCACTGGAATTGGGTCCAGGAACCCCTTTTGCACGTGCCTACACACAAAGGGGGAATTTCAGGGGGTTGTAAAGATGCATTTGGTGGTAGTGGTGGTGGTGATGGGTTATCCCAAATCCCCTCAAACTTCTTGCCTCTGTGGAAGGCAGCTGAACTCCCTTTGTCATCATCCTCTGGCAGGACAGCCTCTCTGACAAACCAAAGTGCAAAACCAAAGATGAGATCAGCATCCCTCATGAGGCCCAGCACAGAGAGATGCAGTGTGAGCTGCCCCAGTGACTGCAGACACACCGCCCAGAGGACCAGCCTATGGAGCCAGAGTGTCAGAGCTGGAAGGGCTCTTAGAAGTCATCCACTCCAATATTCCCATTTCACAGATGGGAAAAACTGAGGCCCAGAGAGGGAAGGGATGACTTGCCCATGACTCCTCAGTCAATTTAGTGGCAGTTTGGGGTTTCACACATCAGTTGGCTCTCAGCCGAAGTTCTTCCCATATCACCACCGTCTCATATCCACTGGACTTTAATCATCTCTATCTTTGGAATATCCCACAGTATTAGTTTCCTGTGGCTGTTGTAACAAAGTACCCAGAACTTAAACAACACCAATTTATCTTAGAGTTCTGCAGGTCAGAAGTCTGACACAGGTCTCACTGGGCCAAAGTCAAGGTGTCAGCAGGACTGCTTTTCCTCCTGGAGGCTCTAGGGGAGAATCCAGTTCCTTGTCTTTTCTGGCTTCTAGAAGTTGCTCACTTCCTCGGCTTGTGGACCCTTCTTTCTGCATCATCAAAGCTAGCAGGAGCTGATATGTCTTTCTCACACTGAGTCACTCTGACACTTACTGTTCTGCCTCTTCGTACATTTAAGGACCCTTGTGGTTACGTTAGTCCCATCCAGATAATCCAGGATAATCTGTCAATTTTAAGGTTAGCTGATTAGCTACCCTAATTCCCCTTTGCCATGTTAGGTAACTTATTCCTAGGTTCCAGGGATTAAGACAGGAACATTTCGGGGGGCATCGTTATCTTGCCCTCCACATCTACCTTCTCTCTGAAGTCAGGGTTTCTCATCCTGAAAAATCTTTTTTTTTTTGGTCCTGCCACCCATGCTAAGCTCCTCAGAGGAGGGTCTATTCTTGCTGTTTTCCATCCTTTACCACTCATTTTTTTCCCTTTAAATTGAGATACAATTCACATGCCATAAGAGTCACTCTTTTAAATTGTACGATTTAGTGGTTTTAGTGTATTCACTACGGTGTGCAACCATCGCTGCTGTCTAATTCTGGAACGTTTTCATCACCCTAAAGAGAAGCCCCACACTCATCAGCAGTCACTCCCAGTTCCTCCCTCCCTCAGTCTCTGGCAGCCATGAAACTACTTTCTGTCTCTATGGATCTGCCTATTGCAGCCCGGACATTTCATAGAAATGTTATCATAGAACACGTGGCCACTTGTGTCTGGCTTTTTTCCCTAAGCATAGTGTTTCCAAGGGTCATTCACTCTTACATACCTTGCAACCTGGCTTCTGTGAACCTGCCCCACGCTTTACTTCCTGAGCTCCCCATGACGTCCATTCTGCAGTTCCCAAATTTCATGGCCTTTCTCAACCCTTGGTCAGTCACTGGTAGCAACCTCCCTCTTGGAATATTTCATCCTTGGCTTCTGCCATGATGCCTCTTCTTGGTTCTCCTTCCATCTCTATGCTCTTGCTTCTCCTCTGGCCCAAGTCTCCCCTGGTCTTCTGAAAGGAACTGCCCCCCAATGGTCAGCCTAGGCTCTCTGCTGTTTCCTGTATCCCAGAGGTTCTAGAAGCCCATGGGTGGAACCTTAGATTGTAGACAACATTTTGTGTATGTATCCATCGCTTTCATCTGCTTCTCAAATGGGTCCATGAATACTAAAGTGTTGTAATCTTTCTGCCTTTGAGAACTCAGGTAGCCAAGAAACTGTGGGTTGCAAGTGAGAAACCCAAATTAAGCCAAGTTGAACATAAAGGGAATTTAATGACTTACATGCCTGGAGTAGCTCAAAGAACTCAAGGAAGCACAGCAGCTTCGGGGGTTTGGGGGACTGGAATCGGGAACACGTTGCTGTCAGGATTCTCCATTTCTCAACTCTTCTTGTCTCTGCTTGGCTTATTCTCTCCAGCAAATTAGCTATTTCACATACCACAGAGGATGGTACCTGGCAGCTCTCAATTCCTTCCCACTCTGGGACTCAAAGACCAAGCCCTTCTCCTCCAACTCCAACTTGAAAATCCTGAGGAAAGGCTCTGAACACTGTGTTGGGTCATAAGCTCACCACTGGAGCAATCGTGGGGCCAAGGGAGTTGTGTGCTGGGATCAAGTGGGGTTAGGCCTGTTGTCTACCTTTGTACTTTGTGGGGCAGGGTTCGGCGGTCCTGCCAGACGCCCCTAATGGGAGTGGAGGGGGAGAAGTTCTTCAAAGGGGTGTGTGTGCATGTGCTGGACAGTGGAAAACAGTGGATGTTTCCTTCAAGAGCTCCCCAACCACTGCTGCCATGACTACTACCATGTGGATAACTCCACAGTCCCCAGCGGCCAGGTGCCTACGGAGGTCTACCTGGTGGCCCACCGGCACCCCCAAACTGAGCATCTCTGGTGTCCCCAGTCTTTGTCAATGGCACCACCCCCAGTAAGTCTCCCAAGCTTCTCCCAGTCCCTTGTCCTCCTGAATCGCTGTCCCCCACTCCTACCTAGGTAGTGGCTAAGGCCCACTGACCTTAGTACTTCAACATCTTTCCCAGCCATTGTTCTCATCCCCAAGGCTCCCTCTTTAGGTCAGACCCTCAGTGCCTCTGGCTCAAGCCACCCTCCTGATCTCTTAGTGAGACTCCCTGCCTCAAGGCAGACTCGGCCACCATCTAGGAAGGCCCCCCTCTATGCCAGAAATGTGCTCAGCATCACTTAAAAATAAATCCTCATAACAGTTCCATGAGTAGGATAGTGTTACCACTGGTTGATAGGTTAGGAAAGTGAGCCTCAGTAAATTAAGGGCTTGCCAAAGCAGGGAGGGGTGGTGGAAGGAAGATTTGAACTTGGGTCTCTAATTCTGAGTGTAGCATCTATTCTGGTTCCCCTCCACTGCCTTTTCAAATAGTTGCCTAATGAATTTATGAAAGATTACGTATGCTGATTTCTTTCTTTTGGCTCACACAGATGTTCTGAAAGCTTTGTAGGTTATAAAGAAGAGTCCTTAAGGAGCCCCAGGTCTTGCCCATTGCTCACAAAGGGAAATGCTGCTGAGGTCACCCTGATATCCGGGTCTCCCTGAGAGCTCTGGGGGTCCCTCTCTCCCACTGGTTGCCTGGGGGCAGCAGGAGGGAAGAAAGCCTGTTTCCTAAAAGAGTTAAGCTGAAGAATCCAGTGTTAAGCACTTAACACTGAGCGCTGGATAATCAGTAAACACCTGATAAGATTACTTATGAGAGAGCTACACGATGATATGATAGTTATAAGATAGTTAACCACAGCTTTAAATCAGGGAGCTGGGCTGGGGGTGGGGCTACACTGTCCTGGCTGTCCCGGATGAGGTGCCCTGTGGCCTCCTCTGGGCGGCTTGCAAAGGCTCTGGTCTTTGCTTGTTTATGTGCTGGTTTTCAGTCTCTCTCCACTCCCCCCAGATAAGCTCCAAGTGAGGACCTTGCCTGTTTTCTCTGGGACCAGTGCCAGACACATGAGTAGGTGCTCAATAAATACTTATTGGATAGATGGATGGATGGGTGGATGGAATGGAGGGATGAGGAAAAGAGTTTCTAGTTAAAGTCCTAGAATGAGATATTTTGAATTGTTATTACATCTGGTTATTCCACCCAAATGGCAATTCATTTTCTACTGAGTAGACCAAGTGTGCCCAAACAGGGCAGCTCTGCAAGGACAGGGCGTCTAAACAGTATCTGAAGGCTCTGTGAATAAGGCCCTCCCATAGTTAACTTCCTGCCATAGAACATTGGGTTGCTCTCTAATTGACCTTGAATGAGGCGGTGTTTACAGCTGCAACTTAGCAGCCATTGATCTTGAATTGATTAAGCCAGCATTTTGAAAAGCAGAACTGCAGGAACAGGGACAAAGAACCCCATGTACTGAGGATTTCACACCATCCATTCACCTCCTTTGCATCTAGTGTGTGTGTGTGTGTGTGTTTTAAAAAAATAAACAAACAATTAATGAATTACTTAGAAAGAAGAGGAAACAGGTCCAACTTTTTCTCAGCGGGAGGGCAGACTGGCTGCCCAGAGCCTTGAAGGGCGTTCCCAGCCCTCATTAGTCCTAACTGGAGAGGCCTGTCCGTTCCCCCAGAGTGGGCAGCTGACCAGGGCTCGGCGGGTTGTAAACTCTTTGGAGCTGCTTTTTTTTTTTGTGGCGGTTCCAGCACTTGGCAGGGCACCCGTAAGGAGCAGAAAACTTGGGGTTCTCCTCTTGGCTCTGCCTGGCTGAGCTTCACTGGGCAAGTGACCTCACTTGTGGGGCCTCGGATCACTCGTCTCTAAAATGAGGGGGTTGGAAAAGGTACATTGATTTCCAAACTTTTTACTTTTTTTGCCCTGGAATCTGTTCTTTAAACAAAAGCTAACTGGGCCACCTCTCCCCGTGCAACACGTTAAGACGAAGTTGGGAAAAAGAGATGGGGTAGGAAGAGGCAGCATGGTCCCATCTGCCCCCACTCCCAATCGCCAGTTTGAGAGGGGAGCTCCATGGAACTTCCCAGCTTCTGTGGCACACTGAAAACCACTTCAGGCTCCCATCCAGCTTTAATTGGAGTTGTTCCTAATCAGAAGAAGCCTAATGCTTGTAGCAGGTAGGAGTTGTGCATGGTTGCTAGTAATAGAAACCTGACAAATAAAGGTTTAAGCAGATTGGGGGGTGGGGGTTATTCATTCATTCGTTTATTTGGTAACAAGAAATCTGAAGGACGGCACTCCAGGGCTAGTATGGCAGCTCCACAACATCATCTGGGAGAAGAGGCCCAGCCTCATTTTATTCTTCTGTTCCATCATGCTGAGCATATGGCTGCCATTCTCAAATCTGGCCCATGGTCACAACATGGCTGCTGAAGCTCCAGACATCACACTCACATTCGAAACAAGAAAAAGGAGGAAGGGGAGGAGGGCAGGCAGGCACATGCCAAATTCAGTTTGCTCCCTTGAAAAAGCTTTCCTGGGTACATTACTGAGGATTCCAGCTGAAGTCACCTTGGAAAGAACTGAGTCACATGACTACTTCTGAGTGCAAGGGAAGCCAGAAAACATTAGCATCGTTGTTTTTAAACCAAGGTGTATTGGCATCCAGCATAAAACCAGGGTTTTGCTAATAATGACAAGAGGATGGCTATTAAGTAGGCCACAGGAAAAACCAACAACCGCTAACACTTAGTGAGCACTTATTAAGTAGCAAGCACCACGTGGGGAACTGTGAGCGCATTATCTCACTGAATTCCCATAACTGCCCAGTAAGGTAAACACTCACCATTCCCATTTTATAGCTGAGGAAGTGGAGGCTCTGAGAAGTTAAGTGACTTGGCCAAGGTCCACACAGCAAACAAGTGATGAAGCCAGGACGTTAACCCAAGCACTCATGCTAGAGTCCAAACCCTTAACCACCAGGTTATACCGCTACGGTAAAGACCAAAATGTAAATTACATGCAAGGCTTTTCAATGCTGTTTCAGCATCTTTAAAAAAGGGAAACACATGGCAACCTACAGAGTGCCAGGGCCTGCCCTTTCTGCTCCTCTGCAGTTTCCATATCGTCTTTCTCCTGGTAATGACAGCAGCGGTGGCAGACTGAATCGGCTATGATGCATTTACCAGAAGATAAGTGTTTTAGATACGGTTTGGAGGCAGTTCAGGGGAAACATTTTCAGGGACTCGACTTACAGAAATGATTTATGAAGCAAGATTAAAAAAGCTAAGTCTGTATGGGCTGGCACAATATGAAAGGGTGGGAGGGAAGAAGGCGACACAAAGGTCAAGCATGTAGACAGCCCGAGAGTTCCAGAAACCTAGGGGAGGGCTGCAGTAGCATGAGGCAAAGGGGTCACAGCTCAGATCCAGTTAAAAAAGGAGAAAATAGCAAGCCCTTGGCTCTGTCAAGCAGATGCTTCTTCAGTGCTCGGTTTGTCGTCAGCTCTGTGACGGGAGGTGGCTGGCTCCCGCCTTCATGAGAGCCACGAGGCACCATCAGAAACGGAGCCGTTTGCTGGGGCGATAATGGTGCAAGTAGAACTCAGAAACTTGGTCTCCCGAGAGGAATGGGCAACGTCTTTAAGTTGAGTTTCATATTTATAGACCACGTGGGCAACATTTTTCTCTTTGAATCATCACAATAATATTATCCCCATTCTGCAGATGAGAAGCCTAAGGCAGAGCTGGCTCTAGTGACTTCAGTTTCAGGTGACGTCACACACCCCAGGCAGTGGCAGATCCAGGAGTGGGGATGGCATCAAAAGTGGCATCTTCACTCAGCATAGCCGCTGGCACATCATAGTTGCACGGTAAAAGTCATCTGTATCAAATCCATGGACATATCCCTTGTCAGTCAGCATTTCTCTTAAGGGAAGTTCAACTTCAGTTTGTCCATCAGGAGAAAGACTTACCGAAGAGAAAGTGGGAATACACTCTTGTTAAGACCACGGAGTAATGCAAAATAAATTCTTGTGAGCCAACACGGAATAAGCTAGCTACTAACCTGGGATTTTCTTTTCTTTCTTTCTTTTTTTTTGTGGTATGCGGGCCTCTCACCGTCGTGGCCTCTCCCGTTGCAGAGCACAGGCTCCGGACGCGGAGGCTCAGCGGCCATGGCTCACGGGCCCAGCCGCTCCGCGGCATGTGGGATCTTCCCGGACCGGGGCATGAACCTGTGTCCCCTGCATCGGCAGGCGGACTCTCAACCACTGCGCCACCAGGGAAGCCCGGGATTTTATTTTCTAATTGAATTCTTTTTTTGTTTTAAGGAGGGCTTTCTGGGCTTTTGGTAACATTCTATATCTTGATCCATCTGTGAAAATTCATTGAGCTTTATTATTTGCATACTTGAATTAAACTAAATACTTAGAAATGTTCTTTAAAAAAAAGAAAAAGGTCCTAAATTGGCATTCTGGCTAAGACTGTGATGTGGGCGGGTCTCAGCAGCTTGGGCGGCGGCGGCGGCGGCGGCGGCGGCGGGAGGAGTGGCAGCGGTCAGGCAGCCCAACATCACGAAGCCTCTTGGCGCATCTCGGCCTGCAGGCACCTGGCACGCGCCGGTCCCGCCACCACGATGCCCAAGAGGAAGGTCACCTCCACCGAGGGGGCGGCGAAGGAGGAGCCCAAGAGGAGATCGGTGAGGTTGTCAGCTAAACCGGCTCCTACAAAAGTGGAAACTGAACCAAATGAGGTGGCAGGAAAGGATAAATCTTCAGACAAAAAAAATGCAAACAAAAGGAAGAAGGGGAGCAAAAGGAAAACAGGCCGAAGTGGCTAACCAAGAGACTAAAGAAGACTTCCCTGCAGAAAATGGAGAAACTAAAAACGAGGAGAGCCCAGCCTCTGATGAAGCAGGAGAGAAAAAAGCCAAGTCTGATTAATATCACACACCTGTGAATTTTGTGCACTCTAACATCTTTGGTCGTGGTAATCCAGTTCTTCTAGTAACTTTGTTAATGTGCTGTGACTGACAATTTGAGTATGTAGTGTATACGATATTAAATTGTGAATTAGGGGGACTTACGATGTAACAGCATATCAATATTTGAAGATATTGCTACTTGATTTCCTCTCAAGGAAAATTTGCCTCCAAATTTTAAGCTGGAAAGTCACTGGAATAACTGTTCAGAAAAGAATCACAAGTACATGATTTTTTAGATTTTTGGTACGTATGTTAAGAATTGTGTACAAATTGAAATGTCTGTGTACTGATCCTCAAAACAACCAATAAAAATCTCAATTATGAAAAAAAAAAAAAGACTGTGATGTGGCAGAGACCACTAGGTGTCTCCCAACCTCACTCTCCATTTCTGCCTTAGAAGGCAGCTCCTGATTTTTAACTGGGCACAGAGCCAGGTGGAATAAAGCTACATCTTCCACCTTCTCTTGCAACTGGGCGCAGCCTTGTGACTCAGTTCTGGGCAGTGGGATATGACGTAACCATAGCATGCAGTTTTCAAGAAGTCACCTTCTTTCCTTCCCTTCTCCTTCTTGCTGGCTTGAAAGTAGATGAAATGGCTGGATCTTTGCAGCTATCTTAGTCCAGGAGGTAGAAACTGTACTGTAGATGGCGGCACACAGGACAGCTGGTCCTTGAGTATCATGGAGCTCCCACAGCAGCCCTGAACTGCTTTCCTTCAGATCTCTTTTTATGAAAGTGAATAAACTTCTATCTTGCTTGAGCAACTGTTTTGGGTTTTCTGTGATTTGTAGCTAAACTTAATCCCAACTGATACATAGGATGGGTGCCAAATTCAGGTTATTTTGAGGAGCGGGAGGAGAGAGTGTGATCAGCTTCAACTCTATTGGTAGAAAGTTAGTTTCTTAAACTGGGTGGTGGGCATAAAGGTGGTAATTATATTTTAAACTTTTTGGGTATATCTAAGTATCACATATTAAATCTTTAAAAAAAAAAGGTACTGGTAGAAATAGTGTCAAAGCAAAACCATGAGACACATGGAAAAATAATCAAATGGTGGCAGTTTGGGGCTTCACCCTGGCTCCGTGTCCAGATCGTCTTTGATGTTAGGGTTTGACTGCAGCCTCTGAATAAGCCTCATGGACAGAATGAGCAAGACCTGAAGCGGTCTGTGGGTACCAAACCCGTGTTTGGAAGCAAGAAGGGAAGAAGAAGAAGGCAAGGGCTGGGCCACACTCCCTCCCCCATGCTGCCCAGACCCTGTCTGGGTTGGGTCACCAGGAAGCCCTCATTGCAGACAAGTCATGGAAAGGTCTCTTGACCCCATCCACCGGCTCCATCCCTCTGCTCTCCACCAATCTCCACTGTCATTTTAAGGGAGTAAAAACAAGTGTACTTAAAACCCCACATTTTCATTGCAACAAATTCAACCAGATGTGATTAAAGTAAAATGTGGACATAGTTTCCTCCTCTGATCCAATCCTACCCTTCGGAGCTAGCCACGCTGAACAGCAGAGCAAGCATGTGACTGCTGGCAAAGCCAGGTTGAAGGCTGGAACCCCAGGGAGACCAGGGAGATGTCTTTAGCCACTGGTGTCCTTTGCCTGGACACTGCCCACAGATACTGTGGGCTGCAGTGGTGGGGAAAGGGCCCCTGCTGTTGAGGGGCTAGGCTTAAGAACTCCTTGAACTTGTAACCCAGGCTCACCCCTGGGATCAGAACATTCCAGAAGAGGTAGACCTACTTCTTGTCTTGATTGGCCTTCAGCCCTTTGGCCACACCTCACCGGGAGAGGCCCCAGAACCCAGGAGGCTGCTTTCTCCCACCTTTGTGATTCTCTTTCAAGTGCTCCTGAGTGCATGGCAGTAGACATTACAGAAACACACAGATAGACCAGCATCTTTGTGGGATATCCCGAGCCCGATGAATCATGTGTCAGGAAACTGGCATCCTCAGCCTCTGAGGGTTTACGGCTGCAGCGGCAAGAACAGCTTGTGGTGACACGCATGTCTGTGCTGTGCCCAGTAAAAGTACGATGGAACACCTCAGCTCACCTCTGCTTTGTCAGAGGATATAAAAACTATGCTCACTCCGTTCCCTGAAAAAGCCATGGAGACCTCATTGCTTGAAACAGGAATTGAGACAGAGCTTGGCGAAGGGCTTTTCTTGACTTTTACAATTACGGTCATAGAAAGGCATTTAGTTTTACTACTGAATTGCCTTTACTGAAAAGTTGGGACTGTTCTAGTAAACTCAGACTCCCTATGTCTAACCCAATACTGAGTAGGAGGCACCTAGAATGTTGTGAAATGGCCTTCCGTGTGGATTAGCTCATGAAATCCACATGTTAAATCCCCGAATTTGGGAAATAGGTAAAAGTTATCCCTAAGTTACAGATGACTGAACTGAGGCTCAGAGGGCTTAAATAACTACCAGAAATCACACAGCTAGTCAGTAGTGGAGAGCATATCTGAATCAGGCAGGCGGACTTCAGTGCCAGAACCCATGGGCTTAGTCAGTATGGTGTTCTGCCTCTCTGGAGTCCTAAGGGAGCCAGATTCAGTTGAGGTGCTGTGGAAGGGAGGTGTGGTTATTCATTACAGAAAGATAAGAAGGGCATCATTAGAAGGGCAATTGGAACCAACAGGCAGCCTTGATAGAATTTTCTGTCTTGTGTCATCTAAGATGCTTTTTGCTGGTGAATCAGCAACAAAACAAAGCAACCAAAAAAAAAAAAAAAAAGACCTAACCAGTGATTTAACTAATAAGGAAGACATTTACTATCTCACATAACCAGAAGTCCAGAGATAAGGTGGCTCCAGGGTTGGTTAACTTAGCAGTTCAATATTGAATGCAAGGCTTCAATAGCAAATGCAAGACCCAGGTTCCTGCCATGGTTTTGCTCAGCCATCATCAGCACAGTGACCTTTGCAAGCTTGTCCCTCATGGCCGCAAGATGGCTGCCATCACTCTCACACAATGTCCAAAGGCCAGAAGAAGACATAACTTTTCCTCATGCCCCTTTTGAAGAATATGGATCCTTCCATTTATATCTCCTTTTACGCCATAAACATGCCATGCGTTCATTCTTAAGTCAACCATTGGCAAGGAGAATGGAATTACTATTATGATTGGTTTGGTTCTGAACCATGGCTGTACACTAGAATCACCTGCAGAATTACAAAACAAAACAAAAAATGTATCTATGCCAAAATCCCAGTCCTAGAGACTCTGCTTTAACTGATCTCAGATGGGATACATTCGTGGCTATCTTTAAAATTTCCCCTGATGCTTGAAGGTACAGCCAGGATTGAAAACCTCTCATTTAGACCAATCAAGATTCCTCCCTGGGGCTGGGGCTGGGGACCAGCCTGCCATGAAACACATGTCACCTGATTCCGGAACAGGACTGGGGTTCTATTTAGCAAGAAAGAACATGGAAGGGTGGATGGGGGCGGGGGGCGGTGGCTGCTGGGAGGCAACCTCCAACATCTGCCTCCCCACCCCCCCCCCGGCCCCGACGTCTCCCTGCATGTGGAGGCCAGGATTCTGGCAGAGTTACCACACAGCTAGGAAATTTCTTCTTTCCTGACTCATCAGATGCCTTCCGTTATGCAATCCGGAGCTGAGGTCATACAAGGAAAGGAGACAATGGCGGGGCCGGGGTAGCGGAGGCTGCATCAGCTCAAAGCTTTTGTGAGTAACGGGGAGGCCAAACTTCAGTTTTCTCCGTGTGGTCTCTGACCACCAGGGCAACTTAAACTGCAGATTCCCGGGCTCCACTCCAGCCCTGTGGAACTAGAGTATCTCAAGGTGGGACCCGAGGACTGGCATTTTAACGGACACCGCAAGTGAGTTCCTATTCACTCTCAAGCTTAAGAACAACTGAACTAGATGTAGCAGAAACAAAGAAAAAGTGGTCAAGTTTTCAATTTCTCCAGGAGGCAGAAGCTTAAATATTAGCTTTCTTATTTTCTTTTGGGTCACAGTGATTTGGGAAGATGGAAAATGTTGCCTTCAAGTTGGCTCATGGGGCTGAAAAGAATCAACTCTGAACATTAACATGGTGAGGACAGTTGAGTTGCCTTGGAGGTGTGCTCAGTGACAGGCCCAAGTCTGCGCCTGGGGAAGCCATTCTGTCCTGAGAAAAGAGGCAGCATGGGATGCCACCCTCAGGTGTGTGTGTTCCTTTAAGGTTCTCATGAAGTACTGGGAAGAATATTAATTGGACCCTACTCCTTGATAAGCCAGTTCTTATCCCGGAACAAGTGAAATGGAAACAGGAAGCTGAACACAGTGACCTTCCAGGTCAGAACTGTCCTAACTGGGACCCTCAAGCTTCAAGGTCTCTAGTCTCCCCTGAGTCCATGCTGCATGAGGGGTGAATCTGGTCATCCGTGTCCCTGAATCCCGGGCTCCCCCTGGCCCAGAACACACCCACAAGTCCTCCTGGATCTTCCCCCTCCCCCTGCCTCCCCAGCTGGTACCCTTCTGCGTGCCCCTCTGCTTCCCCTGGGGTCTCCCCTCTGCTCTGCCACACGGAATCCCCTGTGGCTCCCCAAATGCCTCCACGCCATTGCTTTGACTTCTCCTTCAGCCCTGCTTCCTCTGAGTCATTCTTCAATTCTTACAATGGGGGAGCCCATCCAGGAAGCCAGTCCTGAGCTCTCCCCTCCCTGCAGGAATCCCTACCCTCACCTATGGGTCCCAGCAGCTCTCCATGAAGACTTCATGGAAACATTTGCAGCCCTTTATAGCATGGATGTGAGCACATGTCCCCTCTGGCCTTGGAGAGTCCCTGAGGGAGGGTTTATCTCCATGTTCCCTGAGCCTGTAGGCCAGCTGCAGCCCCTCAAGCGCTTGCCAGCTGAAGGAATGGTGTTTGGCCCACACATCTGTTCAGAGCCACATCTAAGACATGCTGTGTTGCAGGACAGTCTCCCCGCCTTCCCGGGTGCCCAGACCAGTCACCACAATCCTCTAACTCTAACAAGGAAACACCACCAGCCTCTGCTGGGCCGAGCCCTCTAAGAAGTGAGAGAAGCTTCCAGAGCAGGGGCCTGGCCTGCTGGCCCTCTACCTTGAGGGCCTGGGAACAGACATGGAGGAGAGGAGGCAGGAAGGAGGGCAGGGGAAGGGGACGAGCAGGCAGCGATGCCTTTCTGGGATCCACACGCTTTGTAGTGGCATCTTCTCTGTCGTCCCCACAAAATCCCCTCAGAACAGGTGCCACTCTTCTCTCCGTCTCACAGAGGACACTAGCTCAGTGCAAGAACTCGCCCGAGGTTCCACAGCAGGAAAAGGAGGCCTCGATCGGGCCAGTCTGCCTGGCGTTCGTTTGTTTTCTTTTTGGCTGCGCTGTGCAGCATACGGGATCTTAGTTCCCCGACCAGGGATCGGACCTGTGCCCCCTTCATTGGAAGCGCGGAGTCTTAACCACTGGACTGCCAGGGAAGTCCCCAGTCTGCTTGTTTTTCAATAAGCAGAAGGTTGGGCCAGGGTACGATGGGACCACCACTCGTGGGCCAACTGGACAGAGAGGCTGCTCACCTGCTGGGAGATGGGTCCAACCTAAGTAGGAGGACAGGTGAGATGCTTCCAGACCGGCGCTCTATATAGACCCTACACACACATCCCTTTATACACTAATATAATAAAGCACGAAGCTCTTTAGTTCTGTTTTAATGGTTGTAAGAGGAAACTATATAAAACACGTGCATGCTGGCTAAGTCCAGGAGAGGAGATGCACGTCTGGTAAGGAGAGATTTTGAAGTCACTTCTTAGCTGAGTGCGCTTGGACAAATGACTACACTCTACTGAGCCTCAATTTCCTCATCTGCAAAATGGACATAACAATGTCTTCCTTGCCTAGTTGTTCGAGGATTTACAGTTATGTGAAGTATTTAGCTCAAGCCTGAGCCATAAAAGCGTTCAGTGAATGAGCTGTTATTAAAATTGTTAGTGCTACTATTAGGATACATTTTTGTCTCCTCCAAGCATCCAGCAGAGTGCTGAGCCCACGGGGGCAGGAACGGTATCTCTTTCCCTCAGCTCTGCATCTCTGGTGCCCAGACATCGTCTGGCACAACGGTGGCACTTGGTAAAGGTCTGCTGGGTTGAACTCAAGACTTGTTATTCTTCATTGTTATATGGCACTGTGCCCTTTTTCAAATCCTCTGAATATATCATTACTCTTGAGCCTTTCCCAATGCCTGTGGGGCAGGCAGGAGAGGTGATACTGTTGTTCCCATCTTATAGCTGAAAAAAATTGAGGCTTAGAGAGAGGATGCTTCCTGCCTAAGTCACGCGGCTGAGCTGAGCTGAGCTGAGGTCAGGCTCTTCAGACCGCAGGTTTCACAGCCACTGTGTGTGAAACCATCCACAGGAAGCAGACGCTGTTGCAAGGAGCTGAGCTGGAAACCCCCAGGGAGGCAGCTCCCCTGTCAAACACCAGCAGCCTCTGCCAATACATTTATTTATTTATTTATTTTACATCTTTATTGGGGTATAATTGCTTTACAATGGCGTGTTAGTTTCTGCTTTATAACAAAGTGAATCAGTTATACATATACATATGTTCCCATATCTCTTCCCTCTTGCGTCTCCCTCCCTCCCACCCTCCCTATCCCACCCCTCCAGGCGGTCACAAAGCACGGAGCTGATCTCCCTGTGCTAGGCAGGTGCTTCCCACTAGCTATCTACCTTACGTTTGGTAGTGTATATATGTCCATGCCTTTCTCTCACTTTGTCACAGCTTACCCTTCCCTCTCCCCATATCCTTGGGTCCATTCTCTAGTAGGTCTGTGTCTTTATTCCTGTCTTACCAGGATCTAATGAAACTTCAAAGCTTTTGCACAGCAAAGGAAACCATAAACAAGACCAAAATACAACCCTCAGAATGGGAGAAAATATTTGCAAATGAAGCAACTGACAAAGGATTAATCTCCAAAATTTATAAGCAGTTCATGCAGCTCAATAACTAAAAAACAAACAACCCAATCCAAAAATGGGCAGAAGACCTAAATAGACATTTCTCCAAAGCAGATATACAGACTGCCAACAAACACATGAAAGAATGCTCAACATCATTAATCATTAGAGAAATGCCAATACGTTTAGAAAGGGCTTCAGAGGATGACCCGGCGTAGGTCAACTGGTCCCACTGATCTTGGCCCATCTTTCTGCCATGGCTCAGTCCTGCTCTGCACCCGAGGTGGATCCCAGCTGGACCTCCTGGCCCATCAGAAAGCACCTGGAGAGCCTCTGGATTTCAGAGCACATCAGACAGGGATGGCCTAGGGCACTTGGAGAGGCTGGACGCAAGAGGACTTTCCTCGCTGCAAACAACACCCAGGGTCTGCATCCTGGCCCAGATGACAGCCTCACTGACAGGTTTAGTACCACGTTTTATGACTTCCAAGCTTAGTCACTGCCTAAGTCAGTCCGCTCAGACACAAACACTTAGCAAAGTCATGACCCAGATGCTTAAGCAGGGAAAGGTGTACTCCCCCACCCCCCGGCAGAACTGGCCTCTGGAGCCAAGTCTGGGGACGCTGGAGGCAGCAAGGCTGTAGTGGTGGTAGATTTCAGTGACCCACATGGTTGTCCTTTATTTTCCCCAAGTTTCCACTACTGAGTTTTAAGGGAGTAGGAAGCAGATGCCTGCTGCCTCCAGGGATAGCCCGACACAGGCCAAGGACTTCTGATCCCTGTCCGCAGGCCTTCCTTGAGAGCTGAGCCCGAAGGCGTGAAGAGTGGAGGTTTGGTGCACCCTTTGGCTGACAGATCGACCCCCCTCCTGGCTTTCAGTTCACACACTGAAGATGGAAGACCAATCTCTGACCCAAAGCAGCTCAACCCTGGATTCCTACACGATGTTCCCTACCCCCTACTCCCCACCCCCAGTTTGGCCTCTGTGAAAACCAGAAGCCTCTCCAGAATCTCTCTGGCCTCCACGCAGGTCTGCAGTCCTCCCAGATGGAGTGGGGACGCACCTCGGGCCCGGGTGGGTGCGCCCGTGGGAAGAGTGAGGTGCCCTGACTGCACAGCTGCCCTCCTGAGGTGAGGACAAGGTCCCTGCTGGGGACCCTTCCTCCAGCTCATTTGGGGGCCGCTTCTCAGACTGGAGAAGAGGTGAGGTGCCCAGTTAACTGGAAACTGGCTCTGAGCCAGAGTTGGGCTCTGTGGCTTGGAGGATGTCATTGCGATTAAGTGGGTTTACTTGCCCAGTTCCTTCACAGTGTGGCTTTAGGGCACTTGGTCACATCATGTGCTTTCATTCTTCAGGTGCTCACTTAACCCTTTCATCCTCCATCAAGTCACCATTGTCACTTGCCTGATTATAACCACAAGAGCCTCCTCCCTGATCTGGTTGGAATGGCAGCTCCACTCCAGCTGCTTGGAATGAATAACAGTAATCATTTGTTTCCTTCTTTCCTTCGCTGGGATTTTTATCTTCTTAAACACAACCCATCTCCTTCATTTCTCTTTTTCCCTTTCCCAGACACTGAAGTTTTATTCTAAAAATTCCTCTTGATCTCTAGAGAATTATAATAGAACAAACCCTGCTGTAATGCTACTAAATGAGGATAAAAATTTTACATGCATGAAATAGGGTGGCATCATTGATAAGTTTATAAAACAACTGGGATAAGCTTGTGCAGCTGGGCAGCTCCAGGTTCTAGGGGCCAGCTGTCAATTACATCATGTCCAAATTTATATCATCACAGGATCAGTATTAATGCAAATGTCTTACTGAAGCAGCACCAACACCTACATTTTGGGCTTTAGCCCCAGAAGGTCCTAGATTTAAATCCTAACTCTGCCACATGCTAATTTTATGACATAGGCCAATGTACAAACCTCAATTCTAGTGTATCCATCTGTAAAACAGTAGAGAAAATACTTACTTCACAGAGTTGTTATGAGGTTGAAATACCGTATCAGCTAGCTACTGCTGTGTAACAACTACCACATCTCAGTGACATCCAACAATAAACTATTTATTTCTAACGTTTCTAAGGGTTGGCTGGGACCAGCTGTTGTAGCTGGGCTAGGCTGGGCAGCTCTGGTTCAAGCTGCATGTCTGGATGACTCCAGTCTCCTCCATGAACCTCACTGTGGGCCCAGGCTGAAGTGGCAATAGCTGCCTGGGGAATCTCTTCTCACAGCAATGGCAGAGACACAAGAACAAGACTGCTCAAGCATATTTCAAGTTCTTGCTTGCATCTTATCTATTAACATCCCATTGTCTAAAATAAATCACGTGACTGAGCCCAGAGACAGGGATCAGGAAACACAATCTGCCCACAATTGGCCCATGGCAAGGGCATGGGTGCAGGGAGGACTGAAGAATCAGGGTTGGTAATTCAGGCAACCACAGATGACAATGCTCATTCAGAGCCGCTATTCAGCTCCTGACATGTGGTAGGTGCTTAGTAAAAGGTAACCATGATCATTGCATGACCCCTTAGAGTTTAGGTAAACCAAAGTGTCTCAGTCTCATCCTTGGCAAGTAGCAAAGTCAGGAATGGGCCTCAAGACATCTTGCTACTGTTCAACATTTTTTTAAAGTGTCCCATCACCAGCCTCCCATGTCTGACTTATCCTAACCCCATACACTGAGGGAGGGAGGTAGGATAGATGGTGGGAATGTAGAAGTGAGAACCTTGGGCCTCAGCAGCCTAAGATACATCCAAGATGTATAGACTAAATATAAGGGGAGATTGGTCCGCCCCTCCATTCCCATTGGCTTCGTGATGGGGAAGCCAGTGGGAAGAGCAACGTTGTGGGTTAGAATCCTGGTTCTGCCGCTCACTGGCTGAGTCACTGTGGGCTCCTGCAGATGGAAGTTCTCCCTGAGTGGTCCGTCTATATTAGGTCCCCATGCCATTCACTCTCATGGCACCCTTGGCCTTTTTCTTTTTTAACTGCATTTTATGGTGATGTATAATATAATTGTATATTTATTTGTGGGCTCATTTCTTTAATGTGGGTCTTGCTCACCAGACTGCAAGCTCTGTGAAGGCAGGGCCCATGTCTATTGGGTCAGTTCTTACCTAGTGCTTGGCACAGTATGTTCATCTGTGGGATGAATGAATAAATCCAAACTCCCTGAGCTTTACTCTCCTCATGTGAAATACGAGATAATAATATGTTCTTTTTTTTTAAATCTCATTGATAGTTTTTAATATGATTTTTAAAAATTTATTTATTATTTATTTTTGGTTGCATTGGGTCTTTGTTGCTGTGCACAGACTTTCTCTAGCTGTGGCGAGCGGGGGCTACTCTTCATTTCGGTGTGCGGGCTTCTCACTGCGGTGGCTTCTCTTATTGCGGAACACGGGCTCTAGATGCGTGGGCTTCAGTAGTTGTGGCTCGCGAGCTCTAGAGCGCAGGCTCAGTAGTTGTGGCGCACGGGCTTAGTTGCTCTGTGGCATGTGTGATCTTCCCGAACCAGGGCTCGAACCCATGTCCCCTGCATTGGCAGGTGGATTCTTAACCACTGCGCCCAATAATATGTTGGGAAGCCCAATAATATGTTCTTTAAAGAGATTTTTTTTTTTTGAGAAACGTAAAGAAAACTATTTGGGGCATGCCTTCTATGGGGCCTGGCATGGTATGGGTGCATGGTACACAGTAATATATGCCCAGCACTCCACCCTTAATTCTTACCATTGAGTGGTTAAGTGTGCAGAGTTGAGATGTTCAAAGCAGACCTGTACTTCTAGCTTCTCTTTCTAGCTTCCCATTCTCCATCTCCACAGTGACACTGGTGGTCTCGATCCTAGATTCCTGGGCTGCCTGCCTGAACTGTTCCTGTCTAGCCAATAGGGAAAGGCCTCGTCATTCGTCCCCCTCTATCTCCATCCCCTTCCTCATGTCCCCGAGGTCCTTCTGATTCAGGGTTGTTATTTGCTGAGGACACACTGGTAAGTCCTCATGGTGATGAAAATATTGAAATCCTCTCATACGATGGTAAAAAGTATGAGTTCATGAGACTCTAAACCATCAAATGACATTGGCTCAGGTAGCCCAGAGGTTACCAGGTGGCCAGATGCTGGAGAGGACGCTGGCAGCCCCTGCTGGCACCAACTGGATGGGGGCAGCAGGGGTGAGCGCCATGCCTGCCCACCGCTCCAGAGCAGCCAGCATTGGTGGGCACAACAGAGCCGGTGGCAAGGCAGGCAGCCGCTGTCGCAGAGGCTCTTTGCCTCCAGGCCACAGGGTAGGTGTGTGTTCCTAGCCATGGTGTGTGGGCACAAGGCCATGCTTCACTAGCTGTAACAGAACACCAGGTGCCAGGGACCCAGTGACCATCAATCTGATGGGGACAACCTTGGAAGGATTTGATGCAGTCCTGATAGTGAACCGTGGCTCAGATAGGGACCTCCCGGAGAGTGGCAGCCAGAACAAATGAAAAATCACTCCACAGATGAGTTGATAATTATTAGAGGGATTGAATAAATGATTTGTGCTACAATGTTTATTCCTAAGATGAAATGTCAGCATAAATAATTTTGTTAAGTTGGAGACAGAAGGGAACAGTCTGTTTTGGATTTACATATGGCCCAGGCTGTACATATTCTGCACAGGATGCCCAGACATTTGGTCAAACATTATTTTAGGTGCGTCTCTGAGGGTGGTTTTGGATGAGATTAATATCTGAATCCATAGATGGTATAAAGCAGATTGCCCTCCTGCTGTGGGTGGGCCTCATCTAAATAGTCAAAGGCCTGAATAGAACAAAGAGGTTGACTCTTCTGCAAGTAAGAGAGAATTCCTCCTGCTTGACTGTTGAGCTGGGACATCAGTCTTTTCCTGTGTTTGGACATGAACTGAAGCAGGAGCTCTTCTTGGGTCTTTAGTCTGCTGGCTTTCATAATGGAATGTACACCATCAACTCTCTTCGTTCTCAGACCCCTTCAGACTATACATGCATATCTCTTGCTGGTTCTGTTTTTCTGAAGGACCCTGACTGATACAAGCCCCAATTCCGCAGACTCCCTTTTATTCTCCTAGTTTTGGTGTGTGTTGGTGTCTATCAAGGGCCATGAGGAGGAAAACCTCCCACCCCACGAATCCGTGGCCATTGGTATTATACCTCCTATTTCTGCTGTGTCCTTCCCCTCTGGCTGCCTCCCCGTCATGTTGCTGAATCCTGCTTTGGGGTAGGCAGAGTGATCCCGAAAAGATGGTGAACTGGCCCAGAGGGGTCATTCCCAAAGGCACTATCTGAGTCGCAGGGAGACTTCCACAGGCGGTGGGCTTAGTGGGTGCTGATTCATGTCCCTTTTCCCAAAGACAAGAGGCTGAGTGTCAGGGTTGCTAATCCGTCTCCGAATGGCTCCTGGCTCAACCCACATGGAATTAAATCCAGAATTAAAATTCAGAGCTTGTTCTGGACTCGAAGGGCAGACTTAGCTGTTTTCCTCAGGGATAAAGAGGCACAAGGCTGGCTTGGGAAGCGTTGTCACAGCAGTTTAGAGCAGAGGGGCCACTGGGTTGGTAGATTGTCTGCTGAGTGTTGAGAGAAGACAGAGTCGCTGTCACCACGGGGTTTACAGATGTAACAGGGGAGCCTGGAGTGGGCACAGGAGGCTAAAGGGCCCTCAGTCAGGGAACAGCCTCTTGCCTTCCCTGTTCCAGAACGTCAGCCCTCGCTGCAGGCTGTGGTGCCCATACTGCTGTACTTGGGGCTGCCACCTCCCCCTTAGCCTTGCTTTAAGTGTGTTAAAAAACGAAATTTAAATGAGTAAATCTGAAGATCTAATTGGCTTTATTCAATGATTCAAGAATGCAGCAGCATCCCACCTAGTGAGTAGAAGGGTGCTCAGAGGGGTTGTATGAACTGGAAGGTTTTTATAGGCAGGAGGAGGGCGGCACACAGAAGCTATCAGCAAAAGAAAGGGATTGTTTCAGACCAGATCACCTTCTTTCAGGGGGTGGGGGGTGGGGATGAGGGTCTATCACGCAGGTTACCTCTTCATCCCTTGGTGGGGGGATGGACAGGGCCCTGTGATAGAGTACTTCACTGGTGCTGACCAGAAAATTCCAGACTGGCCGATTACCACTACACTCCTGGGGAAGGTCAAAACTACAGTTAGGTCAGGTATGAAATCTAGGTCAGTTAGCATGGGTTTTAGCACAGGTGACGCCATTTGGGGCCTTTGGTTTTTCCGTTTAACAGGTGGCTGTCTGTTTCTTTCCTAACTTTCTGGTAATCCTCTTCCAGGGGCTGCATGTGGCCATGGCAAGAGGAAGACAGGAGACAGAAGGATCCAGGTTGGAAGCCGGTCGGCTCTTTCTTCACCCCCAGCAAGCCTGCTTTTCACTCCACTCAGCTGTGCCCTCAGGCCTGGGCCCAGCTGTTTCTCCATTCAGTTTCCCGGGTGCCCAGGGCATGACCCAAACCCTAGGGACCCCACATGGGGAACCCACTCATGCGAGGAGGTGGCATAGTGTAGTGGTTAATTCCGGAAGGACAGTGTGGGTTCAGATCCCAGCTCTATCCCTCAGTAGCTGTATGACCCCATGTCAGTGCCTGTCTATGTGCCTCACTTTCTTCCTCTATAAAATGGGAAGGATAATGGTTCCCACCTTCTGGGGTTGTTCCAGTTAATGTCATTAATGGATTAAAGGAGGTAAGACCGTAAGACACAGGGTCAGGTTTATCATAGGCACTCCCTTATGTTGATTATATCATAATTAATTGTGATTAATTACAGGTGGGCCACCATGGCCTTCTTCATTGCTCAATAAGATGATGTACTTGCCAGGTGTTGCAAGGGTCCCGGGCAGGTTCTCTGAATTCTTATTCCTTCTTTTCTCCTTGGTGAAGGCCCTTTCCTCTCACTGTTGGTTGTTAGAGATTCAGCCTTAATTAATAAATCTGTAGAAATGCAGTTAGGAGGGGAAACACCCTGGTCTAAGATGTCGCCTTGTCTTGAAAGGCCCAGAAGCTGGGGGCAGGTCCTCCTTGGCCCCAGAGTTGGGAGTGGTGATTACTGCCCAAAAGCCTGGTTTCTAATGGTCCAGGCCCTATAGGCCCTTCCAAGTTAGCCTACGTCCATGGTATGCTCCCCACCACTGCAGGACCGGAAGAACTCACAAGGGGGAGCCCCCAGCCCAGCCACAACCATCAGCCTGACCTGGAACAGCCAGTTTTTGCGCTTTCTCTTGCTCCTAAATGAGCACCACCCTTTCCCTCCTGATTTGGAGATAATCTTTGTCTCCCTTTCTCTTTGGGTGTCTGTGATGAGTAATTTTTTTTTTTTTTGCAGTACGCGGGCCTCTCACTGTTGTGGCCTCTCCCGTTGTGGAGCACAGGCTCCGGACGCGCAGGCTGAGCAGCCGTTCCGTGGCATGTGGGATCTTCCCAGACTGGGGCACGAACCTGCGTCCCCTGCATCGGCAGGCAGACTCTCAACCACTGCGCCACCAGGGAAGCCCTGTGATGAGTAATTTTATGTGTCAACTTGCCTGGGCCCCAGGGTACCCAGATATTTGGTCATACATTACGATGGGTGTTTCTGTGAGGCTGTTTCTGGATGAGATTAACATTTAAATCAGTGGCCTAAGGAAAGCAGATTGCCCTCCCTACTGTGGGTGGGTCACATCCAATCAGCTGAAGGCCTGAATAGAACAAAAAGGTTGACCATCCTCTGAGTAAGGTAGAATTCTCCTTGTCTGACTGCTTTCTGACCAGGATGTTGGCTTTTTCCTGCTTCCAACTGGAACTGAAGCATTGGCTCTTCCTGGCCCTTGGCCTGCCAGCTCTTGGAATGGAACTTATAGCACTGGTTCTCCTCGTTCTCAGGCCTTCAGACTCAGCCTGGAGCTACACCACTGGCTCTCCTGGATCTCCAGCTGGCCGACACACCCTGCAGATCTTGGGACTTGTCAGCCTCAATGACTGTGTGAGCCAATTTTGTAGAATAAATCTTTTCCTATGTATATGTACACCTTAGCAGTTCTATTTTCTGGAGAACCCTGACCACCACAGTGCCCTACTCTGGAAGTGCAGGGGCCTTCCTTTCAGGTTCCAGAGCCCTTCCCCCATTTCTCCCATGTGGCCCAGGAACCCCATGCTGAAGAGGCTCCTGCAGTTTCCTAGCCCTCCCAAGGGGAGTGTCATCTGACACCCCTGTGCCTGTGACCCCCTCCTGACCCATAAATGCCTGCATGTTTTGGGAGCTCCACTTGGCATCAGCGCGAGCACATTGCCAATCCCCACTCCATCCTGGCTTCAGAGGGAAGCAGAAAACATGATGAATAAAACCCATCACAGAGCCTTGACCTGGGTGTTGATCAGATCTCATGCAAGAAGCAGCAACGTTACAATTAAGTAAACGGATGACCTCAATTCAGAGGCAGTGTTTGTTGAATTGAATCTTCAGCGGGTTAACTTTCTTCAGATGAGTAAAAATGATATTTGGGATTAAGTTTTCACTGCACTGAATGCATTACTGGATTTCTGCTCCTCGTCACTGGAAAGGGGACGTAACCTTCACTAAGGCGGTCTGCGGGGACTGGGACAGCTGGCATAGCCGCAGAGCGCTGACTGACCACAGGGGATTAAGGCCGAACACAACTCATTTCACACTGAGAATAAGCTGATTTGTTTTTGTTTTTAAATAAGCCTTATTAAACTGGCTGCCACTCACGTTGGATCTGCGGGAGCATCACAGGGCAGGGCTTGGCCATCCCTCGCTTGGCCGGCAGAAAACTGCTTTCAAACAACTGCTCCTTCCTGTGTCAAATCGGGAATAACCTGGAGAGCGTCGTCGCTGGGGGCCCTGGGGAAGGGCCGGAAGTTGTACTCCCGGGGAGCAGCTGCGTGTGGGCAGCCTTGGGCCCACTTGCTAAACTGCAGGGACCGCTATACGGGGTCAGGTGGACACAGCTGTGTCTCTCTGCAAGTCTCCCTGCGTCCATCGGCCTTTCTGGAGCCCCTCCTAGTGGGGTCTTTCCCGACTGTACTTGACTTCCCATTGCGATACCCTCTCCTCCCCCTTTCCCATCCTCTCTACAGGCCTCTCTAGAGACCTTGCCTTAGTTCTAGAATAGACTAGCCACTCTCAAAGTGTGTTCTGGGAATGTTTGGGAGTTCCCTGAACCCTTTTAAGACCCAGAAGGTCAAAACTATTCTCATAAGAGAATATTATGCTGTTATTTGCCTTTTTCCCTTTCCTCCTTTCGTGAATGTGTGGTGGGGCTTCCCGGAGCCTGCGTGACATGTGATGATGTCATCACCCTGATGGACTGTGTGCTTCTGTGTTTCGTTTGCTACACATCTCTCAGCTTTAATTTTGAATATGGAAAATATCGATAGATATCAATCACATAAGCACAAGCTCTTTGGGGTTCTTCAAAACGCTTTAAGAGTGTAAAGGGGTCTTGAGACCAAAAAGTTTGAGAATCTCTGTTCTATATCTTTCTTGTTTTTTTTCCTTCACGGTGAAGTACCATGTTTATTGTCGTATTTATGTGTTTTTTTAACCATTTAACACTTGTAAAACGGTGCTACTGTTTTATTAGGTTCCTACATATTTTTTAAAATGTGTAATTGACAAAATTTTTGAGTGTTCTGTCCCAACTCCATTTTTCCCATGAACTCTATAATTATTATGCAATTTAAAAAATTGTTCTAATTGTGATAAAATACACATAACGGAAAATTTAACATTTTAATCACTTTTAAGTGTACAGTTTAGTGGCATTAAGTACACTCATATCATTGTGCAACCTTCACCACTTTCCACCTCCAGAATTTTTCATCATCTCAAACTGAAAACCTCCACCCATTAAACAATAGCTCCCCATTTTCCCCTCCCCCCAACCCCTGGTAACCACCACGCTACTTTCTGTCGCTATGAATTGACTACTCTAGGTATGTCATCTAAGTGGAATCAGATGCTATTTCTCTTCCCTGCTTCACGTTTCCACTTACTATTAATGTACAGTCTCTCAAAACTTCCTCACAAGCCTGAGCGCTCCTGGGTCCACCGTCAGCACTCACCCCCCTCTCGACGTAAGCCAGGTGGTTAGCTGGACAGAAACCACCCTCTGTCCCTCGAGTTGCCCCTTGGGGTGTCTGCCCACCTCTCCATCCAAGAGCTTATCAAAGTATTCACAGAAAGAAGCTGGCCGTCTTGCTAGGGTGTCTTTGCCAAGAGACAAAGACAAACACAAGCTGATGCATTCACTAAAGTGTTCGCTCCGGCTTCTTCCTGTCATGCCGTGCCCCTCCCCAATCTAGGGCAGTTGGACCATCACCTCAAGAGAGGATCATTGTAGCACAGTGAAGAGAACAAGAGTTCAAATTTTGGCTTTTGAGTTTTGAAAGCCAAGGTCCAACTCTGGAACAAAAGATCTGGAAGATCCTGGGTGATCACCCCAAGCCAGTTCCCCCCCGCCCCCAGGAGAAGAGATCCAGCGAGTCCCAATGAAGGCTGGGTAGTGGGGGTTACAAAGGGGAGCAAGAGGCCTGGGGTGGGCTCCTCCTCCCTGTCTGAGCTCCTATGTACATTGTAAGCAGGGAGAGGGCAGGGAGGGGACACAACAGAACCTAAAACACATTTGGAGATCTGAGAGCAGAAATGGGTACGTGCCCGGGAAAAGGATGCAGGAAAGGGTGCAGGTGTGTGCCCAGGAAAGGGGTTTGGCTTCTATTCTAATGGCCTTGGGAAGCCAGCAGGGATGCACCGGGCTGTAATGTAATCTGATTTACATTTTTTAAAGAACACTCTGCTCTGGGTGGAGAATGGATTAAAAGAATGAACCTTTTGGTATGGAAAGGAGAGAAAACTTTTTGCTACTTACAACCCATGCGCCTTTCTAAGGAGGGTGGATCCCATTATACGAAAGGCCCTTCTGTCCAGGGTCGCAAAATCCTGGAGCAGAGGATGGGATGAACTGAATTTCAGTGTCTAAGAAAAGGGAAGGGACTTCCCTGGTGGTCCAGTGGTTAGGACTCTGCGCTTCCACTGCAGGGGGCACAGGGTTGATCCCTGGTGGGGAACTAAGATCCCTCAAGCTGCGTGGCCTGGAAAAAAAAAACGGGGTGGGGGAGGATTTATTCTATCTTTGGAGTTGTTCTTTTGAGAGAGGACAGAAATATGGGGAGAAAGGAAGGGAAATACCAAATAAAAATCCAAAGATCAGAACCCTATTGCAGAAACACCTGGGGGAATTTTTAGCAACAGGTACATTGAACTGTGAATTTTAAGTTATATGTATCTTAAGATGTAAATCCTTTCAGTTCCCCTAAAGTTTCAGTACTCTGTACACACATGAATAGCTGTGTATGAGGGGTGTGTGCGTGTGTGTGTGAGCGCACGTGTGTGCGTTATAGAAAAGGGCTTAATCTGGATAAATGTGGCATGGGACACAACAGTATGTGTGGTATTACTAACAGAATGATTTCAGGGCTGCCCAGGGTGAGGAATCAGAGGCGACCCTACAACTGCAAACTCCTCCCCCCCTCTCTCAGAGAATTTCCAAAAAACTTGGCAGGACATTGACTTGGGAAAATCTGGAGAATGGGGATTGGAAGCATTAATACTTAGAATTTAAGGAGTAAGTCATCACCAGCTGATATCTGATCCGTAAACACTTCAGAGTTTATAAAGTAATTTCACATCTTATCCATACCTAAAAGTGACATGAAATTTTTTAAAAAGGCTTTCCCTGAGAAATTATCACCCTCTGGTTTTGGAGTTGAAGATTATTCTGAAGGAGTGTGAATTGCAAGATCTTCCTGAGAAGCTATCAGGCAGTGCCTGGTACAACGTAAACACACATTTCCTCTGACTCAGCAATCCCACTCCAGGACTCTGCCCTATAGCAGCAAAACCCCAGTATGTCACGAGAGATGCATAGTAATTATTACAGGGTTGTTTATAATAATCGCAAAATAAAAACAAAACTCCCAAACAACAACCACCACATAACCCAACCTGGAAATAACCTGAATGCCCATCACAGAAGACTGGTTATTAAAATCATGATTACCATAAACTGAATGTTTGTGTCCTCAAATTCATATGTTGAAAACTAACCCTCAGCATGATGATAACTGGAGCTAGGGCTTTTGGGAGGTGATTAGGGCATGAGGGCGGAGCCCTCATGAATGGGACTGGTGCTCTTATAAAACAGACCCCGTAGAGCTCCCTCATCCCGTCTACCACATGAGGACACAGTGAGAAGGTCATCTATGAAACAGGAAGCAGGCCCTCACCAGTCCCTGAACCTGCCAGCGCCTTGGTCTTGAACCTCCCAGTCTCCAGAACTGTAAGGAATAAATTTCTGTGGTTTATAAGCCACCCAGTCTGTGATACTTTTGTTATGATGGCCTGAAAGGACTAAGAAGACAATGGTATATCCACACAATGGGATGCAACAGAGCTGTTAAAAAAGAACGACTCAGATCCGTATCTCATGACCTGGAACAATACCTGGGACATATTGCTAAACATGTTTAACAAAGCAAGTTTAGTAATACTACGTGTCACCATTTTCTCTGGGGGAAAAAAGCCAGTAGGTCAGTGTGTTTTTATAAGCATTAAAAAAAATAAATGTACACATCAAAATAGTAATCCTCAGAAAGGTAGGATTAAAAGGAGAGAGGGAAAGACTATGAACTTAAAAAAATATATATATATATATATATACCTATATAATACTTTTTATATTGTGTGATTTGGTTCTATATTTGCACAATGAAGTAGAAAAAAATCCTGAATTACTCTGAGGAGGTGCTGTCATTCCAGGCAGTGGGGGACGTGTCCTGGGGTTCTGTGGATACCTGGTATTTCCCTGGGGGATAAAGCAGGACAACCCAATACCTGATCCTCTAAGCGTCCCCCCCAACCAGTGCCTCCTGCATGACTGATTGCTGAGTGTGTGTATGTGCGAAGATGGGTGGAGGTGGGGCAGAGGGGCATAGCTCCAGCCAGTCCCTATAAAACCTCTTACCCCGCGCATCTTCATCTACAAACCCTCCTGAATAACCGAGAGCTGAAAAAAGCCAGTGTTGAGGATGGGGTTTCTAAGATGCAGGCTGCGTTTCCACATGCAAAGGGGAGTATGTGGAAAATTTGACAAAACCCTGGAGATGGCTGGCAGAGTCCCAGGAAAGCTTAAATGATCTCCAGGCTTGAATTTTCCCAGTAGAGACTTAAATTTTCCTCATCCTCTTGCATGGGGAATACAGCTGGCAAAGGAATCCTGAGTAACATGGGCCCCTGCTGGCCATTTCTCCTGCCACTGGCCAAGTCTCTTCTTCCTGTCTCTCCACTTCCTGTCTCTCTGCTCTACCTATCTCTCCATTTCCTCTATCCCCACTTACTCAGTCTCTACTTCCCGTCTCTAATTCTTGCCTGTCTCTCCTCTTCTCACCTGTCTTAACCTGCTACTCAATACCTTGGGACTAGCTTGGGCACCCAGACCCCTCTTGGTCTCAGCCCCTGCAGAGTTGGCCCCTTAGAGGGAGAATTCTGCCCAGGGAGGCCCCCTCTGGTTCCACAAAGCAGCATGACCTGGAGTTCTATCAGCTGGATTTCTTTCCTGATTCAGTTTTCTCTTTCCCCCCTTATCAGCTCCAGGGTGAGGAAGGCTAGGAGGCAGAAGTGGCTTTAAGAAGCTTCTCTGCCAGGTGAACCAGGACTTGAACTGGAAGGAAAAGGCTGAGAGGGGGTCCAGGCTCTGCAGACGGGGCTGGGCAGTGGAGAGCAGATTGCTCAAGTTCCCCAGGTTTCCTCAACCCTCAAGTTTTTTTTTTTAATTTTTTAATTTAATTTATTTATTTTTGGCTGTGTTGGGTCTTCGTTGCTGCACATGGGCTTTCTCTAGTGGCAGTAAGTGGAGGCTACTCTTCGTTGTGGTGCGTGGGCTTCTCATTGCATTGGCTTCTCTTGTTGTGGAGCATGCGCTCTAGGCCCGCGGGCTTCAGTAGTTGTGGCACGTGGGCTCAGTAGTTGTGGTTCGTGGGCTCTAGAGCGCAGGCTCAGTAGTTGTGGCGCACAGGCTTAGTTGCTCCACGGCATGTGGGATCTTCCCGGACCAGGGATTGAACCTGTGTCCCCTGCATTGGCAGGCAGATTCTTAACCACTACACCATCAGGGAAGCCCAACCCTCACGTTTTAACAAGAGGCAAACCGCCACCAGCTCCACAAACAGTGCCTGCCAGGAAGGTTTCTGAAGCACACTCCTCAGGGCCCTGGCCAGAGCTCCAGCAGACTGGGGCTTGGGTCATTCACCATAAAAAATATTAAACAAACAATGACTCTCTGCACACAAGTGGCAACTTTCCACTGGGGGGGAATTTATTTTCCACTTGAAAAGCTAATGAAAACCAGTCATAGTGAAAAACCCAGCCAAAGAAATGATTTAGGCTTTCTTTTCTTCAAGAGGAGAATAACACCAAGTTCTGGGTGGTTCTTTGTGGAATCTAGCCCCAGGGAGAAGAGGGGGCTGTGACACTTGGAGTCCCTCAGACTCCCACCAGAAACTGGGCCTTGGGGTTGAACAGGAAGCTGAGTGGGGTTGGCAATGGCTGGCGAGGCAGGAAACATGCTCACTCTTCAGGGGGTATGGGGAATGTCTGGGTGGAGAATTCTGGAACAACTAAAAATAGCGGGAAAGTCAGAGCTGGAGAGCCTGAGACAGATAGGAACTGAGCCGTTTTAATAAACTTGATACTTTCTTAGCTGTTTCTCTTTTCGTTTCCCGTGCTGAGGTGGGTGTAGGGAAAATCTGGGCTGAGCCGAAAACGCTCCAGGTGTGATGTTCTCTGTTCGGGGCTCAATGCGACAACCTGCCTTTCCCTCTCAGCATGCTGCCTTCACTGGGGCGCTGGGCCTAGCTGGATCCTCCTTTCCGGCAGAGGCCCCTGCCTCTAGGAACCTTCTCAGAGCCCCCCGCCCAGGCTCTTCTCCCCCATCACCCAGGGCACCCTGGGACAATATGGCTCACTTCTACTGCCTTATAATCTTTTAGATGCTCTCTCACCACTTAACAACCTTCAGTGGCTCCTTGTTGCTTCCAGAAGTTGCACTTTTTAGGTTGCCATTCAGAGGTCTTTATAATCTTGCCCCACCTGTCTTCACAGCTGCATCTCCCATCACTAGCTCGAAAGCTTCTTAAATTCCAGAATTAAACAAAGGATGTGTGCCCCTAACTGTACTCTTTTACACCAGGTGCTTCTGCACGGGTGCGTCTGCTCCAGGAATTCCCTTCCCTTCTGCTTTGCCTGCTGGGGACTCTCTGAGCCCTTCAAGAAGCAGCTCAGATACCGTTCTGCCCTCACCACTGCCTGTGCTACTTTGAAAAGTCAGTTCCAAGCTCCCAAGGCAGTGTGGCCGGCTCTAGTTGGAGCACTTTGGACACTGAGCGGCAATTATTCAGACCTTGGCCACATTCACCTTTCAGAGCTACAGGTTCCCTGTCTGTAAAATGGGACTAATAGGAGCTTCTGCAGGAGGGGAGGGGAGGGGAGGAAATGAAGCGAAGCACGCAAAGCTTCCGGAAGTACTCAGTGAATTGCTGGTTGGGATTATATTATTAGACGGTGGACACTTTGAAGACGTCAACATATGAATTTTGGGTGGGGACACCATTCAACCCATAATAAAGGTCCATCAGGAAGCTCATCTCCTCGAGGAAGCCTTCTGCACCCACACAAGCTCATGTAATCTCCCCTCTCTGGAACTTCTACAGCACAGAGTGTCTGAGGAACTCAGTGGCTGGGGCATGCCTGGTCTCCTTGGGTGTTTATATGCTGTCTCTCTAAGGCTGGACTTAACTCCAGGTGGATAGCATCTGCGACTTTTTAAAACAAGCACAGCAGAAACTCTCTTATCTGATGCTATTAGGACTGGTGGTTAGGTGATAAAGTGAAAATCTGAGAAGAATGCCCTCAGAAGGCTTGCTAGCAGCCTGGGCCCAGCATGCCCAGGTAGATAGCAGATTTACATGGGGATGGAGAGCTGAGGTCAGCTGGGATGAATGAAGACTGGGTACAAAGTTATCCAACCTCCCACCGAGTGTGTATTTCTTTAAAAAAGAAACCATTGACACTCTAGACCATTTAAGACTCCTCGTATCTGATACCTGGGTGTCAAGGGAAGTGGCTGTACAACTTGGGGGCTTTAAAATTGGAAAGAAACTCTGGGCTGCAGTGAGAGGCCCCAATGGGACATGGGTTCAGAGAAATAAGGTAGTCTTCTGAAAGTTAACCTATAAAACAAATATACTAGTTCAAAGCAGAGAGGAGCAAACATTTTGTTTCACCTGATTCACAGTATTAACATATCCAAAAGAGAATATGGTCATCGGAAGTGTGTGTGTTTGTGTGTGTGTGTCAATGTATGTGCATATATGTGTTGCTGTGCGTGGTTGTATGTATGTGGGTGCATGTGAGTGTGAGCATGTGCGTGGGTGCATGAATGTGTGTGATTGTGCATGATCATGTGTATGTGTGTGTGAGAGTGTGTGTGTGTACGCGTATACAGCTAGGGAGACCCAGGGAAGAGACAGCAAGACTTAGCAAAGCCAAGCAGTGTGTTCTTGCCTTTCCCCAGTGGAAAGAGGGCTCCTGGGCCAGGAACTCGAGTGCCTGGGTGCTGAAGGTCTGTCCATTTAGGGGGATAGGTACATCGCAGGCATCAAGTTGTATAGTGTGATGCCTCTGTGATTAATATCACCCCCATCATCCAATGTTCCACTGCCCACCATCAGATTCCAAACTCGCTCAGCCACTGACTGTCATATGGCTTCCCAGGAGCTCTCCCCCCAAGGAGGAAATGTGCCCATGAGCAGAAGTGCGGACCCAGGCCATGGGGGTAACGGCTAAGAGCCAGGACTGGGGTCAGCCTGCCTAGGCACGAATCCCAGTTCCTCTCCTCACTAGCTGGTATCCTCTGGAAAGTTACCTAACCCCTCTGAGCTTCAGTTTCCTCATCTTTGAAGTGGATTTAACAACAGTACCTGCCACATGGGCTGTTGTGAGGATTAATGAGATGATGCATGCAACGTGCTTAGCACAACGGCGAGGACATCCCAGGCTTTTAAAACAGCGTAAGCGACCATCATCATAATCACAAATATTAGAGTAAATAAGCACATCAGCCACGTGCCCTTGAGAAATGGATCCATTCCCAGGAGCTAGCTGTGCAGTAAGTTTCATGAGGACACAAGCTGCTTTTTCATCTCTGGACCCTCAGTGCTAACCACTGTGTCTGGGGTAATAGAGGCTCGCTCAGTGTTTGTTGAAGCAATGAATGAATAAGTGAGTTAGTGGGTGGCAAGTCAAGTTTGGGGGCCCATAGGTCCAGGGCTGTAGGAAATTCACAAAGGTGACATTGCCCTACACACCTGTGCTTGGTGACCAGCCTCTTTCACCTACCCCTGCACATTGCTCACTCCTGGGGGAGAGCAGGGCGGTGTGCAGGAGCTCCTGATGCACCTGGGGACAGCTGACCCCAACCTACCCCTGCACATTGCCTACTCCTGGGGGAGAGCAGGGCGGTGTGCAGGAGCTCCTGATGCAGCCACTTGGCCACCAGGCCAAGTCTTGGCTCATTTCCCCAAACTTCCCAGGCTGCTGAATTGGGCCATCTACACCTGCTTTTGCTTTATAGTCGTCTGCAGGGAAGCGGGAGTGGTGCTGAGCCAAGGCAGCACCCTCCCATGCCTTGTTATTTATTCTCAGTGTGTTCCATGGACCGGCAAATCAAATCAGAGCTAGGAGCCTGTTAGAAGTGCAAGCTCTCAGGCCAGACCTATGGACTCAGAACCTGCATTTCAACAAGATCCACAGGGGCTGTGCGTGCACATTAAAGTGTGAAAGCACTGCTTTAGGGCAACTGCCACAGAGAACCTACAGTTTGGTCACTTCTGGAAGAGAGGCCAGCTTGTAGGAGCTGCTATTTCTCCCACACTCCAGAAAGCACTCCCAGGGTCTGACAAAAAGGACGAGGCTGCACGGGTCACGCGCTCTGCGCTTGCTCCTTCCTGCCGGAGTATCTCCCCTCTTCTTTTCTGAAACTCTTACGCTGCTCAACAGCCCTGCCTTTCCTCATGCTTATAATGTGTTTGCTGATGGAATCGTATTTGTTTCCTTGAAAAGCGTGTTTTTAATTCAAGGGAGTTGTTAATGCAAGCTGTACTGCTGTGAGTTTTATCACCCCTCTGTGGTACCACCCCAGGCCCTGGCGTGCACCCTCTGGAACTTGAGGAGAAAACACGATGTTCAGACTCCCAGACAATCTCCCCCCTCCCCGCATCTTCCCCCATCCGCCCAGCTGTGCAGACCTGGCACCCGGGAACGCCCTCCCTTAACTCTCCCCCCTCTAACCTGCTCAGGAGAGAATACAAACATATGTCAACGACAACACAGTAAAATCCAGTGTAGCCCAAGAGCTCCTAAATCTTCCCAACTGCTGTCTCCACTTCCTCTAACTTTATATCCTAGCATGCCTGAGCTGACCCGCCCTCCCGGCTCCAGCTCCAGCAGCTGCAGTCAAGCATCTGCTCATTCCAACTGCTTTGGGAAATGCCGGGGCTCCAGGTACCAGCCTCCTCCTGGCTGCACCTTCCAGAGTTGGGTACAGCTAAGGAGAGGGGGCCAAAGGCGGTTGGAGGAATAGAAAACGGAACCCAGAACTCTCCCAAGTCCAAATCTTGCAAAGGGTCCTTCGGCTTTGCACATGGAAAACCAAACAACCAACCAACCAGGGAATAAATTCAGTGAATCAGACACAGGAACCCCAAGGCAGAACACAGGACGACTCCTGGTGGGGAAGCTTGTGGCAAAGAGGTGGTATCTCTTTCCTAAGCAGCTCTATGCTATATTTGGGAATCCAAAAGAAAGGCCTAGAATTTTCCTTGAGCAGCTAGAAATTAGGCTTCTGTCCTCAGGTTCAAGTTGAAAATAGTGGTTGGAATTCTGGTGTCGACTTTACCAAAAAAGGGGGAATGCAGAGGCTCCTTGGAGGTGACACCACATCCTCCTTGGCTCCTGTGGCCCCAGCGTTTGCAAAGGGCTTCATGAGACAAAGGCTCTGCGGGGTCCACTCCCTCCTCTTAGGTGCAAAGAGGCCAGTGCTTTGCCTCCAAACCTATTCTACTTAGGGGCAGAAGCTTCCAGTTTGGGTGGGAGAAGGAAAGTCATTTAACAATTCATTTCTAAATGAAGAATTGATCATTTTTAAAGTGCCCTGCTCTTTGACCAACTGACCCTATAAAAAGACAAAGCATGATCATTTCCGTTCCACTGCTGACTCCCCAAAGCAGGATCAATGAGTTCAGGGTCTATCAGGAGGCAGAGGGCATGCTCAAATAGGAAAATTTAAGGTCTCCTTAAAAAAAAAAGACTATTTACAAAGGTGCAGGCAGGGTATAGGGAAACCAAGGGGGACAGTGGAGGGGGCTGAGGCTAGTCACTGACCGGGCTCTTACCCCCTCCCCCGGCCTGAAGGGGCGAGGGAAGAGTGCATTATGGAAACCTGGAAGGAGACCGTCAAGTGGGGAGGGTCGCTGAGAGGAGCTTCACCCAGGGGTGCAGCCGGTCGGAGCAAATCTGCAAGAAGGCAGCCAGAAGCAGAGCTATTCCAGCTTCACTGTCCTCCTTGCCTTCGGTCTTCTGCTGAGCCCTCACCCTGCCCTGCTGTTGACGCAACCTGACCTGGAGCCAGAGGCGAAGGGGCCTAGTCAGGGAGTTCAGACGGGGGGTCTCACCAGGCCGAGAGCGGGGCGAGGAGGGTACAGGGAGATCGTGGAGGTGCCAAGAGGAGCTACCCGGCACGGGAGGTATTCTTGTGCTGTCGTCATCCTGCGCTGGCTGGTTATCTAATCTGCTGAACCAGCTTGTAAACTGGACACAGAGATTGCACCTTACCTCACACCCCCTTGCCACCCATGGCCCTGGGTCCCTCCTGCACGCGTAGGTACTCAGTAAGTACGTGGGTGTGTGTTCATGCGCCTACGTGCCTACGTGCACATCAGCCAGGATAGGCTAGGTTATGTGGCAGTAACAACCACCTCAGCAGCTGTACACAGTGAATGCTTTCTATGCACGCTACCAGTCCATTACAGGTCAGCAAGGGGTGCTCTGCATGTCACAGCTACTTTGGGACCCAGAATGGCTTCATCTTGACACACACATCCACAACCATGACAGAAGAGGGAAGAAGATGGAATGAATTACATGCCGGCCTGGACTTTCTGCCCGAAGTGTCACTTTTGCACACATTTCATTGGCCAAAGCAAGACTCACAGCCATACCTAACTCTGCAAGTGGGGAAGCAGAATCCCAACATGCTCAGACAGCAGAGAGCCAGAATTATTTTGCGAACGGTCTGCACAGTGGGCGAGGGTGGTCTCCACTGGGGAGCTCTGGAGGAGCAATCGATGCTGTTGAATTTAACTGAACAGGGTCAATAAAAATTAAATGACTAGACACATCTATGCCTTTTGACCTATTCGGTTCAAATCAGTCAAGGCAGCACCAGCAACAAAACGTCAGGAATCAGGCGCTCAGGAATTAAGGAAATGGAATGACTTTCTAAATGGACAGACTGGTTTATATTACAGTATTCGATTTCTGGCTGGTTTCAACATAAGCTGTTCTGTTTGCTATGAATTTTTACTGGGATATGGATTCTTGCTTCCCTCCCCCAGCAGGTTATACCATTATTTTCTAGATTCTCATGTCCTTGGCTGTCCTTTTAAGACTCTGACAAGTCGACGTAGCTATGCTTGTTGATCCTGATGCCTCCTTTGGCTCAGCTGCAAGGAGAATGTAACTGCTGCCACACTCGTCCCCCCCGTGTGTGGGGTGTCCCCCAGCAATGGGAGATACCACGTGCCACCCCCAAGCATCAGGTTACACACTTGCCCAATCCTGGGCCTCCAGGAAATCCCTGGACCTGATAGCAAGTCAGTTCACTTCAAAAGTAGGAAAGGGTGAAAAAAATTTCCAGGTCTAGGCAATTTCTTTGTGGATGCAAATATTTAAAACAATTTAAACCAAGTTCTCAGTATTGTTTTCTTAAGTAGAAAAGCATATTCACTCATCTTCAGAAACTGTCCACACTTAAGAACTGTTTGTGTGGTGACCCTGGCCACCTGAGGTTACTACCATCGAATTGTCTAGTCTACTCAGCTTCTCAAAGAAATTGCCTTCAAAAAACATGAAGAGACTGTGACTAAAGGTGTAAAAGATAATTATATTTTAAAAAGACAGTATCTCCTCTCTGTTCCCTCTTATTTCTTTTGTAATCTTTTGCACACCATGAATCTTGAAAGCAAACGCCAATACTGCTTCCTCAAAGTAAACTGTCAAAAGAATTTTAAAGGCTGGATTTAGGTAGATGAATGTTCAATTTCCAATGGCAAACTAGATCTTTTGGGATGAATATTAATTCACAAGACCTCTAGGGGCCTCTTGGGGGGAGGGGTGAGAAAAGAAGCGTGAAATTGACCCTTGTGACTCAAAGTGGTCGTGGTCTTCGTGATAAAGTTACTGTGGCAGCAATCTCAGAAGCTTACAAAAGTGGATTGCCAGCAGGGTCCTTACCTGTCTCCCTGGCGGGTTGGGGTCAGTTCAGCTCTGGGACCTTCTACAGGGTCTTTTTGTGGCCTCTCATCTTCAGTTTTTTCAGCAATTCAGATTCTGATGTGACCTGCCAGAGAGGGAGTGAGAATGATCAGAAAGAGTAGTTTCCACTTTTATAATTCCTTTACCTGATTATAAAAGTAGTACACGCTCATTGCAGAGAATTTGGAAAATATGAAAAACAAACAACAAAAAGGGCACCCACATTTACCTACTCAGCGATAATCATCATCAATGTTCTGATGCCTCTCTCCCCCTTTTTAACTTTCAGCATTCTATTTTTATTGGTTTTTACATCTTTATTGGAGTATAATTTCTTTACAATGGTGTGTTCGTTTCTGCTGTATAACAAAGTGAATCAGTTATACATATACATATGCTCCCATCTCTCTTCCTCTTGGGTCTCCCTCCCTCCCACCCTCCCTATCCCACCCCTCTAGGTGGTCACAAAGCACCGAGCTGATCTCCCTGTGCTATACGGCTGCTTCCCACTAGCTATCTATTTTACGTTTGGTAGTGGATATATGTCCGTGCCACTCTCTCGCTTTGTCACAGCTTACCCTTCCCCCTCCCCATATCCTCAAGTCCATTCTCTAGTAGGTATGTGTCTTTATTCCTGTTTTACCCCTAGGTTCTTCATGACATTTTTTTTTCTCTTAAATTCCACACATATGTGTTAGCATACAGTATTTGTCTTTCTCTTTCTGACTTACTTCACTCTGTACGACAGACTCTAGGTCCATCCACCTCATTACCAATAGCTCAATTTCGTTTCTTTTTATGGCTGAGTAATATTCCATTGTATACATGTGCCACATCTTCTTTATCCATTCATCCAATGATGGACACTTAGGTTGTTTCCATCTCCGGGCTATTGTAAATAGAGCTGCAATGAACATTTTGGTACATGACTCTTTTTGAATTATGGTTTTCTCAGGGTATATAGCATTCTCTTTATTGATTTTTAAGTTAAATATTTCCATCATTCATTCATCCTTATTTTTTGAGCACAAACTATTGTCCTGTTCTCAGCATTAGCAAAATAATGGTAGGATAAATGGAAAAAAGTCTGTTCTCATGGAGGTAAAATGTTATCAGAGACAATTATTAAAATCTAAGGAGCAGAAAGACAACGGGAAAATCTCCAAACACTTGGAAATTAAGTAGCACACTTCTAAACAATTCATGAGTCAAAGAGGAAATCTCAAAGGAAATTTAAAAAATACATAGAACTTAGATGAAAATTAAGATATAACATCAAAATATGTGATGTGCAGCTAAAGCAGAACTGGGAGCGAAATGTATAGCACTAAATGCTTACTACATTAGAAAAGAAGAAACGTCTCAAACAAAAAATCTATGTTCTTACTTCAAGAAGATAGGAAAAGAAGAACAAAATTAGACCCAAAGTAAACAGAAGGAAATATTAAAGGTTGGAACAAAAATCATTGAAATTAAAAGGAAAACAATAGAGAAAAATCAATGAAACAAAAAGTTGGTTCTTTAAAGACATGAATAAAATTCATAAACATCTGGCAAGACTGACAAAGATAAAAAGAAGACACCAGATCAATACAAGAAATAAGACAAGGGTCACGGGCTGCCCTGGTGGTGCAGTGGTTGAGAGTCCGCCTGCTGATGCAGGGGACATGGGTTTGTGCCCTGGTCCGGGAAGATCCCACATGCCGCGGAGCGGCTGGGCCCGTGAGCCATGGCCGCTTAGCCTGCGTGTCCGGAGCCTGTGCTGCGCAACGGGAGAGGCCACAACAGTGAGAGGCCCACGTACCGCAAAAAAAAAAAAAAAAAAAAGACAAGGGTCACTACAGAAACTGCAGCCATTAAAAAGGTATTAAGCAAATACATTGAACAAATTTATGTTCATAAATTTGACAACTTAAAAGAAGTGTATCAATTCCTCAAATACCACAAACCACCAAAGCTCAACCAAGATAAAAATAATCGGAATAGCCCTATAACCATTAAAGACATTGAGTTTGTAATTTTAAAAGCTTCTGAAAGAGAAATCTTCAGTTCTACACTGGAGAATTCTTCCAAACATTTAAAGAAGCAGCATAAAATTTATATCATCTTTTCCAGAAAACAGAAGAGAGAGTACTTTCCAACTCATTTTATGAAGTTGTATTACCCTGTTATACCAAAACCAGACAAAGACAGTACAAGAAAAGAAAACCAGGAGACTTTAAGTTTCTGGTCTGGCACATGTAGAGCTTAGAAGTCGCCACTGCATCCTAACAAAATAACACTGCATCCTGGCAGATATAGAGGTGAATAAACTGGAATACCAACAACTCTTCTTATATTCACCAGAGAAGTGAGGTCACAGGGCAAATTTCTGCTCCAAAAATTGGAGAAACAAACAGGAGGATACAGAAAGTCACAACTTAACAGAGCAGAAACCTCTGTGCAAACAAGTGCAGGGGTAGGAAAACTGGAACTGTAATTGACAAATATTTGGACCTCAGTGTGGACAAGTCTGTGAATTAAACTCTCCACCAGTTTAATTCACAGTCATAGGGGGTCCCTACATTTTTTTCTGAGGTTTATCTCCAGGGGATCCACCAGTGAATAATGAAGAAAAATCCCCTTGTGCTTCCAGCAGGGGGATAGAAAAAGGAACCATTTTGAAATATACCAGAGAATTCTGTTCTGAACAAGCTAGCCCTCAAGCAAAACTATTTACTAGAGACTAAACTATGGGGTTTGTATCAGAGCCTAATTGACCCAGGTGGAGAGAAATACTCAGCTCCAGCTTGCTTTAGCCTTCCAGGTGGAGGAAGGAAAATACCAACTTCAGCCCCCTTTAGCCATCCGGTCCCACCAAAGTTGGGGGAGAGGAACAGATGCATTGGTGAAGTTCACAGACCAGGGGCATGGACTCACCAAAACACTGAGACCTGATCATAGGACTAAAGAATGCTTCCCCTCCCCCCACGTCTTTCCACTACATTGTAAATGCCTCTTTAAGGCAGTTCCTTCTACCTAGTACATCATGTCTGGCTTTCAAGAAAAATTACAAGGTATACTAAAAAGCAAAAAGCACAGTTTGAAGAAACTGAACAAGCCTCAGAACCCGAGTCAGATATGGCAGGAATGTTTAAATTATCAGACCAGGAATTTTTTAAAAACTATAATTAATATGCTAAGGGCTTTAGTAGAAAAAGTAAACAACATGTAAGAACAGATGGATCATACATGTGGGGAGATGGAAATTCTAAGAAAGAGTCAAAAAGAAATGCTGGAGATCAAAAACACTGTAACAGAAATGAAGAATGCCTTTGATGGGCTCATTAATAGGCTGGACATGGCTGAGGAGAGAATCTCTGAACCTGAGAATATCTCAATAGAAATTTCTAAAACTGAAAAGCAAAGAAAAATGAAGACTGGAAAAAGTGGAACAGAATATCCAAGAACTGTGGTACAACTAGGAAAGGTATAACATATATGTAATGGAAATACCAGAAGGAGAAGAAAGGGAGAAAGAAACAGAAACAATATTTGAAGTAACAATGACTAGGAATTTCTCCAAATTAATGTCAGACACCAAACCACAGATCCAGGAAGCTCAGAGAACATCAAGCAGGGTAAATGCCAAAACAAACAAACAAATAAACTAAACCAAAAAACTACACCCAGGAATATCATATTAAAACTCCAGAAAATCAAAGACAAAGAAAAAAATCTTGAAAGAAGCAAGGGCGGGGTGACACTTTATTTATAGAGAAGCAAAGATAAGAATTATATCCAGCTTCTCCTCAGAGAACATGCAAGGAAAAAGAGGATGGAGTGAAGTATTTTAAAGTGTTGAGAGAAAACCCCCCCACCAATCTAGAATCATATACTCTGGGGATTACACTTCAAAACTGAGGGAGAAATAAAAACTTTCTCAGATAAACAAAAATTGAGGGAATTTGTTACCAGTAGACCTGCCTTTCAAGAAATGTCAAAAGTTCTTCAGGAGAGAAGAAAAATTATATCGATCAGAAACTCAGATCTATATGAAGAAAGGAAGACCACTGGAGAAGGAATAAGTGAAGGTAAAATAAAAACTTAATTTTTCTTATTCTTAATTGGTCTATGGAACAGATATAGTTTGTTCAAAATACTAGTAAGAATGTATTAGATTATATATCTAAGGATATATAACTAATACCCACACACGTACACTTAAGTATGCTTATATATAAGCAAATTGAATGATGGCGATGATATAAGGAACGGGAGGGAAGAACTAGGATTTTTTTTGTTCTTTTATTATTATATGTTATTTTCGTTGTTATTATAAGGTACCTGCAACTCCTTGTGAAGTGGTATAGTGTTTGAAAATAGAGAACTTGAAGTAGTTGTAAATGTATATTGCAAACGTAAGAGCAACCACTAAGGAGAGTTATTTTTTAAAAACTATAATTGATATGCTAAGAAAGGAGAAAGTGAAATCATATAAAATGTTCAATTAAAGCCACAAAAGGCAGAAAAATTGTGGAAGACAAAAACAGAAACAAAGAACAAGGACAACAAATAGAAAACAGTAACATATATGGTATATACAGATATTAATTTAATTATATCAATAATCTCCTTAAACGTCAATGGTCTAAATATCCAAGTTAAAAGACAGAGATTGTCAGAATGGATTGGAAAAAAAAAAGGACCAAACTGTATGTTGTCTGCAAGAAACCCGCTTGAAATATAAAGATTACATATGGATTAAAAGTAAAGGGATGGAGAAAGATATACCATGCTAACATCAATCAAAGGAAGGGAAGAATACCTATGTTAATTTCAGACAGAGTAGACTTCAGAGCAGGGAAACTTATCAGGGATAAAGATGGGCATCACATAATGATAAAAGGGTCAATATTTCAAGAAGATATAACCATTTTTAATGTGTATATGCTTAATAACAGAGCATCAAAATATAAGAGGCAAAAACAGAACTGTAAGGAGAAAAAGAAGAATCCAATACTATAGTCGGAGACTTTTTTTTTTTTTTGGCTGCATTGGGTCTTCGTTGCTGTGCGCAGGCTTTCTCTAGTTGTGACAAGCGGGGGCTACTCTTGGTTGTGGTGCGCGGGCTTCTCATTGTGATGGCTTCTCTTGTTGTGGAGCACGGGCATTAGGCGTGCGGGCTTCAGTAGTTGCAGCTTGTGGGCTCCAGAGCACAGGCTCAGTAGTTGTGGTGCACGGGCTTAGTTGCTCCGCAGCATGTGGGATCTTCCCGGACCAGGGCTAGAACCCGTGTCCCCTGCGTTGGCAGGCAGGTTCTTAACCACTGCACCACCAGGGAAGCCCTAGTTGAAGACTTTAACACCTCTCTATCAGAAATAGATCCAGCAGGCAGAAAATCAGTAAGGGCATAGTTGAAGTCAACAACACCTTCAGTCAATTGGATATAATTGACATTTATAGACTAGTTCATCCAATAACAGCAGAATACACATTCTTCTCAAGCTCACATGGAACATTCACCAAGACAGACCATATTCTGGGCCATAAAACACACTTTAACAAATTTAAAAGAAATGGAAATCATATAATGTCAGCTTTCAGATCACAGTGGAATTAAACTAGAAATTAACAACAGACAGATAGCTGGAAAATCCCCAAACACTTGGAGGTTAAACAGTACACTTGTAAATAACACATAGGTCAAGTAAGAAATCTTAAGAGAAATTTTAAAATATATTTTAAGTAAATGAAAATGCAATTTATCAAAATTTGTGGGATGCAGTGACAGCAGTGCTTAGAGGGAAATTTATAACATTGAATACGTGTATTAGAAAAGAAATATCTAAAATCAATAATTTTAGCTTTCACATTAGAAAACTAGAAGAAGAAGAGCAAATCAACATAGGAGAAAACCCAGATGACCTTGTGTATGGCTATGACTTTTTAGATACAATACCAAAGGCACCATCCATGAAGTAATAATTGATAAACTTGACTTCGGTAAAATTAAAAACTTCTGCTCGATGGAAGGCAATGGCAAGAGAATGAGCAGAAAATATTTGAAAAAGACACATTTGATAAAGGACTGTTATCTGAAATATGCAAAGAACTCTTAACACTCAACAATAAGAAAACAATCTAATTTAAAAATTGGCAAAAGATCTGAACAGACCTCGCCAAAGAAGATATACAGATGACAAAAAATGTATGCAACTATGCTCCACATCATATGTCATCACAGAAATGCAAATTAAAACAATGAGATACCACTACATGCCTATTGAAATGGCCAAAATCCAAAGCACTGACAATGTACACAAAATAACTTGCATACAGATGTTTACAGCTGCTTTATTCATGACTGCCCAAACTTGGAAACAACCAAGATATCCTTCAGCAGGTAAATGAATAAATAATATTCCAGACAATGGAATATTTTCGGTGTGAAAAGGAACTATTTTTCTCTGTGTTTACTGATGAATCCCAAGTGCCTAGAACTATGCCTGGCACACAGTTCCTGCTTGATAAATATTTTTTGATTGCATGAAATACACTTCACTCTTTAGCCCTGCCAGCCAAGCAGATCATGTCATACTAAGATTGCCCAGCAGATGGCGGCCAATGAACGCTAGAGACAGCTAGCGTCTCTAGCTGGGAGCCTACACTCTGAACTCAAGGTTCCTCCCAATTAAGTTCAAGATAATGACCCAGCAGACAAAATCAAGTCCAGCTTACTCCTAACACAGACTTGTGTTCATGAGAAAGACGTTGTATGTAGGAGGTGAGCTGCTGAGCTCAGAAAGCCTTTATCTATTATCGGAGGTTGTTTACCCACAATTCAGGGATAAAAAAATGAAAACAGCTGTTGAGAAGAACGGAGGTCAGAGTCCTCCCACGGTGGGAAAAAGCAGGGAAGAAAGCCTGCGGTCATGGATCTGCATCAGTCCTCCAGAGGATGGAAAAGTGACACTTGACCACTATACCACCAAACAACAGAAATAACACTAAAAACTAACACTTCTTCCTCTGAACATGCCAGAAGACGCTCTGTTACAAGAACCTTGAGTCTCCCGCTGCAATATTGTCCTCTGGGCCCCTGCCAAGCTGCGCTCTTCCTGGGTGCTTCTGTTACCCATGCAATCAGGGAATTGAGTTGCAGTGGTAACAAACCCTTCAAAAGCCAAGTTCAAGGTGACCCTGCCTTGGATCAAATTCGGCTGTTAGAGTGTGTCAGGTTAGGAGGAGGCTCCAAGGCAGATACTGCTTGCGAATCTGAGTCTGCTGACCCAGAACTACGCAAGCCAGCTGGTCAACCTGCTCACTACTACGCTGACAACAAGAGCCAGCATCTATCGGGCGCTTCCTGTGTGCCAGGCGTGTGCTGAGTGCATCACCTGCATTCTCTCAGTGATCCTCAGAGCAACTCTCCCAAGTCCACGCTGTTCTCTTCCCCACCTCACAGAGGACACAAGAGACATGTTACTTTGCCCCAGGACCCAGCAAGTTGCTCTCAAGCTCACTCTCAACCCCTGGGAGGGAGGAATCTGTTGAGATGCACCACGGACCCTGACGTACCTCAGAGAACATTTAATCCAGCCCCTTCTCTTCAGATGGAGAAAGTGAGGACCAGAGTGGGGAAGGAACTGGTCCAGGTTCACTCAGGGAATCCACAAGCCTGCACAAGCACCACTAAGAACTATCCTGTACCTTAACATTCTTGGCTAGGTCATCCTCATCCCTGAGTCACAGGATTTTATTGAATGTCCCCCAGACGCCCAATGTGCTTCAGTCCTGCTGGCACTAAGCACTTCTGTGTAAGATCGTGTCACAACAACAATACTCTCGTTTTAGGAGTTTCATCAGGTGGTAGACTCTCCAGCCAGCAGCACCCTCAGAACGTAAACTCTGGCTTCTGCAGCTGGTGTCCTTGGCCAAGCCACTCACCTCATCTGGTTTGTTCACCGGTAAAAGGGGGATAGCAGTGTTCATGGAAGGGTGTTATATTCTAGGCCAGTGTTGTCCAACGCAAGTATAATGTGAGCCACAAGTGCAAGCCAGTAGTCACGTTAAACAAAGGTAAAGAAAACAGGAGAGCCAAAGCACTTGACATGCACACATCACTATTAATCTTCATAATTTGTTTCATTTAACCCAAGATATACAAAATATTATCAATATCTAATATGCAATTTATTTTGCAATGTACATACTTGTATACAGTGGATTACAAGGAGATACTTCATGTTTGATTTCATACCAAGACTTCAAAAATCTGGTGTGTGGTTTGTGCTTATGGCCCATCTCCACTTGGACTAACCACGTTTTAGATGCTCACCAGCCGCACGTGGCAAGTGGCTGCTGCGTTGGACAGCAGTGCTCTCGGCCTTGAGGGATGTTCTGAGCACACGGCTCCATGTTTTCAGAGTCTGTATTCATACCTTGTCTGCTGCAGAGCATCTTCACCTGCAGAGGATGTGCTGGGCCCTGACAGGTCTGGGGGGGTCTGTCTTTAGGCTCAGCAGTGGGAGGTGATAAATCCCCAGCCCCTCCCTGCTCAGGTCACTGGGTACCTTTGAAAACCTTCCTTTCCCAGATCCATTTCCTTCAGTGTCACAAGCAGCACTTCTGTGTTCTCTGCAAAAATCCTTGTCTATTTTGTCCTTGGTTTGGCAGGAGTGTTCATAATGACTGCACAACAGACTGAGCTCCAATGAGGATGAAGCGTGGAGAGGAGAGTGAAGCGACAGGACAGTTGGAGGAACTGTGTCCTCTCCGCCTGGTGGGACCCTGGGGCCCAGGACTCCGGTCACCTGGACGCTGTCCCTGCTCTCAGGCTCAGAACTTCACCTGGCCACACCCAGTTCAACTCCGTGGCCTGCCCTGGAACCCCCTCGATACCAGGACGCTCCACCTCTGTGTCCAGGACTCACATTTGCTGATTCCCCGGTGCCAGGGCAGTGATTGTGCAAGGGCTGTGCTCAGAGAAACACAGAGTGGCTCAAGCCCGGCTTCACCCTCAGGCGGCTGGGAGGGGGGATGGGAGCCCTCATCTGCCTGGGTCTCCCAGACAGCAGCAGCCACTGGGGTTCAGGGAGAGGGCCGGGGCGGGATGGCCAATGAAGACAAGGACGGACTCATGAGCCGGGCTGAGACAGATTGGGAAATGTTGGTGGGGCAGCTTAGACACAGGGGCCTGAGCTCTCCAGAGGCTCTGAGGGTAGTAGGGACCCACCTACTCTCCCTTCACCCCCAGCTCCCAGATAGTTCCTTACTTTCTTCTGGAAGGCAGTGGTTGAGGGCCAGGGCTCTGCCTTCACTTGGCCTGGGTTCAAACTCTGACTGTGCCACCTGCTGTGTGATTTCAGCAAGTTACCCAACCTCTCTTAGCATCAACATCCTCATCTGTAAGGGCGATAATAGCTCCTTCCTAAATTGGGCCAAGGAATGAATGCGGGGTGTAAGAGAGGTGCTTTTCACTACCTGGCCCCTTGTAACATTCACATTATACCAGGAGTGTGTATTATGGCTTCTCTTCTTTTTGAGCATGCAGTACTTTTTGAATAAAAAATAAAACTAATTAAAATATCCTCCCCTCTCCCCACCAATTACAAAGGCATGCATGGTCATTGTAGAAAATTTCCAAATTTTGAAGGAAGGCATGAAAATACTGTGTCGTTTCATTGCCGGATGTTTGAAGACCTGCGGTCCCTATACCTGGAGAGATGATTTGCTCCTAAATTCATCTTCTATGTGTCACCATTTAAGCATCGGTTAGGATTTAGTTGGGGCAAAAGGAAAACACCAAAGGGGCTACTAGCGTATATGAATGAACTTACATGCACCCAATAATCAAAGCATCACACACACACCCACCAGCAAACACAAACAACCGAAGGGTTACACTGCACCCCGACATACCAACAGCTGAAGGGTTGCCTCCCAGACCCCCCCAGTCATATTCCACACCCACAAACACACATATCCCAACCACCAAAGCTCTTACGCACGTGTAACCAACAAGCAACATGCTTCACACATACACCAAGAGTTTTTACCCACCCCCATCCAACCAAAGGGCTTCACACGCACACACCCCCCTCAATAATCAAAGAGCTTCACACACCCTTTCAATGATCAAAGCACCTCATTTACACACACCAATAACCAAAGAGCTTCACACACATACACACTCCAACAACCAAAAGGTTCACACACCCGCTCACACCTGCCCCACGACCAAGCACTTTACACACACAGCCCCCGAAAGAGTTTTACTCTCCCACCCAAGGTGCTTCGTGCACACCCCCCAGCAGCAAAATGCTTTACTGCTACGCGCAACAGCCAAAGCTCTCCATAGAGACACCTGCGCAAAAGAAAACCCCGAAGCACTTCGATTTGTCTGCCGCAGCAGCGGGTACTTGAACACCAAGCCGTTCAACTGCGACTTTCTTTTCAGATTAATGAGCAAAGAAAGATTGGAGGAGGGAGGGGGGGAGAATGGCGGGAGAGAGCAATTACACCCAAATCTTTTCTCTGTTGATTAGGTATTCCTTCCCCAGCCTGCTTTGGCTCCAGCTAAATCTTTTTCTAATGAGATGTGGCTTATCCAGATCAGGGCGCTGAGAAAAAAGTTGCAATTAACTTTAGGAAGAAAAGGAGTGAGTGGTAGAGAGAAGGAAGGGGGGAGGGGCGGGAGACGGTGAGTGGCGGCAGGGAAAGGGGCGGGCTGGCAGGCCAGGAAGGGCCGGGGGACCCGGCTCTCCCGCGGGGCAAAGTGGCGCAGGGCCCAACCTCGTTTGGACCATCGGCTCCTTCGAGTCCAGAGTCTAGGGACAGTCACCCGTGACCCCCTATGCCTGCTGGGTCGGCCTCTCTGCCGCTCCAGGCTCAAGCCCAGCGTTGGGAGTGCTGGGTCTCCTCGGGTCAGGGGCCTTCCTGACTCAGCACACCTGACACCTGGCACGGATGCTGGGGGAGAAGGGCCCTCTCCGCTGCATCTCTTTCACACCTGAGCTCTACCTTCTGCAGGCTGACTCCTGCAAAGACACGGGGCCTCGGCCACATGCCAGGAACCTCCGTGACCCCCAGGTGTCCAGTCGGCACGAACTCTTTTCTCCAGACTGCTGGGTCCAGCTCTCCCCTGGCAGCCAGAAGAATCAGTCCTGGACTGGTCTGGGATCAAGCTGGGGTCTCTCAAGCTGGGGTCTCCCGAACTCGCCTCACTGTTCCCACCTGGGAGGGGGTCCCAAGCTGTTTTCGTGTGAGCCACTGAGAAGGGTGGAGAGCGTACGGGACTGAAAGGGACATTTCATGTGGAAATGGTGAAAATGCCTCAAGCTCCTAGAAGCAACACAGATTTACCTTCATTTGCTTCTCTGTCGATAGCATCAAGCTTGACCAAGCTACAACCGCGGAACAGGAACTTCCTCTCCCTGGCTCTCAGTTTCTTCTTCCGTTAGCAAACGTAAGGGCGGGAGGGATGGGCATCGGCGCTCCAGGGCGTCTCCAATCCTGGTGCCCTGAGATCCCGCGAGAGGAGCAGACGCAGACGCACGCTCGAGATCTCGGGAGATGCGGAGACACAGACTCCGGAAGTCTCGAGGGGTGTTCGTAGACGGTTCGCGCCTCGCACGCTCTGCCGTGTGCACCTACAGGACGCTTCCACATTCCTGCAGTTCTTATCCGAGCGGAGACTAGGTTTTGCCCTGTTTGGCAATAAATATCCAGCACTGCCTGACCACAGCACGACCTTTCCCCGTGCCGTGCACCTCCCAGTACAAATTAGAAAGGATTTGTATTGTACTGCTGGAGACTCAGTGAATCTGGGACCTCTGAATCTTGCCTCACCTGACGACGACCTTCCTTGGTTCCCAAAGAAGAAGGGCCCCTGTGTGTTGGTGGCCACCCAGACACACGGTTCCCTCAGTGGTATGTTTGGGTGACCTCTTACCAGATAAGCTGTGGAGATGACACCAGGCCAGGGGACGGATGAGCTAAACCCATTTTTCCTGTGCCTGGCTTCCAGAGACGTCAGCCTATTGCTCAACTTCAAGGCCCAGGAATTCCCTTAGAGCCTGGTCTGCCGGATTCCTGGTCAGGCCTCCTTTGTGCCTCTGCCCTCCACTGTGTTAGCTGCTGGAGACAGCCCTGGCTTTCTCCTATCTCTCTCTGGCTGTCGCCAATCTAATAAGCATAAGTGCTAGAAATACTAGCTGGAGTGCTAACTTAGAAATTCTTCTTAAACATATAGTAAGGTCAGATGAAGGGAAAAAAAAAAAACACCCAGAAAACAAAACAGAAAACCCCGAATCAGAAATTGGACACAGGAGGGCAGATGCAGACTGAACAGGAAGTGCTGGCCCTAGGCTAAATGAAACAGCTGTCACCATTGTTCTGGACTGAAAACTGCCTTTGCAAACTCCATGAGGGCCAGGCTCAGAAAGCAGATGTTAATAATTACAGCACATGAAACGAAGGGCACAGGATTAGGCAAGTGACGAAAAAGCAATGGTACCAGTAGATTTATAACTTGCTCAGGCAAATCTGTTTGGGCTGGTGGAGGTGGGCAGGGTGACCTCACTGCAGACGCCCCCGCCCAATCCCCTTCCTAGTCTGGCAGTTTGGGTTCTGAGATTGTCTCAGAATGGAGGGATTGTTGAAACTGTTTTGGGGGGTGGGCTGTGGAGACCTTTCCTGGCTAACTTTCTGGGGACCCCAGGCCTGCAGGACCACAACCCGTTGCCTCTGGCCTGAAGGAAAAACATAAAGGCCTCAGTACCCAACCCAGGTACCAAAAGGAGATCTCTAGGCAGACGAATCCTGGAGTTGGATAGTTTGCTGGTTAACGAGGACTCATGGACACAAGGCCAGGCAGCCATCCTCAGAGCTCTTGCTTTACCAAAGGGTATGTGTTCAAAATCCAGGAGCTCAAGTTCTTTGCAGCTGAGATTGATTCACACTTTAAAGTCAGCCGGCCCCTAGCGCCTTGGAGGAGGCAAGGGAGAGCTGGGAGAATGTTGGGACAGTTGAAGAAAGTAAGCAAAGCAAGTTTCTCGGGCTAATTACATAAATAGAAAAGGCAGAGAGTCTTCCCATGTTTTCTTGAACATTCCTCGGTGCTTTACCACGTGAGTCAGAGTTGTAAAAAGCAAAACAAAACAACATACACTCACTCACATCCACCCCAAATCCTCGCATCCCACCACCCCCTAGAAAGGACGTCTCTAGGAAAGGTTAGAAAGAAGGTAAAGCATGTGTTTGCCATCTTTACGCCTGATATGGAAACCATATGCTTAAATACACTAGCAAACATACTTAATGTAACACTCTCTTTTATTAAATGTGGTTTTATAAACGCTCTCCCTAGCCAGGGCACCTTTGCGGTGCTGGAGGCTGGAACTTGGCAAAATAATCTTCCTGCTGTTACATCTATTGATACACATTTTTTGAAAATGAGTCTCGGACCCTCGGAAAATAGACTGGTTCTGATTATTATTGCAAGCGGGAAGGGGCACACAAGGGCATCTTTTTCCCTCTGATAAATTAAAAGGACTGTAACGGGTGCTTTCTGCAACCTGTAAAAGGGCAGAACCATCTGTGATTCATTTAGCAGCTCCTTACAGAAGATTTATTTGATTAATTCGGTCAGAAGAGAGAATATGGATTTTCCCCTGCTCTGAAAGGCACATACACACTCACACATGCACACATGCACCCACCCATGGGTAGACATCTCAGGAATGAAAAATGACTAATCATGTTATTGGAACTGGCCAACGCGGGGCCCCAGTGGCGAGATCGCAGGCTCTCGCCCTGCCGATGGGAGGGCCAGTTTCAGAATAGATTTTGTATCCTTAGGCCCAATGCCACCAAAGGGTGATCCTAGAGAATAATAATACTGTGGACCCGGGATCACTTTTTTTTTTTTGCCGTACGCGGGCCTCTCACTGTTGTGGCCTCTCCCGTTGCGGAGCACAGGCTCCGGACGCGCAGGCTCAGCGGCCATGGCTCACGGGCCCAGCCGCTCCGCGGCATGTGGGATCTTCCCGGACCAGGGCACGAACCTGTGTCCCCTGCATCAGCAGGCGGACTCTCAACCACTGCGCCACCAGGGAAGCCCCTGGATCACTTTTATTGGGCATTGAGCACTGGTGCCAGGCTCTGTGCTGAGCCTTTGTAGGCATTATCTCACTGCACTGTCACAACCACCTATCTTGGAGGAGCCACTATTATCATTTCTCCTTTACAGGCAGAGAGACTCCCCTATTCCCAGCAGCCCTCTGCTCAAAATTTGTTTCACGTGCTATTTGGCTTTCTCAGTCCTTCATGCCCCAACCATACAGATAGAGGCCACATCCAGCATCTGTCTTGCAGTGGGTAACCTTGCACAGGTTCATCCCCATTGGCCGTGCTTCATGTCCTGTGGGTTTCAGTTCAGTGTTGACAGAGAAAGACTTTCTTTGGGGCTTATTTCCAGTCTCCAGGAGGAGAGCTGGCCTCCTCTGGCCTTGGTGGTCTCTAACTGGCATGCCCCAAACCGTATAAGCAATTGTCTGCAGACCACTGTCAATTCCCAGTGGGTGGGAACAGCCCTTGAAGTAGGTCTTCAGAGAAGGCAAAGAAAACAACACAGAAGACTCATAAAATCGTACAAGAGCTGAGCCAAAGAGGACTTTGGATATCTACCTCAGGAGTGGCAACTACAAGCCAAGGAAACGGGGCTCCGCTCTCCTTCCCGTGCTCACAGCAGACATTGCTAATTGATCCCAGCTCTCTCTTTCTCCCTCTAACCTTCAAAATCTTTCTCAACACAGTGCTCCAGGAAGCCTCTACCGAAAGATCAGAACTAGGGCATGACGTGCAAACCATTTGCAGTCCCTTCCAGTCGAATGTTCTATTTTGTGGCAGGAGAAATAGGGGCCAGGAGAGAAGTCAGCTACAAAGCCAGTTAGGAAGCCAGTTCTGAGCAGTGGTTGTCTGGCCTCCCTGCTGGGTATTCTCTGCATCCATCCTAGTGGAGCTGGTGGAAGCCAAGGTACAGTGGGGCTGCATCTTGCCAGGTCTCTGCTCTCTCCTGGGCCCCCAAACCCCATAGGATGTCACTGAAGCTGCTCTGCAGACAGGAGGAAAGGCATCCCCTGGAAAAGTGTTGAAGATTGAAATCTCGCTGTTACTTTCAACTAATTAACCCCTAAACTGGGACAGACTGGTGCAGCTTGAACCCACGACATTGTACAATCCGGGGCTTAAGATTCTGGAAAGAAGTGGAGGGCTTCACTTTGGAGATGCTAAGATTGGCAGACTTTCCCCACTGCAGCCTTTCCCACCCCTCTCTCACTTGCTGGACCACAGGAAATGCCTAGATCAAAGGCAACCAGGATGCAGTAGGCTGAAGGTATTCAGCGCTTGTCTGGGCTGGCTGCAGGCTGTCACCCGCCTCCTCAGACTTTTCAGCCAGGCAGAATTTGTCTCTGGGGAAAATAATGGTTTTGTGAATGGAAGGAGGGGTCTTCAAGCTCAGAAGTCCCCCGTTCCCACAGCCCCTTTCCTGCTGGTCCCCTCCTAGGACCTGAACTTAAACATTTCTCAGCCTGGTGTGGCCCGAGAGGGAATCTGGGGTTCACGACCTAGTTCTGCTGAACGTCTGATTGGCAGAAGCAAGCTTTTCCATAGAAGAAGTGAAGCTGAGGACCAGGACAGGTTTGGAGAATCAGAGAGTGAGTCTGAAATAACACATATTTTGAAGGGAGGCGCCATGGCGCGATGAATCTTGTCGCTACCGCATTTGGCAAGGTTACCTGTCAAGTCTTCAGGGGACCTACTTGGAGAATGGATAAGAGTTGTGTGTAACTTGCATGTCAGCTATTGGGTTGCTTCGGTGGGCGGGCAGTTCTGTGATTTCTGAGAAGGCTTGAAAACACTTTGTTTAAACATGCTTTCTACAATCTTGTTTACACTATGAATTTGTAATTCATAGTGACGAAAAGTTTGCTAACCAAATCATACTCTACTCCAACACAGCATCATAAAAGGATCCACAAATATTGAATTATTCGAGGCCCCGAATAATGAGGATTTTACAGAGCTTAGATGACACCTCTTGAAGGGGGTTGTTGACCCCAAATCAATTGTTAAATAAAGGTGCCTCTGTGTACTGTGGAAGTGGTTTTCCGGAATGTTCCTGACTGAGAGCGTGATTGAACAGGCTGGAGAAGGAGCCAAGTTTGGGCAGTGGGGGAGGGGTGAAGAGTGGGGAGGGGTGAAGAGTGGGGAGGTGGGCAGTGGGGGAGGGGTGAAGAGTGGGGAGGTGGGCAGTGAGGATGCAGGGGCTCTTGGTACGCCATTTTGCATTCCATGTAGGGATACATGAACAGGCTGAGGTATGTATGACTTGTCCCCAAAGACCCCAATAAAGAGAGGGATCGTGTGCCGCTCGGAATTACAGACAAACGTAGGGGCCAAGCAGCTATTCCTAGCTGTGATTTTGAGCAAGTTAGATAATCTCTCTAACACCTATCCCATAAGGTTGTTATGAGGGTTAAATGAGATAAAACACTTAGAACAAGGACTGGCATATAGTATTAAGAAAACATTATCTACCTAGGGGCAAGACGGGAATAAAGATGCAGACCTACTAGAGAATGGACTTGAGGATACGGAGAGGGGGAAGGGTAAGCCGGGACAAAGTGAGAGGGTGGCATGGACATATATATATACACTACCAAATGTAAAATAGATAGCTAGTGGGAAGCAGCCGCATAGCACAGGGAGATCAGCTCGGTGCTTTGTGACCACCTAGAGGGGTGGGATAGGGAGGGTGGGAGGCAGGGAGATGCAAGAGGGAAGAGATATGGGGACATATGTATAACTGATTCACTTTGTTATAAAGCAGAAACTGACACACCATTGTAAAGCAATTATACTCTAATAAAGATGTTAAAAAAAAATCTTCCCAATGTCCATCAACTGATGAATGGATACACAAAATGTGGTGTATCCATACAATGGAATATTTCACCTATAAAAAGAAATGCAATATTGATACATGCTACAATGTGGATGAACCTGGAGAACAGTATGCTGAGTCAGAGAAACCAGACACAAAAAGTCACATAGGGTATGGTTCCATTTATACAAAATGTCTAGAACAGGTAAATCTATAGAGATAGAAAGTTAGATTAATGATTACTTAGGGCTGGTGGGGGGATAGAGGGAGAGAGAGCTGATAGCTAAAGGGTACAGGTACATTTCCATCACCTCTTTATGAGGTGATTGGAAAAGTTCTAAAATTGACTGTGATGATGGTTGTACTTAGCTGTGAATACACTGAGGACCATCGAATTGTATGTTTTAAATGGGTAAATTGTATGCTATGTGAATTATCTCAGTAAATATGTTTTTTAAAAAAGAAAATAAAATATTATCTTATTTTTTTAAGCGAGTGCAGTTACCGTAACAGGGAGTGATGGGACCTGTGACACTGGACAGTGTGTGTCTCCTCTAGAGACATTCAGATTAAAAAAAAAAATGCCTGTTTTGGCTCAGACTTGGCCTCAGTTTCCCCATCTGCTAGAAGAGATAGATGCTCCTTGCTCAAAGGGATTTAACACAGAGTCTGGCCTATGCTAGGCACTCAGGAGACAGCAGTGGGCCTTGTCACTCTTCCATTAGACTCTAGAATTCCATGCTGGAGGGGCTTGTGGGGGACAGTCTGGAAAGGGAGGGGGTGACTGAAGCTGCAGGAGTTACAAATCAAGTCTACTGCATCCGCTTAAGTCATAAGTTTCAAAAAATTTTTTTGCAAAGTTTTCTAAAGATGCTTTTATTCACACTTTAAGCGGTTGAAAGCAATCTATATCAAATAATATATTTAAAAAAAAATTTCAGGTGCCTTTGAGGGGAGACTGAAGATTGTAGAGGAGTTGAATTCTCCCCCATTCCTGCAAGCCACCTATAAGTGCCACCATTATTATTAGAATTAAGTATTTAAGACAAAAGGCCGTATATCAAGGGCCCTGGGCAGCATCCAGTGCTGGGCTCTTGACCTGGCCACTCACCAACTGTGTGACTTAAGGAAAAAATTTAACTTCCCTGGACTTCAGTTTTTTCAACTCTAAAATGAGAGGATGGTGGGTGTGATCTCTAATGTCCCCCAAGCAAAAAACTTCAGTCTATGGTCATGGCCCAAATCAGAAATACAATCCTCTTTTTTGTTTGTGCTCATAGGAGATTAAACATAAAAGGAATCTGTCTTTTCAACAGTCATTTTTAGATGTATCTCTGAATTATCTTTATGTCAGTGTGTATAGCTCTATCCCAGTCTTTTTCACCCTTGCCTATTCCATAGACCAGCTACTCCAGTTTATACACTCTTGGCCCTATTTCTAGATGTTAAACTCATTTCTAAATTTTCATTATTATGAGAGTATTTTGTATATGTACTTTTGTGCACATGTGTGACAATTTCTCTGGGGTGGATTACTAGAAGTGAAAGTACTGAGTGGAAGAATAGGTGCTTTTTAATAAATACTGCCAAATTCTCCCTTAAAGAGGATGTACAATTTATATTTTAACCATCATGCATGAGAGTATGTGTTTCCCTGCAGCCTCATTACAGTGGGTGTTATCAATTATCCTAACTTGTGTTAATTTGATGGGTACAAAAATATTCTCCTTGTTGATTTGTGTTTCTTTTCATTACATGAAGTTGAGCTTTGCATCTGTGTGACAAACATGGAATCTTTCATATACCCCAATATCCAAACCCTCATTCCTTCTCTTTGATAGAGCCTCTCATTGTTAGCAGAGGGAATGAGCTCCTGGAATAAAAACTACATTTCCCAGCTTCCTTTGCAGCTAGGTGTGGGTATCCAGCTAAGTTCTGGCCAATGAGATGCAAGTAGAAGGGTTGTAGGCAATTTACTAGAAGTGTCCTTAAAGGGAGAGAGCATGACTTTTTTCCACTCCTAGTTTCCTTTCTGCTACCTGAAATGTGTCAAGATCCCTGGAGTGGGAGCAGCTATCTTGGACTGGCATGCTAAGGAGGGTGGAGGGGTGAGATGGCAGGAGTTCAGTGCTGTCATATTAACACTGGACTGTGTTCCTCCACACTTCATTTACTCATGTCAATCTTGTTTAAGCCACTATTATTATTGTTATTTCTCCTATGCAGCTAATCTTAATCTAAACTAATACAATTAATTAAAGATCTTGTTTGCAAGCAATAGAAACTGGATCCTGGCTAGTTTACATAAAAGACAACTTTTGGAAGAATATTAGGGTTTAACAGAATCTGCAGGAGACTCTCAGACCAGGCTCGGGAATAGACAGGAACTAGAGGGGCTTTGAACACCAGGGGCCAGGATGGAAGCAGTACAGCAGCAATTGCACCATCAGATGACCTTGAACAGGGTGAAGGGAAACACCTCCTACCTTCCTCAACCTCTGGCACTTGATGAGGCCATCCAGTTGGCCAAGAGTGTTCCTATGCCTGGCCCCCGTGGCCCCAGGGATGCGGAGAGGGAGGAATTGGCCCCTTGGGCTTCCGTGATGGGAGAGGAGATCTACCTTCCTCCATGACAACTTGCAGTGGGGAAGTCCTGTCTTGCTGTGCCCTGAAGGGTCAGCTAGGGGCAGGAGGAATGGGGTTGGGATGCTGTGCTGGACAAACAATGACAAATGTCCGCAACCAACCTTCGTATGTTCACTGCCTTTTTTCTTCATCTGTGAGGATCATGCCCTTTGCCCGTTGTCCTCTTAGGCTGCTTGTCTATTATCTTATTGACTTGTAGATAGCTTTCTTTATCCTGCATGCTCCCTTTCCCAGATGCCTCAGCCATTAGGGCAGCTGAGTTTCTGGCGGCGTAGCAAGACCACCACTCTTCCCTTCTGTTTCTGCCCAGGCCGCCCAAATATGAGTGGCTTCTCTCAGGGTTGCCGCCAGTTATACAGCACCTCTGCCGATTAGAAGAAGGAGCTCCTTCCCTGAGACACGTTACTTTTAGCTGTTGGAAAAGTGTTATCATAGATTGATTATTAGACGTTTTATTGCAATCCAGATAGATGGAATAACTACATAAATCTACCATGTCTAAGGTGTGATTGGCACCTCTTCGGTTGGGACGGGGTGCCCTGATGCAGGTGGTTCTGCTTCTGACTTCTGGACAGCCTTCTTGAGGTACACAGTCCTTGTCTGCATCCTCTGGTGGGAGCCTGGTGTGAGTAACAAGGCTCCAGTCCCGGCCTCTCCACACCTGTCTTTCTGGGTGACTTCAGATTTGTCACAGTGTCTTTCTTGATCTTCGTGATATCTGCTCTGTGTTCCTCCTGAATGAGGCTTAAAGGGTATTTTGCCTGTGGGAAGCCTTTGAAGAGTCAAAATGTTCCTCACAGGTGTGTTACTAATACTATGGAAACACATTAAGGGTGACATGATCCAACAGCATTCACCATGTTTTCTTTACTGGCTGGTGGTTCTGTGCTCATGCAGACAGCCATCTGGAAATGTATCATGCCTGTGCTGTGTCTGCCCTCGGAGGAACACCCCGAGGGGCACACCCAAGATTTCTTGGCATCTCTTGCCATTTGGACTTGCTTTGCACAGTCACAGAGAAGCTCATGTGTCCAGCCAAGTCTCTATACTCTATGTGTTTGGGGGCCCAGAAGCAAGTGGACACCCTGGAAGTTGTGCTTTTCTCCTGACCTAATTGGCTTCGGCGCTGAGCCTGGTCTGCGGGTGGCCTGCAGTGGCCTACAGCAGTAAGAAGAGACAGAGATAAAGGCTTGCCATCCCCCGGGCACCTGGTGGGAGTGAGGATGTACAGTACAGGGGCCCCAGAGCTTTAGGGCTGGCTGAGATTTTTCACTTTTGCAATTTCTAAGAGTCTCATGAAATGGTGAAGGTACTTGTCAAAGATCACTTGGGCTGACTGACACTTCACATTCCTCTGCAGTGATCTGGAATGACATCAGCTGCACATGGTGACGCCTCTTCTCTCGTGGTGGCCAGAAGCTGCTGGAAGGGCAGGACTGCAGCTAAAACTGACTTATTAAAATAGCAAAGCAATTAGTACATGATAAGCGCATTTGCTTGGTAAAAAAATGACTTTCAAAACGTAGGACCATAGGGAAGAGTAAAATAATTGAAAGTGTTCTGGGGAGAAGGAAAGTCCTTACTTTATTTAATAAATACCTTTGAAGAGCACCTGTGTGCCAGGCCGTGCTTGGGGCTGTGGACAGTGAAACATAAGAAGAGAAGGCACCTGTTCCCTTGGAGCTGATGTGCTTACAGTGGGAGACAGAAAATAGGGACACAAAAGTGACCTTCCTTAGGCACTTGGTAAGCGTTAGTTACTAAATTACATAGCCCACAATATGGGATTGGTTTAATATGTTTTAATATACCCACACTTTAGACTATTTCATAGCCATTATAAACAGGGTTTTTGAATATCTTACGACACAGAATAGTGCTCACAGTTCATTCATTCATTCAACAAACATTAGCTGAGCACCTACTCCATGCCAGGCTCTATCCTGAGCTCTGGAGACGGAGCAGGGAGCAGCAGAGGTAAGCTCAGACAGGTTCTCTGCTGTTCTGGAGCTTACAGCCTATTCAGGGGGACAGTTAATAAGCAAGTGGAAAAATGCCCAAACAGGAAAAGGTCAGATGGAGACAACAGACAAATGGAGGAGGGAAGGAGGTTGCTGCAGCCTGAGTGGTCAGAGAGGGCCTCTTGGAGGAGGTGACCCAGAACTAAGAACGACCAAGAGGTGGCCAATAGGAGAAGATAGGGAAGCTTTATGGAAACTCTAGGACAGCTAGCCTTTCTTTAGTGCCACAGATGGGGAAACTGAGGTGACATGGCTTGCTCTGAGCATCAGTGGCAAAGCCAGGATAGGACCCTGGGGCTGAGCTCCCTGGACAGTGCTCTTCCCGTGCTGTGTGCCACTTTGGCTTTCAGTAAATGTTCCTCTCCAGTGCCTTTACGGACCTAGGGCCACACAAAGGATGTATCTCTTCATCAGACAGGTGTCAAGGATTTCTGGAAATCCTGCAGTGTGCGTGGTGCTTACGCGTGGTGCTATGACCGGAGCCACAAAGAGTGTAACAGACCAAACCAGGAGGGACCCACATCCATTTGCCATGTAGGAAAGCGAAAGCAGCTATGCCAGAGGGCACGGATATGAGCACAGCATCCCGAGGTGCTGCCAGCCAGCAGTGAATCGAAGGAGGAGAGGTCACCGAGGCTGGGCTGGGAGATTGAACGCTCATTTACCCACAGACAACTTTCTCAGCCCCCATTTTATTGACCCCTCAGCCCCTGGAAGGAAACCAGCGGGGGGAGGTCTTCTGCCTTGTACCCAGGGTCCCAGACCTTCAAAGAAGCCCCAGCCCTGGGATGCAGCCACAGGAATGATATGGGACTAGCCTCACCCCTGCTCATTTCTGTTCCTCATTGCTCTGCCACCCCCCGCTGGTTTTGATCTCAGTCCCACTGAGCTTGGCCAGGCTTTGAGGTCTCCTGCTGTGGCGCCTCAGGCTGGGACTCCAGCTCACAGGGACTCTTTCCCTCTCTCTCTGTATCACAGCCTGGATCTGGCCTCCTGCCTGCTGGGCTGCGGCAGCAGGGTCCCTCAGGACCCAGGGGCAGGTCACAAAGGACAAAGGTAACCTTGGGCCAGACTGGGGAGAGGTTTGCCGGCCAAGGGCAGCTAGGCAGACGCACTTCAGTGGGCAATGGGGGCCACCCCATCCCTGGCCGCTGAGTCGTATGTAAGACCTAAGAGGGGTGGTTGGAGGTAGCAGTCAGGAGTTCAGGCTCCAGGTGGGAAGACCTGTTCACATTCCAGTTTAAGCCAGGTGATACCTGGGTAACCTTGGCCAAGTTCCTCAATCACTGTGGGCCTCAGTTTGCTCATCTGTAAAATGGAGGTAATAAGATTCGTTACCGCACAGGGTTGTTATAAGAATTAAATGACATATATGTGAAAGTGCCTGGCTCATTGTAATCACTCTAAACCCTAGCTGTCACGGATGCTGAAGTCTCAGCTGACGTTGGGAGGAATCAGAGCCAACTCTCTGGAAGCACAGCTACAGTGGTCCCTGGAGCCTCTTCCCTGCCTCCGGCATGATTGGAGTCTAACTCCCTCTCTTGCACCCTTGTTCTCTTTTCTCCTCTGGCTTGTGGCCCAGGGTGGATGTAACCGCCTCTGAGGGACGCCATGTGTTCTTCCTTCATCCACCTGCACCCAGCCTCTTTCTTCTCTGGCTTCTTCTGCTCTCAGCTGCCCAATGGATCTTCCAGCCCCGCTCAAAGTCCTTGATGACTCCCCGAGACTGCAGAGGAAATAGTAACTTCCTGAGCTTTTAATTTAAGACCCTTGGCAATCTGACCTCACCTTAACTTTTCAGCCTTAGGTGGATCTAAGAAGTTTAAGCCTGAATTTGAATTTAGGCTTTGCCGCATCTGAGCTGTGAAACCCTGGGGAATGTATATAACCTCTGTGCACTTTGGTTTTCTTATCTGTGAAATGGAAATAATCATCCCCGCCTTATCAACTTCACAAGGATGTTTGAGGATCAGATGAGTGGAGATGGGTATGCTGTTTCTATCTGGAAAGCGACTCCCAGTTTTTGGACCACAGTGGTTTCCTTTGTTCTTGCTGTTCCCTCCACCTGGAGTGCCTTGTCACCCTCAGTTACCATTGTCCAGATGGGCGCATCACTCAGAGCCCAGGGCAAATGCCATGTCCTCGGTGAAGCTGTCCTCATCACTCTGCCCGAGATGATCTCTTCCTCTCATGTTTCTTATATCATGTTGCTTACGTGCTCTCAAACACCCGTGATGGCCTTACAATATTTGTCTTCCCGTATCTGCCTCATCTTAGACGGTGAACCCCTGGAGGGCAGGACTATACTTCACATCAGCTCTGGTTTTCCCATAGCACTTTGTATCCCCACACAATCGGTGCCTGGGGAGTACTTGTTGAAAGGATAGGTGACTGGACGGATGAATGAATGAATTTGGGTAGAGTGAGGGGCACTGAAGCCGAAAAGATGAGTCGGAACCCCTCCTGTTCTATGGCCCAAATTTTCACGAACAGAATGGACCCAGTGTGCCCATACAGGAAGGGGTTAGGGGCAGAAATCCGATTGGAGATTGGGGAGGGGCAGCTGTGTTCTGCAGACGTGGGTTAGGGGCGGGGCTCCGCACACAACTAGACTCAGGAGTGCAGGTGAGTCAGTGCAATACCTTGCTCCTCCTGGGGGCGGCTCTACCAGTGCCTTCCTGGCAGGGGCCGGGGAAGAGTGGGGCGGCCAGGGATCTGGGGAAGTGACTCCTGGCTACCTGAATTATGTCCCCAACACAGGAGCACCTGATTTATTATTGGGGACTGAAACACACAAAAGAACAAAGGGCCCTGGGGACGTTTGTGACTCAGCTGCAGTGACTCTCTGTATGGGGCGCTGCAGTTCTCAGAGCCACCCTCGCTGTCTTTGTATGAGCCCCTCCTCAGCTACCCCTGACCCCAAATGTTATATTCTGGGGCCACACATTCCTCAGGCAATGTTGAATCCTAAGTATTTTAATGCCTGATATCTATCTCCGTGTGGATTTTTGTTTTATCATGGGACCACTGGAAAGTTTTTTGATATCTCTTTGAAACAGATGTCAGCAAAAGCTTCCAGCACAGATCAAGGGCAGGTTAAGGCCTTTGAGATGGGTTTGAATGTCCCTATAACATCGTTCAATCTAATACCCAAATATACCTCGAGTCATTACCCTGTTTTTATAAGAAGCTCTGAACCATATGTTCGGGAACTAATTAAGCGTACACATCAAACCCTGGGATCAGGTGGAGCTCTGTTTAAATATCTTAACCTTTTATGATTATCTTAATTTAGAGAAAATTCAAAACACATTCAGAAGTCTTAGAAAATGAACTGAATAGGAATTTACTGGCCGGTTTCTTTTCTTGATGTTGGGATCATTTCTTTACAAGCCCAGCCTGGATTCCTGGGGAAATCCTCTGTGCTCACAACTTCCCGAGAAATGTAGACATTTGCCAGCCTGGGAAGCTCAGAAGGGGCCACACCTGACTTCATTACCTTCCACCAGCAGCTTCTCCCAGGCTGAGACCCCGCCATTCCCCACCTTCCAGCCCAGATGTGTCCTGTTTGCCAGAGGAAGGGGGAGAAAAAAGCGGACTCTGAACGTGGAAGTTTTATCTTCTTTATTAATAAAATACATGAAGTATGAAATGAGTTGGCATGAAATATTTTTGTAACCCATGTCGTTTTGGGGGGCTACTGGGGGGAGCTCAGGACAGGGGCTGTGGTGTAAACTGCACAGATCTGGCTCCACATTGGCTGCAGGTGGCTGAGAGGCAGTGAGAGCATGATGGTCGCGCTCCATTTCGATTCCAGGTTGATTCTAGGGGTGGGGAGTGAGGGCTGGGGTGGTCAGTGGATCTCTGTCTTTATATCGACCTCAGGTAAAGGAGGTGCATGACTTATAAGGCATGTTTAAAATATATATACCTCCCAATCTGATTGACTTATAACGAGGTCTTAGCTGCTCATTCAATACATTTTTACCGAGCACCTACTATATGCCAGGTTCTGTCCTAGGCTCTCGGGATTCAGTGAGCTAGAAAGGCACAGTCTTTACAAGGATATCAAACCACCTCTGGCACAGGTGTCCAGGTGGCCTACCAGGACCCAACCGGGTCTCAAAACTCCTCTTTCTTAGGATCATTAAACCTTTAGAATAGGGTTTCCAGGTAAAATGCAGGATGCCTTAAGTATGTCCCAAATATTGCATGGGACATATTTATGCTAAGTAATTACTTGTTGTTTGTCTGAAATTCAAATTTAACTGGGTATGCTGTATTTTTGTTTGATAAATCTTGCAAGCCTGCTTTAGAGAAAGGATGAGGGGTAGTATCTCAGTCTCGGATGTTAAATACTAACTTTGGAGGAAGACAAGCAGAAACAAGCCTCGTGCCAAGTCTCTTTACCTATGTTATTCCATTTAGGTCTCCCCACAACTCCAGGAAGTAGTGTCTATTATCATCCTCATTTTGCCGGAAGCTCAGAGAGGTTAAGTGACTCGCTCAGGGTCACCCAGCTGAACTTCCGGGCCAGCTCTGCTGAACTTCGAAACCCGGGCTTTCTTCACGGCACCCCAATGCCAAGCTGATGGTTTTCTTTACAGAGTTCTTATTTTCCTAGCTTGCCCTGGCTTCTCTCAACTTCTTCCCCTTTTATCCACAAGTGTTCAAGAAGAGATTCACTCTCGTCAGATCAATGTCACTGCCATAATGAAAACCACCACCCAAGCCCATGAAGGATGAGATCTGTCGAACCCTAATGAGAATGGTTCCGATTATGCAAAAAGCAGCCTCATGGTTATTCTAATGTTACAAGTAAATATAAAACATTTAGAAATACTTGGCTTCGCCTGTTTTTTCAAGTACAGATGTCTGATTCCCTGCCAGTTTGTTATTAAAAATGCTATGGTGGTTTGGGTACAAAGATTGCTGTAAAAATAAAAGCTGATGTACTCCCAGCACTCGTTTTGACTTTGTGGGGAAAGTCGGCAAGGGTGACGCCGGAGAAGATGGTGGCTAATGGCGGCTCTAAAGTGGACCCCAATGTTCATAGCTCAGTCATTTCTCCCTTAAAACCCTGCAGGAGCTTCCCATTGTCCCTCAGATCCCCAGTGGGCTCCTGCCTTGCCCGGCCCCATCTACTCCCTCTCCGTCTCACTTACTAGCTTCTTCCAACTCATCATGCACTTGTACTCGCTGTGTCCTCTGCTCGCCAAGTTTCTCTCCTGGCCGCCGCTCATCTAGTTGGCTCCTTCTCAACCCCCATCCTTCAGGTCACCTCTGACCATCTTCTCTGATGTGGTTGTCCTTCTCTTGCTTCCGTCACTCTTTACCACGGAACTTGTTTATTTCCTTTGTTTCCCTTCTTAACTTCCCTTCTGAAATGATCTTGATAACTCTTTTGTCTGTCCCACCGAAAAGTAAATCCCATGAAGACAGGGACCCTGTCTTGTTTACACACTTTGTCCCCAGCACATAAAGCAATGTTAAGGCACATAGTAGCTGCTCAATAAATGTTTGTTGAACAAACTGATGGATTTCCCAAAGCACCTCAGTTCTTGCACTGCACAGTCCCCTCTGGGTCTATGGACCAGAAGCAATGGTGCAGCTTCTACAAATGTTCATCAGCTCATAGAAAACACTGAAACTTGGGAGAATCCTGAACCTCTCTGAGCAATGGTTTTGAGGCCAACAGCAATTTCCAGATGGTGCTCCAAACCTCAGCGATGGGAAACACTTTAATTTGCCATAGCATTTACCTACGTATAGAAGGAGAAGTGTGAAAAAGATAGAAGATTGAGGGGGTTCAAGTGCACCCATGTAAATATGGTCACCCTAATAATCTTCCTATTCCAGGCAAATGTGGTGATGTGACCAGAACAATTTTGGGGACATGGGAGGGGGAGCATTCCCTGGAGACTTTGCTCCTTACGTTGGCGCTCAAGGCTCCTCACACACTTGCGTCAATTTCCCTTCCCCGATTTCTTCTCATGCTTCTCTTTATGCAGCCTGCGTTCAATGGGTCCTGAATTGTTTGTCACGGCCCCTCTCCCTACATGCTTTCCCACGCCTGCCCCTTGACTCTCTCTGTGCCTTCGACCTAGAATGCCCTTCCCCCAACTGTGTAGGCCCAAAGACTACTCACCATCAGGGCCTGATTCAAATATCATCTTCTTCTCAGTCTTGTGTGACATCCACCCTTACCTGGCAGTGACCTCTCCCTCCTCTGAACTCCCTGGATGTTTTTTTCTTTTCCTTATCATGTTCTACTTGATATCAAACCCGACTTCAATCTCCTTAAGGGCAGGAGCTATGTCTCGTTTCTGTGTCCTTCACTGCCCCCAGCACAGTCATTTTTGCAATGAGTTAATCATGTTTCCTGGACATACACACTCTCAAGTCATTAGCTCTGGACAAGAACGGGGCAGTGTCAGGAAACTACAGTTAATCAGGGTCCATAAAGCTACCTTCCTCTTTCCCAAGACTTGAGGAAGAAGTGGTGTGACTTATGGAACGGGCAATCAAGACCAGTGTCTGCAGGACACCACGTGTCCAAGCAAAAGGTCCAGAACACAAACTGAACTCTCCCTTTTCCCTTCAGATGTTTTCCTGTTGGGTGAAAAGTCCCAAACAGCCGAATTCCTGGGTGCTCTACAAACCGCTCCCCTTCCCAACTTTCACAAATGTTTTATTCCAAAACCCTGTCCAAATAAAAAGTCTCTAAAGAAAGTCAAGTGCTAACACTGAACACATGAGTCTGAGAACTAGAGATACGCGTGGAAACAAAGACTGTTTTTGCTAGGTAAATGTTGTCAAATATAGAACACGCAAGTATATCTCAAGTGGGTTGTAAACAGAGTGTGCATCTAACATGGGGTCCAAATTCACTTGCAAGAAGATGGTAACTGGTTTTGGAGAATCTCACACACATTAAGCCAAGGATCCTCCCTTTCTGCATGATTCAGGAGATTTGGAAATATTCTGCGAGCAATGTGGTTTTAAAATGAAGCCCAGTACAAGCTTTTGATCTGTATGGGATAGAATGTGTGCATGTGCAACTCTACTGAGTCAATGGGCTAAATTTAAACACTCCTCACGTACAGAATCTGGATTTATTATTTTGCTTTGGGACACACACATCTTTTGAGTTTTCTACATCTATGACACATGGAGAGGTGAGGTAGGGGCCCATGATCTTTCTAAGGCCAACACCCAAGTGCGGCCTTGGCCGTTTTGAGGTCATTGTCATATTTTCAATAAGCGATTGTTGTTAGAGGGTGAATCAGTAAAAATCTTTCCCTGAACTCATCGTGGATTGAACAGGAGGAAACACTCCATCACTGAAAAGTGACACTAATGTATTCTATTAGATTTGCTTATCATGTTAAAGAGCATATTAAAAGGAAATGTTTGGAAAAGGGATGCCATAACATGGTATGATGGATTGAGAATTCCTAATTTGGAAAAAATGTGCTAAGACAACATGATTGATGTGAGTGACCTACTTTGTTTTATAAGAAAGTATGAGTTGCCTCAGGCTCATTGGTACACATATATGGAAAAAGTTGTTTTTTTTCCACATTAAGTTTTTATTAACATTTTCAAAAGAGCAGAAACACCATAGAAGGATATAAGTTGTGACTTGTCAATGCAGATGTGTTTGTAGTCATTTGCTGCTTAGAAAAACATTATCCCCTTGCTGGAACTGTGTCTGAATTAGGAGTTTCTTGCCAAGTGAACACCTGATTGGGAGAAACATGACACCTTTTTTTACCGATAAAAAATGACAGGGAAGGGGAGTTTTTATTTAAAGCACAAATGGATCTTCTGCTCCTTGTAGGTAGCAAACTCTTAGAATGATTAACATTTCATGGAGTCTCCTGGCCACCTTCCTGCTGCACAGAGCAAACAAGATTGAAGTTGAGTTAATCATTTTATTTCTACTTTAGAAGCTGGAACCCCAAGCTGAGGCACCCAGTCATCAAACGAAGCTGCTTGGTCTGGAAGTCAGGAACTTCTGGGTTATCCTAGGAAACGGAAGGAACTGAGATCCAAGGAGGGCTGGTGGCTGACGGAACACTCTGTTTCTATTAAAATAATGTTGCCAGTGAGTTTCAGTACTTAAAAAATGCCTATGGTATAATGTTCATTGAAGAAAGGGAGATATGATGAAGAAATATGTATTAAAAAGTGGAGGTAGGAGAATAAGCTTTCTGAAGGGCAATTTGTCCAGTTTATCACAAAAGCCTTAGGTTTCTGCCTTTGGATCCAGAAAGTTCACTCCTAGAAATTTCTTCTAAAGGAATAATCATGACTATTCACGAAGATTGAGGTACTAAGATGTTCACTATCGATTTATAATATTAAAAAATGGACTCAACCTAACTGTCCAAAGTTAGAGGATTGCTTAAATAAATTCATATATTTAAGGCAGCCATTAAAGTGATAATGTAGAATAGTAGCATGGAAAAAAGGTTTATCATATTTTATTAAGTAGGAAAAGTGATTTAGAAAACAAATTATGATGCTATTCATAAAATTCCATATGCATATGTCTACTTAATTCTTAGACATATACATCTGTCTACTTCAGTAGATATATGTATAATGTTATATATTATGATACTATTTTTAAGTATATATGTATATATATATAACATATTTTTTTGAAGGACATTCATCAAAATGTTAAAAATGACTACTTCTGAAGAATAGATTTTACAGGTACTGTTGGTTTCTTTCCTTTTATGTTTTCATTTTCTACAATAGACATGCTTTATTTTGGTAATAAGTAAAACAGTTATTAAATGGAAAATCCAAGTGACTCAGCCGACTATTTTATAGAAACAATAACCAGTTTTCTCATATAACAGTAATAAGTTAAAAATATAAAATGGAAATTATTCCATTCACCACAGCAAAAACAAAACAAAGCATAAATCACCCACCAAACTGAAAATACAATGACTTATTCATGTAAGAAATCTCTGTCACCTGTGTAGAAGCAAATACTGAAGTACATCAAAGAAAATCTAAGTGGAGTAAATTACTGTATTTCTGCTTGCGATGGCTAAATATTGTGAAGGTTTCAATTCTCCCCCAAATTAGTTTATAATTTTTATGCAATTTCAGTAAAATTTCTGATGAAAAAAAATGGAAAATTGATTCTAAATTTTCCCTAGGAGGTTAGATACATGAAAATTTTTGTAAAAGAGGAAAATGAGAGGAGGCTTGCTCTACTGGATTTTTAAAAATATTACAGAGTCAGAGCAATTAAGCACTATGATAATGTTGTACGAATATTAAATAGATAAATGAATAAAATAGTACGTAGAGGGCTTCCCTGGTGGCGCAGTGGTTGAGAGTCCACCTGCCGATGCAGGGGACACGGGTTCGTGCTCCGGTCCGGGAAGATCCCACATGCCGCGGAGCGGCTGGGTCCGTGAGCCATGGCCGGTGAGCCTACGCGTCCGGAGCCTGTGCTCCGCAACGGGAGAGGCCACAACAGTGAGAGGCCCGCGTACCGCAAAAAAAAAAAAAAAAAAAAAAAAAAAGTATGTAGAATAGAATAAAATAGGTTAATGAAATAAAATGTATATATGGGAACCTGGTATATGACAAAGATTGTATTTCTTGTTAGTGGAGAAGGACTAGATTTTTACATAAACGATGCTGGAATAGTTGTCCATTAACAGTCACAGAAAAAAATCCAAATGTATTAAAGATGTATACATTTAAAAATTATTAAACTTTGAAAAGAAACTTAAAAATAGGAACTCTGTAATCTTGAGAATGAGAAAGGCCTTTCCTGAAAAGAGATATACCTCAGAATCCAGAAAGGAAAAAACTAACAATTTTACCTGCATAAGTATTTAAATCTTTGGTGTGGGAACACACACTATAAACAGATGACAAACTAGGGGAAAATGTAATGTATGACGAGCAATAGATTAAGGGCTTTACTATATAAAGTGCTGTTTTAAGGTAAGAAAAAGACCATCATTCCAATAGAAAAACTTGGGAGGACACACAAGCAAGCTTTTTACAGAAGGAGAAACACAAGTAGCCACTTAACATGCAAAAAATAAAGAAGATGCTCAGCCGCATGAATAATCAAACAACTTAAAATTAGAACAAAATTTTATTTTCACTCATCGCTACCAAAATTTTAAAAAGGAATGATGATATTCAACATATTGAGGACACAGAGAAATATTTTTGATCCTGTAATTTCACTTCAGGGTTTACCCTGTGGAAATAGTCACACAATTGTCCAATGCTGGAATACTCTGCAGTTGGTTGAAGGAAGGGGTAGACCAAGAGAACATTGACGTTGACAGAGGGCAAGTCCAAGAGAACAATGTATCTGGGTGATCCCAAATTCTGTTGAAGAAATGAGCATAGCTATTTGTATATTGAGAAGAATTTTTTATAGCGGACTGTCCATGGTCGTAGGATGGGGGAGGCACCATCACTTTGTCCTCTTCTTTCACATGTACATGTTTTCTGAGCATGTGTCACTTTTAAAATAAAAAGCAATGCACCTCCTAACAGCTGCACCCAGAGAAAGGAGGTGACCTGCCCAAGGTTGACAGCACATGAGGACCAGAGGTACTGTGTCCCAAGAGCCCCTTCTTCCTGCAGAGGAGCCTGCGGACCCAGCAGAGCCTCTCCCCTAGAGGAGCCCGTAAGCGCCCTGAAAACGTCTCTTGACCCCAGCTGTCAGGCATACAAGGCATTAGTTTAATGGGTTTCAGGGCGCAGTCTGAACCCCCAGTAGTGATGGGGCCACCCCAGCCTCGTCTCCAGGGGCTGCTCGGCCAGGGCCAGTGCCAGCTCGCCCACTTGCCTTGTGAGGGAATCTTTGGGTTCAGGAACGACCCCTCCAGCCCACGAGCGGTGAGCAGGCCAAGAATTCCTTCCGCCTCCCCTACGACAGCTCCCGCACTCGCTACACTGGGAAACCTCACACAGCTGTGTGGCAAAGGGTTCTTCCTGGTGGGGTGGGGGACGTAAAGGGGAGATGGCAGGAAGATTCACGGCTTCAAAGTGTACAACACCATCAATTTGTAGCTTAAAGTGCTTGATAATCTATTTTCCACCCGTTACCTCCTTTGATCTCCATCTTCATCTCCTGAAGGAAGAAGAATCAGCGGGATTGTTATTGTTCCCATTTTACAGAAGAAACAACTGAGGCTCAGGAGGTTGAGCTGTTGGCCTGTCACACAGCTAGGAGGTGTGGAAAGGGAATGAGAGATTGGGTCAGCTTGGTGCTGATGCTCTGCTCTGGCCACGCTGCTTCTTCTCTTCTGGGAAAACACCCACCCACCCGTGGCCCATGGAAGCAAGTTACCTTTCCTCAAGATTGGCTGAGACCCAGGGCACAGTCTGGGATGATTTTTGATCCCTGTCCCCTGACTCAGTGTCTAGTGTGCCTGGGCCTCTGCCAGCAGCTTTCTGCTCCTTGGTTGTTAAGACCGTATGTGCCGATTCTCTGGGGGGCCCTGGAGAAGGGCACAGATCTGAGGATATCTAACCGAGGGTATTGTCCTGCCCAGGAAAGGCCTCTAACCACTGAAGCCCTGCTCTGCAAGCCCTAGGTTTGATCGATTCACACCTGTGCTCCCACAATCTAGCAAACTGCCTGGCAAACAGTAGATGCTCACTAAGAGTTTGCTGAACCAGAGGACTGGCTGTAAGGACCCTGGTCCCATCTCCAGTCCTCCTAGAGATCACCCTGACCTCAGGCTATCCCTGTCCCCACCAAGACTCTTTTTTCCCCATGTAACATGGATGTGGTTAGTCTCTAGGACCGGAAGCTACCCAGCATGGCTAGGAGCCCTACTGCCAGCCTAATTTCAGAATGAAGGGGCTGGAAGAACAGAGGCCAGCTTTATCCCAGACATTTAGAGCCAGAGACTGCAAAGAAGTGGAGGAGGATCTCCATGCTTCTGTTCTGAGTCCACCTTTCTGGCAGTTTCATCAGCTTCAACATCCCCAAGAATTTGACACCAACATGCTCCTTAAGGCCAAGGGCTTTGCTTGCCTTTTCTGTCCCAGCACATGGCAGGCGCATGTGAACAAATGCGGTCTCCCCTTGTAACAACTTGCCACAATAGAAATTAGGAGTGGAAATGAGGTTATAGGATATACAGTTCAGCTCTCGCCATTGAACCCAGAAGCAGCAAAAGGCCTGCCTAAAGTCACAGAGAGAGAGACAATGGAACAGATTCAGCCGGAATGCATGAGCTGATTTTCAGAGATCAGCTGAAGCTAGGGCTAGCTCACCTGGCTTGGTTTGGGAACCAGGGGACCCTGCTGGGATCCACCCATCACATACCGGAACCCCGGCATTGGCTCCAGCTGAAGCTCAATCGCTGCTGGGAGGTGCATGGTGCTCTCATAACGAAATCATATCTTTTGCAAAGATCCTTGAGGCTACTTAACTGTGAAATAACTACATGTGCCTCAGAACTGGGAGATCAAGGGTTTCTAGCCAACATCCCATGATGCTCTTAAAAAAGGTTTCACTATAAACTGCAGGTGGGGTGGGGAGAGGCAAGATTTCTGAGCCAGGACACCATGTTTTAATTCCACCTTTTATGTTTTGGCATCATCTCATCTATATGTGTATATGTCTCTATAGACATATTAAAACAACATTATAGGAGATTAAAAGAGTAAAAACTGTCATCCATAATTATATTGCTATAACGCAATTGTACCCACATGCGTGTGTCTCCTTGTTTAATTACGTAAGCAATAGGTGAATGCACTCTCATTGTCAGAAATTACCATCGTAAGTTGTAAAAGTCCCCGGTCCACACCATGCCCCATCAGGTCACCTCTCCTCCCCTGAAATAACACAACTGTCATCTGTGTATCTTTCCAGAACTTTTCTCTGAGATTACACCACAGTATTCACATGTAACTGTATATTAGAATGTGAGTAAAACTCAAATAGGTAGTGTTTATGTGAAACATTAATAAGATCATATTATGTATTATTCTGGAACTTGTTTCCCCCCCCTTTAACGGGCCTTGAAAATCTTTCTATAATACTATACACAGATAGCTACTTCCATCTTTTTAAACAGCTATGCAGTTTTCAGCAGTATGGAAGCATCATAATTTTTTAAAACCTGTCCCACATTAAGGGATACTTAGATTGTTTCCAATTCTTCAATTTTCCAAGCCTTAAGCTTTATGCCTTTCTCACATGACGGATGAGTCTTATTTATGTCAGCAGAATACCCTGTTGGGGAATGCCAGCTCCAAGAGGGCAGAGATTTTATCTGTTTTCTTCACTGCTATGTTCCCAGCACCCAGAACAGTGCCTGCTCAGCATAAATGCACAATAAACATTTGTTGAATGAATAATTGACCGCAAGGGAGGACATAGCTGAAAACCATTTTCATGATTAATACCTAACACCTGCACTTTACAAAGACATTTTTACTCCCTAATCATGTTCTAGTCTCAGAACAATTGTGTGAGGTCAGTAGATCCTGCGGTTGTTATTACCCCCAACTTACTGATGGGTGAAAAAACATTTCATGTTTGGGCACATTAAATAATAGTTCTCTAGTTCCCCAACTAGCCCTTTAAGGCAAGGACCATAATTCACTAAATTTCTTAACCCTGTTAATTGCAAGTCAATTGCAAATTTCCTTATAAATGGTAAATGCACAATACTGGTTGAATGAAGAAATGATCCCCCAATACTATAAATTTTAAGCCGTCCCATACTTATGAGGCCACAGGGCCTCCTGGCCCACTCTGCTTTCAAGATGGCAACCAAGCTGCCCTGAGCCAACTTCACCATCTGGTAGCTGGTGTGGGCAATGGCCTTTTCTTTCTTCCCCAGTGTTGGAGGTTATGCTTCTTCCTCCATCACTACCGGGTCATATCTACCTCTGACAATCCTCCAAGGTTTACATACCTTCTAAATTTTCTTTAATTTTCTCTTTGGAATTGTAAGTCTTACCCTTCTCTACTCCCTCCAAATAATTTGAAAGTCAAGGACAACCAACCAACCCCAATGATGACTGAGAAGTCAAGCTATAATGCTCTGATAGCAGTGAAAAGGGAAAACGTGTTTTGAAGTAGAATCAGATTTTGGGCCATTGACCTTCAAAGTGCCCCATGACCCCTTAGAATCTCTCTATAGGTCTTCATCTAATTCTTTATCCCATCAACTCTGCCTGCTTCAAAATGTGTTTTCCCTTGCCAGCTAGCCTTCACTTCTATTTTTCTGTTTTTTTTTAAATTATGACAACCTCTATCAAAACGCTTATAAGATTTTATTGCACTTATTTATTTACAAGGTAGTCTTTCTCCACTAGACAATGAGCTGCTTGAGGGACGACATCATGAGATTTAAAAATTTTTGAATCCCAAATGTCAACATAGTGCCTGGCAGATAGCATGGATGTTTTTGGAAAAAGAAAAGAATTTTGCTTTCTTCCCATGTTTTACATGGACACAACCACTATAATTCACTGTACTTATGTTCCTACCAAGCCTAAAATTCTATATCTTATGAGTAGGCATTTAATAGATACTCAGGGAGGAGAAACTTGGAACTTTGACCATCATTTATAACACTGTTTCTATGAGACACAAACATTCTGAGTCCTAGATAGTGATTAAGAAACTTTTGGAATATAATCTATTTGAAAGTTAAGGCCTTCAACCTTCCTTCCTGAGTCAAGCACAGATTCTTGTTAGGCTCCAAGGGACCCATCCCCTCCCCTGCCCCTATCAGGAAATACAGTGCCTCACTACAAACATGGAAGTGATAGCATCAAAGAAGAGAGAGCTTGGTAGATGGTGGGCCCTAGCAGGATCTTAAGACTGTATTACCTTTTTAAGGATCCAGCCCTCTTGGATTTAACTGCAGCCCTGAAAAGGGGAGCAGTGCTGAGAGAGGCTGGTGGACTGGGGGCCAAGGCCTGGTATCTTCCTCTGTAAAGTTCCAGGTATTGTGTGTGGCTTGTCTTAGCTCAGCATCTCAGGCTTTTTTTTTTTTCCTCCTCCTTCCCCACCTCCCCAGTTTGGTCTTTTGCTACAGTATTCGGTTGGCCAAAAAGTTCATTTGGTTAGTGAATACATTGTTCAATAAAACTCTTGGTGAAAATGAAAAATGTGTCTTTTTACTTAAAACCGAACGAACTTTTTGGCCAACCCAATATTTGTCCAGGATTCTTTCCTTTCTTTCTTCTTCTTTATTGAGGTATAACATTTTACAGTAAAATACACAGGTCTTAAGTTCGATGAGTTTTGGCAGTTGTATGTATCCGTGTTACCATGGCCCAAATCAAGATATAGAACGTTTGTTTCTAGGACCCCAGAAAGTTCCCTTGTGTTCCTTTCTAGGGAACCCTCTCCCAGAGGGTTCTGAATTCTAGATCCAGTTGTGAACTTCATGTAAACAGAATCATATAGCGTATTTCTTTCCTGTCCTTTATTTACTAGAACGCCAATAATGAAAAGGTTTAAACATAAACTTCCTTTGTGTCAAAAGTTAACATCCCAAATGTTTGACAGTGGTGACTTCTGGCCAGGGGGAATTTAAATGATTGTTACTATCTTCTTTATACATTCTAGTCTACTAGTCTAGCATACAGATATACATATAATTTTATGATAATGAGAACAAATAAAGTTTTTTCATGGGATGTGTGGCCATCGCTCTTGTGGAGAGTGAACAAGTGAGGTTCCGAATGAGTGTGGGGATGGAGCCCTGGCCATCTGAGGCTTAGAACACCCTTCCCTAGCAAGGTTCTTGCTGGTGGCAGGGGACTTGGTACATCATCTCAAGGTCAGAGACACCTTGAGCCATTTCCTATCTGGAGTCTCAGTTATCCCTTTGGATATGGAATTATTTGATCAAAGGATTCCTCTGACCGCAAACTCTTTCCCTTAAATCTTAGCAAAGAAAAGCATTGTCCAAGCAAGGGTTAAAAATACTATTAAGTCATGAAAAGATACACACATATACAATTTTAAACTCTTGATCACACATTTGAGTGATGCATGTAAGGCAAATGGTAATAGAGCAAAATATACAAATAATAATAGAGCAAAAATTGTAGATAAAATCTCTACACTGTGGTCTCCGAGTAACATTTGAACTCAGATAAGGGGCAACTCCTTGTTCTGTTTCCTGGATGGTTCTGCAATACAGATTGGTGCATACATGGAGAAAGAATGAGTATAAGAGAGGCATAAATGAAGAGAAAGTTTTGAATCGCGAAATAACATTTGCAGAAACATTTAAAACAGAGAGAAAATAACCTAGCAATTTCACAACAGAATGCAAGGCCTAACTCCGTTGGTTAAATGGTCCCATATGTGGTATCTGCAGAGCTGGGAGGCTTGGAATGGGCCGGCCCAGGCCAGTGCCAGGGCTCTGCGAGAACTGACTGGGCAGTGATCATGTAGTTCAACCTCACTGAGCCTGTTTCTGCCTCTCTAAACTGGAGTGATAATGGCCGTATCCTTCTGACGGGGTTGGTGAGAGAGGTGATTGAAGTGAGGTGTGTGAACAAGCTCTCTGTAAACCATATATGCTATCCATGTGCCAACTGCTTATTCTCTCTTCCCGACCTGGAATAAACGCTCTGGAGACAGAATGGCTCTGTATCCTCTGGTCATTGATTTTTAGGAGGACTTGGGAGCAAAGTGTTATCTCTTTTCTTACCCTGTGGGAATCCCTCACTGGGAAAAAAGGGGCATTTTGATAGGAAATAAGAGTTGGTAGGGGGAGGAAATGTCGGAATCAGATAGATCTGCACTGGAATCCAGACCCCTTCATTTACTAGCTGTGTGTGTGACCTTGGGCGAACCCCTTACCATTTCCGAGCCACAGTTTTCTCATCTGAAAAGTGAGAAGAGATATTTTGATAGATGGCTTGGAGGACTGGGTGAGATAGAACGTGATAAGTGCTTAGCACAGTATCCGAGGCAGGTGCCATGGGTGATAGAAATGGACTGTCTCTCATGTAAGATGCTCTGGTAGAAAATGAACAATGAAAAAGACCCTCTCTTGTTGCCAGCACACCTGAGCAGCTGACCCTTTTAACCAGGATCATGGGGGCTCTGAGCAAGGGGCAGAAATGTGGAACTCTGATGCTTACACAATTAGAATGAAGTTTCCTACCACACTGGGCAGGGGCAAGATGAATCACCTGGATGGAGGAACTACTACAGACGGGCCAGGTGTGCTGAAGTCCATCTGGGGAGATCTATACCCACATGGTTGGCACTGTGAGGCACCCTTCACCTGGAAGCCTTGGCATCCTGTGGGTGTTCAGATGCCTCCCTAGGCAGCCAGGCTTGGAGACTGCAGCCATGGGGAGGGAGAGGGGTCAGTTGTTTTATTTTTAGCAACAGGAAGCCGGTTTCCCACTTCCTGGTCCCCAGCTCATCTTAGCGTATACCCCAGAGCCCAGCCAGGGACAGAGCAGCGTGGGCATAGCCTGTACTCTTCCACATCTGCAAAAACCTTTCCCCAAGGCTGGGGACTGGACCAGAACAGAGCAGGGCTCTGCGTCTCACTGAACTTGGGGTTTTGCCTGAAGTGGGACCCCATCTCTTGGTCAGATTTTAGCCAAGTTTCATTGCTTTGTTCTACAAGGTGTTCACCAAGTAGCCATTTGGGGGGTTTGCTTTCAAGAAATAAACAGCCCACCGCCCGCTGCATCCTGGTGGTCTCTGACCCCTCTTGCCCTTTCTCTGTCTTCCTCGTGCACCCCATTTCCCCCTCCCCTCTCCCTTCCCCCTCCCCTCCACCCCTTTCCCCCTTCCCTCTCCCTCCTCCCCATCCACTCCTCCCCTTCCCTCCCCACCCCCTCCCTCCCCTCCCCTCCACCCCTTTCCCCCTCCCCTCTCCCTCCTCCCCATCCACCTCCCCTCCCCTCCCCACCCCTCCCCTCCCCTCCCCCCCCTCCCCTCCACCTCCCCTCCGCTCCACCCCTCCCCTCTCCACCCCATCCCTCCCCTCCCTCCCCTCCCTCCCTCCCCCATCCTCCCCTCCCCCCTCCCCCCCTCCCCTCCCCTCCACTCCAATTTCTCTTCCTAACTCCCAGGCCTCAGAAATAGACGACTCCTGTTCATCAGGCTGTAAAGTTTGGGCGTTTCTCATTTCTGATGCTTTAGTCTGCCGTACGTGACTTCGATTATCTTTTTTCCCCCTCCATAAACTGGATATCCGGCGCGGGGGACGATAACCTGCGGACTTTTGAAATCCCGATTTTGTTCCACCTGCCCCCCCCCTCCTGCGGGAGCTCCTAAATGCCTGCTTTCTTCGGCTCTTAATCGGTGTTAGAAGCAGGCTGTAGTCGGGACCACCTGATATGTAAGCGGTCCAAGCCTAGGACCGCTTTTCCTGACGCGGGGTTGGAGGGCGGGCGCAGGCTGGAGCCGGGACCCGCGTGAGCCGGAGCGCTGTGAGCGCCCGCATCGGGCGCCGAGGCCGGAGCCGTACTGGCGTCTGCAGCCCAGAGCCCGCGGTGAAAGGCCCTCGCTGCTCTCCCAGACGCCTCGGCTGACAACATGCTGCACTCCCCAAATTCATTTTTAATTCATGACATCAGTGTAGGGACCATCGGAGCCTCTAAACAGCCTCTCTCAAAACCAAAACCACCACCACAATGCGAGCGGCGAGAGGAGGCGGCCGCCAGGTCCAAAACGTTGTCTCCTCTGTCCCCAGAGAATGAGCATTCGGAAAACCACTTTCCAGAGCGGACCTGCTGTCCCTTATGGCAGAGTTCCCCCGCCCCTCCTGTCCCTGGAGCTGAAATTGGACCTCAGGGTATTTGTTATAAAGACATAGCTGGTGTCAAAGTGGTTTCGATTAGGATTTTTTTCTAAAACGTTGCATGAAAACGATCAAATATGTACTTGCAGGGAGATTAAAGGCTCCCTCAAATACTTTTACACATATATATTAAATAAATATATTTATACGTACATATATATTCAAAACTATCTACACATACAGTATAATATATAACGTATAAAAATATGTTAAGTAACTAATGTAATCATGTAATATTAGAATTAGAGGTTAAATCTATACTAAACAGTGCACAATATGATGAAACCATATAATACAGATTCTATTTTAAATAATATATAAAACACACGGGCCATATATAAAATATAGACCACATATATTAACCAGAACGTCCTCCTCTGAAATCTCCAAGGTGCTGGAGCTCGGTCGGTATCACTGATCCTCAGCTCAGCACAGGGCACCTAAGAGGAAGGAGGGAGGCACACAACGGTTCCCCGGATGGTGGTGCCGCCACCCCGGCCCTTGACGCATCCCAGCTCCCCACACATCCAAGTGAGTTGGGGTAGATGTAAAGATTCCAAACGACCAACTCCTTATTGGAATAACGGAGTTAACAGACCATCTCTTACGGCGGTCAGACTCCAATGAGGGGGAGACACAAATTTCCTAAAGGAGGCCCGAAGGCATCCATTCCCACGATCACTGCAAGCCCTCAGCGTTTGGTGTCTGGTCCCGCGAGCGTAAACTGGAGTGCTCTTTCTTAGACACCTAAGACAACTTAAAGCGCCATTTTCCAACGTAGGCAATTTGGAAATTGAAACGGATCTTTATAAGCAAGACTTGAACGTTCCCGAGGTCCTTTAAAGTTGCGGTTAGAAAGGCGATTAAGAAACCCGAGGATGGGCTGCAGGGAAACGATTCAAAGCAAAGCAAAATGCAGTTAGAAATTTGATATTAACCGCGCACTCGCAAGTAATGCAGCCTAACGATCATGGAACATCGCTCTGCGTGTTTACTCTTCTGGTGCTGGGGAAATAGAAGAAACTGACAGCGAAGTTACCCTAAAGAAATCACATCGTTTAAGTGGGGAAAGTATCTCAGGTGGCTTACTGGCAAACTAAAACAATGTGCATGGGAATTTGTTTTCTCCAGATTTACCCAGGAGCGGAACCTCAAAATCAATTGTCTGGAAGATGGGGTTGTGTGGTAAATGAGGGCGGTTTTCGATGGGAACGTGCGGTGCCCCTCCTCAGAACGGCCTCCGGACCCCAAGACCCTCTCCCGACCCCCAGTTCCCGGGTCGGAAGCCCCGGCGCACGCCGGGGGGAGCGCCTGGCTGCCGCGCCGTGCGCGGCCCCGGGGCGCGCCGCCGCGCCAGAGCTTTTATTTGCAGTCTCTTTAACTTTTCATTTCTGGTTCTCTTCCCTTCGAGCGCCCGGCCGCGGAGTGTTAGACAAGCCCTGTCGTCTGTGGGCTCTCACCTCAGAGTCAATATTATCTCAGATGGGCACAATAGACTGGAATGAAAAGCTAATATTGAACCAATGAGGTCCCTGCCCGCGCCGCCGCGATGCCACCCTTTGTTGCGCAGCCCCCGGCGAGCCGCCGGCGGCCGGGCTAAGCGGAGGGCGGCTGCGGTCGGGCGTCTCCGGGACCCCGCCGGGGGTGTGGCGGGGTGGGGGACACCCGGGACCCAGCCGAGCTTCGGACGCCTGCAGGCCCCTGGAGGGACCCTCTCTCGGCCTCACCTCCAGCCGCCAGGGGCTTCGCGGGGTCTTGGCGGAAGCGGGGGCGCACCTTGGGTCCCTACGCCCAGACACGGAAGGGACGCAAATAGGGGAGCGGAGTGTGTCCAATATCCGAGCGCTAGGGTCCCCTGAATGTGATTGTGGCGAGGGGCCATGCAGCTTCGGGGCCCTACCCAGAAGGCTCCTTCCCGACTGTCCCGGGGGTGGGGTGGGGGAGGGGGGAGGGCCTGGCCGCCGCAGCTGCCGCCTGTTCGTAAAGATCGCCAGGCCAGAGGCTGCGGGAGGCTGTCTCCTCAGAAAGGGGGAGGTCAGACCCTCTCTGTGTGCCTCTTCGGAAGCTCCCAGCCCCTGGCCACTCTTCTGTCCCCTGGCCAGCTCCTCGTAGGCTGGGCAGAGCTAAGGAGGCAGTGATCGCTGGGCCAGGGACTTTCGGGACGCCTTGCTGGCTGCGAGGGGGGCTCAGGCCGCGCTCCCTGACGCCGGCGCAGGGCCGCTCTGCGGGTATCCCCGGAGGTCTCAGGGCCGCTTTGAAGAGCAACGCGAGGGTGCGGAGCACACGGGGTCCCGGCCAAGACCTCCGAGTACTGCCCTGTCAGCTCCTCGGTTACTGGCCGCAGTGAGGCCGTCGACCCTCTGGTCCTAAACCCGGGGCTTGGGTCCGCAGGAGGCTACCCGGGAAGAAGTAAAAGGGCATGGGGCGAGGCCTAAGGTGGAAACAGTGGCCTGGAGGACAATGGTGGGCAAGTGGGTTCGAGGCGAGTGATGGAGTTACACGGTATGGGGCGCCTGGACGAGCCTCGCTGCATGGGGTGGTTTGGACCCCGTCAGCCAGCGGCGTCTTCGCCACCACCGTTTCTCATTGGCTTGAATGCAGGGGTCTGGCGATGTTGGACTGCGGGGAGCTGGGGATGGAGGCGGGGCTGTCACAAGGCTCCTCGCAGAGTGACCTCTCTGAGCCTCGATTTTCTCATCTGGAAAATGGGTATCATGACTCCTTCCACACCAGATTATGAGGTTCACTGAGAACTGGGTGTGAGTAAACATGCCTTTAAAAGCGAAAATTCGTTACAGGGAGAGGAATTGTTCTTCTCAGTCTTCCTGACATCCTCCCCAAGTTTCTTGGCGAGCTGCATCGTCCAAGAGAAAAAGCCTCCAGTTTCTTTCCTCAAACAACCACGATCTTCTTTCTAAGCCCTAGTCCAGCCTCCAGAGTCCAGAAAATGGGGAAGTACAAAAATAAAAGACGATTAAGCTCCTGAGAGAGGGACTGGTGAGACGCCAGGGTTTCAGAAACTGCCCCTAGGTTCGAAGGTGGCTTGCCGCTGACAACCCCAAGGAGCTCCTTAAAGGACTGGACCCCCAGTTACAAGGCCTGCGACCGTTGGCAAGAGCAGAGCCTGAAACGAAAAGATGCCGGAGAAGGCAGAAGAAAAGCCGGCAGATGCGTCCCCAGCCACCTCCCATGCTAGTACCTGTGGCCCGCTGCAGGTCATCTTATGCGGCGGCAGGGAGCTCCGGGAAACAGACGGTGACCTTGTGGCCCAATGAAGCCAAAGCTTTCGGGACTGTTGGAGGGGAGAGCGATAACGCCACCCACCCATCAGCGGGAAGGGTGCAGAGGAGACCCGAGCTGTCTCCACCCCTTCCCGGGGAAATCACCCGAGCAAGAGCGTCCTTCTTCCCTAATTCCTGCACACCTGTGTCAGTCAGTCTGCCCCACGTCTGTCCTTGCTTGGCTTTTAGACTTTCATTCGAAGGCAGCCGAGGGAGAAAGCAACCGGGACTTCCTTTGATCTTTTTCTTGCTTTCATTAGTGAATCGGGACAGCCTGTGTGTTGAGAGATTGACGAGTTTCAACGTGGTGAAGGAAGTAAATTCGATGGTCAAGCCCTGCGTGGCTTTACGCGTCAGTGCAGAGTTCCTGGCTCTGAAACGTCGGCTCTCAAAACGGTTGGATCTCGGAGACCCACACGCTGGCAGCCTCCTGATAACACCGGAGAAGGATAGCACCTGGTTCCTGCAGTCGTCTGGGGCAGCTGAGGCCTGGACCAGGGTCCAACCCTCCCAAGAGGGCTCAGTCTCCCCAGTGGACGCTTGATCAGTTATGCACGGGTTTCCAACGAACCCCGCTCGGATTCCACGGGCCTCACTTCACTGGAGGTACCAACTTGCGCCGGGACAGATACGGGTCCGCGCGCTCCAGAAGGAAGGGGCCGGTCACCCTGACCAGGTCGCGGCCGCTCAATCCGGCTGATCATTAATCGCTGTCTCAGCAATAACCACCAGGGAGTCTTCGGCCGGCCACGAGGGGGCAAGAAGTTAGGAGAGCTGCACCCCGAGACCCCAGCTCTTCGGACTCTACCCAAGCTGGAGCCAGCGCAGGCCAGAATGGGCCCGTAGTCAGGCCGCAGGATCTAGGACCTGACGCATGATGCTGTGGCCTCATTTGCGCGGTATCCCCCTGGCACAGGTGATCACGGCCTCATCGTCCTTTTTAGAACAGAACCCGTCCCCCCTTCCTTGCGCCCTTCCGAAGGAAGCCCGACTCGGGGTGGAGCTGGAATTCTAGCGTGGGTGGTGAACTCTGAAGCGGAGAGCTGCTGGAGGGAGGAGGGACGCATTTCCAAGTCGTCTTCTCTTCCTCTGTGGTCTGTGAGTCTACTTTGACTTCCCCGCCCGGCTCAGACTGCGGTCGCGGGAAGGTCTTGGCAGTGGGGCACAACCCCGGCGCTCCCAGGCGCATCGGGCTCAGCCGCTCGCGGGGATGCGGCCAGCGCCCGGCCCCCGCCACTAGGCGCCGCTGCGCGCACGCGGATACACGTCCCGGGTCGCCGCGCCTGCCCAGCGAGCGGCCTCTAGGGAGGACACCAGAAAGGGATTTGCCGTCATGACGATTTAAAAAAAAAAATGTTTTTAGAACATTAAGTTTTCTCTTAGTTTTACCGCCGCCCTATGCATTCGGAGAGGCCGGGTGACTGGGAATCACCGTGGGTTGGAGGAATTCTTAACCGGGTCCCGAGGATCTCCCCATCCCGGGACACCTTTCGCATGCCTTGGGCCCGGGAGAGGGCTTACCCTCCACGGACGTCCGCGCTTCTCGCGTTGCCTGGCTGGCGCACAGTGCAGCCTCACGATAGCGGCTCACCGGGAGGGTCCTAACCGCCGCGACCTAGATTTAGCAGAGTGCAGCGAGTATGCGGGACGTACAAAGTCATGGCCTGCCATTACTATTTGATGAACGATAACTGTGCCAAGCGTTAGCTCACTTACTCCCCTCAAACAACTGTTAAGATATTGGTATTTCCTTTTCAGTGAGGAGAAAACCGAGGCTCAAGAAGGTAAAGGTCACACAGGTAGTGACCCAGGCAGCACCTGGGCATCTCTCCGGGGTTGCATGAAGGTATGCATCCACCCCAGTTATCAAACAGGCCTAGCACGAGCTGGGGGAGGGAGAAGCACTGCTGTTTGCTCCTGCAAAGGTACAGGGCCTGGTGGGAAATTCAGAGCAGATGGTATGGGAGATGACCAGAAAGCTCTGCCCTTTGATGTCTCCCGCTAGCCAGGAGTCCAAGCCTCTCTCACTCCCAGGGTCCCCCTAGAGAAGCCCCTGGCCTTTGGAGGAGCATGGAGGGGAGCATGGCAGGAGTGTGAGAAGAACAGCAGCTTATATTTGTACAACTTTATTGTTCAGTCTTGAAGTCCAGCAAGAAGCCCTGGAGGTGGGTAGGTAATGATAATAACAGCAATATCAAGGACAGGAACTTACTTTTATTATAGCTCATTCATTATATACTGGACACTAAGCATGTTGCTTGGCTTATCTTGTTGAACAACCTCAAGGGCCAAGATATTATTATTTATCTCGAGTTCACAGAAGAGATAACAGGCTTAGAGAGGTTAGGTAACTTGCCTAAGGTCATCCAGGCCTGACTTTGGGGGTGGGGGTCAGTTTTATACTAAGGTATAACTTACATACAGGAAAACTCACCCTTTGTTGTGTACAACTCTGTGAGTTTTTAAAACACAGATGTGTAACTGCCACCCCAATCAGGAAGTAGAAGGGTTCTATCACTCCCTAAAACAGGCCGGCCTCCTGCCCTCCACGGCCTCGCAGGCAGCATTGGCCGTGATCTTACAGATGACAAAATGGAGGTTGGGAGAGGTTGTGGTGTTGCCCAAGATCGCTCAGTCAGTAAGTGACAGATCTGAGACTTGAACCTTCATCATGTGTCTGCTAGTTCAGCTGCCTGCAGAGTGTAGATTCTGAAATCTACAGAGCACAACCCTCACCGGGTGGGGATGTGGAGACTGGGAGCCCGTTGCTCTAAGATGGAGCCTCAGGAATCCCCTCACTTCCCACCGCTCACACTGGTACTTAACCCAGCACCCACCCTTCCAGAGCAGCTAGGGAACAAAGAGGGGCCGCATTCTGGAAGGCTAAAGAAGCCACAAGTAAAGAGAATGGCAGTCGCTGGGTCCAAGGAGCAGAGTCTAGAGGCAGCTCAGGGTCCGAGTCCAGACTAGGTTGCCCAGCGCCTTGGTGCGCCTCTGCCCTCCAGCCTGGTTAATGAGTTACTCTCCTAGTTAATTCCCCTGCACGTCGGAGCCTGGCAGAGCGAACCTTTCCAAGCTCCTCGGTCCCGGCGCATGAATTAGCATAGATTACTCCGCTTCCAGGGCTTCCGCGTGCGGCCCCTGACTCGCTAGAAACCCGCTTCTTCCTCGTGGGGGCCCGGGAGAGGCTTGGGGCCAGCGGCGAACAGGCGTGTCCCACTGCCGCCAAGAAGGCAGCCACCAGACTCTCTCGGCCTCGCCCACCTGCCAATAACTAGAGCCCTTTGGGGGTAAAGCTGGCCCCCTTATGGCAGTTTGCAAGAGGCGGGTGGCCTGCTTCTTGGACACTGGGAGCAGCCTGGGCCCTCTGCCCCGGCTGACTGTCCCTGCCTCGGGAGGGAGGCTGAGGGTCTGGGCTCCAGACTGCTCACTTCATTAGGACACTCTCCAGACACATCTTGGTCAAAACAGGAGAAAGTGTTTAAGGTGGTACCAATAACACTTTAGTGTTCAGCCTGAGAGTTTAGAAGAGGGGAAACTATCACACACCATGGCGGGCCTCATCCCACCTCCCAGACCCTGCATGGAGCCCCTTTGCCTTCGAAGTCATCTACTCTCATACCCCCAGCCAAGATCACTAATACTGACTGTGCAATAAGGTCATTCCCTGCCCTGCAGCCAGGGTGGGGCTTTTAGTGCCCTCAGTTTCCCACTTGTAGTCTAAGGCTGAGTTTGGAAGGCCTGGCCTGTGGGCAAGCCTGAATCTCCAGCCCGCCTGGAAATCCTTCCGTGGAGAAAGGGGTCCTCCTCCACTGGCTCCAGGATCGGGGATCTACAACCCGCCTAAATTGGGTATTTCTTTCTGGGAACCAAGGGCTGACCTCTACCTCCACCCCAGACTGGCTGGCTAGCGCAGCCCAAAGACTTCCACTTTTCCTGGCGGCTTCAGGCGTCCTGTTGGCCTGGGCACAGTGGGGCTTGTGTCCCTACAGCCTATCTGAGGGAAGGATTTCTGAATCGGGGACAATATTTTTGGAGGTCCATGGTTCAGGACCCCGGGAGATACTAGTTAAAATGCAACCCACCCCAAGAGGCTGGATCGAGCACCCTGTATCCTTGGGCCTGGGGAAAAGGATGGGGGGATGCCACAAAGCAAGGTTGAGAGAACCCGCTAAGGGTGAAAACCCAGCCAAGACCCCTGCCCAGAGCTGGAGTCAGAGAGCAGAAGCCTGAGGTAGGGGCAGGCTTCTTGGGGCGTGAGTATAGAGCTGAGGGCCATGCCTGTCTCGTGTGTGGAAGTGTGTATGTGTGTGTGCCCTGGGAAGCTTGGGGGAGGCAGCACGCATGATCTCTGCTGGGTCCTCACTAAGATCAGGTGCCCAGACAACACCAGAAAACACACTCCTGACTCCTCTCTTGCCTGGAGTGTTTTCCGAAAGGGGTTTTGGATCCTCCTCCCATCCAACCCACCCCCCACCCCCAACACAGACTATGCCTGGAATAAAGAAGAAATTGACACAAACATAAATACACAGCAGATGAAACCACAGAGGACGGGGGAGACCCCAGGGCAGGGAGAGGGTAGCTGGGAAAGCAGGGGCACATGTCCCCAGACCTGGGGACCTTTGACTGATGAATCTGGTGGCACTGAAGCCTGACTTACAGGACTTCCCTCTTCTCCCCCTCCCAATCGACATTTTTTTGGGTCTCACGGCAACCTCATCACCAAACACAGGCATTTCTTCATCCTTAAGCGAAGTGACATGGGCCTCCAAGTAAGAGATTTAAAGGATGCCAGATTTTTTTAAAAATCATTAATTGTAAACGTGCAAAATACCTGCTGGTACTTCATTTTAGAAGAATGTAATTGGCAAAAAGAAAAAAAAGAGGAAAAAAGAGGCGGCTGATGAATAGATAATAGATCTTTAACCACCAATAAACAGAGAGCAGCGCCAGCAGCCTGGGGGATGTGATCATAATTATGCCGCAGCGTGAGCCAATGGGGACGAGGGAACTCGGCCCTAAAATCATCCTAAAACCGAAGGCAAGCTCGAAAATGCGGACACGGCCTGGGACTGGAGAAGCGATCCTCACTCCCTAATCGCAAGCCCTGGGTTTGCACAGCAACCCGCCCCTAGGACGACAGATGGCAGAATAATAATAGAAATAGTGATGATGATGATGATGATAATAATAATAATAGCAATAATAAGAATGATAACAACACTAACAAAAATAATAACGACAACGTAACGGTAATAGTAGTATCACATCAGCCTCTCCCTTGACCTTGGACCCCCATTCCCAGATATTGGGACCCCCAGTTCCCAAAAGAGCTGTTTGGGGGAAGGAGATGAGCACCCTCCCAGAGAGGAAAATAGAGAGCCTGTGGGCAAGTTGGAAGCCCACCGCCAGGGCAGGGTCGTCCACTCCGGTCTCAGCTTGGAAACGAACGGGCCGAGTCAAGGATCGTGAACTCAGGGACCCTGGGACCTAGAGGCTACGCGTGGGTCGGAGGACCCCCATTCCCGGCCAGACTCCCTCCTCACCTGGGAAACCTCCGGGAGCTTCGCTGGGGGTGGGAATTGGTCTAACCCAACGGCTCCGTTAGCCCTCGCCGGGAACCAACCCCTGCTCGCTTACCCTCGAGTGCTCCCGGGGCGATTCCAGCTCCCCTGACCCGCGCCCGCGGGGGGCAGCAGCGGCATAGCGCTAGGCGCGAGGAATATGTGCATCAGTGTGTCCGCCTGTCCCCCCAGCTCGGGCTCAGCAGGCTCGGGATCCAGGGGGCCGCAGCAAAGGCGGCGCCGCTCGGGGACTCTGCAGGGACCGGGGTGCCCCGGAGGGAATGGTGGTGGTGGAGAAGTAGGCGGTGGCTGAGGGGAGGAGGTGGGGAAAGAGGAGGAGGAAGAAGAGGAGGAGGAGAAGGAGGAAGAGGAGGAGGAGAAGCCAAAGGAAGAGGAGGAGGCGAAAGAGGAGAAGAAGCCGCCGCGGGCGCCGCGGGAGCAAGTGAGCTAGGAGCGCTCGGCGACGGCGCCGAAAGGCCGGGCGGCCTGGCGGGCGCAGGAGGCACGGCCGAGGCAGCGGCGCCGACTCCGTTCCACTCTCGGCCTGGATCCAGGCCTCCGGGTTCCCAGGCGCTCGCCTCCTTCTGACGCACTTTAAAGAGTCTCCCCCCTTCCACCTCAGGGCGAGTAATAGCGACCAATCATCAAGCCATTTACCAGGCTTCGGAGGAAGCTGTTTATGTGATCCCCGCACTAATTAGGCTCATGAACTAACAAATCGTTTGCACAACTTGTGAAGAAGCGAACACTTCCATGGATTGTCCTTGGACTTAGGGCGCCCTGCCCGCCTTTTGCAGAGGAGAGAAAACTTTTTTTTTGCCTCCCCCGAGAAACTTCCCCCCCTCCCGCCTCTAACTTCGATCCCCCCCACGCCATCTCGCAAAAAAAAAAAAAAAAAAAAAAAAAAAAAAGAAAAGAAAAACAAAAGAAAAAAAAGAAAAAAATTACCCCAATCCACGCCTGCAAATTCTTCTGGAAGGATTTTTCCCCCTCTCTCCAGGTTGGGCGCGTTTGGTGCAAGATTCTCGGGATCCTCGGTGTTGCCTCTCCCTCCCCCTCCCCCCTTCTTTCCTTCTTCCTTTCCTTTCCTTTCCTTTCTTTCTCCCTTTCCTCCCCCACCCCCATCCCCACCCCCACCCCCACCCCCACCCCCAACAAACAAGTCCCCAATTCTCGTCCGTTCTCGCCGCGGGCAGCGGGCAGCGGGCGGCGGAGGCAGCGCGCCGCGGTCGCCGGGAGCTGGGAGCCCCGGGCGCCCGCTCCTCGGCGCAGCATGTTCCAGCCGGCGCCCAAGCGCTGCTTCACCATCGAGTCGCTGGTGGCCAAGGACAGTCCCCTGCCCGCCTCGCGCTCTGAGGACCCCATCCGTCCCGCGGCGCTCAGCTACGCCAACTCCAGCCCCATAAACCCGTTCCTCAACGGCTTCCACTCGGCCGCCGCCGCCGCCGCCGGCAGGGGCGTCTACTCCAACCCGGACTTGGTGTTCGCCGAGGCGGTCTCGCACCCGCCCAACCCGGCCGTGCCCGTGCACCCGGTGCCGCCGCCGCACGCCCTGGCCGCCCACCCCCTGCCCTCCTCGCACTCGCCACACCCCCTCTTCGCCTCGCAGCAGCGGGACCCGTCCACCTTCTACCCCTGGCTCATCCATCGCTACCGATATCTGGGCCACCGCTTCCAAGGTACGTGCCACGTCGCGGGGCTGCAGCGCTCTGCAGCCCGCACTGCCCTCGGCCTGCTCTGGGTGGGCGCCCGGCAAGGCCTGGATGGAGGTTCCTCCGGTTCGCCCGCCCGCGCGCCGCGTTTGGAAACTGGGCGGCGAGGAGCCGGGCACTGTCCCTAGTCTCCGAGCTGCGGCCGGTTTGGGGTCTGGCCGCGGCCGCTTGACCCTTTAGAGAAGGGCGCAGACAGAGGAGTTGTCCCCGAATGCTCTCGGGTCGAGGCAGGCTTTCCTAGCGTGCTACGAGTGCCGGCCGCCAAGGAATCCGTGGCCCGCGGGGGTCCCCGGGTTCTCTGTCTTCCCGGCGATGCCCTCGCCGCCCTGGCTCCGAGGGGCGCGGACAGGGCCCGGCCACCAGGTTCGCTCTCGACTGCGTTCGACCCTGTTTGCCATCCACTCCGCGCCCCTGCATCCTAGACCTGCAGCTTCTCGGTCTCTGACCCTCTTCCGGCGGCGAAGAGACCCTCGCGTCCCCAGAGCAAAGTCTGGGAGTTTGTTTTATCCTGCTTAATCTGGAGGCTCAGGCGGGGAGGGAAGCCTCGCGGGTAGGAGCCTCCGAGACTCAGGACTCTCGCCGTGACCTGCTCAATTCGGGCGCCGAGCGGCCACGGCGAAGGCAGGTTCGGTCTGGTTTTTGTTTTTCTTTTAAAAGATATGAACCGGGTCGGAAGACGGGCTGGAGGAGATCTGTTTGGGTGTTTTCCTTTCTTGCTATTTTTTGGATTTGTGTGTGTGGGGGGGTGGGAGTGGAAGGAGAGTTAAAACTCCAGAAAAAGGGGCAAGTAATTAGTTTAGCGATCCGAGCGGGGAAAAGACCTACCTCCCGAGGCCGCTGATCAATACCCAGCGGCTTGCCCATTCATTAACCCTTGGCGTTCCTGCCAGAGCCTAGAATGGGGTAGATTGCTGTCCTCCATAATTAAAGAAACCAAACCAAACAAAAACAACGTTTTACTCTTATTCCCAGACCGGAGTTGCCTCCATCCCTGCCTGGATTATAGGTTTGTCTTTCTTTGGGTTTTGGTGAATCGATTTCCCACCCTAAGGAGTGAATCCGAAACTCTCTGGCTTTGCTCGAAAAGTTTAGGGTTCCCTTTCCTCATTCTCTGGCAGCCACGCTCTTGGTATCCACGCCAGGCCTGGAGTAGCCAGGATCTTCTGGGGCCGCGGACAGTTCCATCGGGTGACCGCAGCTCCGTACTCCCCGGCTTTCGATGCCTTCGCTCGAGTCTCCTAGTTCTCTGGAGCAGGGCAGCGGGAGAACGGGGCCTCGGGAGGCAGCGGCGGCAGAAACCCTGCGCACCCGCCGGCGAGATTTCGGTCTAGGCCGGGCTGCAACGACACGCCCGGCGTCTGCACTTTTCCGGAGGAGAAAGACTTAAGTACTTTAAAAATAAGTCCCCGAGAAAACTCTAGGATAGCGGTTCGTCGCCTCTTCGCCCCTCACCCCCGGGGCAAAGTTCTACCAGAGGTTAGAAAGAAGAGACAGACGTTTCTCTGGGTCCAGGGCGCCAATGCCCGGGCCCTGCCTTGCCGCCCCTTCCTCTGTCCCGGGCGCCTGTTGCGGAAGTGGCGAGGCTCGTGGGGCCCGGGCGGCTGCAAAGCCCGCAGAAGTCAGGAGCCTTGGGACTCGACCCGCCGGGACAGCTGCTGCTGGGTGATGCACAGCTACGGCCCCGGCGGAGCGGGCCAGGCAGCTGGAGCGGTGTTCCCTTCGCGCGTGTGGAGGGCTCTGGGTCCCCGTGGGCCGGGCCGCACGGGCTACGTACGCGGAGGCCCTGAGCGCTGTGCCAGGTCAGCCCGGCTCGGGAGAAGCGCGCGGACCTGGCCAGGACAGCCCCCTTTAATGGGACTTCTGTTGTGTCCCCCGTAGGGAACGACACAAGTCCGGAGAGCTTCCTTTTGCACAACGCGCTGGCCCGCAAGCCGAAGCGGATCCGAACCGCCTTTTCCCCGTCCCAGCTTCTGAGGCTGGAACACGCCTTCGAGAAGAACCACTACGTGGTGGGCGCAGAGAGGAAACAGCTGGCGCACAGCCTCAGCCTCACGGAAACTCAGGTGAGCGGGCCCAGGCGCGGCAACCGCATCCCAAATCTCTGGACACACGCAGCCCGCAAAGTGCGGAGGGCTTTCGGCAAACAGTCTGGGAGCTGGTTCCACGCCCGGGCTCAGGATGTGTAAGTTTTGAGGTGCTCTTGGCTTCCCTGGGCTCCAGCACGGGACTGTAGGAGATGACCCGCCCGAGGCTCTGGTGGGGCGGGCGGAGACGGGCTGAATTGCTCCTTCTGTGCGGCTGGGCTGGCCTTGCAGCTCCTGGCTAAGATACCTCTGCACTTTCGGTGAGACTTTCGGTGGGAGTCTGGGGTACGCGGCTGGGATCCAGGAAGGAGAGTGCCGCGGGGTTTTGGGGTGTTTGGGGCTCTAGGCTGGAGAGAGAGCTGAGAGTGGGTTAGGGCGAGCTCTGTGCACCGGGGGCTCAAGGCTCACAACGACGGCGCCAGTTATTCCCCTTGAGGGGATCGGAGAGTCAGACCGCCGAGCCGGCATCCTGGGTGCGTCCCTAAATCCGAGAAACAGAGCTAGAAGGCTTCGGGAGAGGAGCTGCCTCAGGGGGCAGACCCTTCCTGCGCAACAGGGTCCCGAGGCGGCCAGGTTCTGGCCTGCCCTGGGGCGAGGAGGGGGCTTAGGGCTACAGTAGGCGCTACTGTACGCGGAGCCTCAGGGCGGGGTCAAAGTTCCCGGCAAACAGTAACATTTTCGGGCAGATTAAGTTGTAACACTTTTCCTGGGAGGCGCAAAGAGGTCGAGGCTTTTGTTTTAAAACGTCCCCGCGGACAAAACCGAGGAGGGCCTCGCGGGTTGGTGCGGGGCCCGGCACAAGGCGCGGCCCGGCTGATTTCTCCTGGATCGCCGAGTCGGCCGTGGTCTTTGTCCGCCTCGCTGCCCACGCTGCCTGGAGCCTTTGTGTGCGTGTCAAGCCCCGAGCGCACCGACGCGCGCCTTGGGCGAGCGCCGGGGAGAAATGAACCATCCTCCCCCTCAATTAGCAAACTCAAAGCAAATTAAACTCAGCCGTGTTCCAGCTCGGCTTTTTCATGGGGGCACTTTGGGGGATTGGGGGCATCCGGGGAGAGCAAGCCGGGACCTGGGCCTGCCGACTCAAAGGAGAAAGCGGAGCGGACTTCAGGGGCCTGGGGTGCTGCTAGCAGAATGGGACAGCCCTGGTGGCATGGGAGGTGCAGTCATCACCATGTTCCTCACCTGTACCTCACCGCTGAGAAGCTTGGGCAGTGTTACTGTCTGGTCTGGTCACTGTATGGGGCCCCATCACCAGCTTCCCCAGGGACTGGTCGGGATAGCGTGTGAGCCCCACCTCACTGCTCCCCAGACTTCTAGCAGCGCTCCGAGGAGGCCAGGCTGCCGGCCCCGCCCTGGTGGGAAGTGATGTGATGGGGTGAGAGCTTGGCCCTGGACTGTCCTGGGGCTGTTCAAGAGGAGGACTGAGGGGCTCTTCCCTTCTCTTTCACAGTTTTTCTCTTACTTCCCCTTTATCTCACGGTCTTTCAGAAGCTTTCACTTTTGAGCCTCTTTTCCTAGCTGAAAAGATACAGCTGGGTTGGTCCCCAGGGCTGTGCACCCCATCATCCCCCCCACCGGTTTCCCCCAGCACCCCCCCCCCACACACACAACTGCTTCTGCTCTCACCTGCAAGAGTACTGGGCAGAGAGGGGAAAGCTCAGGCCAATCTTGACTGCCTACCCAGGGCCCAGGCTTTGCCGAGGAGGCGCTATATTTAGGCAGTGGCTGTGGGAAACTGGCAGAAAATAGAAAGCACATTCGGCCCTGCAGGAGCTGCAGCAGTGGGAATGAGATCTTCCCTGCACTAGTTAGGTAGAGGGAGTCAGGGATGTGTCTCCTTTAATTTTCCCTTATTTATAATTTTATAGGGGTTTCCCAGTGTTTGCCAGGCTTTTGCACTTAGTGGGATGTGGGTGTCCCGAGCAGGACAAAGTGAGAAGGGGACACTCTGCACTCTGGGCCTCGGGGCCAGGGGAAATGTGCTCCAGGAGGGCCAGAAGGGGAGGGAGCCAGCCTTCTCTCCGGCCCCGAGATAGGAGCTCTGTTCCCCGAGGGGAGGCCGTGGGGAGGTCGGCTAATAGGACACGCAGCTGGGGTAGTGTATTTTCGTAGTCTCAGTCCCAGGTCCGGGCCAGGCAAAAGAGGAAGAGGTAGGAGGGCGCTGTGCAGGAACTATAACGCGCCCCATCTGCCTCTCCTGCAGGTAAAAGTATGGTTTCAGAACCGAAGGACGAAGTTCAAAAGGCAGAAGCTGGAGGAAGAAGGCTCAGATTCGCAACAAAAGAAAAAAGGGACGCACCATATTAACCGGTGGAGAATCGCCACAAAGCAGGCGAGTCCCGAGGAAATAGATGTGACCTCAGACGATTAAAAACACAAACAGAACCCCTCAGAAACGGACAACACGGAGCAAAACAGAGACAGGGAGAGGAGGGGAAGAAGAAAAAACCCTACAAAACAAAAACAAACCACACACATTCACGGAGAAGGGGAGAGGGAGTCAGAGAGAGGGGCGGCGCGACGCAGACGCTGGGCGGCAAGAGCGCGGGGTCCCGATCCGAGGCCGCGCCGAGATGGCAGAGGACGGAGGCTCCTTGATGAACACGCAACCCTTGTCTGAAGAGGCAGCTTGTGAGAGACAGACAGAGACAGACAGAGAGAGAGAGAGAGATCCAAAGGTGGCAAAGCCGAAGGCGCTCTGACAAGGGGAGCTGTCAGTCAAAGGCCAAACCAGCGAGACAAGATGATTGGCAGGTATTCCGGTTATCTCGCAGTCCGATTTTTTAAAAAAAATGATGATGATAATCATAATGATAAAAGAAAACCCCCAACCAGGCACAGGACTTTTTATTTTGCACTTCGAAGTGTTTTTTCCCCCAATCTTTAAAAGTAATCAGTGATAATAACCGTTGGGATTCCACATCCAGCCCCATCCCACACCTGTTCAAAAACTTGAATTGCATGTAGCAGTTGTTGGGCGAATGGTGTCTTAAGACAGAAAGTGAATTGTAATTTTCTTTTCCTTTTAAAGACAGGTTCTGCGTGCTTTTTATTTTGATTTTTTGCAAGAAATGTGCAGTCTGTAAACACTTTTTGATACCTTCTGACGTCAAAGTGATTGTGAAAAAAGCTAAATGAAGTAGGCTCAGCGATAGCGATCCTCTTTCAGAGAAATGGGGAGCAGGATGGGGGGCTGGGGGTGGAGGGGGAGGGTGCCCACAAGAGGAGTCAGGACTTGTACTGGGAAAAAAAACCCTAAATTAATTCTATTTCTTGGACATTCCTTTCCTAACATCCCAAGGCTTAAAACCACGAACTAAACTCCTTTTAGTGGTTGAAGGTATTGGCCGAGTTCAACCATTTGCCGTAAATAAAGGCCATTCCAAACTTTCAATCTATCTATTGCAAAGACTGAAGGACTGTAGTTAGCGGGGATGATAAGTGTGGCCAAGAACACGGCAGCAAGTTTTCAAGCACTGAGTTTCTATTCCAAGATCATAGACTTACTAAAGAGAGTGACAAATGCTTCCTTAATGTCTTCTATACCAGAATGTAAATATTTTTGTGTTCTGTGTTAATTTGTTAGAATTCTAACACACTATATACTTCCAAGAAGTATGTCAATGTCAATATTTTGTCAATAAAGATTTATCAATATGCCCTCAGAGTAGTTGTCTTGGGAAATTGAAGTGAATTCTTGAGAAAAGTATCTCTTTGAGTGTGGTCCTTCCCCAACTAGGCTCAAGAAGCCCAGGTTCCCCACCCACAAAAGGGCCAGACTGATGGATTCTCGGGCATGTTAAAGAGAGAAGAGGGCGGAAAAGGGAGAGGATTAGGAAAACTTAAGTCCTTCAGAAAAGGGATGGGAGAAAAGTTTTCCATCCAGACCTCTGCCCACTGCACGGCCTAAAGAGGGAGTTTAATTTGAATTTCAGGTTAAAAATCCTTACTACTCTTAACCTCTAGTTATTTAAAAAACTGGACATATATAGTTATGCATTGAAGAGTATTCCCCCAGGATTGGGGAAAACACTTAGCAGAATCAGGATCCTGGGACTTTTTAAACTGTGTTTCTGACTTCAAACCCCAAAGCACTATTCTCCTTCTCCCTCTCTCTCCCTTTCCATCCCTCCCTCCCTCCCTTCCTTCCTTCCTTCCTCCTTCCTTCCCTCCCTCCCTCCCTCCCTACTTTCCTTCCTTCCTTCTTTCCTTCCTTCCTTCCTTCCTTCCTCCTTCCTTCCCTCCCTCCCTACTTTCCTTCCTTCCTTCCTTCCTTCTTTCCTTCCTTCCTTCCTTCCTTCCTCCTTCCTTCCCTCCCTCCCTCCCTACTTTCCTTCCTTCCTTCCTTCCTTCCTTCCTTCTTTCCTTCCTTCCTTCCTTCCTTCCTTCCTTCCTCTCTCCGGCCCCAATCTGACAAAGGTGAGGGGATGAGCCCAAGGGCCTCAGCAGCCTTATAAGGCAAGCGTTTTGAGAAACCTTCAACTCTCAATTTTAACATTAAAGAAAAAGTTGTACCCAGTCTTGGAGGAAACTTAGCTTTTCTCCCCCCTCCTTCCCCCTTCTGGGGGTACGAGGTTGTTTTTGCATGCTTCATTTGCTTCTTATCCTGATAGGCTGCATTAATCAGTTTTATTTCCATTGATAGAGAAACCTCGTCTGTTCTGTTCGAGCTACAAAGCGTCCTGCGAGCTTTTGTGAAAGTGCAAATCAGTTTAAGCAATTATCATACCAGGAATATGAAGGGGAAAGAGGAGGCCTTGCCCAGTGGTCTCCTTTAATCTCTTAATCCACGGATCCAGGGGGGCTGCCTGGACATAATTTAGGACAATCTCCCCACCCTTTACACTGTGATAAGGCCAAGTTACAATGCAGGGTGAAAATACAAGCTTTGTTAACATCCTGCCTTGAAAAGTTAAGATTAGACATTCCATGCACGTGTGGGGACTATAGGGCACTATGGAAATTTTTCTTTCTTTTTTTCCCCTCCCCTCCTCTCTTCGAAAGTAGAATTCATTCTTGGCCTCTCTCCCTCTTTTTCCCCTTTATCTCTGCCTTTCTCTCCTTTTTTCTCCCTCTCTGTTTCTCTGGAGAACCCTGGCTGTTTATGGTGCATTTCCACGCAGACTCCTTGGGAAGGTGTGGGTGTAGTCGGGGAGACTCCACTGCCCGAGGATTCTGGGGCGAGAGGGGACACAGGCTTGCCTCTCGAAGGGACAAGTGCTGTCCTGTGTATCCTGGAAACTCAAGTGGGGTTTCCAGTCACTTGGACAGCGGGACCTCTGTGACCAAGAGCTCTCCCAAGTGTTTTGCAGTCCCTGCTACAGCATTGCTGCACCTCTTTCTTTTAAGCAAGTTACCTTTTCCTTCTATCCACTTCGCCAAACCCAGAATGCCTCAAACACAGAGCACAGACCTGTTAAAATTCAGACTAGCCTTTCCTGAAGAAAATTTCCCATCTTGATAAAAGGCTTACTTCTGCAAGAACCATATACTTTTTTTTTAAGTACAAGAAAGGGGGAGGGTGATGGTTTTTTTTTTTTTTTTGTAAATGTCCTAGGTAGTGTAACAGCAATAAAATCATCAGAGAATACTATTAGCTTTGGAAAAAAAAAAACCTAAAAGCTTTATTACAAACCAAGCTTTGAAAATAGGGGGGATTAGGCGGCTGAAAGGGTCCCACAATGGTAAGAAGAAAAGGTTTCATGCTAATGAGGTTAATGCCCTTTGTATCTCGGGCCGCCACATCTTCATTACGCGCTATCTCTGGCTGCACGGAGCGGCTCAGAGAGCCGCAATCCACTCCAACGCCCCCCTTCCCGGCCCAAAGAAGGATTTGATAGCAGCTCTGTTCAAACTAGATAATTATATCTTTTCAAGTCGGAATTAAGATAAAGAAAGTGAAGCAGAGGCGGCTCGCCTTGATCCACTGCAAACAAATTTGGCGCACTTTCGAGTCCTTCCCCCGCCTCAAAAAGGCTGGACAGTCAGCTTATTAGCCGCTCGTTTGCTTTATTAATTCATCTATTTAAAGTGGCAGGATTAGAGCGTCTAATGTGGACGCGGGCTGCCGTGGCGCTGAGGAATATAAATATTTGCGAGATGCCATCCCACGATGACTATCTGGGCGCGGGGCGCGGGGCAGGGTGCGGGGCGCGTGTGCCTTGTGGCTGCGTCCCCGTCACAGTGCGCGCGTGCTGGGCTGGAGCCCCTTGGGCAGGGAAGCATGGGAGCTGCGTGCCGCAGGTCTGTGTCCTCCCTCGTGGTACATGGGTGCCAGGCCTAGATGACCCTGGCAGGGTTCAATGGGCATCGAGGGTCAGGTTCTGCGTTCCTCCCTACACATGGAACTGCACGCATGTTGCCTTGTGTCTTGCCTGTTACCCCGAATGGGGATGTAGGTTACACGTTTGATCCATGACCTACTCCCTTCTTGATTACTTGTGGGCCTTCCCTGTGCGTTCGCCTGACCGAGAAGCTTGGGTTCTCAGTTTGCATTTCCCTGAGAGAGTGAAACGGAACGTATAACCCAAGTGTGCCTGGGCTACATTCTCCTTCCTGAGAGGTACACGTGGGTTCCGCGTGCGTGTCTCATTTGGGGTCCAGTTCCTCAGCGCAGCAAAGGGCCAGGTAGGCGTGGGCGGAGGGGTGGGGTGGGGTGGGGGCTCTGTTCAAGGCACCAGAAACTCCTGAGGTGGGAAAAGCTTCGGACCTCCGGGTACTTACTCCTTTCTGCCTCTTGTCTGAGTGTCCGGTGCCCCCAGCTCACTCCAACTCTGTTCCCGGCAGCCTAGCGCAGCCCGAGCGGGAGCTTTGGCGGCGGCCCGGAACCTGCCGGGCCACTTTTGTGCTAGGGGCGGATTGTGGCGGGCGGAGGGGCGCACCAAGCGGGCCCGGCAGAAAGGGGGCTCGGGCCTGCGCGCGGCCTTGGAAACCTCGGTTCCTCCCCGTCCCCGCCTCGAGTCGCAGGGAACAAAGTCTCGGACGCGCAGGCCGATAGGGAAGGGACTCTGGCGGGTCGGAGGCCTCGCCCGGGGCCCCGCGCCGCGGCTGGGGGCATCTGGGCTAGGCTCCCCGCATGCGGGCAATTGCAAGTCGGACTAAGGGTGTGGATGTGAGTTAGGGAGAGGCTGTGCTTGTGGGTTTGTAGAGGTTGAGTGTACCAGTGAGGTCTGTGGAACAGTTGTTTGCGTGTCTGAGCCAGGATTTCAGTCAGGATGCGTAGGTGCTAATTGTGCTAACTGCGTGCGTTAGAGGCTGAGAGGCCGGGGCTACTTGTGTAGATTGTGAGTGTCAAGGTGTCCAGCTTTCCTTGTGCATCTAGATTGTATTGAGTTAGGGCAGGAACGTGCAGCTGCGCGGCTGTAATTAGAGTGCTTATAAAGGTGCAGAAATGCAATTGTGTGAAGAAGTTGTGTGCGAGCGTCTGGTCGCTGTGAGCCGGCTGCAGTTGTGGCTCTCAGAGGATGGGAATGGCCTCCGAGTGTGCGACTGGCGGGAACATTTCTCCGTGTTTGGGTGGGGGTCCCCTGTGATGGCGTCCATGCCGGCAGCAGGGCAGCATATGTGTGTGTGTCTCGGGATCTAGACGTGTGTGTCTAGTGAGAAGGCTCGGGTTCGGTTATTGTTTCGCAGCGCACCACTCGCTCCGGAGTTTGGCAAACAGCAGACGTTTTTTTTTTTTTTTTTTTTTTTTTTTTTTGGTAACCGCATTTTCCCAGGCCGGCCCTTCTTATTCCAGCAATCAGCGTTTGGTTTACTTGGGTGCCGCCTCAGAGCAGCGGCAGGCCGGGCGGGAGAGGAAGCGGGCCTGCAGCGTTCGGCCGCGGTGCCTCGAGGCCGAGTTGCGGGACCGCGGGCGCGCGTAGCCCGCCGCTCCGCTCCTGCGTCCGCCGCTCGGCCGCCGCATTTACTTCCCCCTACCAGCCCCTCAGCGAGGGGGAAGTGGGAGTTTTGAGAACTCGCTGACCCCAGCCGTGACCCCGCTGGGGCAGGTGGCTTCTCCCGGCGCGACCCAGTACTCCGGGAAACCCGAGGCGGTGCCACGCTTGAAAGCGAAAGGTCCATTCATCAGCCGCGCCCCAGCGTCTAACTGGCCTTTTGTTCATCAGTACCTGTGGCCCGGCGAGGGGCTTGGGGGAACATGGGAGGGCCCCGGGGCTGTAAGTAGGGGTGCCCGGCGTTCCGGGCTGGGGTCTGGGTAGGGCAAAGGAGCGTCGCACTCCTCCGAGGGGGCGCCAGAGCGCGCCAAAGATCACGCCCACGTGCGAGGATGCTCGGCTGGCGGCTGGTCTCCGAGCGCCCCGGCCGGATCCTCCGAGCTGCTGGAGAGCCACGGCCTCGCCCCTGCCCTCACCTCCCCCTGCAGGCTGAGTCCACGCCTTTCCTCCGCGCCTCGGGGATTTCAGACCTGCCTTCCTGCCTGTCCCAAGTTCCCAGCTCAGGCGCTGGCCTTGGGGCTGGTTTGGGCTCAAGCCCTGCCTTTCTTCATGCTTCTTTCGCCCTGCTCTACCCGCCTACCATAGAGAGAGACTCTGGGTCCCCCTCCCTAGGCACTAACCTGGTACCCTTGTCCGGCCTGCAGCCTGCTTCGCTGGGCGAAGGAATTGAGAGAATTTTTTCGCCCGCCAAGGAGGTGGGAGTTGACCAACTGTTAGGCGATCAGATCCGGGAGAAAGACCGGGTCTCCACCACCCCAAATTCCATATGGCTCTCCAAATCAAGCCTCACCTTCCCTCTCCCTGCCTCCCACCCAGTGTACAAATCAAGCCTCGCCGGTCCCCCTCTCTACCCCACACCTACTGCACACCGCCAGAGAGTCCTAGAGAAAGTGCAGGGGCAAGGTCTCCTCTCCCAGCATAAGCGCAGAGGCCGAGACGCACCTGATGCGCCAGGGAGGTGCCTGGAATGGGGATGGGGTCGCGTTTGGAAAATGGTCCAGGGCTCCCAGCCCCATGCCTCTCCTCCCTTTCCCCGGGAGGACCGGCTTTGCCCGGCAGTGGTCTGGCTGCCCGGCTCACCGCCTCAGCTCGGCCCCAGGCCGCGCCTGCCCCCAGCCGGCTCCAGGTCCTATATATAGCGCGGGTCTCCACAGCCCTCTGCTGGACCCTGACGTCAGGAAGAACTTGATCTTGCCTGCTTCGCTCCTGCTTCTGAAACTGATCCTTGAAATGAGAGAACAGACTCTACACAATTCCCATGGCCTTGACATAAGGTACAGCGATAAATATACACCACTAATGAGCAATTACCATATAATCACCTTCCAATTAGCTCGCATAATGATGAATTAAACATTCTAGCAGGCGGGATTAGGTTTCTTACTTTGTATATTATTTACGAAGGCTATAGCTTCTGCAAAGAACCAAATATCAAATTAGATGGGGAATTTTCACTTGGGGGTAATTATGCATTCAGGCCAGCGGCTGTATTCTGGTCACTTGTCAAATGAGGCCTCCTGCAAGGTACTGACCAGTTCGTTTGGGCGTTTATTTCCTCCTTTTCCTCTTTTTTCTTTAGGCTGCAATTGCCTTTCCTTTTCCTTTTACCGCCCTGGCCCGCGGGAGGGAGGCTGGGGGCTTGGGGCTGGTAGGCGGGGTTTGGGGAGGGACGTCCGTCTTGCGCTGAGGATACGGCTCAGGCATCCAGCCCCTCGCAGCGCCTGTCTCCTGAGCACTGCCTGCTCTGGCCCCAGGTCCGTTGCTCTCCGGCCGGCCGGGCAGGACGACCCGGGCGCGCCCCAGGAGCTACCCGAGCGTTCGGAGGACAAACGCGCGGGCTGGGCGCTACGGCGGGCGCGGGGCCAGGGCGGCCGCCCTCCCATCCGCCCCGCCTGCGTTCTGCGGCATCCCCTAGCCCCCCAGGGGCCTCAGTGCGCTCTATTCTGACTTTTACCCCCACCCGCACCCCAGTGACAGGGAGAGAAAGAGGGTGCGTGGGGAGGAATACTGAAACAAACAACAAACCTCCACCTGCCCGCAGACACCTCTCTTGTTCGGAAATGAATTTTGGCAAGAGATTAACTCCTAATCTGATCTAACGCTGCTGACATTTGGGGAGAAGATGAAAATGGCAGCTCAATTTCATTCAGAAAAGGGATCACTTCGCGGGGCTTCGCTCTGCTCCCCAGAGAACGTGGACGCCCCTCCTTCTCCCCGAAACCAGAGGAGGCGGCCTGGAGCTGGGTGGGGGCCGGGAGGCGCCCGGGACTGCTCACCTGCGCCCCCCGTCAGCGGCCCCCTTGGGCTGGACCCTGCCCTGTCGGGTTGAAAGGTGAGAATGGAAGGAGGCTGTAGGCTGGGGCATCGTCCTCTGGGCAGAGGTGGGCGCTCCTGGGCCCCCATCCGGGACTCTTCAGGCTGGAGAGCCTGTTCTTGCAGGGAGGCCAGCGGGAGGTAACAACGTTTCAGGCCTCATCAGAGGTGAGGTCGTTAAAGCCAGGTGTCCCAAGGCCTGCCCGGTATCCTTTTCCTTGTGCTTCCTGGGCAGGTAAAAGTGCACCTAAGAGATGGAAGGTTGGACCCTGCAGTCTTGTCAAAGGGTCTGGCTTATTTGGAAATCATGGATCTGACTTGGCCTCTCCCCATTTAGCTCCAGGAGGCTGCAAAGTCCTGGGAGGTGCGAGCTAGGGCTTCCTGGAGACCGAGCTCCGCCCCTGCCCCCATACCCCTACTGCTGATGCTAGAGGTGGGCCATGTTCCTGGCCACCCAGAGGGCTCCATAGTGCCTGGCCTCTCCCCTCAGCTGTGACGGTGTGACCAGTGGCCTCATCCTGGTGCCGGGCAAGGGAGACAGGTGGAGTCACTTTTTGGGCACCTGCCTGATCCCTGGACCTTGAGGCAGGATTCCTGCCCCACCCCCTTCTGAGGTCCCGTCTATGGGGAGCAGGACCTGGGACTGGGCTTGAGGGCATCATCATCAGCTCAGACCAAGGGCAAGGAGGAGGACCTGTGCCTGGGCCCCTGGGAGCGAGCCTGGTGAGGAAGCCCGAGGATGGCCACGTACCTTGCGTGCTGGTGGCTGCAGATGCGTGAGAGGCTGTATGTGAATGTGGCTTGCACAGCACGTAACCTGAGCACGTGGACACGTACACAGATAAGTAAGTGTGCACGTGGCCTTGGGGGTGCAGGGACTGCTGGAACCCATGCTGTGTGTGCAAAACTTAGGAAAAGGCATTCCTTCTTCTGGGTGGATGGGTGCCCCGCGGCTTGAAGAGTGAAAAACGAGCTGGATTTCAGCGACGGCCTCCCCGCCCTGCCACTGCCCCCTCACCTCTTAGGCAATGCACAGTCTCTGTTCCAAACGCTTGGGCTCCGGTGGGGATTGTGTTGGGTGTGATATTATTGAAGGTGCCTTTAGGGTTGAGAGTCAGCTTTGTGCTGAGCAGCCCCTCCTTCACTGGCTGGGGACTGCCCCTGCTCCCTTCCCAGTGTGGAGCTTTTGGGTACAGCAGCCAGAAACAACGTTCCTAAGCATCGCGCCAAAGGCTGGTAAGCACAGGTGCCTGTGCGCTTGTGAGTGAGGCCGAGGGGCAGAGTGCACGTGTGGGCATGAATGTTTGTGAACACTTGTTTGTGTTTGTGGGAGAAGGCTGCAAGTGTGTGTGTGTGTGTGTGTACGGGTGAGCATAAGTGAGCCCGTGGCAGGGGGCATGGCTGAGCATGTTGGTGGGAGCCATGTGAGGGGCTGTGGGTGCAGCTGTCTTCCCTGCCCTGGCTCCCCCAGCCTTGCAGGGCCCTCTTTCGGCTGCCTCGTGAAGGGCTCATCCTGCCCCTCCCTCCCTGCTTTCCTGTCCTATACTCTAAGTGACTGCAGTTATGTCTTCCATGAAAAACAGAAGTGGTGTCTGATACGGCAGATGACTTCAAGTGGAAGGTTGCTGCTTCGTTAAGTAAACGATGCCGTGTTGATTCCGATGTCGCTTTCCCTTTTAGTCATCTACAGGCAGCAAGGGGACTTAATCAGCTCTAGGGACCCTGGTGGGAGGAAGAGGGTCAGCGCCGAAGTTTATGGAAAGTCTGAGCATTTTTATGGCCCCTCTTCTCTGCTCACACTCCCTGCTCCCCCCACCCCGGAAATCTTGAGTTTTCGCAGGTGAAAGGAGATGTTATTTAGAATGTGCTACAGGCCAGACCGTCCTATCATCTTCAGGAGGGCCGAGGAAGAGCCGTGGTTTGAGCAGTGTGCTCACATGTAATGTGCATGTGTGGACCAATGACCCAAGGTCCCAGTTGCTCATCACCCATCAGCTGTCTGAGCACGTGGCTGCTCCCTTCCAGATGAAAGCCTGTAGTTCTGAAATGCTTCCTGTCCCTTTTGTGATGGGATTCCAGACTGGAGTACCAGCATCCAGGTGGTCCCTTCAGTTCTGAGTAGAACAGGACTCTCCCAGCCCTGTTCTAGCCACTGGGCTTCTGTTAACGCAGCCCAAGACAGCCTTGGCTTTTTCGGAAACCAAGAGTTGAGCAAAGACATAGATGTTGGCCAAGCCAGCTTCCCCTCGGAGAAGGGATCCTACAGAAGACTTCACTGGTGGTCATACAGCCCGGGCTTGGATGTTTTCAGAGCTGGGTTGCTCACTACCTCCTAAAGTTGCCTTGTCTCTTCTGAAACAGCTCTGAGTTTTAGGATTTTCTTTGAGCACTGGAGAATGTCTTATCTCCTTGGAGTTTACCTGGTGACATGACAATTGTTTGAAGCATTGCCTCCCTGCATGCCCCTTCCCTCCAATTATTATGAAAAAACACAAACTTATACAATAGTAGAGTGAATAGTTTAATGTATACATCTCCCATCTTCCACAACAATTATGTGATGAGTTGAATTGTGTCCTCCAAGTTCATATGTTGAAGTCCTAAGCCCTAGTACCTCAGAATGTGACCTTATTTGGAGACAGGGTCTTTATAGAGGCAATCAAGTTAAAATGAGGTCATTAAGGTGGGTCCTAATCCATTATGACTGGTGTTCTTATAAAAAGAGGAAATTTGGATACTGACACACAGAGAGAAGATGATGTGAGTTCGGAGAGTGTAGGCAGCTATCTCCAAGCCAAGGCGAGAGCCTGGAACAGATCCTTCCTTCAAACCATTGGAAGGAACCATCCCTGCAGATACCTTGATCTTGGATTTCCAGCCTCCAGAACTGTGAGAAAATAAATTTCTGTTGTTTAAGCCACCCAGGGCATGATACAGCCTAGCAAACACATACAAATGATGAAATCAAGGTCACTCTGGCTCCATCTGTCTTTCCCGGGCACTCTCCTCCTATGGCTATTTGCAAGCGAATTCCAGACATGGTGTCTTTCACTAGTAACAATTTTAGGATATATCTCAAACAGGATTTTTTTCCCCACTATAATTGGTTTTATTTATTTATTTACTATTTTGACCATTTAATAAATTAATTAATTTTATTTATTTTTTTATTGGAGTATAGTTGCCTCACAATGTTGTGTTAGTTTCTGCTGTGCAATGAACAGGATCCTTTTAGAAGTTTGATCACAACACCATGACTCCTTAATCATTCTCCTGTCCATGAGGTGATGGGCTGGGCTGTGAGTAGACAGCGGCCTGAATATAGCCCCGGCCTGGGGTGTGAACTGCCTGAGGGTACAGTGAGGAACAGCCTATTTGGGCCACAGGGAAGGCCCATCTGTAAATGCTGGTGCCCTCCTCGTATGTGGAGGATTTCCCTTCCAAGAAAGTCTGTCTCTCTCTCTCTCTCTCTCTCTCTCTCTCTCTGTGTGTGTGTGTGTGTGTGTGTGTGTGTCGGGGGGTAATGTAAGTGGCTCCCCTTTCCTTTGTGGGGACCTTGATGTTGCCTGTCTGACCAGACTGCAGACCTTAGTAGGACTCGAGGAAGTATCAGGAGGGGGGCTTTGCTTCCTTACCTGGGGCATAGGTGCCTGCGGTCATGCACCTGTCCCCCTTGGGTGCCAGCCCCTTTGGCCACTACTTCCCCTGCCATACCCTTGCATGGAGTACTCAGGGGAACCAGGCTGCAGCACGGGTTCCCAGGATAAAGGGGCAGGACGTGGGCAGAGCTACTGTCACTCTCTAGAGTCACCTCCTCAGCTGGGGAGGGACCCCCCGAGGAGGGGCAGCCCAGGAGTGTCCTCCTCGTTGCTCTCTGAACACCTCCAGATGGACCTTTCTGAGCTTCCTGACACCCAGGTTGCTTCTAGGGAGCAGCTGGGCTGGGGCGGCCTTCGTCCAGCCTGCTGGGGTCCAGGGCCCTGGAAGCCACAGCTGTGGGACCACAGCCTCTCAGAGTGGAGCTGAGCATGGCTCCCCATGTGCCCCGGCTGCGGCTGCATTGCTAAGTTGTGTCCCTGGCAAGTAATTACACCCACGCCAGCTCAGTTGCACCCTAGTCAAATTAGGTGCTGATCTGAAGATGTAATTAAGCAATGGTGAGTGCGGTTTAGCAATTGCAAGTACCTTTCCTCTTAGGGGCAGCAATCACAGGCTGAAAAGCCGGTTCCAAGACCTGTTGGAGGCCCATTTCGTTCCATGACCCTCCTTGTTCTGAGTCTAGGTAAAGAGGTACCTTGCAGCCAACTTCTGTTTGGTTTCTAAATATTGGGGGAGAACCTTTGGATGTGTCAGGGTGCTAAACATAATTAGTGTTCTTTAGGAACAAAATACACAACAAACCTGCTACTGTTTTCTTAATTATATGTCTTCTGATATAAAACAATCCCTTGGTGTTGGTGATGTGTAGATTAATTATCCCAAACAATTTCTTTTGAAAGTTGGGAAATGTGTCTCTTGACCTCCTTCTCCACTTCAAGGGAGCCAACCTCTCGAGTTTCCTCCAGAGCCTTGTCACTACTGTGCTGAGGAGGTGGAGGAAGAAATGGACACCTCTGGGCTGTGGTGGGGTCAGGCTGGCCTGTGGGCTTTTGGGGCCTTGGGGAGAGCGGGGCCAGATGACTTTCCAGGCTGGCCCATCAGAGACAGGCCCACAGCCCCAGACAGGGGCCCAGTCGGGGGAGGGACGCATGCAGGTGACGACGGAGCAGTTGTGATGTTTGTCTTCAGTCTCTGGACCCTCCAGTCAGGAGTTCCTGTGACTCTTCCAGAAGAGGACAAACAGCCGTGTCTTGGGGCACACCTGGCTGCCCCACTGGGCCGGGCATTGAGTTTCAGGAACACTCGATAACATGCCTGGGGCAGTCCCCCGGGGAGGGGTCTGTGTACCCCTCTCTGCCCATATCCAGTCCCCTTTACTGGCTGCTCACCAAAAAACTACTTACTTTCCTGAAAGCAAGTGAGTACACAGTACACCTGTGTGAGGTCGGGGGTGCTGGGACAAACGGCTACTGAATTAAGTGGCTGGACTGAGCTGAAGATGCAGGGAAAACAGGGTTGGGGGGTACGGGGGGTACATAGGGAAGGGGAAAGTTCCAGCGCAGAGCTTAGGGCTTTGCTGGGTGCGGGGGCCTGGTTGCACTGCCTCCTGAGAGCTGATTCCCCCTCCTTCCTTACTGAGCAGCACCTGCTCACCTTTCCATCAGCCGGTTGTTTTGGGGGTGGCTGCCGGGATGCTGCTATTCCAGGGGGAAACTGACTTAGGGAAACACTACCTCGCGGGATGAAGGGAGAGTCGGAAGGGCCCAGCTCAGACCCTAATGCGCCCCCAACAGGTACCTAAGCTAAGAACAGCCCCCTTTCTAATTCTTTGTTCATCAGCCCGCTGAGTGGGCAGGGATTCTCCCCACTTTGTAGATGAGCAGATTGAGATTCTGCCTGGACCTCTAGGACGTTTGCTGTAGGACTAGTAAGAGGCCACACCCCCAGCTGACCCTGACCTGGGCGGGGCTCTTCTGGCTTGTGGGCTTCCACCTGCCCAGGATGGGCCTGAGCTGCAGTTAGTGGGCACCACTGTGTGCAGGGGACCAACCAAGCTGGGCTTGGGGAGGGAGCATTGGTCAGCCCACCTCTTTACCCTCCATTTCACCTGCCCGGATCAGAACAGAGAGAGGCAGTCCTCATGGCAGGCATCTCAGGGACCTGCCTCCTGTCTCAACACAGGGAGTGGAGAAGGACATAGCTTCGGGGCCTGCGGACTTCAGTGCAAATTCCTTGAGCAAGTCATAGCTCTCTGCTCCTCACCTGTAAAGTGAGAAGAGCAGCATCTGATAGCGTTGTGTGGGATTGAGTTAATGCAGGTAAAATACTTTGCCCAGTGCATGGCATGCAGTAGGGGGTTGGGAGATGACTGTTATTGCTTTATTAATACTTATCAAAGTGATGCTGTAACTACATTCTTTCCACGAACATTTACAGAGCAGCTTTGTTGAACCAGGTACTGTGCTAGGGACCAAGGAGGTCCTCAGGGCAAGTATTGAGGGCTTCTTGTCCCCTAGGGGCTGCTGACAGTCTAGAGGAGGATTTTATCAAGACACATGACACATTTAGTGAGCAAGGCAAGTTGATGGTAGGTAGAAGTCATGTGACTTGATCTTAAAGTGTAGGATGACTTTGAAGAAGGCCATGGTGGTCAGGGAAGGCTTCCTGGAGGAGGTGAGGTTCAGGCTCTGGTCCTAGTCTCCTCCTGGTTCAGTACATTCTGTTTAGCTCCCTGTGCTTGCTTGCAGCCCTCCTAAGAATGTGCTTTTGATGAGTGGCCCTGACTGCGTATCCAGGGCCGGACAAAGGCACCCAGGAGGAAGAAAAGGGGAGTAAGGGTCCATGGCCAGGGTGGAGTTTGGAAGGGCTGGGGAAACCTCAGCTCTTCACCTGCTCCGTGACCTGTTTTATGACTTCAGGCCCAGAGGGGAAGAGACTGGTAAGACCCAGCAGAGCAGGGGGTCTTTTCCTGCTCTGCTGTCTTGTGGCCCTGGCTGGGAGGCTGCTCTGCTGAGAAGCTGGTAGCCAGGGACCCTAAGTGCCCACTGTGGGCTTTGTCCTACTGCACGGGGATGGGGAAGACCCTCTCCTCATCATGGGGATTCCATCTGGTTTTTATTTTCATGTGTAGCAGTGACGAATGTTACTACAGAAACAGAAAAAGGCAAGAGAACTATACCTCCTCCTGGAATGGGACGTTTCATCGCTTCGTGTCTGCGCTGCCAGACTGATGGAATTTGACATTCCGAGCTCATTAGCGCGCGAGCCCATTACAGCGAGCAGCTTGCTCGGGGAGGTCACGGAGGGCCTTTCACTTTGGCGTCGGTGAGAAATTTGGCTTTCAGGGAGAAGCTGTCCGGTAGGGCCGAACCCTGTCCCGAGGCGTCCCCTTCTGCTGAGCCGAGGCCCAGCGGGGCTCCGTGTCCGCTTCTCCAGGGAGGAGGCCCTTTGTGGGTCCTGGAGGCCAGCCATGGGCCACCCTTCCCCCTCCATCTCCCAGGTCAAGACCCTTGATTGTTGAGGTGGGAAGAGATCTCGGCAAGTCCTGCCTGACCATTTGCATGTGGGGAAACTGAGGCCCAGGGAGTGGAGGGATTTTGCTCAAAGTCACCGAGGGTGTCAGGGAAAGAGCGGCTGCAGAGACGGGCCTGGGCTCGGGAGGCGGAAGGATGCGGCTTGAGCCTCGCGCTGCTCGTCATCGGCTGTGTGACCTTGGACGGCGCATGCGCTCATACCACAGGACCGAGACCGAGGGAACACGTGGAAAGCAGCCATTGCTGAGCCTGGCGCGGACGGCGGGCGCCACTCCTGCTGGTATTGCTCTTGTGACTGTCATTAAGCCCAGACCTGACTCGCAGTGTGGCCCATCAGTTCATGGAGAGGGCTTTTCTCTGCCTTGGTGAGCTGCCCAGCAAAAGTCACGCAGCGGCCCTGCTCCAGCTTTGTCCTGTGGCCGGGAGCTAAATGGTAGAGGCCTCCGGAGACCAGGCCACCGGGAGGCGGGGCTTCAACAGGAGGGAAGATGCTCCCTGTGGGCAGCGGCACCGTCATCCTTGTGCTTAGCTGGGCTCCAGAAAACCCCAACTGAATGAATGAATGACGGAACATTTGCCTGTTGATTTCTCGGGCCCCCTCCGGTGCTTGTGTCTAAAGCTGAAAGAGCATGAGTTTTGGAGCCCGCTGGCCTGTTTCTTCGTCTCCAAAAGGGGTACTATTTATCCTGCAGACTCGATGGGAAGATGCGTGCAGTGCATCTGGTGCCCGGCAGGCGATTCTCAAATGGAAGCTATGCTGAGCCCACCCCCCCTCCATCTGCACAGACACGCAACTCCTCCCATTGAGTCCCTCACAAGCCTTTGGACAGGCAGGAGATGCACTCTCATTGTGCAGGTAAGGAAACTGAGCCCCCCCCTCCCCCACACCCAGAGGGGAAGTAACTGGTCCAAGTCATCATCAGCAAAGCCAGGGCCTCAGGCCAAACCTCTGGGCTCCCAGGCCAGTCATCGTGCTGCTATGGTGCTTCTGGATGAAATTAAGGCAGTCAGCAGTTTCTCAGCCCTTCTCTTCACCTGCGCAGGGGGATCAGTTGCATTTTCCTCTTCCAAGGTGTAAGCAGCCCTTTGGGTTGAGAGCGCATTGGGTTTCCATCCCAGGGATCTGGGTCAGGCTTTAAGTAGGGCTCCAGGAAAAAAGGGAAAGGGTCCCTAACCACCGGATGGGCTATGTGGGCAGGGGGCTGCGACCCCAGGCCGGGGGTCCTGTTTAGGCTGGCTTCCAGGTAAGATGTTCGTCGTTTCCTCCTGGGCCTCTGACACAGCCCAGCTGGACAAACAGCGCTCACCACCTGGCTCTGTGTCCTGGTGATGAGGATTTAATGAGCTGGCTGTGGAGAGCTCAGCCGGCTGGGGCCATTCTCCCAGGCCTGGGAGAAGCACCTCTGCCCTGGTTGGGCCTCTGAGTTTTGTGTTTTGGGCCAGCCTGCTCCTTGTATATCTATTTGGAACCAGCAAGCCCCCAGAGCATTTTATTGGGTTATTTTGAATTAAGAGTTTTAACAGCCTGCAGTGCAAACATAGATGCCTTCAAGGAAAGCGAGTAAATGAAATCAGCAATGGGGAGAAAGGAGGAAATCCCAGCCGAGTTTTGGCATAGGGCTTGATCGTGTCGGTGACAGGAGGCTGCATCTTTCAGGGACAGGAATCCCCCCGTGGCTTACAGAACACTCTGCCCCACATAATTCTATTTAAACCACACAACCACCCTATAGAGGTAGCGATTGTTTTTTCCTCTTATTATCTTGATTTTACAGACGGTAAAACTGAAGCTCAGAGAAGTGCTGAGACTGGCTCACACAGCGAAGAACAGGCAGAGCTGGGATTCTGGCCCAAGCCTGGTGCTCTCTTCCTGACACCACAGTATTCCCCCCTCCAAGTCTTTGTTTTCCATTCTGCAGTTAAATATCAGTGGTGGAGCTGTAGTGGATGCTGACTAGGCTCCGCCCAGATCCAGGGTCCCCTTCCTACGACCACCCTCCAGCTTCTGTGTGCTTTGCTTTTAATGGCTTTTGCTTGCAGCCTTCTTCAGGAGGCTGCCTTTGAGCTATTGGAGCCGTTTGCTCAGGCACAGGGCTGAAAGTGCCTGACCTAACTGGGGAGGTTCATAGCCCATGATTGACTGGAACCAGCTTCCTCGCCTGCAGGCAGGTGTAATTTGCCCTGTAGAGCTCCCCGTGGGATCAGGCGGGTGCTGGGATCCCCTGGGATGATATCCTTGCTTCCTTCCTCTCTCTTCCCTGTTCTCCTTCACCCACTCCCTCTCTCCAGTCTCTCCCGGGAGCACATGCAAATCACTTGTAAATAAATTGTCATCTCAAGGTCTGCTTCTGAACCCAACCTAAGTCAGGTGCTGAACAAGGGCCTGGGGATAAAGACTGTGAACGGAGATGGGATCAGGGAGGGAGGGGAAGGTCCTTTGCTAAAATCTGACCTTGGAGGGGAGCCCTTAGTGAAACTGTGGCCGGCACAGAGGTGGGGAAGAGGTTGTCTGAGAATGTGCTAGAATCTATTTGACACCGAACCATGATCTTAGAAGGCTGAGGTCTCACCTACTCTTCTGAATGACAGAGGTGGGAGGTTGGAGAGTGGACCCTGGCTCTCAGAGGGACACAGACACGCTGGGTACTGCCTTGGGTCTGAGGCAGAGATTAGCCAGCAGGATTCTAACATTAGGGAGTGCTTTTCGGAACAAAAGCTGCACAAAAATTAGGGAGGCAGCGGGAGGTTGGGCTGCAAGGCAATCGTAAAAGAGCCCCCAGCTGATCCCATGGGGATCTCTGGAATGGGCTGGTCCTTCGGAGATGTCCTGAATCAAGGCTTGGGGTGGGGTCTTTGTACTCCCCCATGGACCAGTCACTGGACACTGGCTGCCCCGGGGAGAGGTATAACCTTAGACTAGGCAGCTTCCTCCAGAGGAGGGCAAGGTCTGGAGAAGGGCTGTGAAGGATCCAGGCTGCGCAGCATAGCAGACACCTGTTGACTGAAGTCGACCTGTCCTCACCTGGCATTTTCTTGTCACTGGTTCATCCAATCTTTTGAGTAGAGAAGTTGTAGAAAGGAAACCTGCCTGCTTGCAGTTCCATTTATGTCGACGACTTCCTGAGGGCTTTGCATGAGTTGGGCTTTTAGAGACTCGGTGAGGATGAGAGATGAATAAGGCAAGGTCCCTATTCTTGCAAAACTTCAATTCCGACAGAGAGACACAGCCTTTGCCTGTGCAAACGGAAATGATAGTTCGGAAGAACTGGTGTTTTAATGACTAGTGTTTACTAAGCACTTACTGTGTGCCAGGCACCATGCTGAGTACTTTATAAGCATTAGCTCAGGCATCCTCTCAACAATTCTTGACGGCTAGAGAGTTTCTTAGCCTCATTTCACAGATGGATTCACTGACTTATCCTTGTTGCTGGTAGGTGGTCAATCTGGGGTTTTTAACTCAAACATTCTGACTCCAAAGCCTGAGCCTGAAGAAACACCCTAACTGTCTTTGTAGGAACTGAGAGGATGCTGGGGTTCCCTATAGTCTGGTGAGGAGTATCAGGGAGGACTGCCTGGAGGTGGTGGCACTGGGTCTGATATTGGAGTATGTGTATTAGGGGAGTGGGGTTTGCCCCAATGTCACATAGTGAGAAGTCAGTCTCTCACTGTGTAAGTGGTTTATGAAATGCTTTTCCCCCTGAGAAGTCTCCCTATATTCATCAGTAGAAGTTTAATGGTTTAATGGTACCCCCACTCCTGAGTGGAGGAGGAACTTTCCGGTACACTCTCTTCAACTTTTGCAGACGCCTCCAGATCCCAACAGCTACATCCTGTCTCTGCTGTCACTCAGTGATGTACTGGTAAGTGTTTAACAACTGCTCTCTGAGAAACAAAAAGCAAACAAAACCCACTCTGACTTGTAGTGTTTGCCAATTCTGTGGCGTACATACTTCCACCTTGGCCAATGAATGCTGCTAACGGGATGTCGCTGAAGGCAGAGCTGGGGAGCGATGCACTGTCGGCTCGCAGTGTAAGCTGGCTCCGGTGGACCAGCCAGTCCCCCTCGGAGCTTGAACCTCTCTATTGCCAGAGCTGGATCCTAAGGGTCCGACTTCTGCAGCGTCTGGGAAGAGCAATGATTCCCTGGGTCCATTTGGCTGTGGCTCAGTGGGTGTCATACTGACAAGCTGAAGACACGGGTTTCGGTGTGAAAAGTCAGCTGTTGCCATAGGGTGGATATCTCCCAACCCCACCCTGGGACACCGCTCTGCCTATTCACCTTCCTCTGTGTCTGATGCTTCCAGGTCTGGATCTGCACAGGGCCCCCTCTGATGCCACGAGAACCCCTCACACCTAGAGAGCATGTTACAGTTTGCAAAGCACTTTTCACAGCCCTCTGCTCATATAACCCTCCCAACAACACCACGAGTGGCTGTGATTACCATCAATTGACAGATACGTCACCTAAGGGTAGATTTGCTCAAGGCCACGCCGACTAGTAACTGGTGGCAGAGCAGGACCTAAACTCCATGGTCTGTACTGCCCAGTCTAGTACATTTTCATCAGTTTTGGACAGATTGAGCATCACGAACATTTCAGAGTGCATCATAAATTGAAAGCTGGATTAAAAACCACATGCCTGGGGCTTCCCTGGTGGCGCAGTGGTTGAGAGTCCGCCTGCCAATGCAGGGGACACGGGTTCATGCCCCGGTCCGGGAGGATCCCACATGCCACGGAGTGGCTGGGCCCGTGAGCCATGGCCGCTGAGCCTGCGCGTCCGGAGCCTGTGCTCCGCAACGGGAGAGGCCACAGCAGTGAGAGACCCACGTACCGCAAAAAAACCCCACATGCCTGGATTTACCCTTTTAATTTAGAAATATTAATCTTAGAATATACCCAATTGTTTCCATCATTGCCCATTTGGTTGTCAGTAGTAGGCAAAGAGATTTGGGAGGAGCAGGGGAAATGACACTGTTCTTAGGTGATTCCATCCCTCCCTGGCTGGTTCTTTCTCTCCCCAGCCTCTCCCAAACCCCAACACTGCAAAGCTCAGGTGACTATGGAGAGGTAGGCAGAGGTAACATTTCAGCCCAAGGTGTTTCAGGTCAACAGCTTCAGTAGTCAAGATGACAAAGGTATTTATTACAGGAAATCCCTGTCGAGGATGACCTATGCTTCTCAAAGAGACGGCAATAAAGGCACTTTTGCCCGGAGCATGGGACTTCTGAGGCTGATCTGCAAGTATCCCAGCGAGGCAGCATTAACATTCCTGCAGGAGGTGGAATCTGCTCCTCTGGTTAGGAAGTCTTGAACAGCACACACTGGATCAGGCCCGGGAGATTTATACCCGTGACCTGGCCTGCAGTCTGCTGTCCTCTTAACTCCAGGATGGGACAGCCGCAGTGCTTGACTAGGCGTCCAGGAAAGATAAACCTGCCCTCTGCCGGACACACCCTCTGTGTGAAGTCTCATCTTTTTTCTTCCAGTGCAGTGTTAAATCTTGGATGAATGTTTCTAAAACTTGACCGATGCGGGGGAATTTGTTAAAAATCCAGATTCCCAGGTTCCCACCCCCACCATCTGATTTAGTAGGCTGGGGGAGTGGTGCAAAGAAGCTATAGTTTTAACAAGATCACTCATAATTCTTATGATTGGATACGTGTGATTGGATTTATTCAGATATATTCCATATATTCGGTAGGTGTGGCCCAGGGCTTAAATGACAGCAGGGTCTGAATCAGCCGGAGGACTCATTGAAAACAGTGCTAACCTTCTTGTCTGGGCTGAAATTTTGCATCTCCAGCACGCCCCCACCCCACCCCGGGTGATGAGGGTGCTGCCTGTGTGGGGACAACACTCTGAGAGCCACTGGTATAGACAGACCTTGGAGCCAGACTTAACTTACGTAGGCCTCCGTTTCAGCATCTGTAATATGGGGTTGGTCATAATATTTACCTCTGAAGGGTTATGATGAGGATTAACTGAGTAAATGTTTGTAAAGCATTACGGCAGTGGCTGGCGCATGGTAAATGGTAAATTACTATTATGTAGAAGTTTGTTAAACAGATAAAATAAAATGCAGCTTAGGATATAGGTGCCTATTCATTCATGCATTCAATGACTACTTAATGACCCTTACCCTGTGCTGGGACCAGGATAAGTACGGGACCAGGTTGTGGGGTGGGAGGTAAGGAGCGCTGCATTTCCTGCTTAGGGCTGATCCATTCTTCTAGCACCATCTCTCTGACCAGACCTTAAATACAATACAGTGATCAACATCAGGACCGGTCCCACTGTCCTAGCGCCCCAGACTGTGTCTTCACAGCACCCATGCTGACCCTCAACCACACATCCTTTTGTGCGATGGTTTAGTAGCTACGCCCTCGTGGACAGCATGCTTGGCAAGGACAGCCTCTGTCTCTGTGGCCCATCCCTGCTGAGGCCCCAGCGCATGGTGCAGTTCTTGGCACATTGTAGCTGCTCAATAAATTTGTCGAATGGATGGATGGTGCACAAGGATCAGCCTGGGTCACTCACCAGTCTTTCCGGACAGGCTTTCCCGCTGCCCTTCTTTGCCCCTTCAATCCATTTTCCCTCTCAACCTGTGGAGAGCATTCTAAAACCCAGGTTTGCTATGTTCACTCCCCTGCTTGAAACCTCCCCTGGCGTACTCTCTTTAAATAATTTCTTCTGTGGGCATGTGGAGTCCAAACTTCATGACTTATGAATTAATTCATGTCTCCATTTACAAATAATCAAAGCCACAAGGCTGCCAATCAGAACTGTTGATTAGCTGGAGATAAGAAGTGCTAATAAAATTTCAGCTCAAAGCAAAGAAACTTGATGTGTTATTGACCTTTGCAGATTTACCTTGGGAAGCAGGGTATGGTTCCTGCTAAGCTTCTTGAAATCCTAAAAATAGCTCAAAGATACACCCTTTCCCCATAACTGACTACTCAGACTCTCAGGGGTCAGGGATGCCTGATGGGGAAACCACGTGATTAGGGGGAAAGGGCAAAGTCTTAACCAGGAGTCGAGGCTCACGTACTTGGCTTGATCCTCCCTTCTGAGGATCCCCTCCCTCTGTTCATGGGGGTCTCCTTGACCAGGTGGGAGGGACTTGAGGGCTGAAGTCTAGCCCAGTACAGCACGTGCTCAAAAACTATGGAACAAATGAATGGCACTGCATAAAGTACAACAGATTGACTTTTAAGTTCTTTTCTCAGATTATTTTTCTCATAATTTGAGTTTTTCACATTTTAATGCACAGGTGACCTTTATGAAGACTCGACATATAGGTTCTAGATCTTGGCGTTTATCTACATGTAATAGGATGCTAAAATGTTACTCACTGGGAATTATAAAAGGACTGAAATAAAGAGGCCAGGACAGAGGATTTTCTTGAAAGGAGTAGTTGGTTGGAATGTGGTACATTTTCCCTTTTCACAACCTTTTTTCTGCTTCCCCCATCACCCGCCAGCTGCTGCTGCCCGGTGGCTGCCCTGGAGGTGGTATTTGCTCCTTACTTCAAGCCAAAGGAGACAGGCTCGAGGGGGAACCACTCAGAAAGCTTGACATATGTCCCCTAGAGCTGGGGGCCTGGGTGCATGAGCATTCCCATGAGTCGTCCCATGAGGCAGAGGGACCTGCTGTTGGCTGGTGGAGCAATGTGACCCCCAACTTCGAACATCTGAATAGGGGGACCTTTAAAAGGCATGCCAGTGGATGGGATGCCTTAAGTAGTGGGAGAAGGAGAAGCTCCCAGCAGGCAAGTCTCCTACAAACCCAGAAAAAGCACCCTCCCCATCAAGAGAAAGAGTGAGCTTTGAGCACCCACAACAGCCAGCAGCATGTGATTACATCTGAACGAGGCAATCCCCTTCTTTCTCCTCCCCTGGAAACCTGTGTGCTCACGGGTGGTTGGGGGACATGTGGAGGAGAAGGGTAAGGCCACCCTGTCATCATAGTCCACAGCAGCCTCCCTGGCTAAAGCGAGGGTGGGGGGCTGAGGAATTGTAACTCTGGGCTTGACATTTTACTCACTGAAATTAGACTGTGCTTGGGACTTAAAGTGACAGCAAGACTGTTTGATATTGAAAAGTGACCGGAAAAGGGATGGGAGTTGACTGAGATTTTATCCCAGGGCGAGGAAAGAACACCCCACGAAGCTGGTTTGAAGGGACAGCTGGGCTTGGTGAGGGGAGGTTGGAGAAAGTTGTTCAATACAGTGGCTCCACTACCACATTTACAGAGATATATGAAAACGTATTTACATACATATACATATGTAACACAGATTTATATCTGTACATGTGCATACAGATATAGCCATATGTATAAGACACGTATCCATATATACAAACTACCATTTTTGAGAATCCGTTACTGCACATGCTCTAAGCCAGGCATTTTTACAGACATTAGCTTTAAATTTCAAATAGGATAGGTATCATCCTATCTTACAGATGATAAAACTGAGGATCAAGGGCATGAAATCTTTTCTTTTATTATTGAAGTATACTTGATTTACAATGTTGTGCCAGTCTCTGCTGTGCAGCAAAGTGACTCAGTTATACGCATATATACATTTTTTAATATACTTTTCCATTCTGGTTTATCACAGGATATTGAATATAGTTCCCTGTGCTATACAGTAGGACCTTATTGTTTAGCCATTCTAAATGTAATAGTTTGCATCTACCAACCCCAAACTCCCAGTCCATCCCCCTCCCTCCCCCATCCCTCTTGGCAACCACAAGTCTGTTCTCTATGTCTATGAGTCTGTTTCTGTTTTGTAGATAGGTTCACTTGTGCCATATTTTAGATTCCACATATAAGTGATATCATATGGTATTTCTCTTTCTCTTTCTGACTTACTTCACTTAGTATGATGATCTCTAGTTGCATCCACATTGCTGCAAATGGCATTATTTCATTCTTTTTTATGGCTGAGCAGTATTCCATTGTACATATGTACCACATCTTTATCCATTCGTCTGTCGATAGACATTTAGGTTGTTTCTATGTTTTGGCTATTAAGGGCATGAAATCTTTTATCCCAAGATCGCATAGCAGATGGCGGAGCTATAATTCAAACCTAGGTCCCCTCCCTTATCCAGACTATATCTTTGGCTCCCCTACTACATGCGTGAGCTGGGTCTGTCCCAAGGTCTAGGTTTTTTCCATGACCTTACGTGGGCTGTAGATTTGACAATTCCTGTGTCTCTTTATGGAGCTCTTTCTCTATGCATAGATAGGTTGTGATTAATTAAGCTATTGGCTCGGACTAACGGATTCCCCCTCCCTCTTAGCTCGCTCAGGTCTTGGGTGGCTTCTTCTGAACAACATAAGGTCACATGTCTAAGGCACATGAAGAAGGTGACTGGGCTGTGGAAGCCTGGGGGACCGAAATAGCGCTGAGAGGTGGGCAAGGTGGGAGTGGCATAGGGACTGAGCTCACAGCTTGATTATTCAGTAAAATAGGTTCACTTGTCCTGGTTGAATTTCAGGGTAAGCACATCTCCCTCCTTTCTCCCTCTGGTCCTCTCTGCATGCTGCCCATGTGGTCAAGAGATGTCCTTTGTCTCTGGAACAGTCACCTTCTGGGACCTTGCACAGCCCACAGAAGGCCATTTATCCCATCTCATTGGGCACCATTTTTGGTACCCACATGGGGTCTCCCTGAAGCAGGCTGTAACCCCATGGGGCTGCGCTGGGGGAAGTGGGGGAGAGCTTGTACACCGGCATTTCCCACTCTGCTGTTGTTTCCCTGACATTCTTTGAATAAGGTGCCCTGCATTTTCATTTTGTACTGGGCCCAGCAAATTATGTGGCCGATTCTGGAGGGGGGCACCTTGGTCTGACAAACCCCTGGGTCCTCTGTAGTGCCCAGCACCATGCAAATTCAGCCCAAACCATGTTGTGTGTGAGATTGTTAAACAGCAATAGGCCCGAGCTGCTTTGCGTGGTCTGTGTGGGTGTGGCCTGGGCAGGTTGATGCAAGTATGTGTTACGAAGAAAGGGACTTCGTTTCCTGGGTTCCACCCGATGCAAGGAAAAGAAAAATCCACTATAAATTGAGATCTCAATCAGGAAGTTACTCTTCTCAATGAAAGGAAAGAGGTGAATTATTCCATCCATTCCTACACCAGAGCCGAACCCCAGAAACAAATACACAGAGCCAGGCATCTGGCCATAAAGCCTTGAAAACAGAGAGAAGTCATCCCCTTGGGTAATAAGTAATTAGCAGCAGGTATTTTACTAAAAGGATCAGGAGGATGCAAAGCTTCCCTGGCAAAGCGATTGCTGGAGACCTGGCACGTACAGTGGCAAGGACAAGCACGTGGGCGATGACAATTAACGTTCTGCAAATCCCAAGAGCCCTACATACCAGGTGACCACTGATATGTAGGATCAGGGGCTGATCAGGAAAACAGAAACCATGTCAGGTGTTTATAACAGACGGAGTGTAATACAGGAAATCTGCTACACAGGTGATATGGGTGAGCCTAGATGGCAAACGTGGTTCAATGAAGTACTTGAAGATGAGTCAGGGGAGGAAGCCATACCCACGTGAAGCTGGAGAAACAAAGCAAAGAGACGGCGCTCCTGGATCCCAGTGTGATCTGGAATCAGGCAGGACTGTTCCGTGAAACCTGGAGATGCTGCCAGAGAAGACGCCCCAGGCAGAGAGGTAGGAGGAGAAACACCTGCCTTCTTCCCTTCCCCCACCCTCCACTCTCTTGCCAGTGCCTCCCACTGGCTGACACAGGAGTCTGGGAAATGCAGCCTACTGGGTCATCCTGCTGGGTCATCCTGCTGTGATACAGAGCAGGGGAAGGATGTAGAATGGACCTGAGAGTAAAAAGGCCCAGGGCTGGCACAGCATCCTAGCACAGAATGGGAGGGGACACTACAGTAAAAGACTACGAGAAGATCTCAAGGCTATAAGAAAGTCAGATAGATTTAGCAAATAATAGTAACGCCAGCCATATATTGATAACACCATGTGCCAAATGATACTTGATTTCACGGAAATTTTATGACAACCCTGTGAAGTAGGTGGGGTCTGATCCCCATTTTATGGATGAGGAAACTGAGGCTCAGACATTAACTAACTTGCCCTAGGTCTCAGCCACTCAGTGGTGGAGTTGGAGCTGGAGGTCAGGTCTGTATCACTCATAACTTTGCCTCTAACCACCACAATGTGCCCGTCGCTTAGCTATTCCTGGGCCGAGTGAGAGGGGAGATTGGTGATATCAGAATCCCCAGCAAATCATTCATAGTTTGTGGATACAGTTGTATTCAAGGGAACTGAGCCATAAATTGTCTAGAATTTTCACTTTGTGGACTGGTTCAGCAAATTCTTCTCCTTCTCAACAAATTCTTTTATTGGTCTCATGAAGTGTCAAGTTAGTGTCCCCTCCAGGTAGGATTTTGGCCAAATAGCTAATCTGGGCAGATCCCTCTGCTGACAGTCTGGTCCCCAAAGTGGGAACTTCTAGTGAGCAGAACACCTTGAACAAATCTTATCCTGCATTGTCTTTTTTTTTTTTTGGTAGCAATTCCAGTGGTTGTGTAGTGGAATCTCATTATACTTTTAATTTGCATTTCTCTGATGATTAAAGATGTTGAGCATCTTCTCATGTGCTTATTGCCCATAAGTACATCTTCTTCTGTGAGCTCTCTGTTCAGAACTTTTTTTTTAAAATTTTATTTATTTATTTTTGGCTGCGTTGGGTCTTCGTTGCTGTGTGCGGGCTTTCTCTAATTGCAGCGAGCGGGGGCTACTCTTCGTTGAGGTGCATGGTCTTCTCATTGCGGTGGCTTCTCTTGTTGTGGAGCATGGGCTCTAGGCGCACAGGCTTCAATACCTGTAGCACATGGGCTCAGTAGTTGTGGCTCACGGGCTCTAGAGCACAGGCTAAGTAGTTGTGGTACACGGGTTTAGTTGCTTTGTGGCATGTGGGATCTTCCCGGACCAGGGCTCGAACCTGTGCCCCCTGCATTGGCAGGCGGATTCTTAACCATGGCGCCACCAGTGAAGCCCTGTTGAGAACTTTTGCCTGTGTTTTTTTCACTGGGTTGTCTTACTGAGTTGTAAAAGTTTTTTATATATTCTGGATGTATATTATTTGCAAGATATCTATCTATCTATATATATCAAGTGATCTGTCTCTCAACTATCTATCTATCTGGTGAATCTTTTCTTATACCTGTTGCTTGCTTATTATTTTTTTTTCTTAATAGTGTCTTTTGAAGAGCAGAAGTGTTAAGCTTGATGAAATCACTTTATCTTTTCTTTTTATGATTTGTGTTCTTTTTGGGGGACCCATCTAAGAAATCTTAGCCTACCTCAAGGACACAAAAGTTTTTCTCCTATCTTTTCTTCTAGAAATTTTATGACTTTAGCTCTTATCCAGGCCCATGACCCATTTAAAGCTAATTTTTTAATTTTTATTTTTTGTATAGTGTGAACTCTGGGTCAAGATTAATTTTTTTTCCTATTTGGATATGCACTTATTCTTCTGGTGCAGTCTCTGGCACTTAGCAGGTGTACCCTAAAAATCTTGTTTTATAATCTCCCCTTGACCTCAATTCCTGGGACCTGGAGAAGCTCCATGAGCAAATGAATGGGATCTCCCTTTACATGTGTTAGGAGAAGGTAATAAATCAACTAAGGTGTTCAGCAAGATAAAAAGAAGATCAGGGCATCTGCTCCGTCCAGGTGGTTGAAATCAGCACGTTTCCTGAGGAAGTTTTGCCCAGTCCCCTCAAAAGTGTTCTGCTGTTCTAACTGCTAGAAGAGTTTAATGATAAAAATATGTCCTGGACACACATTTCTGTCAGATATGGAGCCCAGCCAATAGACCTATTTTCAGACTTGACTGTAAGATGCTGGTGACTGTGGATACCAGAAATGATGAGAAGTGTCACGATAGGCAAAATCGGACAACTCTGCTCTGCCAAAGGTAGCTCCATGGCCACAGGGCTTTCTCCTCTGTGGGAAGATGGAACCTTATCCCCATGCCATCTTTCTAGCCATGTCAACCTTATTCACATGTCATCTACTGCAGACTTGGGCACAGAGAAGCTTCAGGGAAGGTGTGGATCACCTGGCAGGGCAAGGCTGACCCGCTTATTACCTGCAGCTCTGAAATGACTGAGCTGGTGTGGGGGAAGGGGAAAGATAAGGAGGGATGAGGTTAGGGAAAAGTGAGGAGGGTGTGATTGATTGAAAAATTGGACACGAATTCTTCACTTCCATCTAGGAGTATTCTACATGCACACCCTTGTCAGAGCTTCATGGTGGACAGGGGGGACCTCCCTGCCCTTTGACTTTGGGTTCAGTCATGGGACTTGCTTTGGCCAATGGGATATTCACAGATTTAATGTGAGGGAGGATTGAAATGTGATTGCTCAACTGGCTTCCTCTCTCTGTGCTTCTGCTATTGCTGTGAGGTGTGTGTGCCCTGAGCAGCCATTGCCCTTTCAGTCTAAACCCCAGAAGGTGACATGTGGAGGAGAGCAACCCCAGCTGAGTCACAGACCTACACACAAGAAAAGTGAGTATTTGCTCTTAGTCACTGATATTTTGTGGTTGTTTGTTATGCAGTGTTATATGTCCGTAGCTGACCAATACAGAGGGGAAAGCTCATGTGTGTCGGGGAGGTGTCATGTTGATGGGAAGTTCCACTTTCTTTCTTAGGATTCCAGCTCAGCTTGACAGCCCTCAACTAGCTGCTTCTTGATCTCCCTGGCTCCACTGGTGGGCTTCAATACTCTGCTTCTCAGAGGAGTTTTTGGAATGTGGGATCAGCCAAGCCTGTTTTGAGTTACCCAGTGTGGTAGATTGTTGGACTAATGACCCCCAATATATCTCATGCTTTCTGTGTCAACTTTCTTGTGTAGTTCTTTCCCAGAATGATTCTGGGCTTGGCTGCGTGACTTGCCGTGGGCAGTAGACATTAGCAAATGTGATGTGAGCAGAGTCTTAAAAAGTGCATGTGCATTGGGCTTGCATCCTCTTGCTGCTGGGAATTCGTCTGCCATTTGTGAAAAAGCTGGGTCAGCCTCCTTGAGGATGAAAGACCATGTAGAGAGAGGCCCCAGTCATCCTAGAAGCCTTAGACATGTGAGTGAGGATATCCTGGACCATCTGGCTCCAGGCGAGGCACCCAGGCCAGAAGAAGTGCTCAGCCCACCCACGGGATCATGATAGCTAGTACATGTCTGTTGTTTGAAGCCACTACATTTTAGGGTGGTTTGTTATGCATCAAGAGCTAACTAATACACCCAGGCAAAAGATAGTTTGGAAAATCAGAGAGGCATCATTCATGCATATACACTTTTTGAGCACTTACTATGTTCTAGACATTGTGCTATGGGCTGGACTTGGGATCTTGAGGTAGGAAACAAGTTTGACTTTTCAAATGGAGAATCCGAAGGCAGATGGCCATGCAGGGGTTTTGTCTAAAGTACAATCAAGATCGGTCCTGTGAGAGGTGGATGTTGACACAGTGGAGAGCAGGGCATCCAAGTCTGAGAAGAGTAAATCAAGGAAACACTGATTAGTACGAGGGCAGAGGTCTGAACTTCAGGTTCAAGTTAGGCTGACTATGAGAGCAGCAGTGGGTGAAGAGAACAAAAGGGCCTACCACTCGGGAGATGCCTGCCCTAGACCGGAAACTCTTGTTCCTTAACTGCAACAGCAGGATAATGAGAATAATCCCTGACATCTGTTGCACACCCTCACACCTAGTTTCTCATTTGATTCTCATGACCTTGTGAGTAGGTGGGCCAGGTGTTCTTAGCTCCATTTACCAAAGTGGAATTGAGGTAGAGTGACTTACTCCAGGCCAGACGGCCACTGAGAGGCAAAGCTGGGGTCTGCTTAAGTCTAAGGCTCACTATGTCTACCCATCCACTGAAAATCTTCCAAGACCTGGAGCCCAGCATTGGTCCCACAATAGCCCTGGAAGGACCAAAGGATTCAGGATCATGGGGCAAATAGAAAGGACTGGGATAAAATGGCAAGTTCTGGGTGTTGGTCAAGGCAGGGAATTAGGTTCAAGGGAGTTGGGTGGGTATCAAGGGCCCTGGAAGGAGGGAAGGAGAGGTCATGTAGTGAGCAGGAAATATATGACACCAGTTAGTGAACAAACCAACCTCTCCACTACCTATCTACCCAACCATAAACCAACCATCCGTCTACTCATCCACCCATCCACCCATCCAACTATTCAACCACCCACTCAACCAGTCAACTACCTATCCACCTAACTATTAACCAACTACACATCCATCCATCCATCCATCCACCCATCCATCCATCTAATCAATCAACCATCCAAATAACCCAGCAACCAGCCAACCTACCAGCAGACAGCCAAGCTTCCATCTATTCGTTAGTTCCTTTTGCAAGCAATGCAGAGTGCTGGTTGCTGAGTCTCACTTGACTCTTTTTTTCCCCCCTTACCTCCCACATCCAATCCATTAGCAGGTACTTAAAAATATCTGCCCTAAAATATGTTTCAAATATGCCTCCTTCTTTCCATCTCCCTTGCTTCCTCCCCAGGTCATCATCATTGCTCCCTGACTCCTGAAATAACCTTTTATCTGGTACTTCCGGTTCTGCCCCTGTCATTATACTGTGAGATGGATGACATCCCTTTCCTGATTAGAGCCTTTCAATGGTTTGCTCATCACACTTAGCAATAAATCCAGACTCCTTACCAGGGTGATGGTACCCTGTCTGACAGCTCTGATCTCAACTTCTACCAGTTCTTCCTCTATTTACCTGACTCCACCCTTACTGGTGTCTTTTTGTTACTCACCTTCATAAGCTTGTTCCTGTCTTAGAATCTTCTCCTTTGCTTTCTACTCTGGAATGATCTGCCTTCAGATCTCAGCATGGCCAGGGCTTCCTTCGGGTCCAGTCTTCGGATGTCACCTCATCAGAGAGGACTTCCCTAAGTTCCTGCTCTAAAGGAAACCTCCAATCTCTCTCTCATCATCCTGTTTCATGATCTCAGAGCACATATCACTTGAATGTATTTATTTAAACTCAATAACAAACGAACAATAAATACATTGTGGGTTGTTTGTTTCCATTTTTAGAATAAGCTAGATGAGAGCAGGGCCTTGCCTGTTTCATTCACCATTGTATCTCTGGTGCCTAGAACAGTGCCTGGCACATGGTAGGGCCTCAGGGAATGGCAGTTGTGGATATTATATGCACCATCTGATTTCTCCTTGCTGCCCGATTTCTTTTGTCCCAGAGTGCACTGCTCAGTCGCACTTCCATGGCAAGGTGACCTAGTTCTTTCAGACAGAAGACGTGCTCACTTCTTCGTCATCATCCTCCCTGCAGGCCCCCTGGGGGATGCCCACACCATAATGTACATCCAGGCTGGTGCCTGTGAGCGCATGAACTGACCAACTTCATTTTCAGGCCCCACCCCAGTGGGATGTTGGCTTCACCATTTTCATGCAAGGACATCCTTCACCTTTTTCTTCTGGGACTTTGCCCTCTTGGATCCTCCCTCAACCCCAAAGAACTCTCCTTTTGGTATGAAATTAAGCAGATGGAGTCAGAGCAGAGCCTTGCAGGGTATGGCAGGACTGAAGCACATTGGAGCAAACATTCTAAGTGGAGAATGTTCCCTGCCTCAGTGAGCAGTGGGTTAATGCTGTGCTCTTGCCAGGAGTGCAGTAGTGAATGTGACACTGTGCTCAGTTGTCCCAAGTTGAGAACTTTCCATATAGCTAAGTGTCTTCATTCAAGCTCTTAACACTTAAAGTATACTTGTAGTAAGGGCTTCCCTGGTGGCGCAGTGGTTGAGAGTCCGCCTGCCAATGCAGGGGACATGGGTTCGTGCCGCGGTCCGGGAAGATCCCACATGCCGCAGAGCGGCTGGGCCCGTGAGCCATGGCTGCTGAGCCTGCACGTCCAGAGCCTGTGCTCCACAACGGGAGAGGCCACAACAGTGAGAGGCCCACGTACTGCAAAAAAAAAAAAAAAAAAAAAAAAAATATATATATATATATATATATATATACTTGTAGTAGAATTATTTTGAAAGGCACCATCCATGTTATTTCCTTATTAAGAAGAACTCATGGAACATAGTTAGTCTTTGGCTTCCAGGCTTGGGGTTCTCGTTTTGAACAGAAATGATTTCTGAGCCATAACACCGTGAACCCAGTGACCACAGGGCCAAATGGCCCCAGGCCGTAGAGATGTGGAGAGAGATCCTTGAGTCTGCTTTTCCTTTTTTTAGAAGGACTTTACTTTTTAGAGCGGTTTTAGGTTCACAGCCCCTAGAGAACGGCCAGGGTAAATAGGACTGGACCACCTTGGAGATGATGTTCCCATTCAGGGAAGCAGCCACAAGACTCCATCAGTGGCTGGAGACTCGTGCTTTAAAGGCAAAAGAGAAGGGGGAAGCCGTGTCCTTCTTGAGTCTTGAATTCCTACTGCCTTAAGGCTTGTAGGTGGCAACGGCCCATGCTCGGAGCAGCTGCTCACACATCTGTGTCCCTCTGCAGCCCTAAGAGGTGTGTTTGCTTGGAGAGGAATGTAGAGCAGTAGACTTGAGGTCTGGGTGGGTGGTGTGGCGGTTTACGGTAAAACCTCTCTGCTAAATTCTCTTCTTTATCGGATGTAAGGCTGGATCTGGGATTCTCTCATTCTTTACCCCTAGTATTGCAGGGCAGAGGTGACCCTATCTGGCAAGCCAGACTCATAAGCTCATTGGCAGTCACTGACGTCTTTCTGATTTGCCTAATGCGTGGTGGGCCAAATGGGAGTCCTGGACAGGGAAGGGGGGTTTTGCCAAAGAGGCATCTGGGGGACAGGAAGGAGGCTGTGCGTCCTTTTGTCCAAGTCAGCACAATGCAGGAGAAAAGTATACTGTGGAGTTCACTCCCATGTTCCTGGGAAGACCAGAATATTTTGCAAAACTAGCAGATAAGCGGTGGGGATGGGGATTCTTCCTCTGCTGTTGACACAGAATCCTGGGAAGATCAGGTCTTTGGAATCATGCAGATCTAGTTTTAAATCCTAGCACAGCCACTTACAAGTTGGGTGACCTTGAGCAAGCAATAATCTCCCTAAGTCTCAGTTTCTTCATCTATACAATGGGAATACTAATACCTATTTGCAGGGTTTCATGAAAATTCAATGAGGGGTGGGGATGAAAGCTCGGCAGAGGTAGACTTTCAATACATACTAGCATTTTCCATTTCTCCCTGCTTATAAAGACAAAACCCAGCCTGCTGCTTCTTTTCTCTTCTTTCCCTTCTCTTCTTTTTCCCTTGTCTGCATGGGAACCATGCGCAGATTACTTAAGTAGTCTCTAATTATGAAGCTGGGAAATTGGGCAAGAAAGCACGGCAAACCTTTTATTTCTCTGTAGACTGAGTGTGTGCACGTGTGTAACAGGAGATTGGGTGAAGGAGAGTTAAACTTCCCCAATTCTAACCACAAACATACTGTAGGTACTCTTATTCCCGTCTCTTCTTTGTATCCTAAATGATTTATTTTAAGGTCTGCTATAAAAGCAAGACATTGCTTAATTGTCTTGCTATAAAATATGTAAAGTATTACACTATTGGGGCTCCTTAGCTAAAGCGGAGCTGCTGTTTAGAAATCCATACGGTGATACTTGTTAATGAATGCGGCAAATAACGCTGCTAACTACCTAAAGAGTAATAGTAGATATGTCAGCTCGAACAAACAAGTCCCCAGTCCCCAGGGGCCATGGAGACACTGGATCATAATTAGAGGCGCGGAGCAGACACTCGTATTTTTGTGGCTGTGGTTCTCTGTGTGCTTTCCCGTCGTTCCTTCTGGGTCTGCAGAGGTAGAGTGCCTCCTGCATCTGCACTCTCATCTGGTGAAGCCTCTTTTCCTGTTCACCGTGGAAGTCACCAATGGACGATGCTGAGAGTCAGAGTTCCATCTGCCAAAATGTGGAGCTGTTAGGCTTCTTCTGTACAGGTGGAGTGGTGCTTCCGGTGGGTCTCCCAATCCCTTGAGGCTAAAGCGGAAGCTCATTATTGTTATCCACTCCGCGGCTCTGAAGTCTGAAATAAAGCAGGGTGGGTGTGGGCGGAGAGGGCGTATTTGGGGCGCTGGTGTGTTAAAAGCCATTCGGTCCTTGGAAAACAATATGACGGTTCCTCAAAAATTAAACATAGAATTACCATATGGTCCAGCAAGTCCACTTCTGGGTATATACCCCAAAGAATTGAAAGCAGGGACTCAGACAGATATTTGCACACCCGTGTTCTTAGCAGCACTCAAAAGGTGCAAAAACAATCCAAATGTCCATCGATGGATGAATGGATAAAGCCCATGTGGTATGTACATACACTGGAATGTTATTTAGCCTTAGAAGGAAGCGAAATTCTGATACACGCTACAGCACGGATGAACTTTGAAGATGTCCTCGTGCTAACTGAAAGAAGCCAGATACAAAAAGACAAATACTGTATGAATCCACTTGTATTAGGTACCTAAAATAGTCAAATTCACAGAGACTGAAAGTAGAACAGAGGTTATCAGGGGCTGGGGGTGGCGATGGTATGGGAAGTTACTGTTTAATGGGCACAGAGTTGCAGTTTAGGATGATGAAAATGTTCTGCAGCTGGATAGTGGTGACAATTGCACCACAATGTGAAGGTACTTAAAGCTACTGAACCGTATACTTAAAATTGACAAAATGGTAAATTTTATGTTATGTATATTTTGCCGCAATAGAACAGAAAGCCAGTGGGTCCTTATTTAAGTCAAACTGGTACTCTGTGGTCAGATGTGGCTAGAAACGTCCCACATTATGCCCTGACCCAGTGGTTGGGAGGAAGTGGGGTGTAGGCAGGTCAAAGGCATGCACAAACATTGGCATACTTTGTGGGCAGTGAACTAGGCCAGACCAGGGATGCTGGGGCTGAGGCAACCAGAAGTTATCTCTGGTTCAATGTCGTGGCCTTTGGTCATTGCAGAAATGCTTCTGGGATTGGTGCTGCCTCTGTTCTTTGCTGTAGTTTTGACAGTGTCACTGGACCCCTTAACCTTTCTGTGAGACCCCTGACAAGTGACATTCCCTTTCTTGGTTCATTTCCCCCTTCTGCCAGGGGAAGGGCCTGGTGAGGAGGCTCTCAGAGGCACCTGAACCCTGGCATTCTAAGAAGCCAGGGACACCCCTGGAGGCCTTTGAGAACTGAAAGGTCCCCGCATCCTAGGCTGCGCTTGTGCAGAACTTTTGAGGTCCTTGGCAAGGAGGCATCCTGGACCCCTGCCCAGGCTGGGGACCTGGGCCGAGACAAAACCATCTCTCTACTGCTTTATGAAGTTTCCACATGAAAGTGTTAAGTCCCAGGACTCAGGAGACAGACCGTGTTCAAATCCTGAGTCCTCCTCTTACTGTTGATTTTAGCATATTAACCTCTCCAAAGCACCAGTTTCCACATCTAAAATAGTGGGATTGCCTCATAGGCTCATTGTGAGAATTAAATGAGATAATGTGAGTAAAATGCTTAGCTTGTGCCTGAAGCATGGCAAATATTTAGTATATAGTGGTCATCACTGAAATTAATAATAGGTATTTTTAATACTTAGGAATAAACCTACCTAAGGAGGCAAAAGACCTATACTCAGAAAACTATAAAACGCTGATGAAAGAAATCAAAGATGACATAAACAGATGGAGAAATATGTTCTTGGATTGGATGAATCAATATTGTGAAAATGACTATACTACCCAAAGCAATCTACAGATACAATGCAATCCCTATCAAATTACCAATGGCATTTTTCACAGAACTAGAACAAGAAATTTTACAGTTTGTATGGAAACACAAAAGACCCTGAATAGCCAAAGCAATCTTGAGAAAGAAAAACAGAGCTGGAGGAATCAGGCTCCCAGACTTCAGACTATGCTACAAAGCTACAGTAACCCAGACAGTGTGGTGTTGGCACAAATACAGAAATATAGATCAGTGGAACAAGATAGAAAGCCCAGAGATAAACCAACACACATATGGTCACCTTATCTTTGATAAAGGAGGCAAGAATATACAATGGAGAAAAGACAGCCTCTTCAATAAGTGGTGCTGGGAAAACTGGACAGCTACATGTAAAAGAATGAAATTAGAACACACCCTAACACCATACACAAAAATAAACTCAAAATGGATTAAAGACCTAAATGTAAGGCCAGACACTATAAAACTCTTAGAGGAAAACATAGGCAGAACACTCTATGACACAAGTCACAGCAAGATCCTTTTTGACCCACCTCCTAGAGTAATGCAAATAAAAAAAAAATAAACAAATGGGACCTAATGAAACTTCAAAGCTTTTGCACAGCAAGGGAAACCATAAACAAGATGAAAAGACAACCCTCAGAATGGGAGAAAGTGTTTGCAAATGAAGCAACTGACAAAGGATTAATCTCCAAAATATACAAGCAGCTCATGCAGCTCAGTATCACAGAAACAAACAACCCAGTCCAAAAATGGGCGGAAGACCTAAATAGACATTTCTCCAAAGAAGACATACAGATGGCCAACAAACACATGAAAAGATGCTCAACATCACTAATCATTAGAGAAATGCAAATCAAAACCACAATGAGGTATCACCTCACACCAGTCAGAATGGCCATCATCAAAAAATCTACAAACAACAAATGCTGGAGAGGGTGTGGAGAAAAGGGAACGCTCTTGCAGTGTTGGTGGGAATGTAAATTGATACAGCCACTATGGAGAACAGTATGGAGCTTCCTTAAAAAACTGAAAATAGAATTACCATATGACCCAGCAATCCCGCTAATGGGCATATACCCTGAGAAAACCATAATTCAAAAAGAGACGTGCCACAGTGTTCACTGCAGCACTATTTACAACAGCCAGGACATGAAAGCAACCTAAATGTCCATCAACAGATGAATGGATAAAGAAGATGTGGCACATATATACAATGGAATATTACTCGGCCATAAAAAGGAACAAAATTGACTTATTTGTAGTGAGGTGGATGGACCTAGAGTCTGTCATACAGAGTGAAGTAAGTCAGAAAGAGAAAAACAAATACTGTATGCTAACACATACATACAGAATTTAAAAAAGCAGTACTGATGAACCTAGTGGCAGAGCAGGAATAAAGATGCAGACATAGAGAACAGGCTTGAGGGCACGGGAGTGTGGGGGGAAAGGGGAATCTGGGACGAAGTGAGAGAGTAGCACTGACCTGTATATACTATCAAATGTAAAATGGATGGCTAGTGGGAAGCTGCTGCATAGCACAGGGAGATCAGCTCGGTGCTTTGTGACCACCTAGAGGGGTGGGATAGGGAGGGTGGGGGGGAGGTTCAAGAGGGAGGAGATATGGGGATATATGTATATGTATAGCTGATTCACTTTGTTGTGCAGCAGAAACTAACACAACATTGTAAAGCAATTATACTCCAATAAAGATGTGAAAAAAAAAAGAAATTAATAATAGGTCTTTTTTTTTTTTTGCGGTACGCAGTCCTCTCACTGTTGTTGCCTCTCCCGCTGTGGAGCACAGGCTCTGGACGCGCAGGCCCAGCGGCCGTGGCTCACGGGCCCAGCCGCTCCGCGGCACGTGGGATCCTCCCGGACTGGCACACGAACCCGTGTCCCCTGCATCGGCAGGCAGACTCTCAACCACCGCGCCACCAGGGAAGCCCAATAATAGGTATTTTTAATGGTAGAAGAGAGAGCACTTGAATTACTGTGGATCTCGGGCAATAGCCTGGATCAGCCACTGCAAACTCTAATACTTCTCTTAACAGTTCATGGGATTGCAGGTTCATAGTTCATAGATTCATAAGAATCTATGACTTCATACTCATGATAAATAAATAAATGAATAAATAAAGAGGAGGGAAGCTTTTCATTATAGTAGCTTTCAAACAATAGATGTAGAAAGAATGATGGAATTGAAAATTAACATTTGACATCTACTGTAGTTATAATTGTTTCAGGCAAGAATCATCAATGGGCGCTGACATTATTGCTTGAAGTTAGGATGAGAAACAGGATATTTACATCGTTTCAAAGTCTTTCTCCACAAGATACTGATTAGTTACAGAGAGGAAAATGGTAACTCTACAGTAGAGAAACCTGGAGACACCGGATGAACTAAGGATCAAAGTGAACATTACAGTAACAGAGACAAGTCAACATTGTTTCTCTCCCCATGTGGTGCTCTGAGACAGTGTAACACCCTTACCATGGTTTTCCTCATGAAAATGCATAACCGGAACCCAGTCATGAGAAAAACTGAGACACACTCAAATTGAAGGACATGTCACAAAAAAACTGCTTTTCCTCTTCAAAATGGTCAAGATCATGAAAGATAAAATTGGAAGACTGTTCCAGATTCAGCGAGAGTAAAGAGACATGACAAGTAAATGAACTGTTATCTTGGATTGGATTCTGGACCAGGAAAAGGACCGTGGTGTGACAGTTGGTGAAATCTGAACAAAGTGTGTACATTAGATAAATGCTATTTTATCAATGGCAATTTCCTGATTTTGATAATTGCACTGTGGTTATGTAGGAGAATGTCTTTTTTTTTTTTTTTAAGAAATACACATTGAGCTTCCTGGTGGTGCAGCGGTTGGGAGTCCGCCTGCCAATGCAGGGGAAATGGGTTCGAGCCCTGGTCTGGGAAGATCCCATGTGCCACGGAGCAACAAAGCCCGTGCGTCACAGCTGCTGAGCCTGTGCTCTAGAGCCGCAAGCCACAACTACTGAAGCCTGCGCACCACAAGGAAGAGTAGCCCCCACTCACTGCAGCTAGAGAAAAGCCCGCGTGCAGCAACAGAGACCCAACGCAGTCAAAAATAAATAAATAAATAAACCATTCACTTTATAGCAGTACACCATATATACTCAATAAATATTTGTTAAAAAAAGAAAAAAAAGAAATACACATTAAAATAGAGATAAAAGGGCATTATGCCTCCACCTACCCTCAAAAATTCAGAGAAAAAAATTAAACTTATACACATATAAATTTGTATATATTAGAGAGAAACAGAGAGAATGATAAAGCAAGTTGGGAAAATGTTAACATTTGAGGCAGCTGAGTAAACGGTCTATGCAAATTCTTTATACTACTTTTGCAACTTTTTAAGTCCAGCATTATTCCAATAAGAATTTAAATTTTTTTTAAATTTATGAGTATTATCCTACCATGTAACTTCTCTTACCACTCGTCTCATTTAATTAATTTACTCCTCTAGGCCACTGTGGAAGGTAGGTACTGTTATTTGCCTCATTTCAAACATGAGAAAAGGGAGGCTTCAGCAAGATTCAGTAACTTGCCCAAGTCTCAGCGCTAGTAAATGGCGGAGTTTTGATTTGAGATTTGGTTATAGGTGGTTTCACTGCAGTGCCTGCCTGCTTAAACACTTCATAACAGGTATTGATTGTGTCCAGTAGGGGCTCAGTACTCTGCATATGATGCTTTATTTAATTCTTGCTGTAACCCTTTACAGCAGGCAGTGCCATTCTGGTTTAACGCATGGGAACTTGTTTGCTCAGGAAGGCTAAAGGATGGGCAAATGTCCTACAACTAAGAGACAGCAGATACGGGATTCGAACTCAGATCCTTCTGAGGCCACAGTGTGTCTCTCTACTATGCCATGTGCTTCCAGGCTGGGTCCAGGCTGGGAACAGTCAACAGAGTATCCGTATCCTGGCCCACATCAGGCTAGCAGCTGTGCTGCCCTTCTTCCTTGTGGAACAACTATCTATCAGTTACAAGCATGGGGCTCCATCTTGCAAATCTGAGGAGCCAAGTGCTAGTTGCACACTGGCATGCACTGTCATTGACGGGGAGACACAGTATCATTGTGGCTGGGAAGACTCCTGGGGAAAAGCCTGCAGACAACACCATTCACGCGATGATCTGATCTCCGTGAACCGTGCCTGGCTCTTGACCCAGCCTCAGTGGGAGTGGGCCCAGGGTTGGGGATCCTCTTCTCCCAGGGGCATTTTGCTGTGGCCCATGGGATGTGGACTCAGGGCCTCGTTAAGAGAGTCTGCAGGATTTATCCACAGCCTCCAGGCCTGCCCCCCTCTCCGAGGGGCGACTGTGGACAGCATTTGCTCACAATTTTGGCAAGGCAGCCTGATCATGAGTTAGGTATAAAAATATTCAGGGGAAGACAGTGACTCATGATTGGGGAATTCGAGGGGACACACGCGATGTAATGTGGTTTAGCATGAAATCCAAGGGGCCGCTAGGGTGTGAAAGAACTCGATCAGCAGAGGAAGAGGCCCAAGGGGGGACTATTAATTCCTTCAAACAGGCTGTAGATGTCACTTTGATATTTTCTTAGATTAAAAATATGTATGATGTTCATAGATGTGGGTGTTGGAATATGCAAATAAATCAACTTCCAAAACAGAATCTTAGCCAGTTAGTGCTGGCTGGAGCTCACAGGTCATGGAGTTCAGGGCCTGTATTTTGGCCTGAGGTGGAAGAAGCCCCATCAGTCCCAACTCCCAGCCCAGTGCTTTTCCTCACCAAGTTCGCTCAGCCTGGCCTCCCCGCTGAGGCCTTCCCCAGCTCACCCTCGGCCTGCATTCCCCAAGCTGTTTTGCATTAGAATTCCCCTAGGTCAGTGGCTCTTACACTTTTTAAAAATTGTAACTCACAGTAAGAAATATATTTTACATTGTGACCCAGTACACACACACACACACACACACACACACACACTTGCCCTGGATCAGCAGTAGTCACACACACTTGCCCTGGATCAGCAGTAGTCAGGGTCCCAGTAGGAAATAAAATCTCCCTCCAAATGGTTTGAATAAAGAGACAATAAAGGAGGGATATGCCAGAGGTGTGGGCGGACTGAAAGAAACAAACAATGGCGGCTGAGGCACGCAGACACTCACAATAGCGGGAAGCTGTTACCACCCCCAAGAGTGTGGAATCCTGAAGAAGGCTCCTGGCAGGAGCTGTGGTCCTTGGAGATGCTATCTTCATCAGAGGCGCTGCGCTGAAGCTGGGCTCGCGCTGAAGCCCAGCCTCTCTCTGCTCCAGCCTTGTGACCTCAGGCAGAGCTACCCACTGGCCAAACCCAACCGGCAATAAGGCCAAGGAGCTAGATTTGGAGGAGTCAGCTGCAGGGGCCCAAAGCAGGGCAGGGAAGGGAGGAAAATGGACAGTGACCGCGACGGGGCCCAAGGAACAGGGTCCAGCTCATGCACACAGACACTACTGGCCCATGCATCCCCTTTGTATGAGAAAAAGGGCGCCCCCCTCTGGGGAGACACAGCTCAGACGGCACACAGCCTGGCACATGGGAGAGCATCTCTGTGCACATGGCAAGCAGGTGCCCTTTCCTCCTGGAGATGAGGCCCCATATGAGAGCGTGGGTGGTGAGTGAAGGTTGGGCTGGTGCATGAAGGCCAGCCTGCCAACTGTTCCCCGCGGCCTTGCACACACATGTGCAAAAGCAAAATAAAATTTCCTGAAACAGTACTTAGCATTGCTTGCTTGCATTGCATCCATCTAGCTTAATCCCATCTCATCCCATTCCATTCTTTCATTAAAAAATGCTGGTCTTGACCTGACAAGTGGGTGGTGTTTGCAGTTTAAAAATATGCTCCTGAATGTGGGTTGGGGAGCTTCCAGAGCCCGATAACCAGGTGTAGCATTGTTTTGAGGGCCCAGGATGGACTTCACCTTGGCACTACTCACCCCCTGGGTCTAGACTTCTCAGGGGGTGCCCAGTCTGCCTGCAGGGGTGGGTAGGGCACAGAGCCTGTGCAACATTATTGTGGCTTTGGTGTTAGAAGGATTTGGGCTCAAATCTGGCCTCCATCATGAGTGACATTGGCTAGGTGACCCAACCTCTTTAACCTTCAGTGTCCTCATCTGTAAAATGGGTATGATAATTACCCAGCTCTTAGATTTATGTGAGCATTAAATTAAACTAGATGAGGTCAGTAATACACGTGGCACATCTACATGCTCAACAAATATAGCAGCAGTTATTATTATTGTGATTATTGCTCCTAGGATCTCTGATTCTTTGCGAGGAGTCATCTCCCACCCCTGGGAATGGCAGGCAGAGACTGTGTTTCTCAGGCAGATGTTGGTAACTCGGGAGTTGCCTGGTCTGGAGGGAGAGCTGGCTACCAGCTTCTGCTTTTCTGAACTGTGAATGAAATAGGCCAAGGATCAGCTTCTATGTGCCCGGGGGGTACTCAGAGGATGGGAGAGGCCCCATATAGTCACTGGACACATACATACAACATCCTCCTGGTTACTGAGAAGCTGGACTGAAAAGTCTGAATATTCAAAAATTTTTTCTATGCTTTGCTTTTATGAGGGAGAGATACACACAGATAAAGCAGCCAAGAGCCAGGGTTTGTGCAAGAGAGCAATTTCCTGGGCAGGTCTTAGAGGATTACAGACTCAGCCCCGCCATTCAGCCCTTCTGCCCAGATGATCACAGTAAAGCCCGCTGCCCTCTCCCCCCGGGGCTGGGGTGGAGCAGCCTTGTCACTGCACAGCACTGGTGGAGTCGATGGTCACCAGCTACAGCCTAAAGAGAGGACGCTGTGCCACCCTTTCCCTACACTTTGCTTGGCCCAGTTTGGTTTCTCAAGTCTCACCTTGGAACTCCTTTGCCAGAAAGCCTTTCGTGACCATCCTAGTCTAGCCAGGCCCGCCCAGCCTCTGTGCTCCCTCTGTAACCCCACACTGATCTCCCTCAGAGATAGCCCCTCCCACACTTAATGGGAACTCTCCTTTTGCTCATGGGACTCCGGGATGGACTGTGGGCTCCTTGAGGGCAGGGCCCGTCTTGATTCATCTCTGTGACCCCTGTCCCGAGCAGGAAGCTTTGCATATGGCAAGCACTGATTCCAGGCTTGTGGAATGAATGGTGTGCAAAACACTCAAACGGGTAATTTTTGAATTTCATGTCATTTTCCCCGTGTGCTGTGTGCTGACTACACTTGGAGGAGGCTACTTAGTTAAATGAAAACCAAATGCAAACCCAGATCAAATCCCTCCCACCTAAACTTGTCGTTTGTGTAAGCGGAGCGTCAGTCAAAATAACTTGGGGGATGAAAAAGAATCAGGGCGCTCCACGTTTCTTCTTTTCATTCTTAGGAACTTAGCTTAGGGTCTGTGGCTTCTTCCTCTCACCCTGACCCCCAGGCCTGGGATTCACTCACTCACTCACCATCCCCCCACACACCAAATAAAAAAGATCTCTGTTCTGATCACCAGTGTAATATAAACTTATCATAAAGAATCAGACAATACATAGAAAAAAAAACCAAGGAAGAAAGTAAAAATTACCTACAAGCCACTCCCGAGAGATAAGCCCTACTGTCAGATTTGAGTATGTTCTTCCCGACTTTCCTGAGTGTATGTAAACACACATACACATTTAAAAATAGATGCCATCATCTCCACAGCACTTTGTAACATGCTTTTGTCACTTAGTATCACACCGTGACAGGTTTCCACATCAATAAATACAGTTCTGAGTCATGTCATTGTTTTTAGAGCTCCTGTAAGTTTTATTCATTACATGGCTTTACCATACAGTCTCTCACGACGGGACGTGTAGGTTGTTTCCAATCCCTTTGCTACTGGAAACAACACTTGCTTTGGACACAAGCTTGTACCCAAAAATCTGGGTGGAGAATGCTATTTTGTGTCCTATGAAAGGCTTGACGATACAGCTGTTTATTCCCCCACTAAATCGACTAATCAGTGTGGTGACAGCCTTAGAGTGAGAAAAAGCGTTTTCTCTTCTGCCCACATAAATAGCCAATATCATCAGAAGGAAGACGAAGCCTTTTGCAGGGAGGCTGGGTGTTTTCTCAAGTTGGTGAGGGAAACGCCCACATCCCTCTCTAGCCCAGCGAGTTCAGGGAGAACAGTTTTCCCTGCGGCCATCGCGCCCGTCTTAGGGGCTGAAACCTTCCCTCTACCAGTACACAGACGCGTGTTTTACTCTCTGGCATGACAACCTACTAGGGAAATACAGACAGAAAGCCCCAGAGAGCTCAATAAGATGACATAAACATGCCTATGTCTAGAAGGTGAGAATTAAGATCAAGCCCCGAAATCTTCTATCAACTTCCTCCCTTTTCATGAAAAAGGGTTTTCTTCCAACAGCCTGGAATCAAATGCGAAAACGTGCACCAGGATACAAAGGCACTTACATTTGTGAGCTCCAAGAAAAATCCTGATGATGTAACTTGATTGTGTTGACAAATTAGCCTAACGAGAATAGTTTCCCACTATGAATTCATTAAGCAAAAATGTGCAAAGTAGGTATTTGCAGCCTATTAACCCTTAATTGGCTCAACACTGAAAACACTTAATTGTGACGTGTGTCACCAAAATCCCTAGTGTAGTTAATCACTGGTAGACTTACAAAATTATACATTTTAAGTGATGATCTTTAATTAAAAATTATTTGGGATTATCTTTAGCCCGTGGCTTAAAATGAGCAGCTTGGGTACGCTTGAGAAAATGGTGGCAAAGACAGTAGTTTCAGGAGGGTTGCTGTCGGCTTGTAATAAGAATTCTGCGTATGGGGAATATGGAGATAAGACACAGGCAGTTTTCAGATAAGCTTCAAATGTTTCAAAGTCGTATGGTGGAAAGTGCTGGACCAAAAGAGAGGAGAGACCTTGCTCCTGCATGGCTGTGTGACCTTGGATACATCACTTCTCTGCTTTGGGACTCAGGGTCCTGATCAGTAAAATGTGGAGACTGGATTGGTCTGGTGCACGCAGGAGAGAGATGAAAATAAGTATTGTAATGTATCCATTGGCTCAAACAAGAGTCAAGACACAACGGATAAGCTTCTCACTCAATGGGTCAATGAGCAAATGTGCTATAGACTCTAAAATGTGCCGTGGAAACTTAAAAAATGGAAACAACAAAAAGTGGGGTCAATTCAGTTTTCTTTCTGGCTTCTGACCTCAGAACACTCATTGACACAGATATCTAACTGCCTTTCTCCTTCCTTGGTGGTCCCAGTAGGTGGGGAGGAAACTCTCATCCTAACCAACAAGCCCCAGATTGCAGAGAAAATACTTTTCCTAAGTTGGAAAAAAAAAAAAGAAATTTTGGAGTTGCACTAATCTTCTTTACACCTTCTGTCTCCTGCACGCTCCATTCCAGTGTCAAATACAAATTATAGTAGCATCTTTCGGCTCCCTGGTGACCCTTCATCAAGTACACAATTTTAATGATCTACATCCTAAGGTGGTTGAACAGTGGTCTCCCCCAAGAGACTTGGAAGTCTCTGAGGTGTCTGTTCAAAAAACACAGCTGGTGGCAGGCCTGGAAACCTCAGTGGGGTTGAACATGGAGCAGGTGGGGGAAGGGAGGAGGCTGACACGATGACCATGTCCGTACAGAGTGTTGCTGTCACTTCAGCCTCTGGCCTGACCCACAATGAAAGGAGGGGTGTTGGGAAGAGGGCGAGTATGGACTGGAGTGGGGCTGAAATGTCAGGAATATCAATCAAAGGGAAGTTGGGTACTCTTTTGTCATTGTGACTAGAGACCAGGAGCAAAGAAGGCCAGGTTCTCTGGGTGAGGCTCAGCGTAGTTCTAGTGTGGCCCCACCGTAGGTCAACTGAACTTCGCCCATCAGTTATTCGAGGTCACTTGTGTACAAGGCTCCAAGCTGGGAGGCAATGGAGCGTCCATCCATTTCCTCTCCTCCGCCTTCCACCCTTCTCTCCCAGCCAACCGGCTCGATATAAACAGACCATAGCCGCTCACTGATCAGCTCTGGAGTTTTGCTGGCCTGATCTCACCAGGTCTCTAGGCTCATAAACCTCTATTGTTTGGGCTTGGCTATTCCCTGAATCACCCTCCTTGTCAATGGCGTGGACTCCATGACCCTTGGGCTCATTATGCTCTGACTGGGCTGTTTTTCTGGACCTCCTCCTGGCCAGGGCAAGCACTATGGCTGTGGGTGAGAGGCACCCACCTCTACCACTATGGCGTTTCCCTGAGGCGGTCCCTCTCCCTTCTCAGTGAGCGGTGAGGTGGGACACCATGAAGCATCAGAGCGGGTTGTGAGGCGAGGTGCCTGATGTCAGAGGCTTCAGGCCGGTGGGGGAGGGCTCATGACACCCAGGAGCCAGTGTGGCATGGTTCCTCCTCCCTGGGAGGAGCCATGTGGAGAAAAGCCAGAAGGAAGTCTTTTGTAAAAGTCAGTGTAACCTTTACCTCCCCTGCTACCAAAGGAAACTATATAATCAAGTAAAACCGATAAAGGCAGAGCTTCCCTCATTGAAGTGAGGAATGCGAGTCTCCAGAGCACACTTAAAAAGTTATAGTCGGGGCTTCCCTGGTGGCGCAGTGGTTGAGAGTCCGCCTGCCGATGCAGGGGACACGGGTTCGTGCCCCAGTCCAGGAAGATCCCACATGCCGCGGAGCGGCTGGGCCCGTGAGCCATGGCCGCTGAGCCTGCGCGTCCGGAGCCTGTTGTCCGCAATGGGAGAGGTCACAAAAGTGAGAGGCCCGCGTACCACACACACACGCAAAAGTTATAGTCACTCAGTGAATTCATGCTCCTTTAAAAAAAAAATAGAACATGAAACGATTACACTAAAATCTACTGACGCCCCATGACGAGGCCCACTTCCCTCCCCAGAGGAAAGCACGTTACAAGTTGGTGGGTATTCTTTTCGACCCGTAATCCACGCTCGTACACACGTCTCTGTCTCCACAGCATTGTCTTGAGTGTGTTTTATATCATTGTTCTCCTACTGTTGACCTGTACACACGCACGTGGTTCGTTCCTTTTGACTGCTCTAGAGTGTTCCGCTGTACGCATACTCCCCATTTTACACAGCGTCCGCTGTGTGCATACTCCCCATTTTATACAGCAGCCCCTATTGATGAGCATTTAGGTTATTCTATTTTTCCTGGTCACACACAAAGCTTGTGCATGTATTTTTAGACATAGGTAAGAGAGTTTCTCTACTGAGGAGAATTTTCCTGAGAGCTTGGAAATCACTATGCTGGGGACTTGGGTGCGGGCGTGGTGGGAGCGGCAGAGGGGAGGATGGATGTGAAGACTTCACGGAGGAGCTGGGCTTGCACCAGGCTATGAAAGGGGAACCTGGGCTTCACATAGATGGAGAAAAGGAAAAGGGGGTCTGGAGCTGGGAGAGGCAGGTGATGTGGTCAAGGTGCCGACCCAGAGGAAACAGGAGGCTGGTGACTGGTGCCGGGGGAGGGGGGTTAGGTTGGCACGGAAGGGCATGCTCTCTGGGGGTTTGGCGTGGGACAAGAAGAGCTCACAAAGGTGTTTGTAGGTGATGTTGGACCCAAGGCTGGCTCTTTATTAGGCACCAAGGTTTACCTCTGCCTTCAAATCCTCGGGGAGGCTGTGACCTTTTGCCAGCACTTGTCGTCTTCCCTCTGGCCCAGTAACCCAGGCCTCTCCTTTCTCTTGCCATCATGCTGCCACTCAGCTCTCACCCCTGCACAGCAGAAGGGAAGAGCCGGCAGCCAGGGTCACCGGCCTCCCCAGGGGTTGAGGGTCAGTGGGCAAGGCCCATCCAGGTGCTCGCAGAACCCTTGGGAGGCTTGCAGGAGGACGGTGCAGGCGAGCCCCCTCTGCGTGATCCAGGGAGGGTCCATCTCTTGGGCCCTGGGTGGAGCCTCATTGTTTCACAATGATGGAAATCATGGCCGTTGTCTGCTCACACGTTTGCTGTGCGCCTGGCAGGGAGCCACGGTCCCTAAAACTACTGTGGGAAAGTGGAGGGATGCCCTTCCAGATTGGTCCTGGGAGTAGTCACAGAAGCAGGACTCCGGGAGGGACATGGAAGCCTGAGGAGGGGGCTGCAGTGAACATCCCTTGTCCTGGGTGGGGACGTCACTCCTAAAGCTCACTTTTGCTCGAGTACAGTCATATCAGGAGAAATCCTCTGACTGTGCCTGTTTCCCCACGTGCCTTAGGACTGGCTCCCCAACCTCTTGACATGTCCCACAGTGGGCTTACGAGTTTTTTGTCTTGCCTCTGGGGTAGGAGGTTCTGAAGACCACTGGGGAGCAGAGACAAGGGGTGACAGCTTGCGGGAGGCCTCAACTGTCCTTCCAGCCTCTGTCACTGTTCCTGCCCAGGGCCTCTCTCTCCAGCCCCCTCTGAGGTCAGCACATGTTCCAGGCAAGAGGTCTGACACCCTGCGGGCTTCCAGGAGAGGGAGAGGTCTGAGCAGCGGAACTAAGGTTGGAGGGTGGAGGGCAGCGGGGTCACCAAGGAAGCTGGGGCTGCCTCGTGCAGGTCCCGAATGCCAGGCTAAGGGGTTGAAACCATCTCCTGTGGGCAATAGGGAGCCACTGAAGGTTTCTGAGTAAAAGCAGCAAAGTGATCTGCTAAGGAAACGCAAGATGGATTGGCGGGGGCACGGGGAGTCCAGCTGGGAGAGACCAAAGGAAAAAGAGCTGGTCTATGGGATAGCAGAGCAGGAGGCAGAGAAGGAAAAGCTACAGAAGAAAATCTGGAAAACTCAGTACCTGCACTGGAAAGCAGAGAGGCGGTACACACACAGCCCAGCCCCTAGTGGCTGGCTGCATTTTCTTTGGGAAAGCCTTCCTAATTAAGGTGACTTTTGTCAGGTGGATGAGTAATTAAAAGAGCAGAACTTCTAAACTTTGAGGCCCTTAGCAGTCCCGGGTCAAAAATAATGGTCGGGTCCTTGGAGACAACGAATGCCAAGGTAACAGAGAAAGAGGCCTGCTTCACTGGAAGAATGCGTGGCCACAGCCTCCAGTAGCTACACCCACCTCTGCCCCCAGCTAGCGAGGACGAAACCTCTCGGACTTTTGTTTTCTTATCCGGAGGATGGGCACAGTGCTATCCCCAGTCTTCATGTTGTGGAGCCATTAACTGGGCTGATGAGCGCGGTGGGTGTTGACCACAGAGCCTGGCACAGAAGGACCACTTCGTAAATGGTAGTTTTCATTCATAACAGCCCGGCTGAAGCTTTTCTCAAAGCTTCTTCCTTCTCTCAGTGCTTCTCATGAGTCCCGTCTGATTTCAGATGAGTCTCTGCTCTCAGGATACCCCACGTGTCACTTTGTCCTGTCCCGTCAGCCAGTCCTGAATTCCCGTGAGGATCCCACAAGGGCCATTTGAACTGCAGGCACTCACGGTTCCACGGGACTCTCCCCGGTGCCCTTTCTGAGGTCACCGTTCCCACAAGGGCCTTTGGATTCACAGCTTTGCCTGCCTGTGAATTTCTCTCCCTTTCTCCTGGCCGGTGATAGTGAAGGTGGGTATTTCTCCTGAAACTGGATTGAGGGAGTTGTGTACTTTTGTCTGTAATAAAACCCAGCCATTTTGTTGGTCCAACACAGCCAAGTTTTTAAGACGATGGCTTTGCCAAAAGCCATGATATAAAAGGGACTTATTAACACTCCCTCCAGTTAGCAGACAGCTCTGAATGCAGCGCCCTAAAGTGTCCTACGTGCTCTTCTTATCATGTTGTCTGATTCTTCCCGGCATTAACGAGGTGATGCCAATGTTTAGCTGAGAATGGAGGGGTCTAACCTTGGGTGCCTCTGGGATGGAGGGAGCCCCAAATGAGGAGAGGTTTGGGGGCATCTGGGGTCCAAGGAGGCCAAGGGAATACACTGAAGAAGAGTGCCTCCATGGAAGTGGACCACGGCCCAGGGCTGAGACCTACAAGTTCTTGGAATGTGCCTGATGGAGAAAGTGAGGATGGGTCGGTATTAGGGTTTCTTCTTTTTGCCAAGAATGGAAATGGAGCAGAGCATCAAAGTCCACTCAAAGCCTGGTGGCAAATTCCTGGCAGAGAACTGATCCATCCCCATGACTTCAGAAGTCCAGGGGACTTTGCTGTGGGGGAGGAGTCTGCCACCTCAGCCTATGCATTAGGATTTGCATGTGTTCCTGGAGTTACGGAATGTGGATGAAGACAGGTGCACCATTTGCGGCCTCGTTGTTTGCCTGTGCGTCAATGGCTGGAGGACTCTGTCTTAGGAATGCAGAAAGGGTTAGGGAGCATGGTGACACATGGGGGAGGCAAGAAGCCTCGCCAGGGAAGTCACAGAATTTACGGTGGGAGGCGACTGTCGAGGATGCTTCATTCTGTTTTTATCAGCTCAGCATTCATTTCAACCTTCACTGGGAAACACAACTCATTTTTTTCCCCCTGGGAGAAAATTGTCCCTCTCTATTCTTAAACCATTAGGTTTGAGTCAGTTCATATTACTCCCTGATCCAGGGTAAGCACGTGAGTCAGACCTGGCCAATCAGAGCGCTCCACTCCCCCTCGGCCATGGTGAATGGTCCAGGGATGGGGCAGGTGACCCAAGCCCATCTAATGATGCTGAATTCAGAGATTTTTCTTGATACTATTGTGAATGAGGAACTTTTTTTCCTACTAACACTTAAGTCTGGAATTATTAGCAATCAGCTCTCTTTCAGAAGCACAAGTTCATGTACAATTCTTCTGGAAGAAATTTGTAAGTCCTGCCAGCTCGTGACTGTCCCTTTTTGTTAATTCTTTCTGCCACACTCAAATTGATTGCTGTTCAAAATGCTCTGACCAGTACCCGCGGATGCTGGATGTGTGAAATTGGTAAGCAGGCCATCTTGGAAAGGCAGGCAGCTGTAGGGGGCTCAACATCATCCAATCCCCAAACCGGAGCTGTGAGCTCACGACCAACTAAGTCAGGTGCACAAAGCTCTCTGGTACCATCACGTTACCTGCCTATTAGTTTTGGCATCTTTTTTTCTTGTCCAACAATGAATTGATTTTCTCTAAGATAGAAAAAAAAAGATAGAAAAAAATTGATTTTCTCTAAGATGTGGTGACATCCTGCCTACCTTTTTCTTGCCTACTCATTGATATTTTGCATGTGAAGACCCAGGCTCTGGGAGTGCCGGAGAGGTGCTGTTACTGCAGTTGGTGGAGTCCTTGCAGAGGGTCTGCAGGGAGCTATCTGAGGTCTTCCCTACAAAGGACCAATTTGTGAAAAGAGCTTAAGGATGCAAGGATGCAGATGCCTCCACAGAGCAGGGCATGATGAATAGAGCAGCCCCGTCAGTTCCAGTCCCTACTGGCTTCCACGCAGGCATGCTAAGGGAAAGCCAGTTACGTGATTCCGCAACGAAGACCATGGCGTTCATTGACTTCCATCGCATAACAGAACTGCAAAGTGTGTGGGGTAGACCTGGTCTCCTCCGTGACTTAAACGTCTGTCTTTCTCTCCCTTGTCTCTGCTCTGCTTTTCCCAGTGTTGTCTTCGTCCTCAGCGTAAGCCCCACATTCACATCTTTCTCGTGGCCACAGCAGTCCCAGGCCGAGTTATGGCCCTCTTTCACCCTCATCTGGCTTAATCTCTGAAACAAATTCTGATTGCCAACTTGGGTCACAGGCCCTCCCCAATCTGGCCCTAGGGATTGAGCATGGAGTATTCTGACTGTCCAGACACCCTGGAGGAAGTAGGTGTGGCCCCTTGAGTGACAGTCCTATCAAAATCAGGTGGGGTCAGTGCTGTTAATTTACAAAAGGAAGGGAAGCAAGGCATACCCCAAAGTAATTGAGATCTTCCGTATTCGTGGTATAAATTTCTTTTCACAGGCCAGCTCCATCAGATTGATGTTAGCCGTCCACAGTTAGTGGAGTAGAAGGCAGGGTTTGCCATGGGTGTAGGATGTGGACGCTGTGGACACATGCTCTGTTTTTTGCTGCCTCTGAACTTCTAGGGCATGAGAGGCTGGGAAGTTCACATTGATTTACTTTGGAGGGAAGTTCCTAATCCCACATCAGAGTTGCTGATGCAGAAATCCCAAGGCACATCATTAACTTGCTCCCAGCCCCTCTCCCCTATCCCATTTCCCTGCTTCACAGGAGCGTTTCCTCCCTGTTAAGGGCCTCTGCTTGGGCTGGGGGAGGAAGCCGGATACCCTAGCTGAGGACCCTCCTCTTCCCCTAGTGCCAAACAGAGGTCCTCAAATATTCTCATTCTTGGGAGGAGGGGCTGTCCTGGGGCCAGGCTTTTCCATCCTGGATGGAGAGGAAAAAGACAGGAGAAGAGAAGAGATGAAAGAGAAGAGATGAAAGAGAAGAGAATAGAGTTCTGTAGCAATCTGGACGCTTTACTCTGAGCTGATTCTTCTCTCCTAGTCAACAGCATCCTGGCTGGTGAAGGGAAAAGGGCAGTGGCCAGGACACCTGGGGTTGAAAGCCATCCCTGACTCAACGAGTGGAGGCCCTCGGCACCTTCTCTGGGCCCAGTGACCCCATTCCTGAAACAAGGGGTCAGTACTTTACAGCCTTCTCCAGCCCAGACTTTCTGGAGTTTGATGACAGCAGTAGCTCTTTTTTCCTTCTCATAATGGTTTCTCACACAGGGCCGGGGAAGTGGTTCCTTCTAGTCACAGACACAGATGCAATCCCATACAGATTTTTTAAAGTTTGTTTATTATTATTCAAAAAAACTTTTTTTTGAATATTTTGTCTGCACCACTCGGCTTGCAGGATCTCAGTTCCCTGACCAGAATCGGACCCTGACCATGGCAGTGGTAGTGCCGAATCCTAACCACTAGACCACCAGGCAACTCCCCCAATTTTTTTTTTCAATAACAAAGAGAACTTGGACCCACGTGGTCCTGCTATATTTGACCTCCATTTGCTTCACTCTCATAGGGCGATGGTTTAACTGACCCCCAGTCCATTTTCAGTGACCATGAAACATGAGTCCAAATGCCAACTGTTCCTTACTGTATTACTTTTTTTCTCTTTTGCTGGTGACCTTGGGCAAATCACTTTGCTTCTCTGAACATGATATCCTTCCTCCGTAAAGTGGGGATGTCCACTTTTTGGGCTGGTGAGATATTCAAATATTTAATAAGGGTTTTGAACATCATAAAGAATCGTACAGGAGACAGGGATGAGCTGTTATTAAACTCTCACTCAAAACTGGCCTAAGAATGGGCCAGAAATTCCTTCAGGCCTGTTTGTACTGTGCCTTGCACGTAGCAGACACGTGGCAAATATTTGTTGAATGATTGGAATCCCAGGGGCTGTTTGAGCTGCGGTGGATCCCCACATAGCACTCGGGCTGTGCTACTTCACGTCCCCACTGCGGATCTCTGATAGGACAGCTGGGAGGGTGGGTTGTGGGCCTGGAGCAGGGCTGTCTGGTACCTGCTTCGTGCCAAGTCCACTTATTCGCCTGAGATGGGGCATCTGTCAGCCAAGGTAGGAAGATAGATTTCTAACAGCTGGTGGAGGGTGGGGGTGGGAGGGGGCTTGTGTTTTTCTGATCGTGTTGTAGCTGTTTTGGGAATAAATTACTGTGGCTTTATAGCCCTTACAGGAGTTTCTGGAAAATCTAATTGGATGAGTCCCAAAAACTGAATTCTTTTTCGAGTTTCCAACTCCCTCAGATCCTCATTTGGAAGGAAAATGGGGTCAGCCTCTTTGCCTTTGACAGACACCCAATCACCCTCCTAATGGCGTCACCTCTCCTTGATCTTGGAAGTCTCTTTTTTCCCAAAGGACTCCAAGAACATGGCTGAGCCACTCAGACACACAGCCACTCCCCGAGGGTAAAGAGGCAGCTTTGGAAGCCTTGCCACCTCCTTGGTCAAGCGATCAAGCCAATCAGGATAGAGCTGGGGGGTGGGGCGGGGCACGGGAGAAGCCGCCTTCCTGCCCAGGCTCCTTGCCCTGTCCTCTGTGCCTCTCTCCTAAGAAATGGGCATTGACATCCAGAGAATGCTTTTACACCGATGTAGGTGCACACGGCTTAACAAGCACTGGCGATGCTCTACTGTCAATTAAATTAAACACCCAGCCCCCCCCCCCACCCCAGCCCCCATCTTAGAAAAATGCTCTGTGTAGCCAAACATCTGTAGCCCAGGATATGTGATCTCCCTCTGTTTTGTTTTGCTCCAGACAAAATGGTGGAAAAGCTGAAATTTATGCCTTTGGAATCTGAGGCATTAACTGTTGTAAATCAGCATTTGGTGCCCAAAGGTAGCAATTACTGCTCTCATTAATAGATTTTCCCCAGCCTCCATCATAAAACAACTCTGGAAATGTCTCCAGGAACAGGGTGGGGGAAGCGTGCCTGGGGATCACTAACAGTCAAGCACCCTGGGCACAGAGGGAGGCCGCATTCCTCTCCCCAGGGCCAGCCCAGGGGACGTGAGAGAAAGTGCACACACACAGGGTCCCCCAGACAGGGCGGCGGCGGGGGCTGCTGACATGAGGTGCAGGTCGAGCAGAAGCGCCACATCTGTGCAAGGCCTCCCAGGCAGGGGATCAGAAACACTGGGTCTTGAAGAGGAAAGGACTGAGGAGGCAGGACAGGCGGCCGAGGGAGGGAGGGAGGCGTGCGGGTTGGAGGACAGGGGGAAGGAAGGCTCGCATCTCTATGACTACAGGTGACTTTCTTCTTTTGGGAATGCCAGGGCTGGAGGGCATCTTGCCTTCAGTAACGACCTGGGCACAACGGGGCCCCTTGGCTTGCCCAGGGTCACCTGGCGAGTCAGTGTCTAACTCAGCCATGACCGTGAAGAAAAATGTAGACGCCTGCCCAGTGTTGACCGTGGACCCTTTCTGTCTCTCTTTGGTTGGAACATAAACTGGATTTGTACCCAGGAAATAATTTCTTCTGTTCTGTAGATGGAAGCAGGGTGACGATGCTGAGGCCACACATGTGGCCCCTGGAAACGGTAGATGAAGACGCCTCGCTGGGCTGGAGGGATGGGCCGATCCCCCTCCGGGCAACCCTTTGTACCTGGGGATGGGTGTGAACACGGGGCAAAGAGAACAGAGAGTTCTCTCTGCTACTTGCTGATCCCCACCCTAGTTTTGTGTTATTTTTCTTTTCCGGTGGGATTCTGACATCTCTTTTTCTGGGATATTCGTTTGTAGAAAGAATCCATATGGGATTTGGATTCGACGGGGCCTGTGTAAGAATCCTAACTGCAGCCTTAGCTGATGAACAAGCTGTGAGGCCTCGTGAAAGAAAGTCTCAGAACCTCTTCCCTCCTTGTCTGCAACAGGCACCGTAGTTCCTCCATGAGACGGTGCTGTGAGGGTGGGTGCCCAGCTGTGTGCGCAGCGTGTGTGCCAGGCTTAGCAGCTAGCACGGGGTAGGTGTTCACAAAGTACTTCTGAGTGAATGGAAAAGAAAAGGTATCTATTGGTGTAGAACAAGAGCGGGGTATCCTACCCTTCTGGGTCAGTTTAATTCTCCCCCTTGCAATTTACTCAGATGCAAGAAACCAAAGGCTTCCTGGTACTCGGGCAAAGCTTGGCTCAGAGAAGCTGCCATGCTGCTCGGGGCGCACAGCCGAGCGCCCAGCAGGCGGTATGACTCCCGGCCCGGAACCTCGCCTCCAGCTCATAGCAACTCCACCAGGCTGATTGACAGAGAGCATTGCCCCTTGTTTGTTCATTTCTGTTGTGGTAAAATATACATAATATAAAATTTACCATTTTCTCCATTTTTAGGTGGGCAGTTCAGTGAGATTAAGTACCTTCACATTGTTGTACAATCACCACCACCGTTCGTCTCCACATCTTTTGCATCAATCCTATCCTCGTGAAATAATAACTCCCCCTCTCCTTTCACCCAGCCTTGGTAACCTCTAATATTTCCTGTTTCTATGAATTTGACTGTTCTAGGTAAACTCATGTATGTGGAATCATAGAATACTTGTCCTTTTTTGTTTGGCTTATTTCACTTAGGATAATGTCTTCAGGGTTCGTCCGTGCTGTGGCATGTGTCAGAATTTCATTTGTTTTTTTTTTTTTTGCGGTATGCGGGCCTCACTGTTGTGGCCTCTCCTGTTGTGGAGCACAGGCTCCGGACGCGCAGGCTCAGCGGCCATGGCTCACGGGCCCAGCCGCTCCGCGGCACGTGGGATCCTCCCAGACCGGGGCACGAACCCGTGTCCCCTGCATCGGCAGGCATACTCTCAACCACTGCGCCACCAGGGAAGCCCTCATTTGTTTTTAAGGCTGAATAATATTCCATTGTTTGTATGTACCACATTCTGCTTATCCATTTGTCCATCAATGATCATTTGCGTTGTTTCCACGTTTTGGCTGTTGTGAATAATACCACCATGAACATGGGTATGCCGTATCTGTTTGAGTTCCTGCTTTCGGTTTTTGCATACACACCTAGAAGTGGAATTACTGGATTTATGGTAATTCTACATTTCCTTTTTTGAGGGGCCACCATACTAACCCTTTTTAAAACTTTCCCAGTGGAAGGGCAGTGCTGCAGGGGTGGTGTCTGAGGAGAATAGACGCTCTGGGCCTTTCCGAAGTTAGCGCTGGCGGCTGGCGGTCCTGGGACAGGGAGGACCCTGGAGCTGGCACAGGGCACCCCTTGGCAATTCAGCACTGCCCTCCACCAGCTGGGACCAGTTTTACACTAAGCCCTGGGAGAAAGGAAGCACTAGCTCTGTTCACCATGGATGGACAGAGATTGTTTTGCTTCTTATGATTAAACACCAGCTAAATCCCCCACCCCATGTATGCACACACCAACTCCAGATTTGGTTCAGAAAGGTGACTTAAGAAGTTTTAAGACGTTGTGATGAAATACATGGGCTTTGGTGCCAGTTCAAATTCTGGTTTACAACAAGGACCTACTATACAGCAGAGGGAACTATAGTCAATATCTTCTAATAACCTATGATGGAAAAGAATCTGAAAAAGAAAATATGTATATCATTATATATATATTATATATATATAACTGAACCTCTTTGCTCTATACCTGAAACAAACACAACATTGTAAATCAACTATACTTCAATTAAAAAAAAGAACAAAACCCCAAATTCTGGTTTAGTCACTTGCTAGTTAGGGATCTTGGACAAATCATTGAACCTGAGAGCGTCAGGGTTCACATATAAAACTGGGGTCACAGGTTGTTGTGGCCTTAGAGGGACATTGGATGTGAGAAGCTGTGCACAGTCTTGGGCCAGAGGTAGCTCTGTCCAAGGACTGGGATTTTGTTCTCAGAGGCTGCTGACCACGCCATGACTGGAGGGGTTAGAAGATGTCCGCGACTGGCCGCTCGGTTCTGTCTCACTTGCCTGCTCTGGAGGTGGAGGGTGCTTGAGCCCCGGGTGTTCCACATTCACTGCCGGGTCTCCCAGGTCCCGAGGCTGGCGCTGCCTGTGGGGAACGGCCCACGGTGGGGGGATTTATTATCTCTGGTGTCCGGTGCTTCATGGGTCATGTGACATGGCTAATCCTTAATTACACCTAATGTTAAAGGTCAGTCCACCTCTGGGATGTTTCCCAGCTTGAAGGTGCCTATGGAAAATTAGTTCATTCATAAAACACAGTGTCAGGTTACAGACCCCAATGGCTTCCCCCAGCCTCTGGTGGAGATGGGGTTGGTGGAGGCTGCTGAGAAACAACCCCAAGCTTGCCTCCTGACTCATCCGTTACCTCTAACAGGGTGTCAAATGAATGATTCCCTTCCAGAAAGATAGCAATCGTGCCCAGAGGAAGGGTTAGTTCAAAGGGCTTCAGGAGCATCGAACAATCACTCAGATGGGCAGAGGTCAGCGTGGGGGAAGATGAGGCCCAGGATATTTCATGGTGGTTGTTCAGCTCCCCTGTTCCTCAGCAACTGTCCCCCCACCCCCATGGATGCTATACTTTGTATGGTCAACGGAGACATTGCCAAGCTGCTGAGAAGTGCTGGGGCCCCGACTCCACCCTGGGCAGTGCCCTAGTGGGCCCAGAAATCATCACAAGTGCCTGCCCTCCAGGGCAGCTTTGCTGGGTCCAAGTTCTGCTTGCTCTAAAGATGACTTCCCATCAGCCCAAAATTTATTAAGTCATCCAGCAAATATTCATTGGGCACTCACTGTGCCAGGTACTGTTCTAGAACCTGGGAAGGGATTGCAGTGACCAAACAGACAAAACAAGAATGGCTACCCTCCCGGAGTGTCCATTCTAGTGGTGGGGGGAAAGACAGATAATGAACGAAATGTAGTAGTAAAAGAATAGCGTTATCTGATGGTGATAAGTGCTATGGAGAGAAAGAAAGCAGAGGAGGGAGAGAAGAAATACTAGCCTGGGTATGTGCTGCAAGTTTTGATAGGGTAGTCAGAGAAGGCCTTACTGTAAGTTGAGAGTGGAGCAAAAAAAGGAAGGAGGTGAGGCAGTAAGCCATGAAGAGATCTGAAAGGACAGCTGCTCCAGGCAGGGTGAAGAGCAAGCGCAAAGGCCCTGAGGCAGTAGGATGCAGGTATGTTTGAAGAGTAGCAAGGAGGCTATGCGGCTGGAGCAGGGAGAGTCAGGGGAAGAGTAACAGAAGACGAGGTCAGGGAAAACAAAGACCATGCCTCGGTTTCTGTGCCTCTAGCCCTGTGCTCAGCGTTTCCTGGCCTTGACCATGGATGTAATATGCCGGCTATAATGTTTTAGAGTAGGGATCAGCAAACTACAACCCTTTGGCCAAATCCATCCAGCTGTTTTTGTAGATCAAGTTTGATGGGAACAAAGCTGTACCCATTCATTCACATATTGTCTATAGCTGTGTTCAAGCTAGCAGGTCAGAACTGAGTCATTGTGACAGTGACTGCATGAACTGAAAGCCTAAGATATTTACTACCTGGTCCATGTTCTAGGTCACGGGCTTTGGAGTTGGACCACATTCGTTCAGATCTCTGCTCATTTATCGTCCGAGCGGCCCTGGGCAAGTTACTTAACTTCTCGGGGCTTTAACCTCCCATCCGTAAAATGCTGATAATATCTACCTTACAGAGTTTTCTGAGATTAGATAAAACAACTAATATGGAATGCATGCCCCTGATAAATCCAAATACTTTTTAAGGAGTCAGCAGTGGGTGCACAGTCCTGGACTCACAGGGACAATATCTTAGCAAAAGTTTTCATTGGTCTCAGTTTTCATTAGCCTCAGTTTCTCTGTCTGTTAAGTGGGGATAATTATTTGTGACACTGAAATGAGATAAGGTGTATGGCTTGGAGCAAGCACATATTAAATGGAAGTTGCTGCTTTTATTTTCAACAGCTTCACCTTCCATCGTCTCCTGTGTGGGGGGCCATCTGCAAATTCTCCAGGATCTGGGAGAAAAATCCAACATCTGTCTGTATATCCATGTGCTGCTGCCCTGCTACCGGCTCCTGGTACATACCTCAGCAGAAGGGAGTGAGTATTAAAAGGCCTCCCTTTCCCACATCTTGACATCCGGCCTAAACCCACTGCTACCTGAAAGAGCGCCAACCTGTTCAGCATGTTTGAATTTGCAGATAACCTCTTATTTATTCTTAGAGTCTCCACACAGCTGAAGCTTGTCATGGGTTTTTATCATGTGGCAATAAGTACTGCTGGGGAAGGTCTATCTTCGCAAAGCCCAATTAGCGTATTCATTTATTAGGCTCTTTTATCATCAGGTAAGAGTAATAGGAGGGTCACTGTAGGATTCTGCCCGCTGAAGCCGGTTTGAGCATTTGCCGATTTGCGGGGGTGGATGGCAAATGGTAAGAATTTGGGATGGGATGGCGGTCTGGACTTGGGAAATGTTGATTTTGTTGGAGGACTTTGTCACGCCGCCTGGCTGTGATGACAATCCACTTGAGTTACATTGCATTAAAAAAAAAAAGTGGCGAGAGTCCAGTGGTTGAAATGCAGACGCCCACAATGTATTTATATTTGCAGTGCCTGGGCCATGTGTGCAGTGATACAGCGAACAAGAAAGTTGTGGAACTGAAAATAACATATGTCTGTCTCAAGTGCCAGAGGAAATTGTAGCACTGGTGAGAAGGGGAAGGGTCCAGATTTAGAGATGGGGAAAGAAATATGCTCCTTGTTCAACCGTGGTGTTTATACACAAGCCCTCATTTCTCCTCACACATAATGAACAGCTACAAAACTGACAGGAAAACAAATGCAAAACGGGGCAAGTTGATTGCTTCTTTGAGAGCTGGTTGGCGTAACGGAGTCCTGGATTGAAAATAAAGTTCAGGCAGATTGAACTCTGACCCCCCACCCCCTTGTTGCAGTTTTCTGAGTTCCTGGGATCTTGTTCATGAGAACGAAGCTGTGGATGCAGCTGAAACGGGTCGAGGTGGAGATGGTTAGAAAGGGATTCCTCCTTCACCACAAACCTCCTTGACTTAAAAATGATTAAAATAAAAACTCTCCAAACCAATTACTTTCCGTCTCTTGAGAGCCAGAGGATTGTCTAGGGTTTTTCTGGACACAGGGACCCCGAAGATCATATTTCTCTTCTGGGTGGGGTGATATTTTTAAGGCTTGGTTACCAGCCTCCAACTCTTAATTCCATGTGTCTATATGTATAAATAGATGTGACTAAATTTAAAAAGAACTAATATTCACATCTTTGGGTTTTTTCCATCCTCACAAAAAACAACTAATGGTTTTGACTTCATTTTCCACATTTCTCTGCCGTTTTGACGTTAATCAGACACAGCCCAAGACGAGGAGCACATTTGGTCTTTGCAAACAAAAAATAGAATTGGCCTCTGACTCCTCTGGCTGGTTCTGTAACTCATTGCTCTCAGAGCACCCCTGGCAACCCAGAACCCCAGCTCAGACCTCAGATCCAGCTGGAAACCTCCTACCACGGCCCTTGGCTTGAAACTAGACCCTCAAGATTTTAACATACATGTTGGCCAAGCCACTTACGTCTAACTCCCCCTGCCTCAGTTTTTTCATCTGCAGAATGGATGTGATACTCTGACCACCTGTCAGGACCAGAAGAGGTTGGGAGGAGTTGGAGAAACACCCATGGTGGGTTTCGGAGTAGCTGCTGAAGTGAAATAGAGCCCGATGGCCACTCAGCTATTGTTTTCGGCTTCTTCCTCACCTTACTGGTTAAGTGTGGCCAACACCCAGTTTTCACGTCAGGCATGCTGGCCCCAGGGACCTGAGCCTGGGGGCTAAGCTATCACAGCCTGAACACCTCCTGCAGGCCAGCACCAGGTGCCTGGCCTTCGTTTGCTTGGTCACACCTCACGACAACTGCCAGAGAGGCACTGCTGGTTCCATTTCACAGACTGGGAGACTGATGAGCAACTGCTCCTTTCACACCAATCGAAACGTAATACTCCCAGCGGTTAAAAAAATATGTTACAACCAACCAAAGAAAATGTATGCAGCTGTCTGTGGAGGAGGATGGGGCAGGTGGGCAGAGAGCAGGGCATTTAGACTGGAATCTTGGGAGGAGAGTACCATATCCTTCCACCTCTTGTGTAGTGGATCTAATAGTATCACCCTTACCTCGAAAAAAAAAATCTGTTTCTACCCAGATGTCAGAATATGTCCTCCTTTGGAAATAGAATCTGAAGATGTGTAATTCATTAAGGATCTTGAGAGGAAATCATCCTGGATTTAGAATGAGCCCTAACTAAATCCAATCACTGGTGTCCTTCCAAGGAGAGGACAGGGCACAGACACAGAGGGAAGAAAGGCCATGAAGATAGAGGCAGAGGCTGGAGCCAGAGGACGCTGGGAGCCACGAGGAGCTCCCAGGCAAGGAAGGATGCTCCCCTAGCGCCTTGGAAGGGAGCATGACCCTGCTGACACCTCAGTTTTGGACTTCTGGCTTCCAGAACGGTGAGAGAATAAATTTCTGTTGTTTGAAGCCAGCAAGATTGAGCAATTGGTTAGGGCACTCTTAACAAACTAACACCTTCTGGCGAGCTGTTTACATTTGGTCTCCAGAAATAAAGGCAGGCAGGAGCTAGTACTGAACACACACAAGGAAGGGCTAACTCTGTAAAGGGAAACATTAAATCTCTTTGGTAAAACAAAACAAAAGGCAGAAAGTCCCTTGTTCTTTCCTTGGAGCATGCCTTAAAGACAGAATCCCTGAGTCTGCGAGGAGTCCAGCAGTGTGAGGTGTGGGATCGGGGGAATGATGTAAGATGATATGATTTATGGCTTTGTTGAGCAATGTTTTCAGCTGTGGATCTTGCTTTCAAGCTTAAACTATTGCTGAAATAACAGGCAGGCCAAGGGACTTTTGAACACACACAGAATATCTCTGGTGACAGGAGAGCGAGCGTGGCTGATGTTTCTATGGGAAAGTCGGGAGGTAAGCGGTTTGAAGACTTGATTATGGAAACACTGCACAGGGTGACCAATAATTGAGTGACATTGGGGTATGGGGGACATTGAAGTAGGCTGGTGCAGCCTTATCTCCAAGGGGCTGATATGAGAAGTCCTTTACAACAGGACAGCAGTTGGGGGGGGGGGCCTCTAACCCCAAACAGGTGAGCGGAAGTGCTGTAATTACCATTATTGTGGTAACTGGAGACCTGGGAAGGGTCAACACAAATGTGAGGCCAAATTTTGAAGAGGACAAATGATATGACAGATGAAGGAGAACCAGCCAAGAGCAAATCACAGCAGCTCAGCTGGGAGATGATGACAGCAGAAACCGGAATCTTGGCAATAGTCGTTGTTAAGTATCCCGCCATCCATGTGTGAGATACGCATGTGCATGTTGTATTTTTAAAAAGAGATTAAAGTATAATAATTAGGAGACTTTATTAATGCCTTTGGAGGAGTTAGAAATGATCATCTATATCCAAAATGACACACAAATTTCTAACCTGGGGCTGAGGGTATTTCTGGGATGACTTAATCTCAGGAAACTGGCGATCTGTCACTGGGGGAGGGTGAAGACAGACCTGCTAGGGAGGGGGGAGGGGTTAGTCCGGGAGAGGATGGGAGAGGGTTCTCTGGAGCGAAGGGCTTCATGGCTGGGTGTCCGCCCCACAGAGGAGAGACCACCTGCTCTCATCCATCTCTCTGTTGGAGTCCAGGGAGCTGGTCTTCCCACCAGGCTCTCAATCTGTGCTCAAATCACAGAGGTCAATAATTATTCAAGTTGATGAAAATGAAGACGTGATTTATAATGAGATAATGGCTCCCACATTTTGAAGGAGACAGTATAAGCCAGAGGCTCACAGCCTGCGCTCTGAAGTTTGAAGCTCGAGTTCAAATCCTGCCTCTAGCTGTAGGAGGTCCACCTGTGTGAGGTCTCAGAGTAGTGGATGCCTCCAAAGTCATGAGATCAGCACATTGTATGTGAGTCTCACATTGCTGAACATGAGAGGAGTGGGTTCTAGAACCACTAGTGGTTGTGTTCGCCGACGTCATCCCATTTCATCAGCACTACTGCACGGGGATGAGGGGTGTGTGTGTGGGGGGGAGGCGTTCTTCCCTGAGTCATACACGAGGAAGCTGAGGCTCGGAGGACTTGAGGACTCATTTGCCTGAGGTTCCTCGCCCGGCGCCTGGTGAGCTGCATCAGTGTAAGTCACAATCCCTCTCATGAGTGAGTGGCCTCACCATCCTAAAGGCACCGTGGAAGGTGGTAGACCCACGTGGGTCCTCTGCTCCGCCACCTCCACTTTCTCTGTGCCCTGCCTCCTTGTCCCAGCCTTTCATCTTAATTACCACTGGGAATGGACCCTGTGGGAAGCTGCTCTGGGGCCCAGTGGCAGTCTCACCCAACAACGATGCTCCTCCTTAAGAAAAGACCATCTATATTCCACCTTCTGCAATGCCTCCCTGAAGTTCACAGGCATGGCCTGTCCCTGGGGAAATGGACACCACGGGGGTGGGGCAAGGTCAGCCGTTCTCAGGTCTGATGCACACATTCAAATCACCTGGGGCCACTTTCAAAGGGCCCCATGCCTGTACCCCACCTGAGCCCAGCTGCTGCTCTATCTGACCAGGTGAGTCTGGTGTGTGGCCGGGCTTGAGAACTACCGCCAGGGCACACTTCTCCTTCTGGGTCACAGCCCTGCTGACGTTGTTTTACATTTTTTTTTTCTTTTTTGCGGTACGCGGGCCTCTCACTGCTGTGGCCTCTCCCGTTGTAGAGCACAGGCTCCGAACACGCAGGCTCAGCGGCCATGGCTCACGGGCCCAGCCGCTCCGCGGCACGTGGGATCTTCCCGGGGCACGAACCCGCGTCCCCTGCATCGGCAGGCGGACCCTCAACCACCGCGCCGCCAGGGAAGCCCTGTTTTACATTTTAAAACGTCTCACCTTAGAGTAGATTCCACGTAGCTGGCGGAAGGCTCCAAGTCTCCGTTTGGTGGGTTGTTACCCGGTCACGTGAGGACCACTGGAACCTGCTAGGGTAGGGGTGGGAACTGCCTTATGAGGGTGATGTGCAGACCGTTCCCATCCAACAAGCAGGGGTGGCCTGCTCCCCAGGGACCTGTGAGCCAGTCCCCACTGTCCCTGTGGCTGACACCTGGGGGCAATGTGGTCAGAGCCTTAAGAATCTTCATCCTCTTCTTCCTCAAAGGCAAGTCTTTAAAATGCCTCCCACTTTATATAAATCTTCTAATCATGGGAAGTTTCCTTAATTTACTGTAATAATAGCTGAGTGACACTCAAGTAGCAGTGTGAGTCTTGTGACAGCTCTGAGTTTTTGTAGGTATTATTATTCTCATTTCATGGGTAGGAAACCTAGAAGTTACACTCGTTGGATGAATCACACACTAGGAAGAGGCAGAGCTGGGACCTGGCGCTGCATCTCTGCCCTGCACTCTGTCTTCTCCCTGCTTGAGGCGGGCAGCTAGGTTTCCATATCACAGATATGACACATATTCTGGGTGATCTTGGACAAGTCCTTTTTCTTGGAGCCTCTGTTTTTTTGTTGTAAAATTCTGAGAAGGTCACATTCTTTAAGGATTCCATCAAAGCTGGTATTTTAAAGACAATACAGCTTTTAAGGTCACAGGAGACAAGGAATGTGAAAAATGTTCTTACAAGGAGAGCGCCTCCTTGAGACGTGAGGGTTATAATTATAGTTTTCTATAACACTAGCTCTGGCCATTTTGAAAACATCTGGGCTACAATTGCTTGGGAGCAGGGCCACTTCTACCTTGTGTACCACTGTATACACTACATACGGGTAACATATACAGGTGTTCAGTAAAGGATTTTAAGCCAATGTTTTAACTTTGAAGTATAACATAGAGAGATGTGTATAAATCCCAAATGTACAGGTAAATGATTTTTTTCAATTGAGCATACCTGTGTAACTACTACCCAAAATGAGATGTGGAATATTCCCAGCACCCATCACAGGCCTCCCTCATGGCGCCTCCTAGTAATTACCCCCTGACTACTGACTGCTATCCTGACTTCCAACCTCATGGATTGGTTTTGCGCATTTTTGAACTGCAGTTGAACGGAAGCATGTAGGATGGACACATTTCTTTCAATCTTGTGTTTGTGACTGCACTCAAGTTATAGTGTGTATAACTTGATGCTGAGATAACGGCTCAGCATTATGTTGTCCATCCTCATTACTATCTATATTCCATTGTATGACTACCACTCAATGTATGTATTCATCTCGCTGATGATGTACGTTTAGATTGTTTCCAGCTGGGGGTTCTATGGAACGATGCTGCAGTGAGTAGGCTTGTATTTTGGAGCACGTACGTACTCCTGTTTGTTGACTATATAACTAAAAGTAGAATTGCTTGGTTATAAGGTTTTGTATATGTTCAACTCTGGAAAGTCCTGCCAACTTTCTCCCCGTTGTACTTGTACCAATTAATATTCCCATCAGCAATGTAGGAGAGAGGATTCTACCAGTTGCTCCACAAACTTGCCAAGACTTGGTATTATCTTATTAGTTTTTAAAAAGCTGTTCTGGTGAGTATGTAGTGGTGTATAATTGTGATTTTAGTGTGCATTTCCTTGCTGGTTATTTATTTTGAGCGCTTTTTCTTATTTAAGTCCTTTGGCCTTTTTCCATCCAGTTGCTGACATTTTTCTTACTGAGTGCTAGGAGATCTTATTTATTTATGTATTTATTGAAATATTTACTTATTTATTTGGCTGTGCCGGGTCTTAGTTGCTGCACGATCTTCGTTGTCATGTGTGGGATCTTCGTTGCAGCATGCGGGATCTTTAGTTGCGGCATGTGGGATCTAGTTCCCTGACCAGGGATCGAACCCAGGCCCCCTGCATTGGGAGCCCAGAGTCTTAACCACTGGACCACAAGGGAAGTCCCACTAGGAGTTCTTTATATATTCTGTCTTTTTTTTTTTTTTTGCAGTACGCGGGCCTCTCACTGTTGTGGCCTCTCCCATTGCGGAGCACAGTCTCCGCACGTGCAGGCCCAGCGGCCATGGCTCACGGGCCCAGCCGCTCCGCGGCATGTGGGATCTTCCCGGACCGGGGCATGAACCCGTGTCCCCTGCATCGGCAGGCAGACCCCTAACCACTGCGCCACCAGGGAAGCCCTCTCTTTATATATTCTGGATATGAGTCTTATAGGCTTACCTTTTCACTTTCTTCATGAATCAGAAATGAACAGAACAGAAAATTTTTTTGTTGAACAGAAACTTAAAATTTGTTTTGAGTAAGTTAATTACATATTAGTAGATGCTGCTAATGATAAAAGACTGAATCATTATAGGAATTATTTCCTTTGGAATATTAATTCCTACATTTTTTTTTCAACTTTTATTTTTTAATTGTAGAGATATTCTTAATTTTAATGAAGTCCAATTTATCAGTCTTTTCCTCTATGATTTTTGCTTTTTGTGTCTTGTTAAGAAAATGTTGTCTATCCTAAGGCTATAAGGATATCCTTTTATGTTATTTTCTAGAAGCTTCATTGTTGAACTTTCACAGGTTAGGCCTGTAGTCCCATCTGGGATGGACTTTTATGTATGGTGTGAGCTTGGGGTGACCATTGCTTTTTCTCCATTCAGCTGGATCATCTTTCCTCCATGCATTGCAGATGTATGTTTATTGTAAACTGGGTAACCATAGGTATGAGCCTCTGTTTCTGAACTCTGTTCTAGTGGCTCAGTGAATACTTCAGGGATGAATGGTGGATGTCCTGGGCCTCACATGCTCCTCACGAAGATGGAGGTTCTGAACTCTTGCTTTCTGAGGAGATCCTGTGCTTCCTCTGCTGAATCATTTGGTTTATCTCTGCCCTTTTCTGACTTCTTCCGATAGACACAATTAATTGGCTGACAAAATTATCAAGATAGCAAAGGCTTCCATAACATTTACCAGGTCCTGTTCTAAATATGCTTGAATTCACTTAATCTTTACACAAACCCTCGATGTAGTCACTATTGTTATCCTCATTTTCCTGATGAGAAAATTAGGGCACTGAGACCACGTGGGTGGCATGTACCAGACATGGAATTCGAACCCAGGGATTCAGCCTTGGAGTCCATGTTCCTAAGCACAGCACTGGGCTTTCTTTCCGCCGACAGCAGGAAGTAAAGTGGTGGAGGACAGAATCACCCTGGCCTCGGAATGAAGACATCTGAGCTCTTGTCTTGGCTTCTACACCTATTGGATGGGAGATTTGGGACACATTCCTTAATCTACTTGAACCAGTTTCCTCAACTAGAAAGTGAGAGAGTAAAATGATATTTTCAGCTCTGACATTTTACAATATCATCTCTCTGGAAGATTCCTAGAGAGACTGGAGTTTTTGGAGAGAAGACTATTGTACAATGAAGACTAGGGTAGAGGCACAGATTGGGGAGGAGCCCAGAGAGAGTGGTGAGAGCCGGGTTGGGGGGAATAACGAGGTAGGGAGGTGGGGGGAGTGGGAGAGGGCGAGGAGGGAATGTCTCAGCCCTCCAGCCTGTCTCTTCCCATCTGCTTATCCCCTTCATGGACCCTCAGATCCAGCCTATCAGATTACATGATGGAGGGGGTGGTGATGCCTAGGTGCTAAGTTTTCTAATTGACGCGCCTTCTGGGAATTTCTTTGAGAGGCTCCTGTTTGTTCCCAAGGCCATGGTTCCTGTGTGAGCCTCCTGGGGGGCAGTTTCTCTGCCCAGAGCTGGCTAATTGTTCACCCACCGTGTCCACTCACTGGTGAAAATCACACCAGGCTCTTCCATGTAGACACCAGAGGTCCATGGGGTGTCTCGTGACCTTGGGGGCCCTCACAGCCCAAGGCTGGGGGCCTGGGAACAGTCAGTCTTTTATCATTAACTTCTGGACAGTGACATTGGTGGTGGTAGTGGGGGTGGGGGAGAGGAACGGTTAAAAGATAACTTAGAAATGTCACACAAGGAATATATGCTATTTTTAGACAAATTTAGAAAATTCAGATACACACAAAAAAGAAAACCAAGAAAGTGATCTGTAATCACTTAATCCAGAGATAACCACTATTAACATTTTGGCAGTGATTTTCTTTAGAAGTGTTTTGGATATCTCTGTTTCTCTCTTTATTTGTAGATCTTTATCTCTGTGTGTATGACATACATATATATCTTTTTATAAAAATGGGTTACAGTCTTCTGGAGCTAGATTTTTAAATTTGGCAATATATCATAAGCATTTCTTCAATCACTCAACATATTTTATCATCTTTAACAGCTGCATGACAAGCCTTAGGTGATAGTTTCCCATCTTTGTTATTATTCGTTGTGAACACGATTTTTTTTTTCTTTTTTTTTTGCGGTACGCGGGCCTCTCACTGCTGTGGCCTCTCCCGTTGCGGAGCACAGGCTCCGGATGCGCAGGCTCAGCGGCCATGGCTCACGGGCCTAGGCGCTCCGCGGCATGTGGGATCTTCCCGGACCGGGGCACGAACTCGTGTCCCCTGCATCGGCAGGCGGACTCTCAACCACTGCGCCACCAGGGAAGCCCCGTTGTGAACACAATTTTTCATGCATTTTTGAACATATTTCCTTAGAAAATTTTTGAAAATATTAGAATGAATATGTCCCAGTGATTTTTGAAAGATAATAAAGTTAATACTGTCCTCATCATTATCAATAAACATTTATATAGTACCAATAACAGTAATAATAATTTTTTAATTGAAAGCCTTATAGATTACCAACTCTCTCAGTAGGTCATCTCATTTAATTTTCTGAGAGGTTCTATAGGTTCATTTATTCCCATTTTACAGCTGTGAAAATTGAGACCTTAGGAGGGGAGATGACTCCCCCAGGTCACCCAATTGAGCAGGGCAGGGACAGGAAGTATGTCTGGGCTCCCTCCTCTCCGCTGGGCTCCCTGCACCCAGCAGGGCATGTGAGGCTGCCCAGAATGAGGCCTCCGCTCACTCTCCAATGCTCTGGACAGGACGGGAGATTGGTGCCTGCAGATGGGCTGAAGATTGACATCTGTCAAAGGAGGATCCCAGGTAACGCCTGCTGGGGCTTCAGAGCAGCCTTCCTGGAGCTGAGCCTTAAAGCAGGGAGAGAGGGAGCCACAGAAAAGCACAGAGAGCATGCCAGGCAGGTGGGGGGGGGGCATGGTGTGAGCAAAGGGGTAAGTCAGGGAAACCCGACACCCTCCCTCCTCTCTCTCAGGCCCCTGTGCTGAGATCAGCTTACCGGAGGCCTGTTCTAGCACCTTTGCCAGACACTGACAGCGAATGTGCAGTGTCACAGGCAACGGGATAATAATGGAAATTAAATTTTTTGTTAAGCAGCCTTGTATATGTTTAAATCATTTCATTATACAGATAGAAATGTTCTTCTGATTTCTTTTTTCCTCAAAATGGTAATAGCCTTTTGCCTGATTCTAAGAATGATATCTATTCAATGGTAAAAAGTAAAATTTTACACAATACAGACAAGCGTAAAGATACAAAAAAAGGCAAGAAGCAGACCCACCCCATCCTGAGGTAACTGCTTGGCGTCTGGGCTTCCAGACTCTCTCTGGGCCCACAGATTCGTGGGGGATTTTCCTTGACAGTTTTACATAAGTGGGATGGAGCCAAACACACTCTTCTAGTGCATGTTTTCTCACTCAGCAATCTGTCTTGGACACCTTCCCCTGTCATTACGTATGGATTTCCATCATTATTTTTATTTATTTTTGTAGAGTCTGACTTACATTAATTCAAAAAGGTCAAATTGCCGGTGTATAAAATGTTGATTAAGGTGCACAGAAATCGGGGTTTAACTCCTCTCAAAATCACAAGGGCTTTGTCAGCTCTGGTGGCCCATGAACAAGGGATCTTCCTGTTTATATTTTTTTTATGTTTACTTTTTTTTAATTAGGCAAATTTTCAAACTACTTAAAAGAAGAGAGAATAGTGCAAGGAACTTTCCAATACCCATCACCTGGATTCAACAATTATCAAGATTTTGCCGCATTTGCTTTATCAATCCTTTTTTATTTTATTTTTTGCTGAAATATTTTAAGGCAAATCCAGTTATCTTGTTATTTTAGCCCTGCATCCTTTAGTATGCATTGCAAAAAAAAAAAAAAGATATTTTCTTATGTAGCCACCATGGCTTTCTTTTCCAACCTTCCTCCCTCCATCCTTCTTCCCTTCCTGTCCTACTTTCTAGGTAAGAAGTCTTAAACAGGCAACCTCATCTAGCTAGATTATAATAACATGATTTCTTTGTATTGCGGTTACTTTTACTTATGGTAACTGACACTAATATTCTATTTAAGATAGTGTAGTATTTTTTTTTAAAGACAATACATTTATTTGAATAAAATGAATGGACAAGTTTAAAGAAAAGCCATGGAAAGGGTGACAAGCAAATACAACAACCCTTCCAGAAGGGTTGAGAATGGAAGATGCTGCTTTAGCTCATCATCTTCTGAAGGGCATTTAGAGTGTTTCCAGTTTTTCCACTACTAAAAACAATGCTGCAATGAATAATCTTATATATGCATACCTCTGGTGCTGTCTGGTTATTTTCTTAGGATATACGCTCTAGCAGCAGAACTGCTGGTTTTACAGGCTATGAATCTCTTAAAAAGCCATGGTTTCCTAACCAGAGTGTGCTGTACTTAATTTAATATTTTGTTCCTGTTTTTATCTCCTGGTGACTCAGGGTCATATTGAAGTATCCACAACTGTACACTGATGGTCTTAGACTTTCTGCACTTTTTCTGTACGTCTCCAGGCTATGATGGTGAAGCTTTTGCACCCACATTTCATAGTGTTTCTGTCTCATCCTTTTCAGTAAATTTTCCTTTGTCGTTCTCTCGCCTCCTTTTAATTTGCTTCTTCTCAAGTACTGGGAGCTGGAACAGATAAACAAGTTTGTGCTGATTGCACCTAAATTAAGGGTAAAAGAACTCTCAGTAAGGGTCTGATGGGACAAACATGAGGCAAGATTTTTCTTAGGTCCTGCCCATTCCACTTCCTTTTAGATCTATCCTGCTTCAGATCTCGATGGCTCTTTGAAGGGTGGCCGCTGGCGATGGTAATGGGAGTTACTGCTACTTAACGGCAGATAAAGTGACACACGGAAGGTATCGTGGATCCCTTGTGCTCCCATAGAGATTTTTTAGGATACAGCATGGATTTGCTACTTACCTCCCTCCATCCTTACAAGCATTTGGACGTAGCTGGAGTCAGCCTTATGACCTCTGTGGAGGAGGGATCTGTGCTTCACAGAGACCAGATGATTTTCCAAAGGCCACGCCGCTGGCTTGTGGCAGAGCTATGACTCGAATTTTTTCTGCTTACCACCTGGGCCAGGTGCACCTGGGGGCTTGAATAATGGGTGTTTCTAGGAAGAGTGACGCTAATAGCAAAGAACCAGCACGTCATGCGGCACTTGCCCAGCCAACACGTGGACAAGGTCCAGGGACTGGGACAGACAGATTCACGGGAGTTCGACTTCTAGGGACAAGGCTTTTACGTGACTCGAGATGTCCTCAGCCAGAAGGACAGCTGGGCAGGAGTGGGGGCCAAGGACGCTACGTCCTCATTACTGCTCAGCCTCCTGGCTGTGGAAGAAGGAGCAGGGCCCCAGGGGTCCCCGCGCTGGGTTCCAGAGCCTTCCCGGCTGTGTGCCCCGAGCCAGGAAACACCCCACCTCTAAGCCTCAGCTGAAAAGAGGGGCTCAGACCCAGATCAGGGGTCTTCTAACTGCAATCCTGGGGAGGCCACCCCCCTGCACCTCTCCAGGTACCTCAGTCATTGAAGAGGCTCTGTTTTTTGTTTTTAATTCTTCAGACTTATTTGGAAGGATTCTGATGCCAACATTTTTCTGAACAGTTGACCAAAATGATCTCGCATGTTTCACTCTCATCTGCTCCTGAGTTTCCACCCCTGGGTCACGGTACTTCCCCACCCCACACTGACATTAACCAGCCCTTGGAAGACAGCCCTGGATGCTACCCCCGCCTCGTCCCCTCTGCTTCATTCTGCCCATCCCGCTTCCTCAGTTTCCCTTTTAGCCCCTGGTACCATCCTGCCCCCGCTCAGTTGCCTGGTCTCCTCACTGGCCTCACCCCTGCACTCAGCCCTCCATGTGGTTGTGTTCACTGCCAGCGGGAGAAAGCCCAAGACATCAGGCGTTCCAGACCCTTCGGTCCTGCCCTCTCCTCTGTGTCTAACCCAGGGGACGGTTTCCCAGTTTCTGAACTCTGCTTTCTCTCATGCATTGGGATGCAAGTTTCCCTGTGTCCGGAGCTCTCTTTCTGGCCCTTGTCATCTTGGAGCCACTGGACTCATCCTGAAGACTCAGCTCAATTGTCATGTCCTCAGTGAAGCCTCCTGCAAGCACCCGCCCCAGCTGATGAGTCACTTCTGTGTCCCTGCAGCTGCTGCTAAGCTCTGTCACACCAATCCTCCAGGCCTGGTTCCCCGCTCAACCCCAGGCTTCTCAGGGTCTGGGATTTAAAACTTCACCCCAATCACAGATGTTCGGTGTTTCTAGCAAACCTGAGCTCAGCAAATGCTTGTTGAATGAACAGATGAGTTTCCTCTGCAGCCGGGCCCTGTGCCAGGTATGGGGGGCTTGCACCTCACCATTTGGACCCTGTGAACCTGTAGATCCTACCTTGTCGACCCCTAGAATTCTCTGACCACAGCTTTATGAGCACAAACTTTTAAAAAATACAGAATTATACAAAATCAGATGTATTTACAACTGACAGATTAGACACACTCCGTCAAGCCAGTTTAGTGGATTGATTACTTTTCTATAGAACATGGTTAAACGGGTCCTGATTTTTGTCCGTTTTTATCAGTATTGATTCTTTTCCAGGTAGATTTTATAATGAATATTTGCTTCACTGACCGATTTTTTTGTCCCTCATAAAGTTTTACAAATTATAGCAGTTTCTGTTGTAATTTTCTTTTGTGGGTGTTATTTTTACCCAATCCAGGTTTTCTGGAACAAATTTTGTGGCAGACTTAAAAAACTTAATTAGCTTTTTATTTTTTAGAAGCAGTTTTAGGTTCATAGCAAAAACGGAATGGAAAGTACCGAGAGTTCCCAGATACTCCTGTCCCCATACCTGCACAGCCTCTTCCTCTATGGCTGTCCCCCACCACGGTGGCACATTTGTCACAACTGATGAACCTACATTGACACATCATCACCCTAAGTCCAGAGTTCACATTAGGGCTCACTCTTGGCGGTGTACATTCTGTGGGTTTGGACAAATGTAGAACGACGTATATCTGCCGTGATAGTACCACGCGGAATAGTTTCATGGCCCTAAAAATCCTCTCGGCTCTATTCATCCCTCCCTAACTCTTGTGATAAAAATATGATCAGAATGATTTCAATCTTTTGTTAATTCCAACTGTAAAATAAATTTTAACATGTTCAATTTGAACTACACTCAGTTATATTTTGTGTAAGTTACTTTTACAGGTAACAATTGATTAAAAATTAATCTGTATTTATTTTTCAGGTTATTTATATGAAAATTGTGAGGAACCTTCTGTTGGATATTCCAGGCTTCTTCTAGGGACAGAGAGTAGCCAGGTGAAAATGGAGAAATCAGACTGTCCCTTCTCAGACCCTACTGTGGCTCTCTTCACTCTGAACAAAAGCTGGTCTCGGACTTCCCTGGTGGCGCAGTGGTTAAGAATCTGCCTGCCAATGCAGGGGACACGGGTTCGAGCCCTGGTCTGGGAAGATCCCACATGCTGTGTGGAGCAACTAAGCCCATGCGCCACAATTACTGAGCCTGCGCTCTAGAGCCCGCGAACCACAACTACTAAGCCCAGGTGACACAACTACTAAAGCCCGCGCGCCTAGAGCCCGTGCTCTGCCACAAGAGAAGCCACCGCAATGAGAAGCCCGCGTACTGCAACGAAGAGTAGTTGCCGCTCGCCACAGCTAGAGAAAGCCCACGTGCAGCAACAAATACCCAATGCAGCCAAAAATAAATAAATAAATAAGTAAACAAAAAACCAAAAAAAACCCCCAAAATAGCCTGGTCTCTATCCCAGCAACTCAGAGAGCTTCAGTCTCTGGTCAAGGTCACGGAGCTTATGTTGAGGACAGAATCAGGACCCAAACCCAGCCAGCCTGGCTCCAAAGCTGATGCTCTTTCATTGAGCCCCTGCCTTGTCCTGCAACTGTCCCAGGTGATGACAAGGTTTTGTAGAGTCCCTCGGTGGAGGGTGTCCATCAGGTTACAATGAAAGATCCTGGATCAGATCAGACCAACCCTGGGTTGGGAGACTGGGGAGGGTAATGAAAGCCGGTTGGAAGCAGGATATTGCCTTCTAGACCCAGTACTCCAATCAACCTTGGGTATGACCTTATGCAAGCCATTTACCTTCTCTGGCTCCTGGTTTTCTTATTTGTAGGATTCATTCATTCAACAAATATTTGTTGGACATATATGACATGCTAGATGCCAGACAGTGTCATAGGTTCCAAGCATACAGCCACAAATAAAACAAAGTTCCTGACCCCATGGAGTTGACTCTGAACTAGATGGTCTCTAAACCCTCTGAACTCCATGGTGCTATGCGGGAGTAGGGGGGCCATTTTGTAGGGATACAGAATCAGTTCAAAGGCAGTTCTTATCCGAGAGTAGTTGATCATCGGGCAGGGGAAGACAGGCTGCCCGCTGTAAAACAATCAGAGACACAAATTCCCTCTAATGACAGCAAGGACCTGCATGATTTGGCTCCTCTTGTCCTCTCTGGCAACCTCGCAGGCCAGTTTTCCTTCAACTCACCAACCGAATAGGCTGGATGCCCCAGAAGCAGGCTCAGAGGTTAGTAATTTGAGTGCAAGCAGTTGACTTGGGAGGTGACCCTAGAAAGCCATGGTCGTAGAGTGGGGCAGTAAGGCAGGGAAGGAAAGGAAAGGAAGCCAAGTGTGTCCCATTACAGCAGGCTATTGCTGAGAGCAATTGGAACTCAGTCCTGACGGAGAATTCGAGGGGTAAACGCTAGGGCATTTACCCATCAGCTCCTACTGAGCATTGGTTGAGGGTTGCTCCTAGGGGCATTAACTTCCTGGCATTTCCGGTCTGTTCAAGGCACCATCCAACAGAGAGCCCTCAGGCAGAGACTCTTGGGGGCTTTCAGTAGGGCACTGTGTGTGCCGATATGGAATATGGGGGGGGGGGCTGCTATAAGGCCTCAGGGCCTTTGCACTTACTGTTCCTTTGATTGGAGCAAACTTTTCCCCAGCTCTTTGAAGAATTGGCACCTTATCCTTCAGCTCTCAGCCCAGCGTCTTTTCCTCTGACAGATCCTCTGTGAATTAGCACCCCGCCATCCCGGGACTCTCCATCATATCTTCTCGTTTATTTCTTCCATAGCGCATGTCACAATCAGAAATCAGCTTCTGTGTTTGTTTGCGGCACTTAGTGCCTAGAGAAGCATCTGGCTCATAGTTGCACTTCCAGAACGATTTTCTGCACACACATGTGCCATGTCATCCACACCCAGCTAAATACCAACATGCCTTCCACTCCCACTCCCAGACTTGCGACCAGAGAATGGAGTAAAGATTGAGTTTGGGTTACGGGGACACGAAGACACTGCTCAGGTTTTCATGTACATTGGCTAGACGTCTGCTCATCAGAAAAGTCTGAAGCCTGTATTGTGCTTTGGGAGAACGATGGTAGTAACACTCCAGCGGTGTAAGGGAGACAATGACTGATACTGATGAAAACAGTGGAGTCTGCAAGTTCCCCGAATGATTGGATATTTTTGCTTCTGATGTAAAGTACAGATCCCTTCTAACAGCCTACTTGTAGGTATTAAATGGACAAGAGCCCAGTGAATGTCCTTCAAGATAAATTTCATGTCATCTTTTCTTGTTCAAAGAGGTTTATTCCATCCCTTCGAAAATCTGTAGGGTATCCTGCTTCCGTTTTTTAAAAATTATATTTAGTTTGCTTTGAAGATGAATAAAACTGAGATGCTATTTTGTTCCTTTCCTACTTTGCAGCATCCAGAAATTCCTTTGCTATTAGTACTCTAGAGAAACAGATTTCTTTGATTTTTTTTTTCAGTTTAGAAGATCAAAAGCTGCCAGAAATTGTTTCAGAAGAAAAATAAATCTCTGTGAAGTTGGATTTGAAATTCTGAGAGGCCAGCGCCTGTGTCCACTGTGTCAGGAGCCATGAGATGAGAGTGGCTCTAACTGTGGCATCTGCCCCCTTGTGCCTCTCCGCCTCTCCTAGGGAAGCCCCGCCTTAGCATCCACCTTCTGCTTTCTCTTGTGAAATCATAGAATATTGGGCTTAAAATTAAATTTATTGTAAATCTGAGCAGGCGGAATCATTTCCCAAAGAGAGTGATTAAAATAAATGACTCTCAGTCTTTGGAAAAACCCAGAATTTCTTGGAGATGAGGACTCAGATTATGGAAAGTTTTGAATGAAAGATTCAATTTTCTATAAAGGTAGTGCCTGAGGGACTTCCCTGGTGGCGCAGTGGTTAAGACTCCATGCTCCCAATGCAGGGGGGGTCTGGGTTCAATGCCTGGTCAGGGAACTAGATCTCACATGCATGCCACAACTAAGAGTTCACATGTTGCAACTAAGGAGCCCGCCTGCTGCAACTAAGACCCAGCACAACCGAATAAATAAATAAATAAATACTAAAAAAAAGTGCCATTGATTAAAAAAAAAAAAAAAGTTGTGCCTGGACCAATTCCTTACGTTACTTCTCCTCTCTGCCCCGGGAAGGTTGAGGATTTAGCAGCCATCTCTCCACACTTTCCTATGTGCCTTGGGACATTTGTGCTTTGGGCTGCCGAGAAGATTTGGGGATCTCAGAAGGCTGGCGGATGGAATATTTGGGGAGAACAGACAAATCTCAGAAACCCCATTGGTAGAGGTCAGATACTCGGTAGGATATAGAAATCAAAGAAGGGGAGAAAGGTCCAATATCACCTGTGTTGATGCTCTGGGAGAAAACAATAGAGACTGGATTCAGAGAAGACAGCGACCACAGAATCTTGGTGACCACACACATTAGAGCTGAATCCTGAAGCTGGGTCTTTCCCTGGTTTCCCAACTCAGCTTCATCCTTGGATTACACATAAATATTAAAATGATAAAAGTTAGAACATACACAATAAAATGGATTAATGGTAGAAGAATTAGAAAATAAAGACAAAGGAAAAAAATTAACACCATCCACGATCCCACCCACTCTGCAAAATGAATGGTAACACTTTGGTATTATTTATTTATTTATATTTTTGCAGTACGTGGGCCTCTCACTGTTGTGGCCTCTCCCGTTGCGGAGCACAGGCTCCGGACACGCAGGCTCAGCGGCCATGGCTCACGGGCCAAGCCGCTCCGCGGCATGTGGGATCTTCCCGGACCTGGGCACGAACCCGTGTCCCCTGCATCGGCAGGCGGACTCTCAACCACTGTGCCACCAGGGAAGCCCCGGTTAACAATTTTTGTGGGTCTCTTTTTGGACTTTCTAATGTGTTAAGTTGACATATGTGTCTGTCCTTTTGCCAATACCATGTTGTCCTGATTACTGTAGCTTGATGGTAAGTTAAAATTGGAGTATGAGTCCTCCAACTTTCTTCTTCTTATCAGGATCGTTTTGGATATTCTGGTTATTTTACTTTTCCATATAAATTTTGGAAACTGATGTTGATATCTACAAAAAAGCTTGCTTCCATAATTCCCTGGCCATCCAGTGGTTAGGACTCTGCATTTCCACTGCAGGGGGTATGGATTCAATCCCTGGTTAGGGAACTAAGATCCCACAAACTTCACTGTGTGGCGCGCGGGGGGGAAAGCTTGCTTGGGGTTTTGATTGGGATTGCGTTAAATCTATCGATCAATCTGGAGAGAATCAATATCTTAACAATATTGAGTCTTTCAATGCATGGACATATTATCTTTTTCTATTTATTTAGGTCTTTTTTTTTCATCAGTGTTTTATAGTTGTCAGCATACAGATTCTGCAGATTTTTTGTTTGATTTATAGCTAAGTATATAATCCTTTTGTGCTACTATAGATAGTACTGTTGTTAAAATTTTTCATTTCAATCATTCATTCCTAGTAGATAGAATTACAATTATTTAATTTTTGTGCGTTGATTTTTTAAAACTTCTGCAACTTTTAGTTCAAGGAGTCTTTGATTCAATATTTTGATATTAAAGATGATGTTAGCTGTAGTTTTTGATAGTTTTTTTTGTAGATGCTCCTCTATTTTGAAGTTTCTGAGATTATTAAAGATCATGATTTGAGGTTGGATTTTTTCAAATGCCTTTTATGCATCTATTAAGGTGATCAAATGGTGCCTCTAGTTTATTTATATGGCCATTTGCATCACTTGGATTTTGAATGTTGAATACGCCTTGCATTCTTGGACTAAGCCTCACTTGGTTGGGATATATCATTCTTTTTATATATTGCCAGAATCTGTTTGCTAATATTTTTTGAGGTATTTTGTGTCTATGCTCATGAAGGATATTGCATGTTGGATAGCTGTTGTTTTCTTTACTTGTAATGTCTTTGTCTGGTTTTCGTATTAGAGTAATATTGGCCTTTTAAATGAGTTTTCAATTTTTTGCTTGGTCAACTTTGCTAGAGTTTTATCAATTTTATTGATCTTTGCAAAGAATCAGCTTTTGGTTTCTCTGTTATTTTTCTGCTTTCAGTGTCAATAATTTCTGTTGTCATATTTATTATTTCCTTCCTTCTGATTGCTTCAGGTTTAGTTTGTTCTTCTTTTTCTATTTTCTTAAGCTGGAGGCTCAGATTACTGACTTGAGACTTTTCTTCTTTGCAAATACAGGGAATTAATGCTCTAATGTGCCCTGTAGGCACTGTTTTAGCTGTATCCCACCAATTTTGTTATGCTGTATTTTTATTTTATTACAGTTCAAAATAATTTTTAATTTTCCTTGAGATTTCTATCCTTTGATTTATGGATTGTCTAGAAGTGTGTTGTTTAATATCCAAATATTTGGATATTTTTAGGATATCTTTCTGTTATTAATTTTGAGTTTAATTCTACTATCTGAGAACATAGTTTGTGAGATATGAATTATTTTAGACCTGCCATGGTTTAATGGTCCAGAATATGATCTATCTTGGTGAATGTGTACTTATGTTATCATGGTCCCTTAAGACACTGTATTTTGATGTTTTGGGCTGGAGTGTTCCATAATTTTCAATTGTTTCAATTCGATTGACAACATTGTTCAGGCCTTATAAATCCTTACTAATTTTCTGCCTCCTTTTCTATTAATTATTGAGAGAGCAGTGTTAATATCTCCAAGTAAAATTGTGGATTATCTATTTCTCGTTTCAGTTTTACCAATTTTTGCTTCGGGTACTTTGGAGTTCTGTTTTTAGGTGCACACATGCTTAGGATTGTTATATCTTCTTGGAGAATTGACTTCTTTATCATTATACAAGATTCATTTTTTTTTATCTCTGAAAATATTCCTTGTTTTGAAGTCTACTTTGTATGATATTAATATAGGGACTCTGGCTTATTTTGGTTAGTGTTTGCATGACTTATCTTTTTCCACCTTTGTTTTTTCAACCTATTTATGTCCTTATATATCCAGCATATAGCTGGATCTTGCTTTAAAAATTTTTAAATCTGAATCTTTTATTCTGTGTATTTAGACAATTCACATTTCATGTAATTATTGATATGTGTGGATTAAAATCTACCATCTTGCTAGCTGCTTCTTTTTGTTCCATCTGTTCTTTTTTCCCTTTTACTGCTTTCTTTTAGGCTCATTGAGTATTTTGAAATCATTTAATTTTTCTTTTCTATTGATTTATAATTTATGACCTCTTTAGGATTGTTTTAGTAGCTGCCCTAGGGTTTAAAATATGTATTTTTAACTAATAAGGGTCTGCCTTCAAATAATATCATACCATTTCATGTATGGTATAAGGACTTCCAACAGTATAGTATTCCTAATCCCTTCCTCCAATTCTTTGTGTTACATTTGCCATACATTTTACATTTACATATGTTATAAACACATAATACATTGCTACTATTTTTGCCTTAGAGAGTCACTTATCTTTTAGAACAATTAAAATTAAGAAAAATGAATTTCATTTTACCTTCTCTTTTCCATTTCTTTATTTAGATACAAATTTCTGTTTGATATCACAGTCCTTCTGCCTGAAAAACTTCCTTTAACATTTCTTCTAGTATAAGGGTCTTGGCAATGAATTCTCTCAGTTTCTGTTTCCCTGACAATGTCTTTATTTCTCTTTCATTTAAAAAATATTTGTGCTGGGTATGAAATTCTGGAATGGCAGGGGTTTTGCTTTCTTACAACACTTTAAAGATATCACTCCATTATCATCTGCTTGCATGGTTTCTGATAAGTCTGCTGTCATTATTATTTTTTATCCTCTATAACTAAGAAGTCTTCTTCTCTGGCTGTCTTCAGAATTTTTTCTTTGACTTTCCCCCTCCCTCTCATGTACCTAGGTAGTTTTTTTTTTTCCCCCCTTTGGTTTTGAATATATCTTACTTGGTGTTCTATGACCTTTCTGGATCTGTAGTTTAGTGTCTGTCATTAATTTCAGAAAATTCTTAGCCTCTATTTCTTCATATATTTCTTCTGCCTCTTTCTTTTTCTCTTCTTAGGTGTCTGGCTGTGTCTACCCCAGTTAAGCAAGTGCTCTTGCCTTATCTCTCCTTCTAGGCACCTGTCTTTCTCCAGATTTTCAGTTAGCTGGCTGTCCTATGACCTCAGCTCTCTGATGGGTTCAAGAAATGTAGTAATCTTGAAGCTTCTCTAGATTTTTTTTCCTATAAAAGTAGGAATGATGCTTTTTCCAGTTCTTTCCGTCTCTTAGTGGAAACCAGGAATCTACAACATACTTTTAAAATAATTACATTATATTTTATTTTATAGACGTGTTGTGCCTTGTTAAAACTATTCTCTATTTTTTGGAATTTAGATTACTTAATATTTATTTTTGTTATTATTAGTAATGAAGCAATAAATATATCTGGACATACATCTTTGTGCTCTTATCTGAGTAGGATAAACAAATAGAAACGGGATTTCTAGGTATGTATCTTTTGAAAAATTTTTATTAAGTGTTGCCAAATTGCCTTTCAGAAAAGGCACCCACCCATCAGCAAAGATGAGAGTGTTCATGATTACAGTTTTGGGACTCTGGGGAAGCTGCCTCCATGGCATGAGTGACTTTCCCTCACCACAGACATGTCATTTGCTTGGACATGCCTAATCCTGACCCAGGATTTCCTAGTTTCCATCTCTGGCCAGGTCTCACTGCATGAAGCACTGCCAGAAAGGAAAGTCTGAAGTGGGACTAGATTAAATATTGATAAACCTCAGCCCAGGCTGTGACTACAATGTGCTCTTCTAATGGCTGATTAAGATATTGGAAGGGCGTTTGACATTTCCTGTCTTAGGAGTTCTAAACCAATTCTAAGGCACAGACCCACCACAGTCATGCAAGACTGATAGCTTAAATTGGACATGGTGGAGATTAATTTCTGATCAAGGCAACTTTTAATTATTGTGCTGGGAACTAAATAACTGAAACAATCTTTAAATATTTTTGGTAGTGGGGGATGTTGTGGTTTGGATTTTTAATTCCAAATTAAAATATTTAATGCTTTATAAAGCAGTTGCTGTTTAAACTGCCAATAATATTTAACATGAAGTTACTCACCATTTCTTATCCTCATACTGTATAATTTATAACACTAAGCCCTCTCAATACTCCAAAATGCCAGATAAACTTTTCTCATTTGCTCTTAATTTGGTCACGCAGGATAATACCAACATCTGAAGGCTCTTTAAACTGCTTTTTAAAATGCATTCCTGTGAGATCACCCGTGCCCCCTCTGCTCCTTGTCATCAGCCATAATTATTTCCAATCCAAAGCGGCCCTTAACGCACTTATTAATCTGGCATTCTCCTCAGTACGAAGCACATTCAGCTCGATTAATTTTTAAAAAACCCCCTTTTTTTATAGGGGACTGCAGATGCTTGCTTATTACTGAAAAGCTATTAGAAGCTAACACCTTTCTCTCCCTGGAGACTGGCATCATCCTAGGCCTCCAAATGCCACCCTGTTTTGCATTATCAGCTGCTAAGATGAAGTATTAGAGTCTTTTTTTTTTCTTTTTGCTTTAGGATTGGTAATGCTGTTATTAACTAATGGCAGAATCCTGTGTGGACTATGGATGGAGAGAGATGGTTCCTGGGCTAAAACAAACAGATTTTTAGATTTTCTGGCCTTCTCAAGGGTGTGTACTTCCAGCTCTGGAATGCCTGTGCTTCCAGGTGAGAGAGACAGGACTGGACTATTGGGGAGAGAGAAAGGAGAGAGAGAGAGAGAGAGAGAGAGAGAGAGAGAGAGGAGGGAATGAGATTATCTTCTCTCTCTTCCCCAGTGACCCCTTCCACTTTGGATGACACTCATGGACAATTCCAGGCACGCAGAAAACATCAAAAAATCGCTGAGGCTGTTGTGTAGTAACAAAAAGGCAGGCTTCCTGTTTTCTCAGAAACTACGACAGGGACACAAGCAAAGTGATGGCTCTTGGCTTCATAAGGCCTGATGATGCGCTGGTGGCTTGGGTGGGGACCAGGAGAGGATGCTAATAGATGATTTGTCAAGGCCTGTTCAGGGACATCAGGTTTTACAGCTTAGGGCTATGCTCCAGGTCACCTGCTGGGAAACACTAGGGACAGTGAAGCCAACCTCTCAGAAATGGCTGTTCCTTAGGAACTGGTCACAGCCTGGGGTCCCCAGTGAGGAGGGAGTTAGGGGAGGACCATGCCAAGAATCAGAGTCTCCAGCTGAGGTTCCTAGGCTCTGGGGTTGAGCTCAAAGAGGCAGATATGGCTGCAAACCAACCAGATAAACAGGATGCTGACAATGCATATCTGGTCTCACGGTCTCTCTCTTTGTCCTCCTCCACACTTGTATTTGGGAAAGCAGAGGGCCAGGAGACAATGCTGGAGATGCTGAAGGAGAGACCATGGGCCATCCTGACTGCAGCTCCTCCTAGGAGTATCTCTGCTAGGGTGAGGACAGTCCTGGCACCCACCCACTGACCCTGGACCTCTGACCACGCGTCCCACCTTTGCTTTCCTGAGGCTTGGCCGTTGGTCACATTATCCTCACCTGTAGATAGCTCCCTTAGGGAACGTTCCATTAAAACACTCATAGCCACAGTGCTGGGGGAGACTTTCTTACGTCCAGCTTACAGATGAAGAAACTGAGGCTCTGAAAAGTGAAATCATTTTCTGAGGCCATACTCTGATAGAGACAAGGGTCATCCCAGGCCTTGCTGTTGCCAGGGTCTGTGCTTATTCTACTCCAAGACCGGCCTCCATGGCTTGGATGGATTCACTGGGGTCCTAAATCCTCCCCAGCATAAATAGGCAGAAAACACACCGCCGTGGTGAGTCTAAGTTGCCAGAGCTGGTCTCTGTCTGGTCGTCTCTACCACCATAGAGACTGATTTCCTACAGAAACTTTTTCAAGGCACTTTTCTTAAGGGCAGTAAAAAAAAAAAAAAAAAAATCTTAGAAGGAGTTAAGATGTGGAACAGTGGCCCAAGAATAGAAACAACTGATGAATGAACTGTTCTAATATAAGGCTTTCAAACAACACTATTTTTTGTAGCTATAAGGACTGTTTTACAGGCAGTTCTATTTTTCCTGGATGCCCCAAATAAATGCATTTTATTTTCTCTCAACATGACATTGCTTGTCATTTAAAACCCTCACTCGACTAATCTCCAAAGATTGTAGATCAACTATGATGATGCTAAAAATAACAATAATAGCCTCAATACTTTCTATCCGTTGAGTGCCCCTGGACCACTCACATGTACATGTTATTACCATTCTAGGGGCTCTGAGAGGCTAAGTAACTGTCTCAAATTTGCAGAGGACCAGTTGAAAGGATCCAGGCACTGTAATTCATTTCTGATACACATTGTATTTTTATTTATCTTTTTGAAGAAAGTAATCTGACAGTAGCTACTAAGAATAAGTATGCATATACACTTGACCCTTCAATATGCCTTGAGGAAATCTAATCTACAGGCAGTTTGACCTCTGGATCTTCTGCTTCTGGAGCAGACAAATAAGGATGTTTTTCTCTAGCATTATTTGTCATGGCAAAAAGAAAAAAAAAGAAAACAATCTAAAAGAAGTCTATTAAAACAAGATTGAATGAACAAATTAGAGTGTTGATGTGGAGTGGTCTCTGATATATTAAATGTCAAAAGCATACTCCAGAGTAATATTTATAGTATGATCCTATGTTCGTAAAAACAAAATCAAACCAAACCAAGGTCATATATGTATCTGCGATCTAATTTACATTTGTGCGATTATGGACGATATCCTCCTGGCTGTTAATATGGGTTGTCAATGTGGTTGGAGGAGTATTAACTTTTCCTTCTATATCTTTCATGGATTTACTTGTTATATCAAGCATGCATCACATTGTCATAAAAACACCGGATAAAGAAAATAAGAGGAATAAAGTCACCAGGCAAAGTCAAGGCTGAGGATTTGGGTTCCCACTTTATAGTCAGAGGATGTTAAAAATTAGCTGTGCTCTTGTTATGGGAGAGGTTATTCCCACCACTAGTCATTTTGGATATGTAATGAGATTTTTCCATTTTTTAAACTGCTGGCTCCCGATGTTGTGTTCCTACACTTGACTGTAGAAAAGAATTTACATGTTAACACAGCTCAGCAATAATATAATCACTGCAATGGAGAATATCCTTCAGTTATCATAGAGTGCTTGTCTCTCAAATAACAATTTTTCCTCATGAGTTAAACAGCAGATATGGATGGCAGAATAGATAACAGCAAAGTAGAGGTTTGAATGAGTTGTGGCTGAACCAGAATGTTCTATCTTTCTAATAAAAAGTAATGCTGATTTAATGCCTGATAATGCACTCAACTGAATATATTTAAAAGGCTGCTGAATAGATTGATTTTCTAATGGACTTTGCTCAGACTCACACATGTCTTCCCTGTTCCTCAAGGAAGATTCTTGTTTCAAATGATTGAATAACTGAAATGAGTTCTACTCTTAGTCTAAAAGTTGTAACAGAATGATCAACCTCTGTTGAGAAGAGTTTCTGAGCTCTAGGAGCCTTGAGGTGAGATTAGAACCATGTGTGCAGACTCATTCTTACTCTAGATGTTCCAGCGACTTTTGTTTGATGGTTATCATAAGACCACTTCCTTTTGTGCCTCTCTACAGTGATTATTCTCGTAGAAGTCTTCAGATGACAAAGTCAGAACTCTCATCTACTAATTCTATCACCTGTGTCATTTTCTGTTTCTATTGAGTGATTTTTCTCCTCATTATGGAATGTATTTTTCTCTTTCTTTGCATGCCTAGTAATTTTTGATTGGATACCAGACATTGTGAATTTTATCATGTTTAGTGCTTGATATTTTTGTATTATTTTAAATATTCTTGAGCTTGTTCTGGGTTACAGATAAATTCTTTAGAAACTATTTAGTACCTCTGGGGTTTGTTTTTAAGCTTTGTTGGGTGGGAACAGAGCAGTCTTTAGCCCAGGGCTAATTTTCCTCTAGTACTGAGACAATACCCTGTTGCGTACCTACTTGATGCCTGTGTATTATGAGTGTTCCACTCTGGCTGATGGGAACACAAACTCTTCCCAGGCAAGTGTGAGGTCTGGTGCTTGTACTGCTTAGTTCTATCCTGTCATCCACCTCCCCCCACCCCCATTCCCTTCTTGAGTAGCTTTCTCATATGCATGTACAGATCAGTACACCGCTAAAGACTCAAGGGGAGCAGGTCCATGGACAGTTCTCTCTGTAGCTTTCTCCTTTCTGTGCCACTGTCTTCATATCTCTGTAGCTTTCTCCTTTCTGTGCCACTGTCTTCATAGGTACTCCACCCTTCAAATTCCAGCCACCTTGGCCTCCCCAAATTCATAACAGTGTCTTTTAAACTCAGTGAGATTGTTGGGCTTGTTTGAGTTTCCCCACCTTGTGCTATGGTCTGGACACTCTCTCCAGCGGCAAGCTGGGGCAATCACAGGGCTCATTTTACTTATTCCTCTTCTTTCAGGGATCACTGGCTGTGCTGCTTATTGTCCAAGATCTGAAAAATAATTTTTTTTGGTATCTTCTCCATTTCTTGGTTAAGGTGAGAGGGTACATCCGATCCCTGCTACTTTATCATTGTTGGAAGTGGAGGTCTTAGAGTGAAGATACCCAACCTAAAATTCCAGGTGGGTTCCTCATCCCCAAAGGGCTTCATCATTGTCTTATAAATCTGTGGTGAAGTGGTGTCCCTTAGTGAGGCCCAAAAGCTGGAAAGTCTGATTCAGGTCTGGGAATTTTGAACAGGGTTTCGGATCTATGAAGAAACAAGATGTCCAGGGAGGCTTTGCTAGTGACAAGAGGTAAGATCGAACCTGCCATGTGGTACTAACAAGAGCTTCTTCAAGTCACAAATTTGTTGCTTTCCTGCTCAAAATCCTGCAACGGCTGCCTGTTGCTCCTGTGGTGAAAAGAAACATCCTGGTCCTTGCCTGTATCTGCAGACTCATTTCCTTTCCCTGCCTCTGGCTAAGCTGGCTTTCTTTCAGTTCTTGGACCTTGCCAGCCTGCCTTGGGACCCACTCCTGGGCATGTTCCCACCTCTAGTCTCTGTTTATCTCTCAAGTCTCAGCTGTGATTCACTTCCCTAGACTAGCTAAGACCCCTTAGGGGTCTCAGAGCCCTCTGTACTCTCCTTTATAGCACTTACACCATTGTGATGACAGGAGGCCTTGTTATCCATGGGTAATCATACTGGAAAGGCCACTTTAGACCAAGTTCACTTAACAAGGGAGCCAATATTTCATGGGCAATAGAGGGGATTTCTTTCTTTTCTTTTTTTTTAACATCTTTATTGGAGTATGATTGCTTTACAATCTTGTGTTAGTTTCTGCTGTATAACAAAGTAAATCAGCTATATGTATACGTATATCCCCATATCCCCTCCCTCTTGTGTCTCCCTCCCACCCTCCTTATCCCACCCTTCTAGGTGGTCACAAAGCACCAAGCTGATCTCCCTGTGCCATGCAGCTGCTTCCCACTAGCTATCTATTTTACATTTGGTGTAAATTTGGTGGTGTATATATGTCACTGCTACTCTCTCACTTCATCCCAGCTTACCCTTCCCCCTCCCCATGTCTAGAGGGGATTTCTTTAAAAAGGTTTGATTCAGACTTTAGCTGGAAAACTGAAGCTATACACTATAAAAATAAATTTATTTTAATCCTATTCTTTCCAATTTTAGAGCCGAATTTCCACCACACACTGCAGTTTTAGTATGAACGAAGAATGAATCGTGTTGATAATTTTGAGAAATGCAATTTTTATGACAAAACTGGATGGTGGAAAGATATGGTTTCCCTAGCTTCATGTTTTTTATGGCTTCAGGCTTCCCTGGTGGTGCAGTGGTTGGGAGTCCGCCTGCCCGTGCGGGGGAGATGGGTTGAAGCCCTGGTCCGGGAAGATCCCGCATGCCGCAGAGCAACTAAGCCCGTGTGCCACAACTACTGAAGTAGTTTCCTAAGATGAGTGCATGACCCAGGTCGTTAACAAGTTCCTTGCGTGGTTTTGGGAGATTTAAGCCTGTCTCCTAGGACTCACTTCTCAGGCCCAGGAAGGTGTAATAAGGAACCAACATTTTAGCCCCAGACCATCTCTCAGAGGAAATGCAGTGCTTTTGATGATTTTCTTTACTCAGGAAAATGTCACTTGAAAGTGCTTACTTTGGGGATATTTTAGCCCCTGGAGATTGCCTGAGATTGGGCTTTCACCCTGAGCCACATCAGTATCCCTGATGGCAGAGAAGGGTACCCCTGAAGACACATGCTGGAAGGACAATTTTTGATGTTTTATTGCAAAATTAGTGTAAAATTTGCATTTGATTTCAGTATCATCCCAAGTGTACTTTTATACAAAACTAGTATCCTCCACAAACCCCCCTCAAACAAACAAACATACAAACAAACAAACAAAAAACCCTCAGAAAACAGTCCTTCAAGTGAAAATCATGCTCCTGGAAGATGCAACAAGTGGATTCTCTAGGCTGTGTACAGTCAGGCAGTAACCCCAAGGGTTTACATAGTCCAGTTTGTGAAACTCATGTTAATGACTCTTTTCTGGAAAAGTACCCATTTTCCCCCACTCCCCTCCTGCAAATTTATTCCCAGATGTGCCAGCAACCTCAGTATCTGGGGCCTTCTAAGCACTGATTCCGAAATAGAAAAATAATGTCACTCTTGGCTAATATATGCTCTTTATCACTTCCAGCCCCAGTTCCAAGAACACAACTTCATGAAATATCAGTTCTGTTCAGAGAGCATTTGGAGTGTTATTATGATCTAGTTCACTCACTTAAGAAACAGAGAAAACCCATATATGTTCCTCCCATTTCCATTTCTTTTTCTAGGTAACTTTTGAAAAGAAAATCTTTAGGTCAGTTTCTAGATAGATAAAAATATGAATTTAGGGGTTCAGCAAATTCTTAAGACTCATTAAGATTTTTCTTCCTATTGCAACCTGGGGATTTTCTCCTCCACAAGACATAGTCCCAGCTCTGCTTTTGCATTTTCTGAAAGCCTCACATCCGAGCAGAAATCTCCTCCTGGATTTAGATGTTGATAGTAATTTCCTTTCTTTGCATATGCCAGGATCAGTTACCGTTTCTTTCTGGTCAGCTTTTTTCAACTTCATATTTTAGCCTAGAATCCAACAAGATCATAAAATGCTGAAGAAACATTTTATGTTTATGCTCATATGTCAGGTAACCAAATCTCAGAATCCCTTGCCTCGAGGCAAGAAACCTCCAGAGACCCAGTTATGCCTCAACTCAGTTCATAGAATTTTAACTGAACTCATGAGTGTTTGTTATTGAGATTTAGAATCATGGAATGTGACAGAACTAGAAGGGGTTTTTAATGCTCATTTAAATTTGATAATTTAATTGACTGTCCTCATTTTATAGAACAAGAAAGTACACACCCCAGAAAGGTTCAGTGACTTGCTGAAGGCTGTACAGTGAGTTATAGGTAGGACGCAGGTCTCCTGACTCATTCTGGGATACCACAGTGTATAATTAACATTTGCTACATATCAAACCACCCCAAACTTAGAGGCTTAAAACAACCACCACTTATTTAGGTAATGATTCTGCAGGTCAGCAATTTAGCCTGGGCTCAGGCGGGTGGTTCTTCTTGGCTGGGTTGGGCACGGCTAGGCTTGCTCGTGTGTCTGCAGCCAGCTTGTACATTGGCTGGGGCTGGCCAATTTATGACGGCCGCATCTGGGATGGCCGGGATGACTGCGGTTTCTCTCCACATGGCAATCATGAGGTTCCAGGAGCAACAAGGGAGAGACCCCTCAAGGTGCAGAGTCGCTTTTAAAGACTATGCGTGTGTCGTGATTGCTTCCATTGTTCAAAGCAAGCCACAGGGCCAAGCCCAGATGACAGGGGATGAAAAGAGAATAATTTGTGGTCACTTTGCAATTTGCGACACAGGGTGATTTCCATTTTTGAATGACAGGATATCTTACAGGCCATCTTTTTAAGAGTCTCACTTCTGGTTACCTCGTATGACAATATTGACATGCAGTCTTTGTAAATTAAGTCATGGGATAGTCTCTTAAAATCCAATTTTTTCATTTCATCTGGTGCTGGGAGATTGTAATTTTTTGCATAGAACTTTCCTCCTGGACTATATAAGAAATTTTTAAAAAGCCACTTCTAGTCCCCCAATTTATCGTGGAAACAGTCTTCCGTCTTCCAAAATGCTGTTAAAAAGAAACCCAAAGGATCTGTTTATCCACCTCATTATTTCTTGCATAGCTCCAAGGGGCAACAATAGTTTCACTCTTCATATTTTTAGGGCCATTATATGGTTTGTACATGAATCCTGACCTTTTGGGATATCAAACCCCATTGACTCCCATAACACCTGTGGAATACTCAGGCATAGGTTATTAGCCCCATTTTATAGATTGGAAAGCTGAGGCTCAGATAGATTCTTGGTACCCTCCAGGAATTCCCATGGGGCCCCATAGGTGTGAATGGCTGTGTCGGTTTCCTCTCCCTTCAAGTCTATTCTCTAAGTCTTTGGGGGACTTAAGAGAATCACACATACAGCCCTTACATCTGCTCTATGACCTCTCCATCCTCAAGGACCATCAAGATGCTGCTCCTCTGGGCAGAGGGTCCTGCCTTTCCTTCACTGAGCTGATCCAGGCACAAGGTGCAAGTTCTGACCTCCTCCCCGGCTCTTGGCACATCTGGGTGTCTGTATGTCACCCCCACATCATCCTCTTCTCCTCCACCTCCTTCTCCTCTAGGGTTAATCCTTCACCCAAGATCCTGATTCCATCTGCTCAGGGGGATCAGGGGACATTCCCTGGAGCAGATGACATGTAAGCTGACCCCTGAAGGATGAGTAGGGTCAGCCCAGTGAAAGGCATGGGCAGTACTATGAAGCATTTTCTAGGCAAGAGGAATTGGTGGTGACCAACATGAGAACTGCACATGAGAGTTTTTATGATTGGAGGGTAGAGTGTGTGTGTGCAGTGGGGGCAGGGGGAAGGGAAAATATGGATTCGTCCCTCAACTGGGCCCACCACAACCTGAATTCACCTCAAGAGAAAAATCTTTAGCTGGTGGGAATAAGTCTTGAAGGAGTGGCCATATTGATAACCAGAGTCCAAAATTCATGGCCACCTGGTGCTTTCCTCCAGCTGGGGCTGGTGAGCACATATGAAAAGCCTGGAGTGGTGTGATAATGGCCCTTTGCTGGTTTGTTGAAGGCAGGTTGTGAAGATGCCACCTCCACACCAGTCAGCATCTCCTCTATCAAATCTGAGTGCCTGGAGAAGTTGTATTTCCTCTGAGAAACTGCTGCACTTTTGTTGGGTTGGTTTGTTTTAATCTGGTGAATACCATGCATGGTTAGACTGTAACTGAATGTAGGTCCCTTTTTTCTTTGGCTGCTAGGAAGCTCAAGGATGACTGTTTCCTTAACATATTTTAAAAAGTTAAAATAACTTTATTGATTTTTATAAATACAAATAGAATACTAATTTTAAAATTTCAGCAAGACAGTGATGTATGAAAAAGAGTGTTTAAAAATCACTACAAATATTACCATGAGGTGAAAAATATTCCAAGTATCATTCTGTGTTTGTGTGTGTATATTTATCTGTATCTATCAATATCCATGAATGGACTTCCATGCATCTATTTATACTTATCTACCTATGTATCTATCTATCATCTATCTACCTACATGTGTAAAAGTCTATTCATGAGAAAAAGATTGTATGAATTATGCATGTTATTTTTAATATAAAGTCTTAACGTCAATTTTATTTGAATTTAAAAGAAGGAAAAGAAACTAAAGGGAAGTGGAAGGAATTGTTGAACTTGAAATCAAAGTTCAAGTTCAATTTGAAACAAGAGATATCTTTTTCTAAAAGATCTCTCTAAGGTTAAGAAAAGAGGTTTTGAAAAAAAATTGAGGTTGGAGTAATTATGTTTTTCTAACTGCATGTTTCAACTTTAGACACTATCAGTTACCACCCTGCCATGAAAGATGAGGACGTTCATACCTCCTCTTCCTCCCTTTCCCCCATTACTTACTTTCTGTAAGCTTTATCATCATTGCCCTTTGCAGACTTATAACATGTTCACAGTTCACGCACTGGTTTAGTATTAATTCTATGTCTAAGTAGAATCTTCTGTCTAAGATTCTATTGTCGCCATTGGCTATTTTACCACATGTACTCCATTGCTGAAGTCTTGATTCTAATTTATCTCTCGATTGGCTGGATTTCATAGCCAAGCAGTTTTGTCAAGAAGCCACTGTATTCCCTCAGTTTTTAAAATGTGTGTCTTTTAATTCTTTTAATGTCTGAAAATGTCTGTTTTTTGCCTTTATAGCTGACCATCAGCTTGAATGGGAGAAGTACCTTTGGTCTCCCTTTCTTTCCTTTTGAAGTGAGTGTTCTTGTGCCATTGTGACCTTGAATGTTGCCTTGGAGGCCTGAGAGCAGCCTGATACTCTCCCTCCTCCATGGTCATTTGCTTTTTAAGCCTGGATTCTTGAGGAATTGTTACTTCTTTACTGAAGTTAAATTACTTAATCAGGACACATCATGGTGTTGAAAATTCTGAATTCATTTTTTTTTCCTGAAACACTATGTACTGTGGATTCAGTCCTTCCTGCATTTCAGACAGTGCCGTTTTATATCATCCAGTACTTTTTTCATTCAACACTTTTTCCATTCCATTTTTTGATTTCTCTATATCAGGGACACTAATTACCCTTGTGTTGGATTCTCTTAGCACCGATTTCTTTGTCTTTTTCATCTATGTTCTTTGTAATCATCCAGGTTTTCCCTCTTTACCAGTAATTTGATTTTTCACATCTGTGATGTTCTTGCTGATTTTCATTGTTATTTATTTTTAAATATTGTTTGGTCCATACTTCATTTCCTTTGGTTTGCAATGACCATTTCCCTCTCATCTTGTTATTTTATCATCCCTTTCATCATTTTATTATGAAAGTTTCAAAGATACAGACAAGTTGAAAGAATTTCGAATGGACACCCATATGCCCACCACCCACATTCTATAATTAAAATTTTACTCTATTTGCTATAGTCATATATCTGTTAATCGGTTCACCCCTTAATCCACCAACCTCTCATATTTTTGCTGTTTCAAAAGCAAGTGTTGACATTGGTATAAGTCTCTCTAAATACTTCAACATGGATATCATCAAGTGGGGTTTAATATTTGTTTACAGTTATTTATTTTTCCCTTTGAGATAAAATTTGCATATAATGAAGTACACAAATCTTAAGCATACCATTGCGCCATTTGATGAGTTTTCCCCCAAAATGTATTGTGAAAAGTTCCAAATACACAGCAAAGTTGAACGCCTTTTACAACAAACAATTATATATGTATTACCTAGATTCTTACATTGACATTTAATTATACTTGCTTTATCATACATGTCGGGGTAAACTGTATATACAATGAAATGCACAACTCTTAACTGCACATTTGATGAATTTTTACAGATACATTCACTGTGTACTCCAAACCACTATCAAGATATAGAATTCCCTCATGCCCCTTCTCAGCCAGTCTCCACCCCTACACTGAGGTAGGCACTGCTGTAATTTTTTTCTCCCACAGGTTAGTTTTGCTTGCGCTAGAAGTTCATGTAACTGGAATCACATAGTATGTACTCTTTTGTGTAAGGTTTCTTTCTCTGAGCATACTGTCCTGAGATTCATCTTTAGTGTTGTTTGTCCCTTTTTTATTGCTTAGTAGTTTTCCATTGTATAAATGTACTATTATTTATTCATCCATTCTCTTGTTGATGGACAGCTGGCATGTTTCAGGTTTTGGCTAGGAAATAAATAAATAAATAATAATAATAAATAAATAAAGCTGCTAGGAACACTCTTTTTGTAAACATATGCTTTCATTTCTCTTGGATAAATATCTAGGATTGGAATATGGGGTCATAGGGAAGGTGTACATTTAGTTTTATAAGACATTGCCAGAAACTTCCCCAAACTGTTGTATTGCCTTTCACTACCACCAGCAGTATTTGAAAGTTGTAATCACTCCATATCCATGGCATCATTTGGTGGTGTCAGTTTTTAAAATTTTTGCCCTTCTGGTAGTGTTCATTTTGAGCTCGTTTTTTTTTTTTTTTTTGCGGTACGCGGGCCTCTCACTGTTGTGGCCTCTCCCGTTGCAGAGCACAGGCTCCAGACGTGCAGGCTCAGCGGCCATGGCTCACGACCCCAGCCACTCCGCAGCATGTAGGATCCTCCCGGACCCGTGTCCCCTGCATTGGCAGGCAGACTCTCAACCACTGCGCCACCAGGGAAGCCCTTGAGCTTGTTTTAAAAAAATCGGATTCACATTCTTATTGCCTTTTTCTTTAGCTAAGGGACCTGTAAAGGATTTTCTTCTGTGGTTTCATTAATGTTTCTTTCATGATACCTTCATGTCTGTCTTTTTTTTTTTTAATTTATTTATTTATTTTTGGCTGTGTTGGATCTTCGTTTCTGTACGAGGGCTTTCTCTAGTTGCGGCAAGCGGGCGCCGCTCTTCATCGCGGTGCACGGGCCTCTCACTATCGCGGCCTCTCGTTGCGGAGCATGGGCTCCAGACGCGCAGGCTCAGTAGATGTGGCTCAAGGGCTTAGTTGCTCCGCGGCATGTAGGATCTTCCCAGACCAGGGCTCGAACCCGTGTCCCCTGCATTGGCAGGCAGATTCTCAACCACTGCGCCACCAGGGAAGCCCCCATGTCTGTCTTTTGGTGGCTGTGTTTCTTTTCCCCTTTGGGAAGAATGACCATAAACTGGATGTTCCTAGTTGCTATACCATTCCTTTTTATTTGGCTTATGTTGAATAGTTCTCTTTAGACATTTGTTTTGCTCTCATGGAGTGTGGTTGGCTTCTTGACTTTCTTTCCATTGTACTTGAGGATGGTTTGATTTTTCCCCTTAGGCTACATTATTTTTTTAAGTCAGGTTTATTGAGGTATGATATGCATCCAATAAAACTCATCCTTTGCCAAGCATACAGTTCTATGAATTTTGGCAAATATATGCAGTTGTATAAATGCCGTCACAATCAAGAGATATGCTGTTTCCATCACCTCACCAAGTTCCCTTGTTCCTTTGTAGTCAGTTCTCTCCCCCGCCCTCTGTCCCCTGGCCCCAACCCCTGGCAACCACTGATGTGTTTCCTGTCCTTATAATTTTGCCTTTCCTAGGATGTCATATAAATAGAATCATACAGTACGTAACCTTTTGGGTATGGCCTCTTTCACTTAGCATAATGTTTTTAAGATTCATCCATGTTTTTGCACGAATCAATAGTCTTTACTTTCTATTGCTTTATTCTTATTTTTTATTTATTTATTACTCAACTTTTTATTGAGTATTTTTCCACTCTACGGATGTACCACACCTTGTTTATCCACTCACTAGTTAATGAGTATTTGAGTTATTTCCAATTCTAGGTGATTGTAAATAAAACTTCTATCAATCTGCACAATTTTTTTTCACTGGGTATTCATATCCTTTGCTACATTTTAAGGAATGGTGTTTCATATCTTTGTCACACGTTTTTATCCTGATGAACTCCAGTGAAGAGGCGTCTGAGTTAGACTCCTGACTCCCACTTCTAAAAATTCGCAAAATACCCTCTCTTGGGCTCACCACGCCCAATCGGGGGCATGTACTCTATTCCCACTCTTGGTTTTGGATTATTTCCTACAATCGCCTGTCAGAGAGAGACAGGACCCTGATTACAGCCCCATTTTTCCTGTTTTTTTTTTTCTCTTTCCCCCCCAACAGCATCTTCTACTCTCTCCCAGTCAATGGAGGGAAAGCTGTGGATCCCCGTTTGGCTGGCTTCACTCCAGATCTGACAGTACAAGGGGGGGCTGCTGGCATACTGTTGCCCTCCTGTATGACTCAGGGTTCTCCAGAGAAAGAGAACCAGTAGGAGACATGTATGTTTATATTTATATTTGTGTTTATTATAAGCTATTGACTCATGTGATGATGGAGGCTGAACAGTCCCACGACCTGCTGTCTGTAAGCTGAGACCAAGGAAGTAGATGGTGTGGTTCGAAGGCCTGAGAGCCGGAGAGCTGAGGCTGAAGATGCCAGTTCAAGTCTGAAGGCCTGAGCACCAGGAGTGTTGCTGAGCACAGGAGAAGATGGGTGTCCCGGCTCAACCAGCACATGGAGGGTGAATCCAACCTTCCTCCCCCCTTTTCTGTATTTGAACACTCAGTGGATGGGGTGATGTCCAGCCACATTGGGGAGGGCAATGCACTTGACTCAGTCTATTTATTCAATTGCTAACCTCTTCCAGAAACACCCTCACAGACACACCCAGATACAACGGATAGCTGGGCATCCTGTGATCCAGTCAAGTTGACGCATACAATTAACGTTCACACCCGCAAAGGCTTTTGGGTGCGGGGAGAGTGGCGCTGGACACCTTGCTGCACTGAATCGTTTTGCCCTACTCCTTAACTTGTTGTTTCTTTCCTTGGCTGACGCTTTTGAAGTTTAAGGCTTTGGGCTGAGCCTCTTTCCTTGAATACTGTTTCTTTCTTTCCCTTTTTTTTTTAAAAAATCAATTTCTTCAGCTATTAAGGGAGGGTGGTTCCATACGCTTCCATGAGACATCCTAACTCAAAAATCTCTGCTTGCCGTTACAAGTTGTGCAGACATTTTCAACTTGTGCTTTCATGTCCTAACTTTTCCTCTGGCCTTTTCCTACTGTCCTATTCTGATTTTCCTTCCTTCAGATTTCTTCTATTTTTAAATTTTATTGTGTTATATGTTTATTTATAAGCTGTCTCAAATACTTTTTGGAATGAAGTGGGATATAAATAAATCTAAAAGATTAAGAAAATACAAGGATCAGTCAAGGGTTGCCTAAGACCTGAGGATCCAGCAGCTGTTGGTAAGTCAGTGTTTTGGATCTAGTGGTGACTTCTCGGAAGGAAGCAGCTGAGACTGCGTTGACAGGAGCCACAAACTCAAATGCCTCTGGGGCCAGGCAGGTCCTACCAATTAGTGAAACAGGGTGGTGTAAGGCAACAGGGAGCAGTGGGGACTGTAGCAAACCATAGAGCACCTGTCCTATCTAATGATGGCTGCCACAGGCAAGCATGTGGGCTAATCTTGCCAGAGCTTTTAGAGGGAGCAGATATAAGACAACCAGCCAGGCACTAGTTTTGAACACCCACTACTACCTTTTGTCATGAAAGCCTACCTTCAGGTGGAATCTTCGATGGAAATCCAGTAAGTACAAGAGTAAAGGTCAGCTGGCTTAGTGGATTTGAATGGGGCCGCCTGAAGCAGAGAACTCCAGAGGCCACCTCCTTAAAGGTCACGTGACTCTGAGGAACAGTTTGGAAACCTTCAGACTAGATCACAGGCAAGGTCTTCCTGCTCTGATCTCCTCTTGTGTCTCTGTGTCTCTGTGCCTCTGGGAATTGTCACTAGCTTCCCAGCCCTGGACATGGTGGCTTTGCACATTATAGATTGCCCCTGAATTAACTTTTGGGCATGTGTGTGCTTTGCAAATTTGGAAATTATTTTCAAAGAATGTGGTTTTGTCTCATGGACAAAACACTGAGTGTGTGTGTGTGTGTGTGTGTGTGTGTCCATGTGTGTGAATATGTGTGTCTGTGTGCATGTGAGTCTGAGGATGAGAGCACATCTGCTTCTCTTCTTATGGTCCCGTGAAGACCAAGTTGATCTTGTAGGGAATGTCTTGAGTTAGTGATATGCTAGACAGAGGTCAACAAACTACCACCTATGGGCCAAATTCAGCCTGTAGCCGTAGTACAGTGTGTGAGCTGAGAATGGTTTTTACATTTTTAAAGGTTGTTAAAACAAAACATGCTACAGCGACTGCATGTGTCCAACAAAGTCTAAAATATTTACTCTCTGGCTTGTTACTGAAAAAGTTTGCCAAGCCCTGTTCTGAAATATCTTGCATATTCTCATTTAGTCTGAACCAACCAGTCATAAGTCTTTAAATAAGCATCCGCTCTAGGAGCTGTATCACAGGCTGCTTTTCTCTGCTCTGAGCAGGCTGCTGCCACGCGTTTGCTCACCGCTTCTCCTCCTGACCGGAGCGCTGCTCCCCAGACAGGGGAAGGCAGCCCGGGACTTGACCAGACTGGAGAACAGGGGCTGCAGCCCTGCAAAGCCTGTGGCCAGGCTGAGCGGTTCACATGTCCCTCTCCAGCCCTGGTCGCCTAAGAGCTGTATTCCCCACGGGGCTGAACTGCTGCCACACCCATGTTTGGGGATCTGCTGGCTTCCGGCAGCCCAAGTGGCAGCCAAATGATCCCTTTGCCTGAGCAGTTCTCCAGGGCAGTGAAGACTTGGCTTACCTTTTTTTTTTTTTTTTTGCGGTACACAGGCCTCTCACTGTTGTGGCCTCTCCCGTTGCGGAGCACAGGCTCCGGACGCGCAGGCTCAGCGGCCATGGCTCACGGGCCCAGCCGCTCCGCGGCATGTGGGATCCTCCCGGACCGGGGCACGAACCCGTGTCCCCTGCCTCGGCAGGCGGACTCTCAACCACTGCGTCACCAGGGATTGGCGTAACTTTTGCATTCAGGTGGTCTAGTCTTCTCTGAGTCTTCTCTTTGGGCCACGTAAGAGGGCTCTGCTCTTGCAGAGGCCCTACGGCTGTTGCTTCCACTTCTAAAGCTCTGGGAGGGGCTCTTGGAAGCCATTCCCGCCCGCCCGCCCGTGGGCCCCTATGTGTGCCTCGCAGATGCTGGCTCCAGCTGTTACTCATGGTGTCTGAGGGCACAGCTCCCTCCCTAAGTCCAGAGGAAGTCATTCATATTATAGTCAGTGGGCAAAATTCTGCTCTGGTCAGCTGTTCTTGGGGGCCCCTGAGGACCCACCATTGGGCTGAAAAGGGGTACAGTGCACTGAGACTCAGCACATCCCCATTCAAATATGGCTTCAGCCCCAACTCCCACCGTGATCTTGGCAAGTTACAGTCCTCCTATGGGACTCAGTTTCCCCATTTGGAAAAGGCAAAGGATGGGCTAGATCTCTGCTTTTCAAACTGGGATCCCCCAACCAGTGGACAAAGCTTCTAAGAGATTTTTTAAAATATTCTTTTATTTTACTGATAATTAAAAAAAAATGTTGTAAATATTTTCTGGCTCATCTGCCTTGTCACCTTATACCTGGACATGGCCGTAAAATTTTAGTGCCTAACTTTTAATTGTGTTCAAGAGGACATCGGGTCAATCAGAACGACGTACTTTAATTCTCATGGGCTAATGAGAGAAAGAGCAGATGTGACTGAGTATTTGTATCCACCGAAGGCCCATGATGTCATGGCTTTCTGTGTCAATGAAGGTTTTTGCAACAGTTAGAAGAGAAAAACTGAGTGGGAGGATGGAGTCATCACATAACACTTTTTAAGATCAGTCTTACCAAATGCAAACAAATCTATACACTATGTGCCCATCCGTGCTGTGAGCAGCAATGCCTCTTCAGCAAAAACATCGTTGGCTGCATTATTTTAATGCTCTTCATTTTAATTTTAATGTTTCTGTCATTTTGTTGGCATTTAATCCAAGAATGCTTTTTGGTTTTCTAGTTGTGTACGCGCTGAAAGCCTAAGACATTTATACCTAACTATCTCTGTGTGTGTATATTTAATACTACTATAATAAAAATAATTTAAGTCAAAGTTGCGGCCCTGTGGACATTTTTTTCCCTTTCAAAATGACATGCACTTTACCCAAGAATCAATGGGTTAACAGAGGGGCTGTGGACAGTGTCTGTAAAAGGTCAGAGAGTAAATATTTAGAATTTGTGAGTCATGGTATCTCTGATGCAACTTCTCAGCTCTGAAGTTGCTGGGCACAAGCTGTCATAGGTAATACGTAAACACATGGGCATGGCTGTCTTCCAATAAAACTTTATTTACAAAAGCAGGCAGTGGGATGGATTTATGCCTCAGGCCGTAGTTTGTCGACCCCTGGTCTACAAGATGGCCGAGGTGTCTTCCTTCTCAGATACTTACTTGGCAAAGTAGTCTTACTGAGGAGATGGGTTTTCTCTGGTTTCTCAAAAGACCCTCCTCTTTTCTGCTGTATAAATTCCCCGGGGCGCTCAAAGGAGAGGTGCTGACAGCCCAAGTGAGGAAGTAAGGTTCTCCCTCAACGCTGGAAGTTTCCTTGATTTGGCTTTGGTTTCCGGCTTAGTCCCAGACCCGGAGTCAGGTGAGATTCCCTGTGTCTCTCCAGGTGACCGCCTCGGCACCTTCGTGGGGGGAGTGGTCCCCACTCCCTGGCACACACACCTTGCCAACATTTGGAGGCTGTTATGGAAATGATCCTGTAGCCCAGCCTTATGAAGCTGGGCCCTTTTATCTTTCTTTATAAATCACCCTCTCCCTCCACTTAATCCTGCCTGGCCCGCTCCTCTGAACTCCTTCCAGTCGGGCTCTGGTGACTGGTTCTGAGCACTGCTGGCTGCAGGCAGCCAGGTGCAGTCTCGCTGAGGCTTCGGGGAAAGGGAGGAGTCTATTTCATCTGCCGGGGATGGGGCTCTAGCTGCAAATCCTCACACCTTTTCTCTGCTCTTGCTGAATGGAGCCCAAGCAGGTTATTTATTCAACATTCACTCAACTTTCATTTACTGAGCTCCCCATTAAGTGCCAGGCAGTGTGCCAGGCACCAAGGGCACAGCAGTAAAGATGATGGCGGTGCCACACCGTCTCGAGACTAACAAGGAATGGTTGGGCAAACGCACAAATGCTTACATATTTTCAAGGTGCTATGGAAGAAACCAACAGGGTTGAATTGGACAATGGGGCAGTAGAGAGTACAGGGACATCTGTCCAGATAGAGTGGTTGAGAAGGTCCTCCAAGGAGGTGACATCTATACCTAGGCCTAAAAGATGCCAACCAGGAGACCAGTGGAGGGAGGAACATCCCATACAGAGGAATAGCATGTGCAAAAGTCCTGTGGTGGGAAAGGGCTTCGGAGCTTTACTGTGTGAGGAGCAGAGAGAAGAGTATCTGCTCAGAGATTCCTGCCTAGTGGTTCTCAGGGCTGTTAGGGAAGATGGGCTTAGTAGAGCCCTAATCAGTGCAGGAAGTACATACACATGCAGAGGTGAATACTATTCACATAAAAGCCTAATAATCACACAATGAGCTTAATAGTCATTATCATAATAGTTTCTGCTTAATGGCAAGGACTGTATGCTCGACACTTCATTAAATTTATTACATTTAATATTCGGGGCAATCCTTTGAAAGCATTATGCCCTCTCTTGCATTTTAAAGATGAAGAAACTTAGGTTCAGAGAGGTTAAGTAATTTGCCCAATGTCACACAGCTAATAAGTCATAAAACTGGGATTCTAATCCAGAGCAGCTGGATTCAAAGTCCCTGTTTTATTATCACTTTGAGTCAAAATTATTCTATTACATTTGGAAATAAATTACGTCTCAGCTTGTTCATTCACACCCTATGCAAGATGCAGGCAATACAGAGGTAAAAAGACACAATAGTGCTCTTGAGAGGTCATTGTTAATGGAGGAAATATGAAGAGGTAACTACAATGCAATGTAGTGTGTGCTATGCCGGAGTCAGTGCAGGGGCTGTGGATGGAGTGGGAATGGGAGGTAAAGGAAGGCTCCCTAGAGCTGAGTCTTGAATGGGAAAGGTGGGATTTGGAAAGGTGCTTGAGGCAGAGGGAACAGCAAGCACAAAGGCTCAGAGGCATAAGAGCATCTGCTGTGTTCAGCTGTGGTCTTTATGTCATTTGGCCTGGCTGGAGCCCCGGGTGTGGAGAGGTCATGAGGACATACTTGGAGTGTTGGTCGGGTGCACCAGGTTGTGAAGGGTTGTGTTCTGAGGCCAAGTTTATCCTGCGGTGATTCTGAAGAAAACCAATGAGAGTATTAAGTAGGTAAGTCTGGGGCCAGACTGCCTGGGACCCCAGCCCTGCTGTTCACTCCTGTGTGGTCTCAACATGTGGTTTAACCACAGTGTGCCTCAGTTTTCTCATCTGGAAAATTGGGATAGCAATAGCGCTTCCTTGACAGAGCTGCTGGGAGGCCTAAATGAGTTAATTCAGGCGAAAGACTTGGGACAGGGCTGGGTACAAAGTCAGCACTGAAAAGCATTAGCTGTTGTCATCAACATCATTGCCACCATCATCATTTGACGGATCATGAATGCACCTACCACGCAGCTCTGTGGATTCTTCCTTGGAGGAGGTCTCGCCAGAGACTGGAACACCAGTTAGGGACATTGATATCAGTGCAGGGGGGCTGTGAAAGGAGCGGGACTGGGGCACTGGGCATGGCAAGGGATGAACTATCTGGAAGATGTGCAGGCGGTGGAGGTGACAAAATCTGAGAAGCAGCTGGGTTGGCGAGGGGAGACTGGGGCTAGGCCAAGGGTTTGGGGCTTGGAGGTCTGTGGAGAAGGTCCTGCCGGGCCCCAGACTGGGGGTGTATGGGGCGGGGGGCTGAGGAAGGTGGTGAGTTCAGTTCTGAGTAGGTAACTTGGGAGGGGTCCCAGGGACATCCATGGGCACATGTCCTTGGATGTGTCTCCAAGGAAGTGAGGCAACCACACCAGATCTCGTGGTTGGTATGTGATAGCCCAGGAGTCCAGTCCAGTCTTCCTGCTGCCCCGGGATGCCTGGGATGGGCTCCCAGATTCCCCACCCCCTGTTTTTCCTGGTACCACCTTCCGGTGGGCCAGTGATGTCTGCCCAGAGGCCCGGGCCCAGCCTCCGGCTGTTACTGGACACCTCAAGCAGAACTTGGTCCTTGCCTCCACAGAGAGGGCCACATTGCTGGGAGAATGAAGAGGACCCCGCCTTGCCCTCCCTCTGGCTGTGTTCTCAGGGTGGGAAGGCAGACATCTCAGACTCTCACATGGCCCCGAGTGCCCCCATGCCGGCTCCTAGCCCTGCCTCTAGTCACAGCTGGGGTCCTGGCCTCTGAGAAAGGGGAGCACCCCCAGCAGAAAGGAAGGCAATTCCACAGCACCTGGAAGGGCCCCTTCCAGCTGATGGGCTGGAAGGGCCATTCCACAGGGAGGTAGAGAAGGGGATCTGTAAGGCCAGTGAGTGAAAATGGGGACCAGGGCAGGGATGGGAGGGGAGTAGGGTCCCAGGGGCTTGGGAATGTGAATCTTCTGCTTCGTCAGGCTCTGAGGGTTATTTTTAAAAGGCTGGATCTTGGAGGCTCAAGGACCCACGGATGTCTCCGTGTCCCAAGTCCTCTGCCTCTCTCTTGATGGACTCCAAGTGCATCTGGGACAGTCCAAGAGCGTGACTGGGGGCTGAGAACAGTCAGAGCTGAAGCGGGTGGCGGGGAGAGCGGCCATCTATTACTCACACCTTCTATGTGCTCAGCGCTTTACACACACCATCTCATTTGCTGGAAGGTAGCTGCTCTTACGGCTCTCTTACAGATGAGGAAAGAGTCTCAGAGAGTTTAAGTAACTGGCCTAAAGTCACACAGCTGATTAGAGGTAGAAGGTGGCCTGTCTGACTTCAAAGTCTGTTCTTTTTCCACTTCACTCTTTTAGTTTTCCCACTTCATCTGCTGCTTTCCCCAGGGGCTAATCTCTCCACCAGACTCCTGTGATTCCCGGGCCTGACACAGAGTAGATGCTTATTTGTACACACAACACTGTACTTCCTGTTTCCTGTACACAACTGTGTTTCTGATAGTGGCTGAAAACTGGTCCTTTAACACAGTTTTGCCAGGTGCCTGGCTTAGCGGGAGAAACTCGAGTATGGGGATTACAACTAGTATTATTTTAAATTTGAACCCCCAAATGGCTGAGTCAGTGGGGCTGGACACCATCAATGTCTCCCTCTCCTGGGCTTAAAAATGGGGAAGAGATGCTATTGTCTGTGTAGATTTGAATCCACTAGGAACTTGCCAGAAAATGTCCTGCCACGGAGCAGCCCAGAGAGGCCGTTGTGTCCTGGTGGCCTTGGTTGGGAGGAGTGAGTCCTCCCTGCTCAGCCTCCCGCTGCTGGTTCCCCAGCTCAGTCCAAGTGCAAGGAACCGGGGCCCGGGAGGGCCAGGAGCTGAGCTGCAAATGTCCGGCCCGGCCTGGCCTCTCTCAGCACATGTGATACATTAGGCCCCAACGGCTCCCTGGGGATTCCGTTCCCATCAACTCCTCCGCAGCAGTTCGGAGGTGGTGGGAAGATCAAAAATGAGCACATTTGTGGATCATGTGCTGAAGGCTTGTTGGATTTGGGCCGTCTCGGCTGGGGTGTGGGGCAGGAGGTGACACTTGAGGCCCGAGTGAGGAGAGGGGTGAGCCCAGGCAGAGCGGGCCTGGCAGAGGCTCACCCAGGGGCAGCGACCGAGATGCAGTCAGTAGTCTGGCAGCCGAGCGTCCACTCTCCCAGACCCGAGCAAGGCCTGGGTGCGGCTGCCCGGGCCCTTCTTCCGGGCCAGGTCCTGGCTCCCAGCGTGTCGGGCTGTGGGTCTGCTCCTGGGGAGGAGGGAGCCTGGCGGGCTGCAGCCGCCGGAGCAAGCACACCGGGGACCCTGAAACAAGCTGCAGAATCGCTGGGGCGCGGTGGGACACAAATGACTCTCCCCACCCTAGATTCCATCCTGCCCTCCCTGGGGCTGGAGACCGCAGGACCTCAAGAGACATCACAGCCCAGAGCTTTAGCTCATGCCTGACCCCAGCCTGAGGCTGGGCAGAGTTTTTCTGTGGGTGATTAGTTCTTTTAGTCACTTATTCATTGATTTAAAAAATTATTTTAAATTATTATAATAATTTATAATAATTATTAAAATTATTCAGTGATTTAAAATTATTTAAAATTATTAAAATTATTAAAAATTTAAAAAATTATTAAAAGGCTAAGTGTGAGGAACGAGCCAAAGAAGTTTCCATTCCAGCCCCTGAGAAAAGATTGATGCCTGTGTAGGTATGAAATAATGAGCTAGTTGTAGCATCCCTTTGTGTTAGGCAATTTTTGGTCATCCCCCAGTTCAAGAACTCCACCCCCATAGCAGTCAATATCCCTTGTAAAATGCAGTCAAGTTCGCTGGACCCCTTCTGATCCTTAGTGAGCCTGGAAGTGTGGTGCTAAAGGCATTTGGAGATGTGAATCCCTCCAATTCTCCTCTGGGTTTCCATCCCAGCGTAGCAAGGCAGCCCCAGAATCTCCAGCTCCGGGACATGACCAGGAGCCCCAAACACTGGCTGAGCTGAGATGTGGGTGCTGGGCCGCAGGCTAGGTGCACACCTGTAAAGCTGTACTTTTCCCACTCCAGCCCTAGGTCATGTGGAAAAATGAATACAGCTGAGCTTCCCAGACCACTTGCTAACAGCTCCGGACAACTGCCATAAAGGCCCCGGATGCGTGGCTCACTCTGAAGGCGTCGGCCTAGGTTTCTGTTGCATCTTTGCCCCTGGGCCCATGCGTGCATGTCAGCTCTAGTATACTTCTTTCTCTTAAGGGCCACATCCTCTTCTGGACCAGGAAGATTTCACCCTTGAAGGGAGCTCTGGCCAGACAGGTGCCCCAGGAGAGCCTGGCTTGGTGGGGTCCTTCGTGGGCCTTGGTCTCCTGGCTTCTGGGCTTGAGGAGGCTGTGTCTGTACAGCTTTGATGGGAGCCCGTCCCATGATGGCCATGGCCTTGGGATCTGTCCAAGTAGCCCCTTTCCTCTACTCGAACAAGGGAGGCAGGAACAGGAGGGCCAGGCTGAGCCCCAGAGTCGAGACACGTCCACTTTGCTGGCAGGTCACCAGCCCCTTCAGCTGGGATGATGATCCGCGGGAAGACCCAGGGGGACGTGTTTACTGAAAGAAGGTTGAGCTCATCTCCATGGACAGGGTGAGCTTCATGAAACCCACCTATGAGGACCACCCTTGGAGGAGCAGCTGAAGTCCTCTCTCAGCAAACCAGCCCCATTCGGACACCAGGATGGCTCACTCAGAAGGGCTGCCCTGGCTGTGACTATCTGCTCGCACCTTTTCCCAAAGCAAATGCCAGGATTGTTGGAACGCTCATTTACATTTCATTTGGAAGCGTCAGGCTGGGTGTTCATGAACAGAGCAGTTCATTCCCTGAATCCAGAGTTTTCAGGGCAGCACTCAGCCAAAATTCTCCAGCCACCACCTCAGTGGACCTACCTCCCCTCCCAAATCAGAGCCCAGAACCATCTGAACCAAAATATAGCCTCCATTGATGGAGCCCCACTGTGTGTCAGCTTCAGACCACGCTCTTTGCCCATGATTTGGCCCATTCTCAGCAAAATCTGAAAAGTAGATATCATTATCTCCGTTTTACACAAGAGGAAACCAAGGCCCAGAGAGGTTAAGTGACTTAACCAAGGCCACACAGCTAGGAAATGGCAGTGCTGGGTTGCAAACCTAAGTCAGCCTGCCTCCAGTGTTCGTGTTCTCTTCATTTCAGGGAGCTGACTCCTATCTACCCAGGTGAAGGGAACTCAGGTGTGATACTTACCTGCATCACAGGACACAGGATCTTAGTGTGGGCTCTTGAAAACGAAATGCAAGAGAGAGTAAGTGAGGGTGAGAGAGAGAGAGGGACTCTGTATGTAATGGGGTGTGTGTGTGTGTGTTTAGGAGGAGTTTACACAGCTTTCATCAACTTCTTAATGTCCCCCAAATCACAGAGCTCAACGGTGGGGTTATTCTGTCCACTACAAGGTACTGTGTAACATTCTCAAGGTGTCCACAGCTTAAGTGAGCTCCTGTGTCAGAACACAGGCAGAAGCCAACGTTACTCTGCGGAAGCACGGAGACCTCTGATATGCCCCTTCTAGATGGAAAATGGCACACTGCTAGTCTTCCAGTCTGGTACTTAGGGCGTGAACAGTTTGGAATCTTGTAGAACAGATACTGCCTGTGGCTTTATCTCAAAAACCAGAACCCTGAGGCTCAGAGGAGAGTAGGAAAATCCTGTTTGTTTCTCTGTATTCCTGGTGACCTGCAGCGACCTAGCAGCGCGCTGGCTCTCAAGAACGGTAGCATGCTTCTCCCTCCCATCCTTGAAAGCCAGTTCCTCCTCAGGTTCGTAACAATTTGTGTTTTATCACATTTCCACATGCAAAATGTGTTTCGGCATTTTTCATTAGATTTTTAAGGTTCAGATTGACGAGGGCGAGGTGAGAGGCAGACGCAGGGGTCTAAGAGACAAAAAGTTTAGTAATGAGTTAGAAATTTACAAAACACAAAAGCAAATATGGCTTCAATACATGATGTGACCCTTTAGAAGGCTGGAAATTACTCTTCGAAAATCATTCTGGCCTGACTTCAGAGTCTAATGGATGCTGGGATACCACATAGTGACTTTGAGAAGTGGGTTGGTATTGCAGGAATTTTTTAATTTCCTGTAACTCACAACAATTTTCTCCCAGTAGGGCTTTAGAATCACTCCTGCGATGGTGCATTGACTGCATTTGCTGAACGATCTGCTGCGGGAACCAGCTCACGCAGAAAAAGAAAACCCAAGGAAGGAAGGACACAAATGGGATTACCTTCCCCCAAATCATTAAAAGTTTAGAAAAGACTTCCAGGTAAACGAAGGATCTGCCACTGAAGTTTATGTGTTTTAAAAAGTGAAGTAAAAATGGTGTCACTTACACTTCTGAACTGAAAAGAATTTGGGAAAAGCAGATTATTATTAATTATTTTTAATAGCTTCTTAATTAGCCCTTCAAACAAGTTTTTCAAAATCCCCAAAGGTGTCTAATATGCATGACTGTTTTTACTTTTCTATGCATTTCATTAGCAGCACTTTTTTTTAAGACCTAATAGCAAGACCGTATTACGCTTTCAGAAGATGGACCAAAAAAAAAAAGAACTCAAATTATTGCTCCAAAAAGTCTTGTGTTTCTTGTTCCATTTCAGTGATGTCTTGCCTGTATCTTAGGGCACTTATTAGAGCTTACCTGTCTTTCAGAAATCACTAAACAAATCCATGAGAGTGAAAACCTCTCTGGAAGATGGGCTGCCGGACGTGATCTGCTGGGGCAGGGATTTATTAGGCAGATGACCCCTTCTTTTTCCCAACAGCAAATCCATTACAATAATGGGCTCCAGAGCCATCAGCAGGTCAGGAGGAGCCCGATGTGTGGACACGGAGCAATCCGCACACGTTGCTTTATACAATGTGTGAAGCCAGGCAGAAAAGCGGCACATTTGATTGAGAACAGAGAAGAGCAGCCGAGAAACCAGCCTTCCCTTTCCTCCAGCTTCCGGGGGTGGGATTCAGGGCTGGGGAGCCAGAGAGATGACACTTGGCAGCCGAGGGTATGGGGCTAAACAGAGGGTTTGGGACCCGGAAAGAGAGGAGGGGGAGCTAATTAATGCTTTGCCCTGCTTGCCCCTCATTCCCCCTTTCCCCACCCCTGCTGCAGCCAGGACAACACCAGAAGAATAAATAGCAACATTATCTAGTGCTTACCATGTGCTAGGCCTTGTCCTAAGTGCTTTACTTGACTTTTCTCTTTATCCTGGCAGCAAAATAAGACATTTTATTACTCCATTTAACAGGTAACGCTAATTTCATAGCTAACTTTTACTGAATGCTGCCTGGCAGGATCTGTACTATACATGTAATTAACTCAATGAATCATCGCAACACCCAGAGGGATTGGTGCTATTTTTGTGCCCATTTTACAAATGAGGAAAGGAAGACACAGAGAAGTTAAGTAATTTGCCTTGGTCACACAGCTGGTGAACGGCAGAGATGAGATTTGAAGCCAGGTGGTAGGACATCATCTATTGTCATCCTTCACGGCCCATCCTAGTTGCCTCTTTCCTCCCAGGAAGTCTTCCCATGGATCTGCATGTCTCTTCTTCTTTGGCCATATTTTATAGTGTGTGCTGTCCTCTGAGAGTATAAGCCCCAGGAGAGCAGTACCGTGTCCTTTTTCTTCTGTATTCTCAGCATCACCTCGCCCATTGCCTGACAGGTAGCAGATGCTCAAGACATATTTGTTGAATGAAGCATGTAATCACTTAGTTTTGAACTTGAGCACTGGTTAGAATTTAGCACATAGGACATTGCTAGGAGATAAGGGACTACGATGGTTGATTTTTTTTTTTTTTTTTTGCGGTACGCGGGCCTCTCACTATTGTGGCCTCTCCTGCCCCGGAGCACAGGCTCCGGACGCACAGGCTCAGTGCCCATGGCTCACGGGCCCAGCCGCTCCGCGACATGTGGGATCCTCCCGGACTGGGGCACAAACCTGTATCCCCTGCATTGGCAGGCGGACTCCCAACCACTGCGCCACCAGGGAAGCCCAATGGTTGATTTTTTGTGTGTCAATTTGACTGGGCTAAGGGATGTCCGGAGAGCTGGTAAAACGTTATTACTGGGTGTGTCTATGAGGGTGTTTCCAGAAGAGACTAGTGTTTGAATTGGTTGGCTGAGTAAAGAAGATCACCCTCACCAACGCGGGCGGCATTATCCAATCCCTTGACCGTCTAATAGAACAAAAAAGTGGAGGAAGGGTGAATTTGCCCTCTTGCTTGAGCAGGGAATCTGTCGTCTTTTAACCTTGGACATTGGCACTCCTAATTCTTGGGCCTTTGGACTCAAATTGGGACTTACACCATCAGCTCCCCTGGTTCTCAGGCCTTTGGGTTTGGACTGGATCTAACTACTGCTTTTCTGGACCGCCAGCTTACACAGGGTAGATCAGATAATTTCTTGGCGTCCATAATCATGTGAGCCAGGTCCTATAATAACTCTCCTAAATATATATCTATATCTACCTATCTATGATCGATCTTCTATCTATCTGTGATCTATCTGTCTATCTATCATCAATCATTTTTCTATCTAGCTAGCTAGCTAGCTATATCCTGTTGGCTCTGTTTCTCTGGAGAGCCCTGAAAAATACAGGGCCCAATACTGCTTATTAGATTTCAAGGTTATTTGCCTTTTTTTCTTACCTACTAATGGAAAATTCTCTTCCGGAGTCACACTCATTAGCACTCAGAGGATGTCGTGGCAAAATCTTTCCAAAATAGCCCCAAGTATATTTGTGGGAGGAAAAGAAGCTAAGCCATGGACAAAAGTATTACAGCTCAGCACACAGGAAGAGCTTGAAATGCGGGGCTGGCAGCCTCTTGCCTCTGTGCTGGGGCAAGGACAGGAAGTTGCCAGGCCCCAGAGGGCCTGCATAGATTTGGGGTTTCATGGGAGAGCAGCAAGGAGAACCAAAAAGGCTTGTGCCAAATCCATGTGGAAATTATGTGCCCACGGTTCATCTTTTCAACATACCTAGTTTCCGGCAACACGGAACTAATCAATGGTAGTAAAAGGCATGTAATTGGCACCTCTTTTATTATCAGACACGTACATCGAGAGAATCTTTCTCCAGTTGGAACAGAAGCTTGATCAAAGCAGTGCGGGGCTCTGCTTTAGGACAAGTCTTCTGTTTCCCTCTGGGCTGTCTCTTTGTTCACTTTATTCCACGACATGTGCCTTTTGTTCACTCGCCCACTTTAATTCTTCCAGCAACCTTTGAGGGAGATGTTAGTCCTGTTTCAGAGATGAAAAAAATGAGACATAGAAAACTTTATTCAAGAGAACTGAAGTCACACAGTCAGCTGGGATTTGAATCCGGGACTTCCTGATGCAAGAACCCAGGGACCCGATGCTATGGCTCTTGCTTTCAGCCTGCCCGTCCTGTCCTTTCTTCAGGAACAGGAAGGGATGCCGGAAACCTCTGGGTGGATCTGAAAGATGACACAAGGTCCCCAGATAGCCTGCTCACCTGTGCACCTATCATGCGCCTGGCATTTTACTGTCCACAGAAGTTTCTTGCTAAAAGATCCAACAGAACAGCTCTGGATTCTTCTAGAAGATGATAGTTAGAAGCCTGAAAAAGGGGGAAATAAAACCTACCTCATAGGATTAGCACAACAATGAAAGGAAATACTGAATGTAAAACTCTGGCACGGGAGCAAAATCATCATCATCATCACCCGCAGCTCTACAAAGCTGTGGAGATTAAATACCGATTTCTGTTTCCATTTCATTTTAGCGTGTTTATTGAGGGCTTGCCATGTTTCTGGCAAGAGGCTTTCACAGGCTGTCCTGTGTACTTCTCTCCCTGAATCCTCCCAAAGAGAAAAGGTTGAAATCCAGACTCACAGGAAATACTCCCTAATTGCTTCCTTTTCCTGAAAACAGAGGGGCTGAGTTATGTGGACAGAGTCGAGGAAAGGCCCAGAGGGCTGGGCTCCCCGGAGGTGCTAAGGATGAGGTCGGGGAGCTCCACATTCTGAGTCTCTCTGGGGTGGCAGGCTGGCTCGTGAGAAGGGCTGGTTGCTGTGGGGCTGGAGTCCGGCCAGGAGAATGAAGCAGGGTGCCCAAGACCCAGCAGGCTGAACTACGAGTGTTCAAAACACAGTGAGGTGCCCCTGTGGGACTTGTAAGGTGGCCTGTGCTGAGAGGAGGGGCTGCAAGTCCTTCCTGATTCAGGATGTAGATTGAGACTTTTAATGTTCTCCTCTGTACGGCTCTTCTCTCCTGAGCACATGAGAGGATTACATATCCTGGACCTCTACTGCTTTGTGGGCTATGTTAATAGATTTAGCCAATGGATTATGGCTGGAAGTGATGCTTTTGTGTCTTCCCAGCTGAAACACTGAATTGTCAGCGTGAGACCTGCTCTGTTCTTCCCCTGTCACAGCAACATCCCCAGAATCATGTTAAGATGGTAGCCTCATAAGACATGGAGAATGCTTACAAACATCCTGTAATGCAACAGAACTCCCCTCCCTCCCCACTGGCTCACACTGGGCTTGTAGTATGAGCAATAAATAAGCTTTTATTATTTCACATCATTAAGATTCAGGGGTTGTTTGTTACAACATCTTAACTTGGCCAATCCTGACTGATACATTTTCTTCTCTTGGAAGTCACCCCAGTCTCCCCCACCACCCCCAAGAATTCATGGCTGGCCCTTCCTCTTCCTTACATCAGCTTAAAATTCTACAACCAGATCTCCCAACCATTCCATAAAATAAGTCCCTCCCTTATGTTCTATCATGTCACCCTGTTGGCTCTTCCTTTTGTTTATTTATTTGTTTACCATCTTTCTCTTACATCGAACTGTAAATTCTATGAGGGCAGAGATCATGCTGTTTGCTCATGCCTTATGCCCAGTGCTTGGCATGATGCCTGAAAGAATGTTGCCTGTGAGGAAATGAGCTCAGAGAGGAGAAGTGACTTGCTTAGGGCCACACAGCAAGCAGGCTGCATGTCTCCACCCTCCCTAGGCTGATGCTCTTCCCATGTCTCAGTTCAATCCCCCGGGCCAACGGTCCAATTAGGAAAGATTTTCAGTGCTTCTCTTGTCACGAGGGCTTCAGAGAATAAAAGAGCCCAGGGCTTGGGTTGGGACATGCCTTGAAGTGGCTGAGAGCTGAGTCTGAATCCAGGCTTTACCATCTGACAACTGTGTGGCCTGGGAATGTTATATCACCTCTCTGAGTCTTAGTGTCCTCGTCTGTGAAATGGGCAATAATTTTACCTACTTCAGAGGGCCACTGGGTTGCTGTGAAGACTAAATGAAATAACGCATGTAAGCTCCACACGGTGCCTCATTAGAGGGGCTCAATGACTATTGGCAGTTATTAGTATTAGTATTATATTATGGACTCCATTCTCTCTTCTGAAGAAACTCGGAGAAGCAAGAATTTCAGTCCATAGATGGGTCCTCTGTGGGGCCAGCCTCTGGGGAGATGGTGGCTTCATGGTCTGGAAGCTCTTGTCTTTCCATCCTTTCTTCCCATGCCTCCCACCTACAGGAAGTAGGAAGGTCCCCAACACCTTTCCCACCCCAACAAAACTGCTCCTTGGGAAAGGACTCAGTAGCAAGTGAAGAAGCCCTACAGGGCAGCTCATTCCCGTGTCCCTCTTTTTACAAATTAGATACTGAGGCCAGAGAGGTTAGTGACTTGGCTAAACTCACACAACTCATTAGAGACTGAACCAGCTGGACCCTCAGTGTAAATTGGAGGCAACGTGTCTGCTCTCTCCAGGCAACCCATCATATCTAAGGGCAGAAATACCGCGGGTCCTACTAAAGCAGTGGTTCTTGACCACAGATGAAATTTCCCCCCAACAGAGAACGTTGGGCAACGTCTGGAATATTTTTGGTTGTTGTAAGTCTGGGGGAGCGGGGCTGCTACTGGCATTTAGAGGGTAGAGGCAAGAGATATTGTCACCTATCCTACTGTGCTCAGGACACCCCTCCCTCAACGAGGGATTATCCTACCCTGAACATCAATGGTGCCGAAGTTGAGAAAACCTGTACTGAGGGAACTTCAGAGATCAGAAGGGGAAATCAGTTTGGAGGTCCAGGGACAATGATTCTACTCCCCCTGGATGAGGCCACAGAATAATAAAAGCAATTCACACCAGGAAATCTATTTTACAAGGCGAAGGGCTTTCACAAGCATAGTATTCACTTTTTTTTTATTGAAGTATATTTGATTTACAATGTTGCAGGTATACAGCAAAGTGATTCAGTTCTTTTTCAGATTCTTTTCCATTATAGGTTATTATAAGATATCGAATATAGTTCCCTGTGCTATACAGTAGGTCCTTGCTGTTTATCTAATTTATATATAGTAGTGTGTATATATTAACCCCAAATTCCCAATTTATCCCTTCCCTGCCTTTCCCTTTGGTCACCCTAAGTTTGTTTTCTGTCTGCCATTTGCAGCCACATGGATAGACCTAGAGATTAACATACTAAGTGAAGTAAGTCAGGAAGAGAAAGACAAATATCATATGATATCGCTTATATGTGGAATCTAAAAAAAATGGTACACAAGCATTGTATTATTTGACTCACAACAACCCTGAGAAAGTAGGTGTGATTACCTCATTTTACAGATGTGAAAACAGAGTATCTGAGAGTAGGTACAACCTGCCCAAGGCCACACAGGCAGGAAGTGGGCAGTGGCAGGGCAGGGCTCCAGGCCAGACCTTCTGACCGCAAGGTCCTTTCCATCTTCACACCAGCTTCTCCCTGTACTAGGGCCATGCCCTCAACGCGACAGAGCTGCCGGGCTCTGGCGGAGGAGGGACCCTTGACCGTTTAGAAGGGAGACAACTTCCCAGCTACCTAAAATAAAGCCTACAGTAAATTCCACTTCACTGAGTCTCGCTGATCAAAGAAGAGGGTCATCGGGAAAAAAAAAAATCCTGGGTCTTGGGAACCACTTCAGGGTGAGTGTGAAATTTTAACCAAAAGCATTGGGCTGGGGAGGTTTGTGGCGACAGGCGAGGGCCGTCGGCAAAGTGCAGACACCAGCTCACGGGTCTGTGGACACTGGGGAGACGCAGCATCTGCTCAGAGTGAAGACACAATACTGAATTTCTCTCTGAGGAGTAAACAGACTTCTTGCTTCTTGCAGTCACCTGGCTTCCCAGCAAAACTTTCCAGAAGGAGATTGGACCTTGAGCTGCTACCTCTCAGCTCGTGGCATTGGGGCTACCAGGCTGAGAAGGCCCAGGCTAGGGAGAAGGTTCACACCATCCCCATCTGTCAGGCCTTCTGCTGGAGCAAAGGGTTAACCCTACATCACCCACTGCCTCCTTCAGCCTATGCTTGCCAAATGCTTTCACGTGCATGCAAAGTAATTTTGAATGTAATCATAACCTGTCCTCAGTAGCTATCAATGTAATCATAATGTGTCTCCTATTGTTGTTAATTGGTTTATCATTTATTGAGCCCCTACTGTGTGCTGCAGATTCACTGGTGAGCAAACCACACAGGATCCAAAACTTATGGAGTTTATTGTTTGAGGTGTGGGATGTGGGGGTGGACACATAACCAATACATCAGATCAAAATGTGACACATGCAACAATGGCATCACAGAAGATTGATTTATTGATGGTCAGGGTATCAGGGAAGGCTTCCTGGAGGAAAGGACATCTGAGCTAGCATTTAAAGGATGGCTAGGAGTTTGGCAGCTGGAATAACTTATCCTACTCTTAGAACTTCTTCATTCAAACTCCTTCCTTAGGGTTCTCAGAACGTAGAACTGGGAACCTTTGGGTTGGTTCCCAGAATGGCTTCCCTGGATGAGCTGAAGTTCTTGTAATTTCTCCCGGAAACGTGGCTCAGAGCGGGGTAGGTGTACCAACAAGGGTAAGATTTTGTTCGTTTCATCCACCAGCCAGTGCTAATAAATTGTGCACCAATTGTGTCCAGATGCCATGCCAGGCTCTGGCTGTGCAGGCAGGTGGATCTCCAGTGCAGCTGGGGAGACAGACCTCAGGCTAATTACAACACAGAGACATAGCACCACCATTGTCTATGTGGGTACTTTCTTGCTCTTAAATACTCTGTGTAGTTAAAGGCATGAACATTTATCAAGGAGTGAGAACGTGAGAAGGAAACCAGGCAGGTAATGAGTAAATGCTGTTCCCTGAGACTGGATTCCTCTCCTCACCGTCTGGCTTACTTACCTGTTCTTTAGTTCAGCTCCAAAGGTCTCTCTCCAGTGAAGCCTTCCAAGCCCTGGGCCCTTGCCCAAGCTCCCTCCTGGCCTCCATGGCACATGTCACAGATTGTAATCACATGCGTGTGTGTATTAACCTCTTTTACTTATCTGCAAGGTTCTCGAGGTGGGGGAACCGTTTCTGTTTGGCATCCCCAGGGATGCCTGGCGTATAGTAGGTGCTCAGGAAATGTTTGTTGGCTGAATGGACCAACATAGTCATGTGGTTATGCCGGCTGCAGAGATGTCTTGGGTTACTCATCCTCTTCTCCCTGAGGGACCATTCAACATACTCTCAGATTCTTCTTGCCTTTAAGTCCCCTAAACATTCCTGCAGGGCTGATTTGAATAGCCCCAATCTTCATATGAGGAAATCAAGGCATGACACGCCAGGCTCCACCTGTCAGCTGGGCTGAAGACGTGACCTCCCTCTAGTTCATGGGTTCTGGGCTTGGGCTGTGCATTAGAATCACCAAAAGACCTCTGGGTACTGCGAATGCCCAGGGCACACCCCCAAGATTCTGATTCAGTTGCTGGGGGTGGACTCTGGAATTGTATTGTGAAAACGTGCTGAGCTGATTTCAACGTGCAGTCCCAGTGGAGAACACAGCTCTAGCTACAGCCAGAGAACTAGAGGGCTAGGCCCCACTCGCATTTTACCCATGAGGCACCAGAAGCTCAGAGAGGGGCAGATCTCATTGAAAGCCACACAGCAAACGGGAGGCCCAGCCTGGTCCAACAGCCAGGCCTCTGGACGTTGCCTCTGAGGCTGTTTCCCTGTGAAGGAGGCCTCTCTTGAAAGCTGCTCAGCCCTTCCATGCCAGCGTTGGGTGCCTTTCAGACAGGCTGAGCAGCAGAGCTTGCAAACCCGGATCCCAGATCTGAGGGCAGCAAGTGTTTCCCCCCAGGCCTCACAGAAATGCTTCTGTCTCTCTTCCCGTTCGTCCCCTACCTTCACTGGAGCCTGGCCGCATCACACGTGGCCCCCAGTGGCGCTGGTGCTGTTTGAGGACAAGAGGCTATCTCTGAGTCTGGGGCCTGTCCAGGGGCAGCCTCTCCTGGACCTTGGTTTCTGGAGCCTCGTGGGGAAAAGGCCACAGAGGCAAGCAGAGGCCTTCTGCTGGGTGGAAGCGGGGCCTCAGTTTTCTGCCTGGTCATACCCATTCCTGGCGGAGGATGAGAACACTCCCGCCCAAACGGGGCTCCATGATGGATGTGGAGAAGCAACCAAATGTCCCTCATTAATCACCGGCTCCATCTGGTTCCCTGCCTGATGGTTTTCAGCTGACTTGAAAAAGACCCAATTAGATCAAAACATTTTGACAATTTGTCTTGTGGCATGAACAGGTCCAGATCAAGGCTATGATTTCATCATCTGGGAGGGAGGAAGGAATGGCGGGGTGGGTCACGCACAGAGCTCAGCGGGACGTGGGGGTCTCCCCTGGGAGCCTTCCTGTGAAAGCAGAGAGTAGCCCACCTCTCCCCGGCCGCTGACCCTGTCAATCCCAAGGCCAGCAAGAGCTGCAGGACGGTGAGTGTCCCTCGGTTTGGGTGGAAAAGGCCTGGGTTGGGGGAGTATGGGTGGAGTGGGGAAGATGGACAAACAGGAAGGACCAAATATTTCAACCACTTGGCATGTGAGTGTTGGACGTGGACCAGAATTAGAAGCTGAGATGTGACTAAGGCCAAGGCTCTTCCAACTTGTGTACCAGCAAGATACCTGGGGACCCAGCTCCTGAGCCCAGAAGTGAGGGACCTTGATATCCTGGTGGTTCTGGCCCCTTGAGATGGGCTTACAGATCCCAGAGCTTCCCACACTTCCTTTTCTGTGCTGGGAATTGGGACGGGCCCAGCCACAGCGGGCAGTTGTTTCCATTGAACCAGAGCCCTTGGTTCTTAAAGACCATGGGTTCAGCTGCCTCCTTGGAAGTCCTTACGGGGAGCTCACCAAGAGACAGCCCCCTGCAGACGGATCGCCACACCTCAGATTTGCTCACCCCCTCTCTCTTCGTTGCATCCAGAAGGTGCCTTAGGACTGGAAATGCAAGTTAGAGCATCTCTCCCCACAGGTTCATTTCCCCAGCCCCCAGGCCAAACATGAGGTACGTAGGCACACTGGGGTGAGGAACCAGTCCTGTTTCTCTGGGCAGGATTGCTAACTCGGGGAGCCGGCCAGACCGGGAGGGCCTGGGGTGTGCCAGCCCTGCCGCTGGCCTTCCTGGGTATCTGGGCGCAGGCTCTGGGAGGTGGGGCCCTGATGTGTGGGTCTGTCTGCTGCCTCCCCTGGAAGGGCTGGCAGGGGCTCCCTGGGGGCTGCTCACCCCCAGCAGAGCCCTTACTCACATCCCCCAGGCCGGCGGTGTACACCCAACAGATACACCCACCCACTTCACTTCCCGGGGTCAAGTCGTACTCGCCATTGTCATGGCCTGTTTTGTTGTGTGCAGGCATGTGTGTGCCTGTGCACAGACACACACACACAGACACACACACGCGCGGTGTTCACACATCCCCTCACCACCCTTTACCCCTTCTTCAAGTACTTCTCACTCACAGCCCCACCTCTACCCTGTCCAAGGCACCCATGCCCACTCACCCGCCATACTTACAAACATCACACGCCCCTGCCACCTCACACAGACACGCACGCAGGGACCCCATCTCAAGCGTCGCCTCTCAGGTCCTGGCACGCACTCACTTTGGCACACGCACATGGGCACATACACATGGGCATACATGTAATCTTCACCCAGACACACAGCTGGGCGGGGGCTGAGCTGGGCAGGGGACCAGGCACAGCTGCTGTCCTGGCGAGAGCCCATGTGTAGGGCAGGGTACCCAAAGTCTGACCTGCAGGCCTCTGGTTCCCTAATAAATGCCACCCCAAGACCCCCTGGACTCTGAGCTTATTCTTACTGGCCTGTCTTCCTGGAGTGCTGAGCAACGCTTCTTTTCCCTCCATTTTGTTCTTTTGGGAACGTGTTTCTTTCCTGTCTCTTTCTCGCTGAAGTCTGTTTCCCTCCCTAGGATTCAGTTCCCCTTTGGTCTTTTATGCCTGTCTACAGCCCAGCTCTGAGTGTGAGGGTCTTTCTCAAGTACATGCTGGCACTCGGGAAGGATCCTGTCCAGCACGCTGGTGGGAGTGCAGGACCCATGGCCCAGGACTGATGGGTCTGGTCTGGTTCTCGCTTTGGGTCAAATAAGACTCCCCTCTCTGGAAAAGAATGATGGTTTTTGAGGAACGCGGGCTTACATGATCACCAAGAACCCAAGGAGCTCCTGGTCTCTGAGCCTCAGGTGTCCCTAAGATGTATCTCTTGCCCACTGGTCACGACCAGCCACAGTACTTCCTGACTGGACTTGGTCAACGTATTACTCAGAACTCTTTTATTTGCAAATGACAGAATCCCAACTCAGACAAAATAAAAAATAAATCAATTGGCTTAGGTACCTGGGAGGACGAGGAGTGTTTCCAGGGATCTGGAGAGCTGCCGGATTCCCTCTCTACTTCTCCACGAGGTTTCTGCCTTGGCCTTGTGCCCTTAAACACCTCTTTGGCTGCCAGCAGCTCTAGAGGTAGATCCATAAGGTTTGTTACCTTAGGAAGGAGAGTTATTACGCCTCTCCTCTCAGTTTGGAAAACATCAAGGGGATCTGTGATTGGCTCATCTTGAGTCACGTGCCGTCCTCTGAGCAACCGCTGTTTCTAGGGAAGGTTCTACTGTGATTGTCCCGCCCGGGATATGACCCCGCTTTCATAGCCAGAGTGGCAGATCCCTCCTCATCCAGACCCCTGAGAGAGGACCAGTAGGGAAGGATACTAGGTGTCCCTTACAATTGCCCTCTGCTCCCTCCCCCACCCTCCCACCCAGGATACGGGTAATGACAACAATAGAGACTGGGACTCTTTTCTTGGCACAATTGTCTCCATTTGCATTCTCCTTGGCAAGCTTCTGCCCTAGAACCCCTGCTTCATGCCCCTAAAAGGCGCATCCCCCCACCTCCCCATCCCCAAGGGGCTTGGGAGACTGTTCTCGCGTAACAACTGGGAGGTTAGCCCCAAGGCCAACCTCAGCCTCTGAGCCGTCTCATCCCTTATGCCGTCTCCCTGAATTGCAGGTGTCATTTGGGTTTTTGACCCTAAGGGCCCCGGGTCAGCACGGCCCGCTGAGTCATGAGCTTGGCTTGCCAAGTATCGTGTCCCAATCTCATCCAGTTCAGGGTCAGCTGGGCACAGAGCTCCTCTGTCCTCTTTTCTTCTGATTTCTGTGAGCACCCGTCAGCTGAGTCTCCTGTGGCTGTTGACCTTTCTGTGTTGGTTAAGGTGGGAGGTGGTCCACATTAAACCTACCTTAGCAACATGAGCCTCTCTAGCCCCTCAGGATGGGCGCCCTGTAGTTGAGTCAGTTCATGCTGGGAAAGAGTTTCAAGTCTTTGGACGCAGGAAACTCCATCATTTGACCCACTTTCCCTAAAGGATTTTGATGGCATTTCTGGGTGAATTGGCTTCAGCAGGCCACCGACTAACTGGATTAATAACAATAATGCAAATAATAACAATCAGGCAAATAATAATAATAATTGATGTGTGGTAATAACAAGAGCAAATTCTGCCACTTTTGAGCACTTCCTATGTGCCAGACACTTCATTTATCCCTTTTACACAATGTCATTGAAAACTTAAACTCTAATCCTGTGTGGTTCTCATTTGACAGACAAGGAATCCAAGGCTCAGAGAGGCTGAGGAACTCCTCCAAGGTCACACAGCTAGTCCAAATTCAGATTTAGGTTTCTGTGATCCTAAAGCCTTTGCTTCTAACCACTGTATCGTGTGTCTCAAAGAGTCCAAAACTGGAAACAACCCAAATGTCCATCGAGGGGGGAGTGATGATATCCAAACTGTAGAATATTAAAACAGTTGCTTAAAAGCGATGTCTGCCTGCATATCCTGATGTGAAATGATTTCAAAGACAATGAATAAGTGAGAAAAAGCAAGTTGCAAAAGATGAGTGCAGAGAAGTTTCATTTAAGTGCTCTCCACACAACGGGACTGGAGCTCTATGCATTCAGGTACATGGAGAGAAAAAGGCCAAAAGACTGTGCATCAGCTGCGCGTCACTCTGGGGAGGGGAGCGAGTCTGGGTGAGGGCCGAGGGTTCTCTGCCTTGATCTGTATTTCTGGGATTTTTTTAGATGAACTTGGCTTCCTGAAGAGAGGAAACTTGTATCCTGGCTAGAAGTTTGACAGCCTAGGTTTACATCCTGGCTCTGCCACTTAGGAGCTATGTGACCCCAGGCAAGTCATTTATCTCTGTGTCCACGTCTTTAACATGAAAATAACCATCAGCACCACTGCCATTACAACAAGGGCAACTACTATAATAATAATAATAAAATATCACATGGGGTTAATGCGGTCTCCCAATCACAGCACTACTGACGTTTCATGCTGGCTGATTCTTGCTTGTGAGGCTGTCCTGTCTACTGCTGGACGGTCAGCAGCATCTCTGGCCTCTACCCACTAGATGCCAGTAGCACCCCCTCTCCCAATCATGACAATAAAAAATACCCCCGAGGGGGCAAAGTCACCCCAGTTGAGGACCACTGGATTAATGTGATGACAAAGTGAGTTCATTCATGCAAGTTGCTTAGAATGGTGCCTGGCACAGAGTGAGCCCTGGATACATGCTAGCTCGCATTAATCCAAGGGAGGGAGAAGATGGATGGAATGACCTTCTCCGTCCCGCCGAGCACGGGTGCAATGGTTGGTACAGGGGAAGAATTCAGGGCTGGAAGTCGGGGTGTCTGGGGTCTGCTTCTGCCCCCATCCCTCAGCGGGGTGACTTGGAGTTCACCTCTTCGGGCCTCAGTTTCCTTATCTGTGATAAATGCGGGGAGCTGCACGCAGGCACTCGGGTCCCCCAGGCGTCCTCCTCTGTCTCTCAGAGCGGGAGGGGAGAGGGGAATGAGCTCTCCGCCGGCTCCCCTCCATGGCAGCCTAGGCTGCTGGCTGGCCGGCTGGGAATTCTTCTCAGACGTGGCCCCCTCCCTCCCTCCACAACTGTGGAGCAGATGTGGTCCGTGAGGCTGCTGCCCAGACACAGGTGGTACCACCTGCCACAAGTTCCTTGATTCTTGATCGTCCTACAACCACTTTTGGCCCCGAAACAATTTGCTGGGTGAAGGGAGAGGAGGATCTGGAGAGAAACGAGGAAGAAAGGGAGGGAGGAGGGGTGGTTCGGGGTTAAGAGTGGCCTTTGAAGTTTGCAAGCATCTTATATAAAACATCCTCAGTCATTCCCCATTTGGATGATGTCAGGAGAGCACATTACCATCCCGAGATCAAATGCAACAGCCAGAATCACTTGTTGCTCACCAGGCTACAGTCATATATCAAGTATTCCAGGCACACGCAATTCGTAACTTTCCCTGAAACAGATTGATATTTTCCTCTTCCACTTTCTGGGAACGAGACAGCTGACTTTGCTTCGAGTGCAGTTTGGGAGGCGGTGGGGAAATTAAACCAGTGCCCATTGTCTTTGCACGCTGCTGGCCACACAGCTGGCAGCATGATGCCATGTCGTCCCTCCTTTGTGTGCATTTGGTGACGGGCCGTTTGCTGTCAAAGCCACGTAACGAACAGGAAATCTGAATGATTCTCTTAGGCTCTCCAGAATTGGGCCTAAATGATAAATAGAGCAGCAGGAGTTGTTTGGTTTTTTTTGTATTCTTACGTGTTCTTGTCTTGCCCTTTTCCTTTTTGGCTATTTTGAACCCAGGGTGTCTTCCTAGAGCAGAGGTACTGAAGAGCCAGTCGAACAGGGAGGTGGGCATTTTCTCCTGCTTCCGCTCCCTGAGAATAGCAGATTATCCGTTGTGAGTCACCGGGATCAACCCTTCTGTTTTACAGATGAGGAAATCGAAGGCCAGAGAGGGAAAGTAACTGCCCAAGGTCACACAGCCTTGACTTTGGGCAATTTGTTTACCTTCTCTGGGTGCCACTCTCCTTATCTGTAAACAGGGATGTAGCTCGTTTCACGAACTTGAATGATAGGAAGCTGAGAGCGAGTGGACGTTCCTTCAATAATTGTGATGCGTTTTCCAAAAGCAAGGGCCTCTGAAACTCCCTGTTAGGAAGGTTTAGGAGCTGGCATGATGAACTGAAATCAAACAGGATTTACCTACTTTTCTCTTCTGCTTTCTGTTTCTCTTCCTTATTTTACAAATCCGTGATAACTGCACAGAGCTGGAACTTGGAGCAAATGCAGGCAGATTGCTGAGCCCTTTGTGAGCCGGGGGTCACCTTGTGTCCTGTGGAATGAGGCAGGTGGAAAGATTCAGAGGCAGACTGTGGTCCCATGGAACCAGCTTGGGGAAGAGGACGGGCCAGTGCTGACCTCCCCCTGAAGGGGTGTCTGACATGGGGTGTCTGTACCTGTCCCTTTGTGGAATGGGAGGGGTCGTTAATATCAACCCACCCAGGCCCCATAGTCATACCCACGGATAATACCTGTAGCTGCTCTTGAGGGTGGCCAAGCACACAACAGGCAGCATAGCTCAGGGTTTTGTGGGCTCTGCAGCCAATTGCCTGTGTTCAAAGCCCAGCACTACCAATTACTAGCTGTGTAACCCTAGCCAAGCTCTTCAGTCTCTCTGATGTCAGCTTTCAACATTTTATTTTTATTTTTTGAAATGACAACAATGCACAAATAGAAGAAGACAGACAGCATACAAGTAAGCGATGAATCCCTGTGAACTCACTCCCCAACCTAAGAGGTAGACTTTTCCCAATATCTTGCCATTGTCAGTGGGCCTCTTTCCTTCAGTCCCCTGCCTCCACTAGAGAAGTAAGTGTGATCCTGAAATGTGTCTATGGTTCCCTTCCTTAAAAACAAAACAACACGACATAAGACAACACAAAGTTTTGTTTTTCCTATTTACATATGCACCCCTAAATACTATATTGCTTACTTTTACTTGTTTTCTTTTTTTTTGAGCTTTAAAAAAGTTGTATTATACTCTATCGAGGTCTTGTGTGACTTGCTTTTCTTCCCTCTTAAACTTATATTTCTGAGATTCACCCTTGTTATCGTGCAAGGCTGTGTTTCACCCATTTTTTTTCTCCCTGCTGGAGAAAATCCTGTTGTATGAATACACTAAAATGGATTTATCCAAAACTGAGCAGACCCAACTGCCTGGTGTGGTCCCTACCAGAACATTCCAAAGAAAAGCTTAGGGAAGCAGCTTCCTATTGTTGGTCAGGTTTGAGGTGAGATGTCCATTTCTCTCACCCAAGTTAACTCTGAGGCCCTCCAAAGCATGACCTGATTCAGCTCGGACTCCCGTCTGCAGCCCAGAGATTCTGGGGTCAACCCACAGGGGGACAGTGCAGGGACCACCCAAAGGTGCAGGCTGGGATCGTGCCCTTTTCTCTCACCCAAAAGCTGCCTCTGCCCTAACTGTCTCTGGGTAAAGCGGTCGCTTAGCTTTTCAAAGCCAAGAACTTCTTGGGATATTCCAAGGAAGGGCATTTCTTCAGAAGGTACACGTGACAAGACTCTTGCTCTGCGGTGAGCTGAGCCCGTTGGGTTTTCGGAGACTAATTTCTTTTTTTTAAGAGGAGGCTGGCGCTTTCCCCTCATCTCCATCTTTGCTATTGACAGCCAGACTCCCAGGAAGGCGTGCAAACACAGTTAGCCACGGCCTGTCGCCAAAGATATTTATCACTTCCCGGCACGGTGCGTGACCCCTAAATGAGACACCTGGAGGGGGGGGCCTTTTTTTTCTTGTTGGAAGTGACAATTTCCAAGCAATCTCTGATGCCAGGGTAGTAGTGACTCAGATTTTCCGACTTTTAAGCCTAGATCCACACGTCCCGCCCTCGAGGACGATGCTGTGTGACATGGGAGTTCACTTCTGCTTCTGACTCCAGTGAGATGTTCATCTTTTGGCACCAGAAAACCCTTCTCTAGTGTGGTGGTCCCCGAGGTCTCTCTTGAGAGTCCCTCGGTGTGGTAGGAGGAACCCTACACCAGAGTGTGGGTGCTCAGCAAGAACAGTGCAATAGCAGCATCTCTCCTCACCTCTCTGCACTGCAGTCTGGTCATTTGAAAAATAGTCAGCAATTTTCAAACGTTTTGTAAAACGAAGAGCCCTTTGGTCAAACAGAATCTTAAATGGAGCTTCAGTGTAGGACAGAAAAGAGCCAGGCTGATTTGGCTGAAGCAGGGTTGGGGTCCCAGACTTCCCCTTGCCGTCCGCTCTCCCAACCACAGAATTCCCCTAAGGTCACTTCAGGCACCGCAAGGGCTCCAGGGAACACAATGTGAAAAACCACTGAACTAGACAAGCTCCCAGAGCTTTCTTACCATTGAGCCTCTACAAAGTGAAGGTAAGATGGCTGGACTGGAGATGTGGAGTGTTAGGGGCTGCACTGTGTCCCTCTAAAATTCATAGGTTCAAGTCCTAGATCCCGGTACCTCAGAATGGGACTGTGTTTGGAGATAGGGTCTTAAAGAGATAATTATTAAAGTGAGGTCACTCAGGGGGACCCTATTCCAATAGAACTGGTGTCATTATAAGAAGAGGAGGTTAGAACACAGACACACACAGAAGGAAGACCAAGTGAAGACATTGGAAGAAGACGGGCATCTAGAAGCCAAGGAGAGAGGCCTCAGAAGACACCAACCCTGCTGACACCTTGATCTTGGAGTCGTAGCCTCCTCTACTGTGAGCAAATAAATTCCTGTTGTTTAAGCTACCCATTCTGTGGTACTTTATCATGGCAGCCCTATGGACTAATACATGGGGAGATAGTTTCCCATAGGTCACCGTTTTAAGGAATTCTGTTTATCCCATTCTAAAACGACTAGGAAACATTGTACGTCTCCTCTCAGAGGGTCTGAGCTCATGCTGTCTACAGAGTACATCCCTGTCTTTGGGAGGATAAGAGGCATGTTCTTGAGTTTGGCCGTGTCTGGTAGGGGGTCTGGGTTCAGCGGGCATCCACAGGGGTGGTGATGGTAGGCATGGTGACCAGAGCTTTGGGAAGGCCTCCTGCTGGCTCTTGGTCTGTGAAAGGCTGGCCACAGGAACATTTAAGGCCTTTTAAGAATATAACCCAGGTTTAATTTTTTCTTGATCAAATGGTGCTAATCTAGTGCCCATAGTTAACAACAGACATCAGTGGTAGAGTTGCGTGAAACTAGCAATTTTCACTTCACAGGAATTTGCCCGGGAAAATAACAGTTTTTCACCTTTGGAAACTGCCATTTGGTTTCATGAAAAATTCAAGGTGAAAAGAAACGTAGAGGAACATTTTCAATTTTTCATGAACTGCATTATGGCAGAGGTGGTAGCTCTCCTGGATCTCACTTAGTGGTGAGAAGGTCCCCTGTGGTGTGGGACTGGGGAAGTGGAGGTTGGTGGAAGATGAGGGGAGGTGGGGAGCCCAGATGGTACCATCGATGTCTTTCCAAGGGCCTCTCTGGGGCAGGGGTGGCCAGAAGCTCTGGGCAAGTAAAGGGGACACAGGACTTTCGGACAAGTCACTGTCTTCTTTGACTTCTTGCCCTGGGTTGTCTGGGAAAGGGTGAAGTTTATTTATCATCTAGTTTATGAAGCTCCCCTACGTTCAAGTCTCAGTGACCGGCCATGTGTATCTGGCTTGTGCCTCCTTGGGGTTTTAAACGCGTGGGGTTCATTCATTCAGCTATTACCCGGTTTCCCTTGTACATCTTGTGCGTGCAGTCACAACAGGTACTGCACAGGTGTGTGTGTGTGTGTGTGCACGCGTGTGTGCGTGTGTGCACATGCTCACTTGTGCGCAGCTTTGGGGGAAGGGGCGGGAGATGGCAAAGCTGAGGGCAAGGAGTATAGTAGTAGAATAAGATGTCACATCTTTGCACTTGAAGAATTGAAAGTCTGATAGAAGAGACAGAATTTCTGCTCAGGAGACATCTGGAAAACAGTGTTGGAGTGCGCAAAGGTAAAGGTCAAAGTGTAAGGCCTGGCTCAAAAGAGAATTTGATACCTACTGAAGTTGTCAGTATGACTCGAGAGCCTTAAAATTGTAGTTCTTCTGAGAAACTATATTAAGGAAATAATCAGAAATGTAGTCAGGAACGTCAGCACCAAGATCTCTGCAGACTTATTTACAAAAGCGCTAATACTATGTATAAAATAGACAACTGATGGGAATATACTGCATAGCACAGGGAACCCTACCTAATGCACTGTGGTGACGTGAATGGGAGGGAAGTCCAAAAGGGAGGGGCTATCTGTATGTGTGTGGCTGATTCATTTTGTTGTGCCGTGGAGGCTAACACGACATTGTAAAGCAACCCTACTCCAAAAAAATTAAAAAAAAAAAAAAAGCTCTAAGTTGGGCACCATCCTAAACTGTAACAATAACAGGGATTGGCTCAATAACCAACCAAGGGCCAATCTAGCTCTCCATCAGTTTTATAAGTAAAGTTTTATTGGCACATAGCCACGGCCATCCATTTACGTATTGTCTGAGGCTGCTTTGGCTCCACGATTTCTTTCACAGAGTTCTGCAGGCTGGGGAGTGGGTCCAAGATCAAGGTGCTCTCAGATGCAGTGTCTGGTGAGAACTTGCTTCCTGATTCATGGATGGCTATCTTCTCCCTCTGTCCTCACAAGGCTGAAGGGACAAGAGCTCTCTGGGGTCTCTTATAAGGATACTAATTCCTTTCATATCTTCCCTTATGACCTAATTACCTCCCCAAAGCCCCACCCCCAAATACCATTACTTCAGGGATTAGGTTTCAACATATGAATTTTTGGGGTGGGGGGACACGAACATTCAGTCTACAGTAGGTGGATAAATCGGGGGGCTTCCAGAGGAGATCTACTTTGATTTGTGGGGTGAACTGGTGAAGGGGAAAGCCTCCATCTTCCTTTGTTGCCCGTGAGAGTCTCGAGCCTTCTGGGGTATGTAAGGGAAGCCTGGAGACAGGCCGCCTGATGGCTTCTCCCACTCTGTGCAGGAACGAAGCACTGGGGTCAGCCTTGCCCCCATGCAGGCCCCTGGGCAAGGCCACATCACGTGGACGCAGAAGCCATTGAGGCCCCACTGATAGGGCCACGCGTCCAAAAGGCCACTCTGGCAGAGGTGACCCTGGCTCCTATAGTAGGTAGAATACTCCCGAAGAATGTGTTCAGGTCCTACCCTGCAGTACTCATTTGGAAACAGGGTCTTTGCAGATGTGATCAAATTAAGATGGGGTCACACCGGATTAGGATCGCCCTTGTCCAGTGACCGGTGTCCTTATAAGGAGAGGGTAATTTGGAAAGAGACACAAAAGACATAGGGAAGAACGCCACGTGGAGGTGGAGGTGGAGATGGTGGTGATTCAGCCGCAAGGCAAGGGGCGCCAAGGATTGCCAGCAACCACAGTAGAGTGGCTTGGAACAGATGTTCCCTCAGAGCCTCTAGCAGGAACCAATCCTGTGACACCGTGATTTTGAACTTCTTTCCTCCAGAACTGTGGCCTTTTGAAATTCTGGCCTGTTGTCCTAAGCCAGTGTGTGGTAATTTGCCACGGCAGCCCTGGGACAGGAACTGCTCTCTCCTGGGAGGATGGGCAAGGTCTGGCCCTCTGGCCCTCTTGTGCGTCCTTACACAGGGTGTCTCCTGCAACTTGTGTGCTCTACCCCATGGACCATACCCCTCCCCACTAAAGCCAAAGGGACAAAGAGACCACCTGGCTGGGCTGCCAGCCTCCACTAAGGCCACCGCTTAGAAGGAGGCACACGGTTCTTTACTCACGCTCAGAGCATCTTCATGACCCCTCTTCCTTCAAGCACTCTTTGCCCTGCCCCCATCATCTCCATCAGCACCATCGCCAAAGCCCCTCCCCAGTAAAAATACAATCTGCATCCGTGCAGCAAGGGAGGTCTCAAGCTTAAAGCTGCTAAAATTTGGGGGTAAGAATAGAGAATTACAGATGCAAAACCATGTACGGGGCCTTGGAATGCTCAAGTTCAGAGAGGGGTCCTCCAGTGGAAGCTTCTGGACATGAGTCAACTCAACATGCTTGTTTTGCACGTGCACTTTCAGCACAGCATCCCTCTTCCTACCAGATTTCAGCCGCCTCTGCCGGGGGACTACTTCTGCTCTGAGGCGTAAGAGGCTGCTAGCAGATCCTTACTTGAGAGGAGGCGCTGAGGGGTGCGGAGGGAGAGCCCAGAGGTTGCTGGTTTTCTGAGAGGGTCAGAAGCTTGGCTTTGACACTATCTGTTGTGACTTAGTATTCCCATCTGTCCAATGGGAATAATGGTTAAAGAAAGACCAGAGGTGGAGACTCTGGCCTACAGCCTAACGGCTGTAGGTGCCAAGTAAGTGTCTATTCCCTTCCACTTCCCTTGCCTGGAGGGAACAGGGGCAGAGAGCCTGAATGTCAAGATCAGGGTCACTAATCACAAGCTCCACAGAGTGCCCCAGGGTTGACCTCACCTATGGGCCTCACCTGAATTTCTTTTCTTCCCCAAAGCACCAGGTAATCGGGGCTCACCACAGACTTCGACTTGGCCCTGAAAGCTTGTCTGTCAGGACCCAGCCTCGGGAGGGCAAGGGAGGTTCACATTTTCGCTTAAACTGCTGAGCAGCCTCTTAGAAACCCCTGTTGTTTTGGTGTGTGCCGGGCCAGGCTGCCGCCAGCCCCATGGCCTCACGGCTGCCCACGGCAGGCGAGCCAGGCTTCGTGCGCTGTAGGTGAAAACTTCAGATTTCTTCTCCTGGCCGAGTCTCTCATCCAAGCAGAAAATGAGACGTGATATCAAAAGCACATGGGCTCAGGGTATTAGGTGGCCTTTATGCACCTGTCAAGTCTGGTCTCCGAGGGGCGGAATCTTGTTTATCTGATATCAGTAGTAAATTTGGACGATTACGATTCCTGGGCCCCAGACCCTGTCAGATTTTCCTGGACACAGTAACCATTCTCTCTACACAGGGCTGGGAAGATAGTCTTTTCTCTGAGCCTCATGGGTCTGGAGGGCCTTGAATAGTGGATTTCGTACCCCCACGCTAGGTCATCATCTGAGTGGATACATGGAACAGGTTTGGGGCTGTATTTCAATGCTGCTTCTCCATGGAGAATACGGGGTTCTGGTGTCTCTCCCCCTCCACCCCCCCAGGGGGGAACAGTTGGGAATGGTTTCCATCAGAGCCCACTGCCTCGTCCATGTAAATGCTGGATTTGGCAATGGGACTCCACGAATGGCCACGTTCATTCATGTGATTTGCCTTCGTGCTTCTCTGGGGTGGGATCTGGCCTGCTTTCTTCTCTTCGTATAGAGCTTGGTTCAAAAGAAAGGACTTGAAAGGCCCTTGAGGGCCTAACAAGGAGGTGTCTGTGCCACCAGGGCCGCCGCGGAGGCTGGAGCGCTGCATTTGCCCAGAGGAAGGGGTGCATTTTTCTTATTCACATAAACGTGACCTAAGGGCTAGCTGTGGTCCTGGGTGGCACCCGGAGATGTCGGCATGAAGGATGTTAACAGAGGAAACCCCAGTAGGTGAATTAGTGGGGGGCACTACTCCTCCTTGTAAAGCTTTTCCGGCCTGAGGCTAGCAGAACTACAAGTCACTGTTACCCTTGTTTCCACGTCTATCTCAGTTACTGTCTGCTGAGCTCCTACCTGTGTGCTGGGAATATATATGCTCTTTATATGTGTGACTTTTTAGTTCTCATACAGGTATTTTCAGCCCCAGTTTGCAGATAGAGAAACTGAGGCTTGGAGAAGCTGTTTAACTTGCCTAAGCACATGGCTTGCCATTGGTGGGATTTGAACTTGTGACTGGCTGGCTCCAAAGGCCAATATGATGGAAGGCTTGGGCTGGCAGTTTCCCGTGGTCCCTTGAATACAAATGGTTCACAGATGATGGGTCCACATTTTAAAAAACATATATATAATTTTTTTAAATTGTGAAACAAAACTCACATATAGCAAAGTACATAAATCGTAAGTTTACATATTAACGAATTACCGTAAGTAAACACTCATGTAACTTTCCCTTAAGTTCCATTATGAGTCCCCCAGAAATCCCCCCTGCTCTTTTCTAACCACCACTGTGGCCCGCACGTGCAGTGGTGAGCCCTCTTCTGCCTCTTACACAAGTCACTTCCCTGCTTTTCTGTTACCTGCTACACAGCAGTTTCATTTTGCCTTTTTTTTGAACTTTACATAACAAGGATCGTCTAGTACAGAGTCAGCCGTGTCTGTTTTTTTTACTCAACAATGCATTTGTGAGCTCCATCTAGATTAGAGGCAGTTTATCTGTTTTCATTGCCATGCAGCATTTTATTATATGATTATTCCACAATTTATGTATCCATTCTTCTACTGATAGACCTTTGGATTGCTCCCAGTCCAGGGCTACTATGAATACTGCGGCTATGAACATTCTATTTTTTTTTTTTTTTTTTTTCGCGGTACGCGGGCCTCTCATTGTTGTGGCCTCTCCCGCTGCAGAGCACAGGCTCCGGACGCGCAGGCTCAGCGGCCATGGCTCACGGGCCCAGCCGCTCCGCGGCATGTGGGATCTTCCTGGACCGGGGCACGAACCTGTGTCCCCTGCATCGGCAGGCGGACTCTCAACCACTGCGCCACCAGGGAAGCCCTATGAACATTCTTATACATGTTGCCGTGTCTCTGTTGATATACACCTAAGAAGGGAAATCTCAGCATCATAGGACTTGCATATCTTAATTTCAGTAGATACTGACAAAATGTTTACTAAAGTCCTTGTATCAGTTTACACACCCACCAGCAGTGAGTGAGTGCCAGTTGCTCCATATTTTCATCAATGCTTTGTGTCATCGGTCTTTTTAACTTCAGCCATTTTGCTAAGTGCGTAGTGATATTACATTGTGATTTTCAGATTTTATGACTATGTTTGTTCTGGTGAAGTACAGATTCGTTTTTTCTGAGCAGATAGGACTTTACCACATGGAGTGAGGCTTATAGCAAAACTTCCCAATGTGGCTGCTGTCTGGGTATTGTTGTACCCTTCCTCTTTAATCATGGAAGTAGATAACTGCTGAGGATTTCCCTGGCTAAGCTCTCTGCAACTTGCAAAAGAGTGGTGTTGACTCCTGTTTATAGCAGAACTCTTCACAAGAGTCATGACATGGAAACAACCTAAATGTCCATTGACAGATGAATGGATAAAGAAAATGTGGCACATACATACAATGAAATATTACTCAGCCATAAACAATAATGAAATAATGCCATCTGCAGCAGCATGGATGCAACTAGAGATTATCATACTAAGTGAAGTAAGTCAGAAAGAGAAAGACAAACAGCATATGATATCACTTACATGTGGAATCTAAAATATGACACAAATGAACTTATCTGCGAAACAGAAACAGACTCACAGACATAGAGAACTGACTTGTGGTTGCCAAGGGGGTAGGGGGTTGGGGGAGGGATGGAGAGGGAGTTTGGGGTTAGCAGATGCAAACTATTATATATAGAATGGATAAACAACAAGGTCCTACTGTAGAGCAGAGAACTATATTCAATGTCCTGTGATAAACCATAATGGAAAAGAATATAAAAAAGAATGCATATGTATGTATAACTGCATCACTTTGCTGTACAGCAGAAATGAACACAACGTTGTAAATCAACTCTACTCCAATTAAAAAAAAAAGTGGTGTTGAGAAGCTGGCTTATGGGAAATCCATGTGGGTGTTTGGGATCCAAGGTCCTCAGGCACGTGTGCAAGGGGTCATAGCGGCCAGCCCTGCTCCTGGGCAGCCCTCTGCCAGCTCTCCACCCTAATGCCAGTCATTCCTGTTGTTTTCTTGTCCTGGTGCTGTCAGTCACCCAAGATATCTGGGGGCTGCTAACAGTCGTACTGACATTTCCTGTGTCTCTCTCTTGGTTCAGTTTTCCCAATGGAAAGAGGGGCTGCCGGGAAGATTGAATGTGACGGTGCACCCAAGCCCCTGGTACCCGCCTGGTGCAGAATAGATGCCCAGTTACAGGGCCGAGACTAGGATGCGACAGGAGAGGTAGGTAGGGGGCAACATTTGAGGAGGTGCTTACTCTTGGGTGCCGACCCGGAGAGTGAGTGTCTCCTTTCTTTTTTAAATTTTTTTTTAACATCTTTATTGGAGTATAATTGCTTTACAATGGTGTGTTAGTTTCTGCTTTATAACAAAGTGAATCAGCTATACGTATACCTATATCCCCATATCTCTTCCCTCTTGTGTCTCCCTCCCACCCTCCCTATCCCACCCCTCTAGGTGGTCACAAAGCACCGAGCTGATCTCCCTGTGCTATGCGGCTGCTTCCCACTAGCTATCTATTTTACATTTGGTAGTGTATATATGTCCATGCCACTCTCTCCCTTCGTCCCAGCTTACCCTTCCCCCTCCCCGTGTCCTCAAGCTACATGTAAAAGAATGAAATTAGAACACTCCCTAACACCATATACAAAAATAAACTCAAAATGGATTAATGACCTAAATGTAAGGCCAGACACTATAAAACTCTTAGAGAAAAACATAGGCAGAACACTCTATGACATAAATCACAGCAAGATCCTTTTTGACCCACCTCCTAGAGAAATGGAAAGAAAAACAAAAATAAACAAATGGGACCTAATGAAACTTCAAAGCTTTTGCACAGCAAAGGAAACCATAAACAAGACGAAAAGACAACCCTCAGAATGGGAGAAAATATTTGCAAATGAGTGTCTCCTTAAATGTCAGCTCTAGGCATGTCAGTTACCTCATCCTGGCCCCGCCCCTCTCAGCTGTGAAGATGCCGGGGCCCCTCTGCCCGCTGCTGCTTCCTGCATAACTTGCAGGAAGTTAAGCCAGCGCTTTCTTAACTACTCATTGCGAAACTTCAGGGGATTCCAGAACCAATTTGCTGGATGTTTTCCACAGCACTTACAAAACACGAAATAGGACAGAATAGAAAATATTAAAGTGCATTCTGCACAATAGAGGTAAGTATCGACTCAGGAAACTCAGTCTCAGCTCTACCTATGTATACATGTCCTCGGTTACAGTTTAAAATGCATTGCTCACTATGGGTCACAGTAAAAAGGCATCGCGAAAACTGTCACTCTATCGATGACTCTGTGTCATCAACAGTGCCCAGAACACCACCGACTTTCCCCTCTGTCTCTCTTCACCTGCCAGGTTACTCCTGTCCCCCGCAGCCCCACCTGAGCAACCCCTCCCCTCTGAAGCCTACCCTGGCTTCCCCAAGCAGAGGCCACTTCCTGCTGCTTCGTGGCTCTTCCACGCCTGGCATATACCACAAGGAAGTGCTGTTGGATGGTGAGTTATCTCCTGGGAGGTATCTGCCTGGGCTTAGATCCCAGCCTGCCTCTTACTAGGTGTGTGAACGACGGGAAGTCACTTGTGCTCTCTATGCCTCAGTTTCCCTACTTGCAAAGGAAGGCTGATAATAATAATACCTACCTCAGAGGACTGAGTTAATACATGAGACAACCACCCATGGGGAGTCTGGGTTCTTAGCCAGGATGGCCCTGTCCTCCTTGGAGCTTGCCTCCTTCTTTAAACCTTGTGGATGAGTCTCTACCCCCCATTGGGAAGCTCTGTGCTCTGCTCAGAGGATTGGCCTGGCCCTAGAATTCATCCTCCTCCTTTGAGCAGCTAGTCTGTGAGCTTCAGTAATCTTTGCAGCTCCTTTCTAGAAGCTGAGTGATTTGGTCAAGATTTTTAAAAAGGTGAGCGAGTGTGTGTGTGTGTGTGTGTGTGTGTGTGTGTGTGTGTGTTTGGGAGGAGATCAGAGAGACTCCAGCAGGACACTTGTGGTGGGGTTGGCCACACCAAGTCAGGTCTTCTTCCAGATTGCCCACCAGGGGGAGGTGTGAAGGGATGATTCTTCCTAGTCATCCAGTAACAACTGGCAGATCGCCACCCTCACCCCCAAACACAGACACAACAGCAAATGAGCACACACACACACAACTGCACACACATAACCACAGCAACACATGTATAATAGACACACACATCACACATACATCTATACATATACAACAGCATACATACCTGTCCATAACACATGTTCTCACATGGGCACACATATATGTGTACATGAGCAAACATACATACACACACACATAGCTGTACCTCTTTCAATGAGAAATATTAATCCTCAGAGATCAAAGAGTATAGACCATACTAAGACAAAAAAACATTTCCCCAAATGCAAACTCATCTTCACTGACTCCTGCTCTCTAAGGGAAAAGCCTTTGGAATATTAATCAAGGTGGTCTCCGTTTCCCTTTTAATCCTTCTTTGTCTACTCCCCGGCTGCCCTCTGAGAGTCACCTACAGAAAGAACTGGCACCCATTTCAGAGCCATTTACTCACCTATGGTTTTACAAAGAACAGGCAGAAGTTTTGGAATTAACTCTCATCTGCATCTCAGGACAGCTCACCTCCTGCGCAGGGCATTCTCTTGAGGGTGGAAGGGAGGGAGGCAACGTGGGTTTACGATCCTCCTGTACAAGCAAACCCCTGGGATTCTTGCTTCTATTACACAGATAGTCCATGAGGCTTAGATGAGTGAATGAGTGGGTGAATCATCTTGCAGAGGTTTTGGAATCCAACAGACATGGGCTTGAATCCTTGCTCTGTATTCATGTAAACTCGGGCAAGTCACTTAGTCTTTATGAGCCTAAGTTACCCAACTGTAAAATGAGCATAATAATACCGCATCAGTTAAAGACGAAGCTATAGTAAGAAACAAAGAGATGCCAAAATACAGTGGCTCAAAAACGATATGTCTATTTTCCTCTCATGTATCAGTCCTGCATGAATGACCACAGTTGGTGTGCTGTTCTGTTTGTGTGGTCATTCCAGGACCAGGACCCCTTCCATCATACTGCTCTGCCTCCCTGGGCCATTGCTTCTCATCCACATGGTCAAAATTAATATGCAGAAGTGGGAAGGAGAGAGAGAGATCACAGTAAGGGGCTTGCCTTTGGAGTTAAAGAACACCCCCAAAGTTGAACACAGGGCTCCCAATAACATTACACTGAGCTAAACATAGTCACATGACCAGACTAGCTGCAAAGGAGCCTGGGAAATGTAGTCTTTAGCTGGGCAACCATGTATTCAGCTACAATTCTCTTACTCTGGAAGAAGGGGGAGGTTGCTCTTTGGTGGATAACTAGCTGTCTTACCACAAATAGCTACATCAGATGGCTGCAGGAGGACTAAGTCAGATAATGTGCATTAGCTGCAAAGCACAGGGCCTGACATATTGCCTGCACTTGAGAAATGGGAGCTATTATTTAATAATTTCAAAGGAATTCTTTTAAGTTGAATGTTATAATAATGTAATCAGGGTGCATATTTTCTTGGTCCTTTGGTGGGGCAGGGTGAGATGGAAAAAATAAAAGGGTCCAGCCACAAATGTTTGGACGAGATCAGGGAGTGTATAACCTAGAAGGCAAAAGCCCCCTGTAGGATGTGACACCTGCTCTAGGTACCTCTCACGGTGGAGTTTTAGAGGAGCGCAGGCGCCCTAGAGATGTCCCTCAGGTATAAGGAGATGAGGATTTGGCAATGGCAGGAGGCTGCGGCAATGAACATCGGGCAACCCGTGAATTTGTTCTCATGCCCCGGGCAGGTGCTTCTTGTCACGCTCAGGAAGTAAGTTTTCAGGAGGGTGAGGGAGAAAGCCAGCAGGATATGTGTGTTCATGGGGAAGGCTGAGGATGCAATGTGATACCTGCGTTCTAGTCGTCTCATCACTGGGTGAATCACCTCACCTTTCCACAGTTCATTTTTGCCCACACACAAAATGGGGACCCAAACAATTCTTACTCTAAAGGGGTGGCTAGGAAGCAAAAGCAAGATGATGGGTGTGCTGTAAACCCTGAAAGGCTCTACAGATGTGAGGGATTAGGGTAATTAAATACAAGTGGGGGAAATCCATCACCAGCAGTCAGGTGTATCCCCAGACCCTCTTGGGCTCATGTGGTGGGTGGGTGGAGCCCGCTTACCTGTCCAAGAGAAATGCCGTCCTGTCCCCCTGGGAGTGGCAGCAAAGCTGTCAGTCTTAATCAGAATTTCCTTTCTGGGAGCGACTTCCTTCGTGTCACAAACTTGGCGCAGTTCAAACCTCTGCTTCAGGAGTTATTTTCTTTGGATTTTGCAAATCCTCTTTTACCCGGAGGAGACAGAAAGCTCCACATTTCTTTCCACCTGGAAATCACCACGGTTCTAAGGCTGTCCTTGTTTGCCTGCTAAAGACATGTTTGTGTGTCTACACCCCGCAATTTCCCCGTGTAACTTTCATTACAGTTAATTGGCGTCACAAGATTAAGGCGGGCAGCAAGAGACAAAGAAGTCAGTGCCAAACGGGGCCTAGCCGGGGTGCTGGGAGAGTGACAGGCTTCTGGGGGGGTGACACCAGGTGGGAGACCCAAGTTTTGCTTTGGGAGTTTCTGCAGAAGGGGCTGCAGAGGTGCCCTGGGGGAGGAGCCCCAGACCGGGGTCCCTGTGCCAGGTTTAGGGCTGAAGGCACCTTCTTTCTGATGTAAACTGGCCTGGAAGGAGTGTGTACCCCTTTCTCTTTCTTACGGTAATTGGTAATAGTGGCACACAATACATTCATGACAGCAACCATTCATGGGGCATCTAACGCGCTCATCTCCGGGGTGGGGATTCTCTCTGCACTTGGATTCTCACAGCACCTCTAGGAAGGGTATGGTTATCTGCATTTTGTAGATGAGAAAGCCGAGGCTCAGAGAGGTTCCCTGATTTGCCGGAGCTTGTGCAAACAGTACAGAGCAGAGCTGGCATGCAAGCCCATGTCACCTGACCGCATAGCAGGACACTGGCTGAAGGTGGGGTGGGAAGGGGAGCCTGCCTGCCTGACATTGTTTTCAGCTGATGCCACACCACTCGGAGAGGCCCTCCCAGGCAACCTGTTTGGGGGCTGGCTGGGCATCTGGCACCCATCCTGTGAAGGGGTGTGGAAGCCTGGTGTGAACATTCCTGGGGCTCCTGGGAGCCAGGGTTGAGCCCCCTTTGTCTCCTGCAGTATTTAGCGGGCTCTCCGGAGTCCACAGCCCATGGAATCCACCTGTTCTCAACCCTTTTATTTTTGCAAAGATCCATTTAACATGAAAACATTCCAAATATTTTTAGTATCTATTAATTGATAAAAACCAAGATGATAAAAATATACTCCCAATTTAATAATACTGTATTTTATACATCACAACATCTACATAAATTAATAATAATGGTACAGATATAAATAGGTAATTCACAGAGGAAATTCACAAATGGCCCATAAGTATATGAAAAGGTGATCAATCTTACTAATAATCAGGGAAATGCAAATTCAAACAACAATAAGACATCATTTCATTCATCAGATAGGCAAAAATTAAAAGATTGATACTATCTAGTGTTGGCTGGGGTGTGGAGAAATGGTTACTTTTATCTATTTTCTGTTCACAGGAGTATGAATTGATGCAGCCAGTTTGGAGGAGAATGTAGCAGTGATTATTAAAATACAGCTCACGCATGCGCGCGCACGCGCACACACACACACACACACACACACACACACACAAACACACACTGGATGTGGCAACTTTACTTCTTGGTAATTCTTCTAGGGTACAAGATGAGATGAACTTTGAAACACTGTATGAAATAGCAAAAACATTGGAAATACTAAATGCCTGTCAATGAAGGGGTGATTACACAAACAATGGAATATTCACACAATGGAATACTATGCAGTCTTTTAAATGAGTTAGCGGATCAATATATACCCATAGGGAAAGATTTCCAAGACATATCGTTGAGTGAAACAAACAAGCAAGCGGCAGAATGATAACATTGCCTGTGACGTTATGTGGCGGCCCTGAGAATGAGCCTCACACATCACTGGGTAGCATCACAGATTGAGGATCTTAGTTGTTGCACTTTGAAACCCATCTCTGTGTTTGAGTCAAGGCCATGCTTCCCATGGGCTGCTCCCCGACAATGACTGGGTTTGGGAAGAACACTAAAGCCAACCTGTTCCTGGGAGACATGGAACTCCTTTATTGGCCAACTTTGAGGTCAAGGATTCTCTACTGGCAGTCTAGGCTGCCCCCACCTAACCTCTCCCCTTTCCTTCCTCGGGGTAAGGCTTACGTTGTTGTCAAGTGGTTATCTCAGCCTTCCTCCTATTTCCTCTTTGTTCCCTTCCTGCGTGGCTCCCTCCCTATACCCTCTCATATAGGAATTTCCCTGAATGAGGTTCTCACGCGCGTCATCCTATTTTGGTGTCTACTTCTTGGAAGATCTAGTCTAGTGCACACCATTAATTCAGTGGTTCTCAAACATCATCGTGTATTAGAATTACCTGGAGGATTTGTTAAAACACAGGTGGCTGGGCCCCCGACCTAGAGTTTCTGATCCAGTAGGTCTAGGACGGGGTCTGGGAATTTGCATTTTAACAAGTACCCAGGTGATGCTGATGACAGAGGACCACACTTTGAGAACCACTCTGTTAATGTATAACACATGCTATTTAAAAAATATTTTTATAGGTTTGCCTAGGTATGTAAACATGAAGAAAAATATCTGGGAGGCATCACAGAAAAGTTATAACTGGGAGGTCTATGGGTTGAAATTGGCATGTAGTGGTGGTTAAGAGCATGGGCTCTGAAGCCAGACAGCCTGGGTTCAAATCCCAATTTTATAACATGCTGGCTGTGTTATCTCAGGCCAGTTTTTAAATTCCCTGTGCCTCAGGTTTCTCACTGTAAAATGTTATCAATAATAGTACCAATCTCTAGATTGGAAAAGAATATACGTTAATACGTGTAAAGCACTTAGAATGATGTCTGGGACATAGTAAGTACACAAGTGTTATCTCATTCATTTTGAATGAAATGAACGTTGAAGGGGTCTTGAACTCTGAACTTTGTGCAACAAGAATTAGTTGTATTACTAGTATAATTAAATTTTTTTCAATAAAAAAGAAGAAAAATAGTTGTGCATATATGTGTGCTTGAAGCATATTCTGTATTCAATCTACACGCAATGTTTGGTGAACAAATGAAGGCAGAGATTTCTTGCAAGGTTTTTATTTACCCTCTACTCCCTGAGCGTCCCAAACCCATACATTTTGCCACTTTAAATAAGTCAACTGCCACTGTCTTGTTGGCTGAGTTTTTAAAAATTAGTGTAACCCAAATATAAGTTAGTCCCTATGTGACCCAGTCTATCTAGGGTCATATTCAAAGAGGTGCTATCCATTGGCCAAAATTAATTAAAAAGGAATTCCAAACTTGACTTACATCACCACGAAAACAAGGGGCGACACACTGAATAATCTCCACAATAGTTCTTAAAATGCTCTTTTCTCTCTCTCCCCAGGGAGAGCCTTGGAGCACTCGCATGTTAACAGTTAACTGTGTTGGTCCCTGTCACAGTGGATTTATCAAGAAATCAGTTTAATTAAGCCTGAATGTTAACAGGCATCCTGTTTTTAAAGCGAGCCACTGCTACTATAAAATGTTCCCTTTCCCTGAGCACATAATCCAATTTTTTTTTTTTTTTTTGCGGGACGTGGGCCTCTCACTGCTGTGGCCTCTCCCGTTGCAGAGCACAGGCTCCAGACGCACAGGCTCAGCGGCCGTGGCTCACGGGCCCAGCCTCTCCACGGCATGTGGGATCTTCCCGGACCGGGGCACAAACCCGTGTGCCCTGCATCGGCAGGCGGACTCTCAACCACTGCGCCACCAGGGAAGCCCCATAATCCTATTTTAATATTGAACTCTTGGCCAGGAATTCTTCCTGTCTCAGGCAGATTATCAAGCAGATCGTGTCCCATTCAGCAAAAGAAGACTGCCTGTCAGGGAGTCAAAATTAGAACGGTCTTCTTCTTTTCCTTTTTTTTGTGGGGGGTTTGTTTTCTAAATTTTTTCATGCATTTATTTATTTAACACTTTTTAAAGACATATTCTGGATCCAAAGCGAGGGATATACATGTAATATCTTGTTCTGTCCTTAATACTCCACCTTTGAAGCATAATTGTTTCCATTTTTCAGATGAGTAACCCGAGGCTTAGGGAAGTTAGATGAAAGTTTGTTTAAGTCACTCAGCTGGTCATTGGCTGAGCTTTTGTGATCTTTTCACTGTAGTAGCTCTTTTGATGGATGAGGACATAGCAGAGCAAAGCTCAGCTCCACCATTCACTATCTGTACGATGTTGAGAAAATTTCTTAACATCGTGAAGCCTCAGTTTCCTCATCTACAGATAAGGTGGTACCTATCTAGCTAAGGGGATTTTTGTGTAAATTAGATTAGTTTACAGATGTAAAAGTACTACTCAGCATGGATACACTGTAGTTATATCAGAGCCTTGACGTGTATGGGTTAGTTTTTCCAAAAGGAGAATCACGACCAGCATTACGGTGGCTGATTTTGTCCATTAGCTCACTTGTCACTCATCCCAACTCCCTCCTAGCTTACCTTTTTGTGTTATAGTTGCTCTGGAGCTGAAAACAAAACAAAAGTACATTTCCCAGATTCCCTTGCAGCTAGGTATTTGCATATGATGTGAATTCTGCTCAGTAGATGTGCCACGCAAATCTTGGAAGTGAAGTGAGCAATAGAAGATGGTAGCCACATGCAGGAAGATCAGACATGCTGGGGAGTGGGGTGTAGGCATCTGTGTTTGGAGCTGGCTCTGATGAAGTTTGTGGAGCCCATAATTCTGTATCATAGGTTCTGATCAGTGGGCCACAGAGACCATGGATTTTATAGAACAACAGTCTCATGGGTTAGGTTCCCAGTGAAGTGGCCCCCTGGCTACAGTATTTCTTGCAGCATCCAAATCTCATTCTCTAGCACACCTGGAGGTTCTGTGAGCTACTCAGTCTTCCTTAATAACACTCCCCTTCTGCTTAAGCTGACTGGAGTGGATTCTCTTGACCAGAAATAATGTTCAAAGACTGACATAGTATCATCCAGGAATATGGAACTGCAGCTGTTAACCTTGAGTGATCAATCAACTGTGCATTGGCGTATGGCCAGTGCTCTGAACTAACATATTTAAAAATACATAACATGTTTCCAGGTAGCTCCATCAAGGTAAGGAATATAAGATTGATGGAGAACAGTGATAGTTTCTGAATTTTCTCTGGATTTTTCATTTGATGAATTATTTTAACAATCTATAGTAATTTCAAACTAAAAGTACTCATGGACTAGGAGACATTGACTGCAAAGGTAACATGGATATTTTAAAATTTAAAAAACTAAGTTATAATTTGGCAAAACAGTAAAGGAAATTTCCATGTCCCCAAACACAAACCATATTTATGGTATTGTTCTAGTTGCTGGTTTTAAATGGAAAACCAAAATATGATATTTGGACAAAATTAATAGAGATTCTACATGACAAAGAGATAGTGTGGGACATCTCACAGAAAGCTAGAGCAGAGAGAGAGACTGGGATATGCAGTACCTAGCACCAGTTCTGCTACATCCTGCATGATGTGAACAAGTTAGGGACAGAATATGTATATGGCCTACTTTACTGTGTGGTGAGAGTTAAGTGAGACAGTGTATGGGAATTGGTCTAACATGTAATAAATATTCAATTGATGGTGGATCCCTCTTCTTGTCTTCCCCTTACCTATTTCGGGGAATAGAGAGGTATAACCCAGTCAGTTGCTACTCTTCTCAAATATTATGCGAATTGAATTTTGGAACACGAAGTCATCTTGATATATGTCAGGGAGACTCCCGAAGGCCCCCTGTAAACCTTGTAAAACAAAGCTCCTCGTGCAATGTGGGAAACACTTCACATTAATTTCTTCCCTTTCTAAGTTTGGATTTCTGCTTGAACTTTCATATATTTTGTAAGGACAGGTAGGTCATACTTCTCCCCCAAGCTTCAAGATGAGAGTGGCCTTAAGAAAGTCCATTGTTTGTTACCCTAAATGGGTTTGGAGACCTCAGAATCTGAGGGTGAGATAACCAGGCTGATCAAAGGAGAACCAAACCCAACGTCTGCTCCGTGGTGGGCCCTTTATAGAGATCTACTTATGTGAGCACCTGCCAGTGTGTTGATCTGAAACCCATCCTCCCCACCTCCCACTTCACCCATTCTCCCTTCTGCAGTTCTTGGTTCTCTGTTTAACTCTCCACCTCCACACCAGATTGTCCCTTCTACCATTGTTAACTTTGGTGACACTTTTTCGACATGTCCTCCATTCTGACCTGACACTCCTTTAGGCACGAAGACACCTTTGCCTTCTGGCTTCGTGCAGTAGACTTGGGTCAGAGTCACTCTAGGCACATTCTGTGTTGGTTCTTGGGATGTGCTCAGGAGGGGCACTTTCTCTTACCACTTGTTTTCCTCCAATGTGCAGTTTCCCCTACCAACCATAAAGACTTCATTTCCAAGCCTCTCTTGCAGCTAAGTCTGGCCATGTAACTAAGTTTTGGTTTTTAAGATATAAGAAGGTCTCCGAAGAATATATATATATTGTTTTGGCCTCACCTCGCAGCTTGTGGGATCTTAGTTCCCCAACCAGGGATGGAGTCTGGGCCCACAGCAGCAAAAGCACCGAGTCTTAACCACAGGGCTGCCAGAGGATTCCCAAGAATATGTTTAGAAGAAGGGACATGCCCTCTCTACCACTCTACCCTTCTTCCTTTTTTGATGACTAGAGATGAGGATATGATGTCTGGAGCTGGGCAGACATCTGGAACCACGTGATAGAACAGAGCAATCCCAGGTATATGAAGCCTGGGATTCTGATGATCATTGTGCTGCCATATCAGTCCCAGATTGCTGATCAGTGGACCTTATTTAGGTGGAAGAGGAAAACATTTCTTCCTACTTAAGTCACTATTATTTTTCACTTCTTGTTACTAACAATTGAATATAATCTTAATTGGTCAATAAACAGCAACTCCAGCATGCCATGCAAAGAAAGATCACATGACCAGAAGTCTAGAGGTGGGATTTTAGCCACCATCCATCAGTCTTCTTGAGAATCATAGCGTTCACTTAGCCCCCTGCTTCCCCATCTATAAAAGGGTTAGAAAAGTGGTTCTAATTCATTTTGAGTTATAGAGCCCTTTAGAATATTGATTAAAGCTGTAGGGCCCCTCCTCAAAAAATGAAAATATATTCAAATACCAAGTTTTGCAGACAATGTCAGGAGAATTCTGGAGCCCTCTGAAGCTAGTCAATGAACTCTATTGGTCTAAACATCCAAGGATAAGAACCACTGAGGAGATTTCTTAGCTTTAGGATTAGATAACAAAGTTCAGTTTTTCTGGTTTTAGATTATTGTTTTAAGATACTTTTCAATAAGGAACAAAATCAAAATGCATCTGAAAAAAAATTCAACCCCAAATCTCCCAAGAATACATTTCTGGGTATGTATATCTATATAAAATATATCAGTATATAAAAAGATCTATTAAAAACTGTATAGTAGGTATATATGTGGGGTTTTTTTTGGTTTTTTTCGGCTGCAAAGAATTAAGATAAGTATATGATAAGCAGGGGAGCTTCTGCCTCTGGAAAGGGTCCTTATCACCATGTTAGTGCCAATCCTTAAACCCTCAGGTCGACTCCTATTTGGTACCTTTTTGGCGACTAAGCCAGGAGGCCACAGAGGGAATGGGTTACACATGCCGAGCGACCCCTTGAACAAATCCCCGACTCTGGGTCTGGGGTACATGAAGTAAGAATAAGAGCTCTTAGCACTGCTGCTACCTGGGCTATATTTCTTCCTTAGATAAACAGAGGTAAATCTCTGTCATTGTCTCTATAAGGTATTTTTAACAGCACTGCTAAGTGAGCCCTAAAGGGAAATAAACAAAGAGAAGAGAAAGAAAGAGAGAAGGTCAAGGGTAAACCAAGATGACCACACTTTGACACTTAGAGGTTGCCCAGATTTTGCAAAACTCCATCTTCCTCATTTAGTTAGCTGTTTCTACACTGGAACAAACAGACCTTTTGAGAAAATAAAAGCTGAATAAGGAGCTTGGCTGTGTTCTTAGACCCAAGTGTTCCATGGGTTAGGTTAGCTATAAATTAACCAATCTGCAAAATATATAAATAAATGAATTGCTTTGTTCCGAGCTATCTCCAGTAGGGCTTTGGCTGCTCTGAAGCCTGGTGGACGTTCCACTGCCCAGAGCTTTTATAAATACTAATGAGTGACATATTGAGAAAAATTGTACCTACAAAAGCAAAGACTTCTTCCATGCAAATCAGGCCCCAATTCCCCACAGATAAGGATCTTTTTGATGGAACACATGCAAAATCTCCAGCTCTTAATTCTTTCATTAGTATTCTAGGCAGATGGCTGCCAAATAACAGAGAAAACTGTCTGAATTGCTGTGTCTGAAACCTAATATTGATTTGTTTAATAGTGTCAGGAAGTCAAAATTCACAAATCTCCTGTCGATTGTTTATGAGGCAGTTAGCAGAGAATTGGTTGCCCCTGCTTAATTAATAACTCATTACTGAAATTTGATTATATGCTTGAATGCTTTAAATGGGTTCTAACACAGCGTCTGCAAAGTGGTGCAGCAATGAGGTAAGGAGACTCTGAAAGCTTCCCCTTAAGGATTTCCCGACGTTGTACGACCCAGGCCAGTTTTGAATTTCCTTCCAGGGTCAACCTCCCTAGTGCTACTATGTCAGTTGAAAAGGTGTTCTGGGGTCACATGGACTGAGTAGAGGGTGCGTCTAAAATTTGGGATGGAGACGTTTCTAGAAAAATCACTGACGTGAATATAATTTATTGATAACTTAATCAGAAGAGACGTATACGTGGTATTGTCTGTGAAAGCATCAATGCTGACAGTAAGAGCTCCTGGGGGGTGGTTAACTGGGGGACATCAAAAACACTACCCCTGGGCTTCCCTGGTGGTGCAGTGGTTGAGAATCTGCCTGCCAATGCAGGGGACACGGGTTCGAGCCCTGGTCTGGGAAGATCCCACATGCCGCGGAGCAACTGGGCCCGTGAGCCACAACTGCTGAGCCTGTGCGTCTGGAGCCTGTGCTCCACAATAAGAGAGGCCACGACAGTGAGAGGCCCACGCACTGCGATGAAGAGTGGCCCCCCCTCGCTACAACTAGAAAAAGCCCGCGCACAGAAACGAAGACCCAACACAGCCAAAAATAAATAAATAAATTAATTAATTAAAAAACAGAAACAAACAAACAAAAAACACTACCCCTTAAGTTTTGCTGTTTTAAAAAATAGAAATTCAGCATGTCTAGTCACCAGGTGTAGACAGACTGGCAGGATTGGAGCCCTGAGCATTACCTGACCTTGTGCTTTGGAGTCTGGGGGCGGGAGGGAGGTGCTGTGCCACATGGCCCCATGCCAGGGACAGAAGGGGAAAGATGAGGGCTCTCGTTAAAGTAACAGCAGAGCACACGGATGTCTCTGCTTTACCTCCTGATTAAAATAATGCCTTTGGGAGATACCACTTCTGCGAGCTGGGCTTGGGCATGCTTGGAAGGGCAGCTCTCCACAGACCTGTGATGTAGGTGCTGCTTCCCATGGTCCCTAAACTTATAGCCCTCACCCCCCATCCCTACTGCCACCATCCATCAGAAAATTGGCTTTGCCAGGGGCATCTCTGGCCAACTAGGGCTCCCTGAGTCTCCCTCTCTCTTTTTGTTTTAGGGGCAGCCAGGCTGACCTGATCAGGGGAAGAAAGCAGGAGAGGGCCCCCATAGCTTTGTCCCCTTTCTGTACCCTGCCAGCTACTGTGGCATGCGACGGATGGGAGGAAGGGGGCGGAGGTGAGTGTGCCTCTCACCAAAGCATTTCCCTTTAGTGGATAATGGGGTCAAGTTCCCAGGCTAGCCCATAAAAAATTATTTAGCTCCCACTGGATTAACACTGTTAATTGGAGCATGTCTGTTGAATAGTATTGCAGTTATGTTACAGGCAAAACAGGACTTTGTGGGCTAGCCTGCGACCTAGCCTCCACCAGAGCATTATTGCATCATTCTAGAACATGGTTATTTTGGAAAAACTAAAAGAGCACATTCTGAATTCCAAACAGCCTGACTCACAAATGAACTCTTGGAAGCCAACCCTTTGCCACCAAGGGCTGCCTGTTTGCAGGCTCGCACAGACATTATAAAGGCCCCTCTTCAGTCAGTGGTGAGGCTGTGCTCACGGAGGCCATGTCCCGTGGCTAGGTTCCTCCAGGAGCTTGTAGTCTGATTGCTCTTAAGTGGGTAAGAGCAGCTTGAGACAGACCACAGCAAAACCCAGAGTGAAAAGATACACAATATGGCTGCAAGATTTCAGGGGGAAGAAAGGTCCCTGCCGGCTGGTTGGCCCAGGGAAGGCTTCTGGGAGGAGGTGGGAGCAGAATGAGGCCTTGAAGGGTGGTCAGATTTCATTAGGGGGTGGTGGAACATTCCAGGCAGGCACAGGAGTGGGCTGGTCAAAGGTAGGTTTTGGGGACGGCGACTGGCCAGGCGGGCTGGAAAGGAGGGTAATATGACCGGCCCGTCTCCTGCCTGTGATCTTAATTGAACCAGTCAAGCTTTCAAAATGAACAGTTGATCATTTGATTAAGAAGGGCCTTTGACTCTTTCAAGACCCACGGAGACTGATTTTTATCACAGTGGATCAGAACGGTTTGCACGGAGGAATGCTGACCAGATTCGGGAGGGAGGCGCTTGGCCACTGCTGGGGGCCAGCCTGAGCTGCCCCTTCCCAGTAGACTGGCCCTCTGCCGGCGGGCGTTCAGGGCAGAGGACGGAGATTGCCGCCCGCTCAGGGTGGCTGGGTCCCAGGGCAGCGCTCACCCCTGCCAGCGGCAGGAACTTTATCAAGCCCCGCTTCAAAGGTAAAACCTGGGTTTCTCCCAACGGCCTCCGATCAGGAATGTCTCCGGATGGCTTCAGCAGCTCCAGTGCAAGGAAAGTTCGCTGGTGTCTGCCATGAAGCCGATTTGTCAAAGTGCTATTAAGGATTTTCAGTTATACAAAAAAAAAAAAAAAAGGAATCAACTTTTTTTTTAAACTCTAATTTATTATGCTTGATTACGCAGCTGGAATGGGAAGGTAGCTGCTGTTTGTAGTTAAATAACTCTTCACAATTTCTTAAAGAAATGATCTTCAAAGCTTTAACGGGTCAGTGGCTCAAGTACAAAGGAAAGATTGATTTTCTTCCTCCCACCCTTTGTTCCCAGAGTTTAAAACAGACACGTTTGGGTAAATTAGTTTGTCTATGTTATTAATGGAAGAAGTTATTAAACTCCCATAAATATATGGTGGTATCTCGCTTAAGATGCCAAATTTGCTTTAAGGAAAAAAAAAAAATCTCAAGAAGATAATGTGCAAAAGGTCTCTTGGTTCCTTTCGGGTCTATTGTTTTTTGAAAATTTCATTTCTAGATATGAATTTGGATCAGGGAGCCGGAGAAGGGGGCTGGCTCCAGATATCCCCCAAGGGGTGGGATAAACACCCAAGGAAGGAGACCCCTGCACATTTTTTAAAAACACTGAATTCAATGGAAAACATTCAGAGGCCCGATTGTGGTAGGGATGCGAGGTAGGGATGTGTGGGTAGGAAGGTGCCGGAGAGATATTCTTTCCACCACGAAGGGGATGATAAAGGACTATCGAGCTTTTAAACCTGAGGGGCTGGAGCGTTTGATGGCTGGAGGGGGAAATGTTTTCCCTGCTCAAGGAGCCTTTTGGGGAGGGGGCTCAGAGAGGACTCACCGGAATGAGGGGGGCAGCCCCCAACCCAGATCCAGGGCTGGGGTGTGAGGGAGGCACAGCCATAGGACCCACCCACGGGGGACCGGGCCCAGAGAGCTGGAGGTCCAAGGCTCCAGGGTGCTTACACGGGCAATCCCGCAACTGTGTACAGCATTTCACAGTTTATAAACCCCGAGTTCCGCGTCTCCTTGAACTTTGCAGTGACCCTGGCAGATACGTGACACAAGGTTTGGGATCCTGATTTTTCAGATGATGAAAGTCAAGGACAAAGCACTTTCCCCCCTGAGTAGAAAAGTAAAGAAAATCATTTGAAAAGTAAAGAAAAGCATAAAGAAGGAAACCCAAACCACCACCAGAGACATTTAGCATTTCAGATTTTTTTTGTGGGAACTTTTCTCAGTGGCTGCACACACCCATTCTCACATGCAGGCACACGTGTACACCCATGTACACAAATACACACGCACATGTACACACACAGGAGTCCTCAGTGTGCCAGGCACTATTATAAGTGCTTTTTACATACGAAATCATTTAGTCCTTAAAACCACTCTATCAGGTAGGTACTGTTATTATCTTATTTTACGGATGAGAAAGCAGAGGCCCAGAGAGGTTTTGACTTGCTTAAGGCAACACAGATAGAGGCGGTGGGAGATCAGATTTGAGCCTGGACGGACAGACTGGCTCTAGCACCCTCCGTGTGTCCCTAACCACTCTGCATTTGCCCTTTTTATGTACCGATAGACTTACCTAATATGGGTGAAATCATGTCACATCTATACTAGGCCTCATGAGCTTTGCAGATGCAATTGTAATTCTTCCAAAAAGGTTTTCAGTGGCTGCACCACCAGATGGAGGAGTTTTCGTCAGAGTTACAGCTGTTTTGTGTGGGGTCCCACAACCCCGGACTGGACCTGGAGTTCTCAGGCTCCCAGATCAGCACTCTTCCCACTGTGCACACTGTAGAGATAGTCACAAAATGAAACAGGAAGCATGAATCCAAAAGCAGCCTGGAGGCACTGGCAAATTCACCAGGGGCCCTGGGATCTGCAGAGGCCGCTGAGGCTGGATGTACAGCCCTGGGATAAGCTATTTTTCCTGTCACCTAGTGGCCCCATCTTAAACCCCATGTGAAAATTTAATTTTTTAATTTAAGACTAAGAAGAACTTTGTGTCCCCTGAGGAGCTGAAAGGCTTTGCTTTCCTCTTTCATAACTGACTGTCTTTCCCTTTTCATTTTGGCCACCAGGAGGCTCAGTGTTAAATCTAAACTAGGGCAACTATGTGATGTTTTATGACCTGCACTTTTGCTCTCCCTAGTCTTGATGGTCTGCTCTTATTTGCATTTTCTTAGTTTCTGTTTCATGTTTACAAGGTGCCGTCACCCACGTGTGGGACAAGGTCTCCTGGACCAGCACCCTTTCTTGTGCACACCTGCATCTGCTCAGGACTGGCAGCCTCACACAGCTGGGAGAGCTGGGAACAATGATGGTGATCATTCAGTTCTGTGCTGTGACACTGTTTATAGAGCTCACACACAGCCACAATCCTAATTAATTGTCCCCCTAAGCCTCCAGGGAAGGAAAGAATGATCACGCTCAGCCTCACTTTTGAGCTGAAGAAACTGAGCTTGAAATAGAAGTGGCTTCACCAAGGCCATGTCCAAGCCTCCTTCCACCCCCTGGGATTTCTCTGGAAAGCACTGTGCAGCCTCAGTGCAGACATGGGAACTCCTTCCCTTTCCTTCTCCTGGCCTCACCTTCCCATGTGTGCTGGCATTTCCATAAGCATTATGTGTCATGTTGGTGGCACGTGAGTTGGGTGGAGTTATTGCACTGATGAAACTTTTTTTTTTTTTTTTTGGCTGTACGCGGGCCTCTCACTATTGTGGCCTCTCCTGTTGCGGAGCACAGGCTCCGCACGCGCAGGCTCAGCGGCCATGGCTCACGGATCCAGCCGCTCCGCGGCCTGTGAGATCCTCCCGGACCAGGGCACGAACCCGCGTCCCCTGCATCGGCAGGCAGACTCTCAACCACTGCGCCACCAGGGAAGCCCTACTGATAAACATTTTATATTTTGAAATTATATATTGGTTTTAATGTATTATGGTAAGTGATGCTGGTTTCCCATTTCCAGCAGTCATGTGATATGTTCGTCTAAAATAAATGTATTAACATTATTAATAAAAAGGTAAATCAACTGAAAGTAAAATTTTGAGTAAATAATAAAAAGACAGGTGTGTAGATACAACCAAACTGGTGAGATGGCCCTATTCTTGGCTCACTGCCTACTTATGACCACATTTGCAGATAAGGGCACTAATCTTACAGGTAAGACTCTTGCCCATTGAGTTGTTCTCCAGATCCAAAGGAATGAATCCTTAAGATAAGAATTTTGGGCCAGCAGCAAATGAGAGTCCTTAAGTATGAAAGGCAATCAACACTTCCAATCAAATATTCAAGGATCGAGTGGTGTCAGGAGTTCAGGTCCCCTCAGCCACCAGGGCAAGCCAGTTAACTGGCTCTGCACCTCCATTTGTTCATCTGAAAAATGGGTGAGCTCTGCCTGGTTAGGTTAAAGTTGCAGTTATTTCCCCCAAGATAGCTCAGGCTGGTTTCACAGAAGTTGCCATATTCCTCTCCTTTCTTCTCAGCAGGCCCGGCCATTCAAGGTGATTCACTCTCAGGCAGCATGTAGTTGCAAGTGGAATTATCTCTGTGTGGCACTCCAAGCTCTGCAAATAACTCCATACGCCACAGAGGAGTTATTGTCTGGGCCTCAGTTGGCTCATCTCTGCGATGAAGAGGATGGATTAAGTCAGGTCTGGCAAATAAGCAGTTGCATGGTGTGCTGTGCAGAATTCACCCAGGATCTGTGAAAGCGAGGGGACCAGTGATTGACCTCTAGTATTTATAGATGATGGCATGATTGTTGACATAGAAACAGCCTCAACAAGTGTCCGCCTGCCGATGCAGGGGACGCGGGTTCGTGCCCCGGTCTGGGAGGATCTCGCATGCCGTGGAGCGGCTGGGCCCGTGGACCGTGGCCGCTGAGCCTGCGCTTCCGGAGCCTGTGCTCCACAACGGGAGAGGCCACAACAGTGAGAGGCCTGCGTACTGCAAAAAAAAAAAAAAAAGAAGAAACAGCCACAACAGTCAGGATCCTCTGGACCACTGTGGTCTTGCGGCCTATGCCCACGATCTCTACTTCTAGTTTTTCTAATCACCCAAAAGGCAGATCCTAGAGAAAATCTGCCCACCTGTCTTCCTTCTTTCCTTCTTCCTTCCCTTCCTCCCTCCCTTCCTTCCTTCCCTTTTCTAGCCCAGTCTCCATGGTGATAACAGGGTCCCCAAATCTTAGGAAGGCTTAGGCTCAGGTGAGCCATTTGTAGGGACCATACACTTTATTATCTGTTCTGAGATATCTTTGAGGATGAAAGGGGCACTCGATAATTCTCACAGTTGTAACCTGGGACTCTCTTGGGGAAGCAGCATCACTTGAGGTGGTAGTTCTCAAACTTTACCATGCATAAGGATTGCCAGAGGGTTTTCCTGGGCCCGCCCTTCAGAGATTCGGATTCAGTAGGGTTACGGCCTGAGAATTTGCCCTAGTTCCCAGGTGATGCCGGTCCTGCAGGTCCACGGACCACACTTTAAGAAGACTGACTTGGAGCATAAGTGCTTAACTTAATGAGTTCACAGAACTCATTCACAATGTGTTCTAATCGATCCTGACAAAAAGCCCAAGGAGGTCAGGAAAGTTGATATCAAAGATTCCATGTTAAACTGAGAAACTGAAACTCAGAGAGGTTAAGTGATTAGCCCAAGGATACCCAGCCACAATGGGAGAAGCCCTTGTTCAAATTCAGGTCTACCAGCTCCCAGGCTCTGCTTTGGCTCAACAGGTGCCCAGCTTCTCAGCTCAGAAGTATGTTCAGAGCTGGCTTTGTGGCAATGCCTCCTTCTCAGCAAATCCTCTGACCCAAATTAAAACTGGCTCTTTTAAAAATAAGTCATAGGAATGTAACATACAGCACAGGGAATACAGTCAATATTTTATAATAACTTCATATGGTGTGTAATCTATAAAAAATATCAAATCACTATGTTGTACACCTGAAACTAATATAATATTGTAAGTCAACCATGCTTCAATTAAAAAAAAAAACTGGCTTTTTTTGCTTTATAAATACCATTTCAGGTCAACCAAGAGGTCAGGGATTTGGGGTAAGAAATTACTTTAGCAATGCTTTTGTCTATATTTACATTTAATTAATATTTTAGGGTTTTAATCATTTTGATATATGAATGACTTAAAATATTTAAATTTAAATAATACATTGTACGCTGTACATAGTAGAATATTTGTGCTAGATAATTTCTGTTTTACATTATTGAAAAGGAGCTCCATTTCTAACACATAAGTCTGTTACTCAACTTCTACACATCTAATCCTCATGTATATTTTCAGGAATGCAGTAGAGGAATGCCTGTGTTATTCAACCTCTCTGTGCCTCAGTTTTCTCATCTGTAAAATGGGACAGGTAATAGTGCCTTCATGATAAGAGAGGTGTGAGGATTAAATAAATTATTAATGCATGTTAGAGAAATTGGAAGCATGTTTGGAAGATGCTGAACATTTGAAAATATCAGCTATTCTTGTTTTATTCTCTGCTGATGCCTATTTTATTCTGCCCATCAACATCTTTTGTCATTTTTATACCTGTACAGCAGTGAGCTCTCTCCAAGCGTAGGTCTATTTTCCTCCCTCTCTTTATCCGTCCAAGTCTTGCTTGCACATATTAAGTGACTAAGACCTACTTATTGAATGAATGCAGAGTGTAAAATGCTTAGGAATTCCAGGAACTCATAGAGCAAAACTATGAAACCTAAAGCATGAGTGACGGAATATTTCCTTGAGGCTTTGTGGAGTTTGCTGGAATAGCCCAGCTTGGCCATGACCCAGTCTCCAGCATCTCACTTTCAGCTGCATGGAACGTGTTATGGGCTGTACAGCACTGTTCCAGACGCAAGTCTTACAGGATTTCTAATGTGAGTTGCACTCCGGGCTTGGGAAGGTCTGAAATTGATGGACCCAATGGGAAAATGGAAAATGAGTTGGGTGGGTCTCATTCAGCCCTGCAGGCTGCTGATGGATTTGGGAGGGATAAACATTTTCCTCTGGATGCCTGGTTATGAAAGGAAAGAAAATAAAAGCAAGAATCTTAGTGGATATGGGAGATTTTGTGGTTTGGTCCAAAATCAGAACCAAGAGTGGGAATGAATCTCATGTCCAATGACATGAGATTAGAGTCTAGAGTTGGACTTTTTAAAATAAAAATTCTCATTTGTCAGTTGCTTACTGAGCAAGGAGGTTTCATGGTGCTCAGGACTGGTGACAAGAGGAGTGCTATTGAATTTCACCGGGTTGGTGGGTTTCAGGGTCTCAGGCAGAAGCTCTGACATAGCCCTAAAGATAACCAGTCAATTAAAGAAGAAAACCTATTTGGCTTGGAGGTTGTGCTGTATGTAGTTGGAACCTGCTGTGAAACAAACCACCCCCTAAATACAGTGGCTTAAGCAGCCATCATTTATCTATGATTCTATAGGTCAGCAAACTTGGTTGGGCTCAGCGGGCAGTTCTTCCTTTTTAAGTATGCTTCCTTGTGCATCTGTGGTCAGCTGCAGGTCAACGAAGTGGCTTTGCTTCCCAAGGCTGGCTGGCTATTAGCTGGGCAGTGGGGACAACTGGGGCATTCATCTCTCATTATTCCAGCCGGCAAGCCTGGGCTCATTTAAGTGGTGGTGGCTGGATTGTGTGTGCGTTTGTGTGTGTGTGAGAGACAGAGAGACATAGACAGACACACACACACACACACACAGAGAGAGAGGGCGAGAGCAGGAAAGGATGCAATGTCTCTTGAGACCTACTCTGAGAAGTGGCATGGTGTTGCTTCTGCCCCATTTTATCGGCCAAATCAAGTCACAAGGCCAACCTAAATTCAGAAATACACTCTGCAAAATGCATTCCATTGCTTGAGGAAAGGAGCTGCAAATCCCATTGCAAAGGAGGCATGGATATGGGGAGAGGTAGAAATGGGGCCATTTCACAAACCACCACCGATTGGGAGGGTGATCAATCAAGAGCTGTTAGCAGAGTGAAGAAGGTAAGCACTTTGCAAGCTGAGAATGAGTGTGGCTGAGGATTTGGAAGGCTAGGCACTCTGCTTAGCTTCTTGTATGCCTGCTGGCAGCAGAGACAGCTCATACGAGGCTGAAGAATAGGCCTGTATGTGTGGAAATGGGTGAGGTTTGGATCCTAGTGCACTGCTGACTAGCCATGTGGCTTTGGGGGAGTCAATGAGTCCATCCAGCCTTAGTTTTCCCATCTATAAAATGGGATCACAGTTTCTACTGCATAGGGCTTTGTGAGGATTGAAGAGACAATTGGGCTGCATATGGTAGGCACTGGGAAAACAGCCACAATAATGAGTTACATACAATATCAATGAAGTAGAAAATAATAGAATATGTGATTAAAGATAATGAATGATTAGAATTTCTCCCTGGAATTTCTTAGCCTGGAAGGCAGAGTGATATCCCAGGTTTACACCTGCAAAGGCTGCCCTCTCTATGATGTAGATACCAATTTGGCCAGCAGAACTGACCACTAGTCACTTACAGCCTCCATGGCCTCAGACGTCTCCCAGGGCTCTGTGGGGTCTGCGGCTTTAGTTCCCCAAGAGGAATCCCAGCGAGTGTCCGCTGAGCTCTGGGTAACATGCTCAGCCTTGAGTCTGACCTCAGCTCTGCCCAAGAGGCCAGATATAGTAAGAAGAAGTCTTACTGAGGAGGCGAGGCAGCCTCTTAATGGCCTCAGGCAAACCTCTCTGGCTTTGTCCTTTGACCCCCTATATGTTAGTGTCTCTGGGTAGGGAAAGATCAGGACAGATAGCAGAGAATTATGTAGAGTTCTAGACCAACAATCGTGAACAGATTCTGTATCTGCACTGCCCACGTGGTAGCCGCCAGCCGCACACGTCTACTGAGCACTTGACATGTGGCTGGTGCAACCACGAAACAGAACCTTTCATTTCAGGGCCGTATTTATACAGCCACTTGTGGCCAGTGGTTACCGTACTGGACAGTGCAGTTCTAGGTGGTCGAGCCTCTGAAGAGACAAGCCTTTGTGGAGGCTGAACCAGCCAGCTGCTGAACCTTGCTGGGTTGGGGACATTGTCTTGGAGCTGTGTGGGAGCCAAGCCAGGCTCTGGGTGTGGGTCAGCTGACCAGCAGGGCCTTGGTGGACCCTCCAGCGTTGTTGCCTTGTTTCTTCCTATTTCTAAGTTGGGCTGAGAAAAGAGGAAAACTTGTTGACTCCATGGAAGTCCAGAATCCCCTACAGATTCAGCCACTCTGTGTCCCTTGCTCTACTCTGAGTGGCCACTTATAGTGCCCAGAAAGGCCATGGTGCTGTATACGCCCTGGTCCTTCCCCGTGCCAAGGAAAAGCAGAGCTCAGCAGCCCAGTCAAGAAGAAAGGAGGGTACCTACCAGGGAGGGAGACGGGTCCTTCCCATTTGGATGGTTGCTTCTGAACAAAGGGTCCACATGGTCCAATGTAGCTTTTGAATAGATTAAATTAGTGTGCCAGCACTTGCTCACACATGTGTGTGCGTACGAGTGCTCATGTGCGTGGGCGCACACACACACACACACACACACACGGAGTTTATTTGTGAAGGAAGGTACTTTTGGAGAGTCGGGACAAGATGCCCCAGTTCGGAAAAACTAAAGGTTTTGTTTCTGCTTTAATTGGGTTCAAAAAGATGACAAACCAAATCTGCCTCAGGGCTGGTTCTTGAAACTCACATCGGAATTTATTTTAGGACTTTCCCCATGTCACAGCACAATGCAGCCTGCAGAACTGATGGTGGATTTTGCCTAGAGATTTTTTTTTCCAATTGCCTTTCAACCCCAGCAGCAATAAATTGCCCAAACCGATCAGTCTTTGTATGAAAGCTGAATGAGGAAGGCTGCTCCCTGCCTACGTCACCAGTCTCTGGATCCCCTGATATTTCTTAAAGTTGGGACTCTATTGCAGGTAAAAGTTCTAGCTCCCTTTAAAGGATAGACTCTTTCTGGATCCTTCGATGAACTGGCTGCTGTGGAGACCTGCGGCTCCCGCATGGGCTTTTTGCGGCGGTGAGGGCGAGATTCGTTTTCTGCTATCACCGTAATTTACAAGGCTCACATAACCATGTAACGACTTGGTGATTACATGGAAAGTATCGTATAAATACATAGTAATTACAAGTTCATGCAGATTACTTGGTATATACATTTGAAGTTCCTGAGTAGTTCAAAGATTAATTATCCTATAACTGGCAGTATTTAAATCATTTTTTCCTCATATACGAATACACTGAGGCGGACTTCAAGGCTGGCGAGGATGGGGATGTGACGAGTATGATCTGAAAAGAAAAAATGAAATTTGACGGGCGTGGATTATTTGAAGCATGCGTATGTGAGCTGAACGGCCACGGACACTTTGATGCAAATCATAGGGGAAAGAGCAGGGGGATGGTGTGTAGAGAAAGGTGCTGAACAAAGTAAGGATTTCCTGCTGGCGACTTGAAATTTAAACAAATAATCATTTAAATGGCGGCCCAGCATTACGTTCCGAGTTGTGTGCATTAATGTCAACATCTGGTACCAACATTTTGACAATTCTATTAAAATGCCCCAGCATTCCCTATCTAACACCTGTTGGCCCTAATTTTCTTTCCTGAGAAGCACACCAGTAGACAGGGTAGATTCCAAATCATTTATCACTTTTAAAGTGCTTCCATATGCGTGTTGGACCCAGCCTGGCCCTAGGCAAACATTTTCTGAATGCATTAAAATTCAGGACTTTTTTTTTTTTTTTTTTTTTAAGTGTAGACACCAATGTTTCATTGAATTCATGTCTGGTAATTATTAGCTTAAATTATGGCTCACACATGACTTGACAAAGTAGACCATGAATTAAAACACGCACACACACATGCACACACCCCAGAACTCTTCAATAGATGCGCCCAACTCCTAGGTTGCTTGTTATTGAGATGTCAGTCAGTAATCATTAGGCAAACACTCTTCATGTAGGGAACTGCTAAGAGGCCCAGGAGTCCCAAGAGACAATCTAAAAATGTCAAAAATATTACAGTATACATGAATGACACCAACAAGAGAACATGTGTTAGAGATGCAAGCAATTAGTTAATATATTGCAAGTTTCAACCTCTGAGCAAAACAGGCAACAAAAATTTCCTCTTGACAAAAGACTACAGATAAGATCAGGTTGATTCCCCACAATACCATCTCCCTGAATTGGAGCAACCCTCCAGCAGGCTGGGAGGGAGGGATGATCTGGGGAATCTGGGGTCTGTAGGGTGTGAGTCACTAGGGTAGGTCTCGCTTTCCCTGGAAATGACTGGCTGGACTGCTGGGCTCTTGCAGTGGAGAAGTGGAGTCTGAAATGAAGGAAGACATCCGGTGCCCCCTGGATCCGGCTCACCACGAAGCTGCCTGCTCCTTGCTGGGGCTTCAGAATGAAAGTTAGTAGGTCGAATGAAACCTTATTGCTGTTTTCAAAGGAAAGGAGATGCCTGTGAAAGGTGATGGGGATGGGGATATTATATGGGCAAATGCTTGTTCCTTGCTTTTCAGAGGAGATTTTAAAAACTAAATATTGTATATTACATAGTTTCTGTCCCTCCCTCTCTCTCTTCTCTCTCTCTCTCTCTCTCACATACACACACACACACACAAACATGAAGAAAAAATGTTTTAAACAAAAAATCTTCCGACATATACACACATACAGAAAATATGTTTTAGGCAAAGTACACATGATGTGCACTTGGGCGGGCTAAAGATTTGAATAGGTCCCCCGGAAATATCAAAGAAACACTAAGAATGCAAGAAGGCATGGAAACCTGAGTTCACCAGCTCAAAATGTAAAAAATAAATTGTAGACAGTTAAAAATGTCCGCCCCTGTACACACGCACACGTTCACACTTTCTCTGTTTACTAAATAACATTTCAGCACAGTTTTCATCTTATAAGGAAAGTGTTTGAAACTTGGAATAAGTGCACTTAATTAAAGGAAGGCTGTGAAAATGTGCATTAATCTGATATGACTAATAGCAAAGTGCATGAAATTGCTAATTAGAATTTCATTAAAGGTGCTGCTTTATCAGACTGTGAATATCACAACCTTTAAAATTCTTTCAGGAGAGCTTAATTCCTTTTCAAACAGAAATATTCTTTAAAGACATTTGATTTGTTCTGAAGGAATTCGTGGCTTAGGCTGGAACTTAAAATGTTGCCGATATTCCAGGAGGTGATATCAGAATAGGCATGTAGGTCACGGACTTTGTTTCATTTGCCTGATGAATCCCTTTCTCCCCACCTCTATGAATTATTGTTCAAAAACCCAGTCATGAAAATAGAGTTGAGTCCTGGGTTTAGTCCACATGTAATTTGTTTTCTGCTGAAGCCAAACATTTATTCTCTCCTAAAAGAATAAAGGAGAAATTATCTTAAAAGATTTTAAAGTCCCTAAATATAAAATTAAACATGATAATTTTCATACTCACTTTAAAAAAGAAAAAGAAGCAGACAATAAAATATTTTTTTTTCCTTAAAGGAAAATACCATCCATAGAAAAACAAAAAACCTCTTAAAATACTAATAACATTTCAATGATAACATTGTACTTTTTAAAATTAGGGAAGTCCACTGTTAGCAATAGCAAATGTATTTTTATTCTTTCTCTGACTTGCTTTCCTAGGTTACAGGGTTTTCTTACTTCGCAGCTTAATTATTCCTGACAGTAAATCTGCATTTCAGCTTGCTTTTTTACCACTTATATTTCAGAAGTTCTACCTTTCTACTCCTTCGTCTTCTCCATTTTCAACCTTTTATTGATTTATGGATATGAAATAGATCACCTCTATTTCTGTTCACTTTCCCTGAACACAGTTCCCAATGTTACCAATTGTATTTTTGAATTTTCAGCTTTTCCTGGTTGTTCAAGGGTTCTCACAATTAGTAACTGGGCTCTTTTTAACATTCAAGCTTGATTGAACAGTTACATTTTGTTGCTGAAAACCCATTAATGTTAATGAAAACTACAGCTCACTGAAAGCAGCAGTTTACTTTTACAGAAGTTGTTAAAAACTTAGCCTGGCTTCAAATTTGCTGAACACACCAGTTCACATTGATGTAATTTTGCAGAATTGAATATTTTAAATACACTTTAGAAACCTTGGTTTAAAAGCTAATCAGTCATATTTACCTGACGACCATATCTGAAAGGAGAGAAAATGAGAACAGAAGTAACTTTATTTGAGAAACTGTGATTTCTTTGGACATTTAAACAAATCTCAAGTGGCTTAATTACAGTTTGCTCTGATTTTAGCCCCAGCAAGAGGGATTTTCATGGCATTTAGATAATTTACCTACTGGGCTAGGTAACAGACAAAAGATTACGTTTTCCCTTCCAACATTTGGGAGGCATATTAGGACAATAAATGCAATGATTTTAAAAGATCGGTCTAGACTTAAATGAATGAAAATTAGGCTCGTTAACTGTAATGTCTGCAGTCCGAGGTGGGGTGTCAGTCTTGCCTATCTGTGGGCCACCGTAGTCAAACAAAGCTGCGAATTCGAATGTTTTAAGTTTCAAATTGAGAAATATTGTTCTAATATGGCAACAACGGGGCTGTTGTCTTTTCAAGCACTCTGCGATTGCAGCCTCCTTCTGGCTCGTTTTATGCAAAACGAATGGCAGGTAATTGTGATTTAATTCTTTTCAAGTAAATTACAGTGAGTGCGTGACACAAAGCCACGGCGGACCCTCCTTTCCCTGTCAATAGTTGAATTGATGATGGCAGGAGTAAAAACAGCAATTGGGCACCACAGCCCTTCCTCGGCCCCCACCCCAGCCAAGGGCGGACCTGCCAATCAGGCCGCGCCACCGCGAGTCTGGGACTCCTCGAGTCGCCGAGGTTCGGGGATGGAACGTTCCGTGTCACGGCGCGGGGGTCGCGGGGCTTGGGCTCGTCCGGAGCCCAGGTGCCCACAGGGGTCAGCGTGTGCGCCCCACCGGCCGGGTGCCCACCGTGTGGTCACCAGGGGCTTATGGCACTGGACACGCGCTGCCGAGTTGTGGGCAGAAAGGGTTCCCCGGGGGGCTGGTGGTCCCCGCGCTCGGATCGTGGCTTAACATGGCCACCCTGGCCTCCCCGAGACGCCCCGGAGGGCTTCCGGAGGAGGCGGCACGACCCAGCCAGAGGTGGGGGGAGGTCGGGCTGCGAGCCGTGTTTGCGGGCGGCGCAGCGTGGCCGGGCTCTGCGCACCGGGGTCCGAGGGACCGAGGCCAGAGCACCAGTTCTCGCCCAGAACCTGCGAAGCCCAGGTGGGGAGGGAGCCGCTTGGGGAGGCCCGAGGGGCATGGCAGGAAGGCAGGATCACCTGAGAGGGGCGCATGTCACGACCTCAGGCTCACTGCAGCCTGCCTGGGTGCAGTAGGTGCTCAATAATCATTGAACTGGCCACGAATGTTCAGTGTGATCTGATCACTTCCCATTGTACTTGAGTGAAATCCCAACTCCTTTCTGAGGCCCACAGGGTCTGCGTCCTCTAGCTTTTGCCTGGATTTGCAATGCCTGTCCTTAGTGGATAACTTTGAGCAAGTTACTTGACCTCTCTAGCCTCAGTTTCCACAGCTGTAAATGGGGTTAATAGTAGAATCCTACCTTCGAGGGTCCTTATGAGCATTTAATAAGCTACCAGTAAAGTTCTTAGAATGGTGCCTGGCACAAAGTGAAGCGCCCGAAAACTGTTAGCAGGGCTTACTTGACCTCAGCCATATCCACCTTTCCTGGACCTAATCAAGCACCATTGGGTCAGGCCTAGTAACGGGTGCCCAGAACATAAATACAATAATAGCTAACACTTGTCTAGCACTTCTCACGTGCCAGGATCTGTTCTAGGTGCTTCATGTGTGTTACACCACTTAATGAAATACTCACATCTCTATGAAACAGGTTCTATTATTATCCCGTTCTATGCAGGCAGAAACAGTCTCAGAGCAGACAAGAGAGCTCGCCAAGTTTACACAGGCAGGAAGTGATGGGTATGAACTTGACACCAGAGCCTGCACTTCTAACCACCACACTGCATTGCCCCCCTGTCTTAGTCTCCAAGATGGATAAGATGCAGACTCGGCTGCCCAAGGGCACAGAGCATCGAAGCAAACGGAAGGTAGGTGGGTGCGTGTGGTTTCCCGCACAGGGAATCAGTAGTGACACGTAGTCGTTCTTACTATACACTCTATTATGAATTCTTTAAATCTCACAGCACCTACAGCACTCTAGGAGGTAGAAAGTGATGTCATCCTCATTTTCTAGATAAGACGCAGGGAGGTCCAGCCGCTTGCCCCAAGGTCTCAGGGCAAGTAGGTGGCAGAGCTGGGATTGGCACCCACAAAGCCTCTCTCCAGGGCCCACGCTCGTAGCCCTGCCCTGGGTCGGGCCTCTGCCTGTCAGTCCTGGTGTCCTGTGTTGTCCTCAGGTGGTTAAGAGGGTGCTGAGTCCCTTCGGTGTCACCAGAAACACCCTGAGCTTGGAGCAGAGCTGCTGCTCACTGACGGAAACCCCTGGGGAGTTTCTATGACCTAGTCTTTGAAGTGGGGGAGGGATCACAAGGTCAGCTCTCCCTGCCTCCCAGGGCTGCTTCCGGGAGTAATGAAAAGAATGGACAAGGAAGAGCCCTATGAAGTGTGAACTCTGACCTCAGAAACACTTGGTTCTGCGCGCCTGGTCCGTGCTGGGCACCCTGGGGAGGGGGCCAGGCGACCCACCTACCTTAAGGATCAGGATGCGGGCCCATGAGAAATGAAGAGGTGATTATTCTAATTACAAAACCAACAGCTGTAAATGAGGAATCTCGTTTGATGATGCAAATGATTAGAGAATTGTCTGTTACTTTATTTGTTTGTTTGTTTGTTCCTAAGAGGACTGTATTCAAACGCCCCTGGGAGAGCGTCACACCTTGGTGCTTGGTGTTTTATGTACTCCATCCCTGGGTCCTCCTGCAGCCTTGTGAGGGGAGATGATACTGTGCCCATTTTACAGACAGAGAAACTGAGCGGTGAAACCGTGGGGCTAGTGAATGGAGGAGCTGGGCTCTGAACCAAGTCCTGCTGACTCCAGTCCTGGCATCTCTGCTCCAGAAGGTCCTGGCACAGACCTGGTGCAAGGGGGCTGCCCCTCTTCTCTTCTGGTTCTGAACTTTCAGCTTTAGTTGCAGCTTTGTCTGGGTGGGGTCTCCCTCCCTCGACCCTGGTGCTTGTACATCCTTCACCCCTTCTCAGTCCTGGGGGCCCCCACCCACACAGTACCTCTGTTGAGTGCCTGAGGGACGGTCCCACTCCTCGTCCACCCACCCTCCCACCAGCTCACTGCTTTTGTGTAAGAGCTTGAAGTCAACACCTTGACTTTGTGCGAGGCTCAAGGTGAGATGTCTCCCCATCCCCAGGGCCTCACCCTGTATGAAGCGGCACCTCAGAGGGCCAAGGGAGTGTGAGTACCGACCAGGCTGCTTTGGTTCCCCATCACGTTCACCCCAGGCCTGCTTCTGGCCCCAGTAGCTGAATTTATTTTGGCTTAAATGACAAAGTGGTCAGAGATGTTAAAAATCTACCTTCATGAAGGCATCAGGTGGATGGAATGGAGTCATGAAGGGGTATCAGCTGCTCGTGGGCTTGCAGGACCCACCTTACACGGGCTGGTGGGCTTCGCCATGGGGCTCCCAGTTTGCAAGTGGCCGGTGACTGTACTGCTATGTCAGCCTGCCCTTGGGCAGGTGCCCGCCCTCAGACCATGACTTCCGAAGGGGTGAGGCAGACTGGGCTGCAAGATGGGGGCATGAGGTTGCGGGAGATGCATTCTCTGTTTACCTTGAAGTCATGGGGTGGCCAAGGGCAACTGCAGCTGAGTGAGTACAAGCATGGGAAGGAGTGTTTGCCTATGGAACTGGCTTGGGCGCTGGGGATGGAGTCCCGGTTCCCTCACTTACTAGCTGTGGGGTCTTGGGCAAACAACATAACTCTGTGCTTCCATTTCCTCATTCATAAACCTGGGATAATAATAGCTGGATGTAGCTCAGAGGGTTACTGGGAGTTAATTATTCAATACGTGGTACCTGTCATAGAGTAAGCAGTCAATAAATGATAGCTGACCCCAGAATACCAGCTCAAAGTTATCTTCTCCATTCACGTCTGCCTTCCCACTCAAAATACGTTCATATGCAAAAGCCGTAAAATGGGATGCCTTTAAAGCCGTATGTTGACAAGAGACAGACCTGAGGTGTGTTCTGGGCCAGAACACCCACTACTGTGTGATCCTATGTAAGTGACTTAGCCTTCTGAGTCTTCTGAGTTCCAGTTTTCTTCTCTATAAAATGGATATAAAATTTTAAAACCTATTATTCATAATGAGAATTAAGTGAATAATGTACATAAAGCAAACGGTACTTACCAATCTTCTTCATCCCCTGCCCCTTTTTACTCCCACTGTACAAGTGCCTTTCCAAGGCTATGAGATGTGTTCTCCAAACCAGTTTTACTTCCCTCCTGGGGACACAGGAAGACTACAATTCCCAACACCCTTTGTGGTTAGAGGCCTCATGTGATTGAGTTTTGGCCAATGGAATGTAGGCAAGAGTAATCTATTCTACTTCCAGGCCTGGGCCCTAAAATTTCTTATAAGGTCTTTCATGCTCATTTTCTCCTCCACCTGCCAACAGAATGTGGCTCAGGGTGATCTTGGATGCCCACATGTTGAAGACGGTGGAGCCCCGGCCAGCAGAACCCTGCCCTTCACTGCCTACTCCTTATCAGCCTGCTTGCACTGGGACATATGTATTAAAACCGTTGAGATTTAGGGGTTATTTGTTACTGCAGCTAGCAGTTAGCCTATCCTGACAAATACAGAATATTATAGAACCTCTACCTAGTATATATACCTGCATATATTTATACAAGACTTGGCACGTGTTTTAGGGTCTTCCTGGTCCCCATCCTCCGTAAGCTCATCTATTTGACCCAAGTTGAGAACCTTACTGCCTTAAAGAACCAGACCCAGCAGTTTTTATTAGTGATGGTGGTGAGATAATTCCTGAGAGCAACTTCCTGTCTACAGGGCCTCCCTATAGCAGAGAGGTTTTGAGGACAGCTCCTTACTAAGAGATTATACTGTCAGCCTCCCCGCTCTGGGCAGAGGTCTCCTGAGAGGGCATTGCTAATCATACAGACACTCTCCTTCCCGCTGCAGTAGCCAAAGTGCCTGCTTTCCTCCTCATGGCTCGTCCACCACATCCGATGGGTCACAGGTCACAGGATCAGGCAGCCGTTCCTCTCAGCTGAGCCCCTGAGACTTGGCTCAGCCCGCACCAACCCCCCCACCCCACCGCCGCCACGCGCCCCCCCCCCCCCCATCCCTGCCCTCCTTCTGCCTCAGATGAGATGGGCTCCTTGCCTGCTGGCTTCCCCCATTAAATCGAGCGCCCCCTGGAGGCCAGGCTGGGCTGCATCCATCCCCTTTCTCCTTAGAGCCTGTTGCAGGGTCAGGGTGTAGCAGATGTCATTTTTTTTGCACAGGATTGTTGATTTTAGGGATCAGGGGCCATCTTTATGGTGTTCTGGAAAAATAAAGTCCTCAGCTTGGGTGAAGTTTATAATTAAAAATAATAATGATCTTAAGATACTGAATGTCTGTTCCTTTCCAGGCCTCCTGTTATTTCTTTAACTTCTCCATAATCCTGTGAGGTGAGTTTTAGGTAGCCCATGTGTAGAGGTGTAGAGATGCCAGGCCTAGCGTCCCAGAGCTGCAGGAGGTGGATTTCAGATTCCAACTGGGGTCAATCCAACGGTACTAAGAGCTATGTTTTCCTGAGCCCTTACCACGTGCTGGGAACCATGTATCATAAGAGTTTTTTATGAAATATTTCATTTAATTTTAATAATTTCTTTATGGAGAGGGGACTACTATTATTTCCATTTTATAGGTGAGAAAAACCAAGGCTCAGTGAGGTGAATGGTCCCAAGTTTTCATGGTTAAAAAAGGTGGTGCCCAGATTCAGATTCAAGTCACTCTTTCTTTAGAACTTGCACCTTCACTCGGCACCTCGCAATGCCTCCTCGGCCACTGGGAAAGTGCAGTAGGGACAGGTGAATACTCTTCCAGGGGTCATGACTTTGGATGGAGAGCCAGCCTGCGGTCAGGTTAACAGCCTAATGATTCAACACCTACCATGTGCAAAGTCTGACCCAGCGCCCTGCTGTGGTACAAGGGAGACCCAGACTGTCCCATGGCGTTGGCATCCTGGGAGAGAAGAGAGCTGTGTATCTCTACCTGCAACCTGAATAAGTCAGTGCCCTGGGAAGGATAGGTGCTGCAGACTTCAGAGGAGAAAGAAGGCACTCAGGTAAGGGCAGCGATGGCTTTAGCGAGGAAGTGGGATCAGATGAGCCTGGTCTGCCTGGTCTTGAGTTCCAGCTAGCTGAGTGACTTTGGGGAAGTTACCTAATTTCTCTGAACCTCCGTTTTGCCATGTATAAAATGGAGATAATAAAGGTACCGACCTTAAAGGATTATTGAGGATTAACTAATAATACGTAAAGTGCTTGGAACATAGGAAGCTCTATATCGTATACTTTTATTTACTCATTTCATTATCAAGGACTAGTAGACTTTCCATAGGTGAAGAAAAGAAGTTTAGTGAACCAAGTGACCGTCATGAGCAAAGCTTCAGAGTTGAGAAAACAGAGAGTGTTTTTTGAGAATAATAAACAGCTCAGTTCGGCTGGTTCATATGGGGACAACAGAAGATGAGGCTAGAAAGAGAGCCTGGGGCCAGACTGATGAGGCAATGGGGAGCCATTGAGGGGTTTTGAGCAGGGAAGTGTCATAGCCAGAGCTGGGTTTTAGAAAGCTATCTTGGCTACAGGGTGTAGGGTGGATTGGAATGGGACTGATGGGGAAAACCCAGTAGAAAACTGTTGTCATCAGCCAGGGGAGAGAGTGGTGGCAGCTGGTGGGGCAGGAAAGTGTGAATTGGACCTTGTGGCAGGGGAGGTCCTCTGGAGCTTGGCACTCTGTAAACTTGATGCTGCATGGGGCGTGGGCTACACACACCCTTGGCCAAGGGCAGGTGCAGCAGTGGTGCCCGTCCAGGTCCAAGTGAATGGCTGGAAACCCACAGCAGGGTTTTCCTTTTGCAGGCCCAGGCTTGGGAGGTGGTCCTTCCGGGCATCGTGTCATCACTGGTGTCTTTGTTCCAAGAAAGAGACAAAAGCAAAGTAGAGAAAAGGAGACCAGCCTCCTTTTCGTCCTGAGAACCCAGGGCACCTGGTATCCTCAGGGTGGAAAAGCCCTTCGACGGTCTGCAAACAGGTTCCAGAAGACTCGCTTGGAGGGGAAAAAGGAGGCAGGCTCCTTTTGGGCTTTCATCTAGGTTTTTGAAAAGCAAAGCAGACTGGCGAGAGCAGCCTGTCAGAGACGTGTTTTATCTTAACATTTCCATGTAATCCTGAAAACCCACCTAATCAATTGAAGATCATAAAATATTAGACTTAATGCTGCAAAGTGCTGCTTTTTAATTCACATAACAAGCTCCTAAATAATTCAAATAGCAAACAGACCTGGCAAGTCAATGGTGGGAGGCTGCCTGGATCAGCGGGAGAGTGTCAACACATGCCGCATTTCCCAGATCGACTCCATTTCAAGAACCCTATTAAGTTAATTGGCGGTTGCTGACAGCAGAGAGCATGCTGGGAGCACAGCAAGCTTTATTAGCCTCTGTGGCATCTGGAGACATCAGCCATTTTGCCCCTACTTGCAGGCACTGGGAGCAGCACGGAAAAAAGTAAATCAAATTATGAGACAATAAATGCTTTTGGCAACATGTGGGCATCAGATTCATTGGAGAATCCAAAAGAGTTCGAGTGTCAATTGTCAGCCTGTTAAATATTTTACGGCAACGCCATCTGTTGCAAAAGTCTCGTAGGATGCCACGGAATCGTTACATCATTTGGCATTGCATGGCCGATGCAGGTAAGCATTAGTGCCATTGAGGGGCCCCCATCCCCTAAAGAGACTACTGGGTAGAGAGAGTCTGTAAACAGAGCAGGACATTTTGGGATGGACGTTTAGAGAGGCCGTCCCACAGATCCCAAGTGTTATACATTCAGGTTTGTAGGCAGACCTGCCTGGGTTTGAAGACCCAGTGGAGGCACCCATGGGGGTCTGGAGATGGGCAGGGAAGGGAAGATGTGTGAAGTGAAAGTCCCCAGCCTTCTGTCCATTGGGAGATTCCCAAGCAGGGCATCACTTCCATGACTACCTGTTCTCCCCTTGGCAGCCCTGATATATACTGAGTATGGAGTGGGGTGGCGGAATCCTGGCAGTTTGGAGATCTACCAACAGGTACCACTCTGTAGAATGGGGCTCTGATCTATCCAACGCCCACTTTTGATACATGAGAAAAAGCAGGCAGAGAGAGATTCCTCGACTGTCCCAAGGTCACACAGCCAGCCAGTTCTCTTCTGGCATCATCCCATTTTGTGCTGTTTCTCTTTCAGCCTTAAGAATATGGTTCTATGGTGACAACCTAGATTAGATCTAGATTATAATCCTGGTTCAACCATTTATTGTCTGCGTGGCCTTAACTTAAGCAAAATATGTAAGTTCGCTGTCCCTCTATCCTGTTGGCAATATGAGAATGGGGGTGCTTCCCTGGTGGAAGTCTTACGGAAAGGATTGAATTAATGATGGATGTTAAATGCGTGGTTAGGGCCTCAAGCTCGATAGCTGAGGACTCAGCATAACTTCTTTCCCATCGTGGGAGTGAGACACGGGCGAGCAGGACTATTTACACTTCTTGATGATTCTTTTACAAACCAACCATCTTCCAGTTTATTGGCTTTGCACATCTGAATTTTGACATCAAGTCTACAGAAAGTGAGGCAACAATGCCCTCAAATCTCTCCTTGCTCCAGTCCTGAGATCTAGTCTCGGTGTCTGTAGAAACGACACTTCGTCCAGAATCAGGCCCTTGATATGATAGGAATTCAATAGGAAAGAACATTGTGAATGACTGGGGGGTCTGAGGAAGCTGGGGGCAACATCAACACAGGTAGAAGCACAGCAGGTGGACTGACTGTCTTGATCCTGGTCCTTAGGCTCCCCTGTGTTCATGGGGTCACTGCACTTCTATGCTAGAAGGGGTCTCAGAGATGCAGTCCAGCATCCTCATTTCACGGGTGGGGAAACTGAGGCCCAGAAAGAGATGGTGACTAGCTTGAAGTCACACAGCTACTTAGTGGTGAAGCCAGTAACAGGAGCTGGGTCTGCCCCCCGACCAGTCCTGTCCTCTTTCCAGTTCTCAGACGGCCAGGCTCAACCTTCATGGCACTCAAGCTGATTGTACCTCACCTAGGAAGAAAGACAGCCGTGTCATTGGCTAAAGCGTCCCTACCTCCTGGCTTTATCAAGGAAGTACGTGCCATTGCCCCAGTACCTCTCTCTGAAAATAACATCAATTCACAACTAATCTGTATAATCACAACCAGCATCCCTAAGGGCTGAATTCCAGGTACTTTATTTACATGATCCATGGAGCCCTTTGTGACAGGCATTACTGTAACTCCCATTTTTCAGAGAAGGAAGCTGAGGCTCAGGGGTTAAGTGGTTTGCCCAAAGTTACACGGCTGTTAAGATTCAAAGGTAGGACCTGAATCAGGGTTTATGTTGACTTATATCCTCTTCCTGTGGCAGCACCCTGCCCCCACATTGGATTTGGGCTTAGGCTGGAGTTCTCTAGAAGGTAGAACAGGGAGGGATGATTCACTCACCTGGGGCCTAGCGCTAGCCAGTGGGCACCAGCAGGAAGACACTGTGGGATGCTCATCCGGCACCGTGATGTTCTGCCCCCGTCTGCTCCCTCCCCCACCTGTTTCCTGCCAAGAATGTGTTGGTAGCCAGGGACCCAGAGCTTCCCTTTTGCACAGTCATCAGCCTCCAGTAGCTCAATATATATGTCAGGATTAGGTCCAGCTGCACCCAACAGAAAACTCCAGTAACAATGCTTTAAAGGCATAAAGGTTTCCCCTCTGCTGTACAAGAAGTCCTGGGTGGGCTGGTGTGGTAGCTTCATGATCATATGGGGCCCAGGCTATGTCTCTCTTCCTGCTCTGCCATTCCCAATACTTGGCTTCCATCCTCAGTTTTTCAAGATGGCTGCTGCAACTCCAGCCATTGTGTCCACATTCCAGGCAGCAAGAAGGAAGGAAGAGGGTAAAGCAAAGGGGTCTTTCTCCTGTCATCTTTTCTCCCTTTCAAAGAACCTTCCCTCAAGTCCTTCCCTATGAATTTCTCTTGTTTCAGTGGCCAGTCTTAGTCACGTGGCCATACCTAGATGTAAGAGAGGCTGGGAGGCAGAATCTTTAACTGGACGTATGGCTACCTCAAGCATATAGAGGCTCGTGAATGAGGAGTAATGAGAGAAGCAGCAGGCAGACTCTGCCATGGCAGGATTCCGTGGCACCTCTCCTACTTGCCAAAGTGCTGATGACTGAGAATGGTGACTTTTTGAATTAGAGAAAACTCAAGTTAGCTTTGGTCCGAGTTTTGTAACGTACCTGGAGATAATTGGAAACGCCCTGGGATGCAACAGGCCTAGGATTGGAACCACTGTGCTTTCTGGGGCTGTTTGTTCCGGGGATGTCAGCGATGATGAAATCAATAGTAATTCACACTGTCAGTGACTTTCATCCCTCATTGTCCCCTTTCAAAATATGGATACATTTTATTTCTCCTGTTCGTGACACATTTATTCTGCAGGTCTTCTGACGTTGACTGGAGGATGGGTTTCCTGTTCTGGAGGCTTCAGATGATCACTGGGCTGTAGAAACAAACACAGACACCACTGAGCCAGCTCCACCCATGTCCCAGGCACTGTACATGTGTCAGGTCATGTTATCCTCACAACACGGGGAGGGATTATGATCCCATTTTACTGATGAAACGTAGAGGCTCAGAGAGGCTAAGCAACTTGCCCAAGATCACACAGCTGGTGCTATGGACTGAATGTGTGTCTCCCCCCTTCCCACCCCACACTCTCTAATTCATATGTTGTAACCCTAACCCCCAATGTGATGGTATTAGGAGGTAATTAGGTTTGGATGAGGTCGTGAGGGTGGAGCCCCATAATGGGATTAGTGCCCTTATAAGGGGATGAAGATTGCAGAGCTCTCTCTCTGACAGGTGAGGACACAGTGAGAAGGTGGCCATCTGCAAGCCAGGAAAAGAGCTCTCACTGGACACTGACTGTCCCAGCACCCTGATCTTCTAGGCTCCAGGACTGTGAGCACTAAGTGTGTGTTGTTTAAACCCTCAGTCTGTACTTTTGTTATAGTAGTCCGAGCTGACTAGGGACAGCTGGTCAGTGCAAGAGCTGGAAGTTGTGCTTCCTGTCACACCACGAGGCCACCTGGTGCATTGCCAGCCTTCGTGCTCACTCCCCATCACAGACGATGGCTCCTTGTGACAACAGGGTTGTCATCAACACCTCCAAGCATCTGCTGTCCTCTGAAGTCCTTTCTTATCTCCACGTCCTCCTTCTTTCTCCTCAAGACCCTCCTCTCCTCTTGGAAAGACCCTGCAAAGTTACCACAGGGATCCAGCCCCATCACCTGCCCCCCACGTGGGCTCTGCCAGTCACGCCTCCTTCCAGGGCTCCACCTGGCTCACACTCTGATCCAGCCCCCATTCCCACATCTCAGCTCATCAAGTTATAACCCACATCATCTGCTGTCTAGGACCAGGGTCTGTCAATAGGAACAAATCACAGGCAGTCCGCATCCCTGGCACCCATCCCCAGCTCAGTGAGTGAAGCCACTGAGTCTGAGGATGAAACCAGAAGCCCCTCTCCCCGAAGCCCCAAGAAGCAGGAAGAGCTGAGTGTGCAGCTGAGGCCCTGCTGCCTACCGGCACCGCTCAGATGTTCATATACATAATCTAAATATATACTTTGAAAATTGAAAAGTGCTCGCATATAGAATGTGGCTGCGGGGAGAGAACGCTCTCTTTGAACGTGTCTCTTTAAAGACAAAATTTGCCAAAGGTTTTCCTGCCCTTGAGGAGACACTCGAACATGGCAGCAGATGTAAAGTGGAAGTTGAAGTGTCTCTCCCAGGCCACCATACACGTATAAAACAGGCACAGTCTATTCTAAGCGCTCATTAATAGCTGGTCTCTGAGGGCCCTGGCAGCAGCCAGAGGATTTTGCTCATTAAAAAGGTGGCGAGGTAGTTGTGTGCCTTCCACGCTTCTTGCCGCATGATCCTGGTGTTTAGATGTCGCCAGCAGGCCCCCAGATTGCTGGCATGGGTGACTATTTTCTGAAGGGTTTGAGAGTGTCGCCCACTCGTTGGTGGGGGAAGAAACCCTTGCTGTTTATCGAGGGGATTCGTCTCTCTTCAAGGTGGGCCCAGGACAGCATTATCTCAAGACAGGTGCAGAGGGGAAAGTGCTTTAGTTTGTCAGCTAATAAAAGAGCATCAGTGATTCTCAACACAGCATCATGGTCCTCTGAAAGCCACTGTAATGACACAGAACCACCAGGCTTGGTCCTGGCAGGGAGGCCTGGGGTCTCCAGACCCTTGGAATTGCAGGGGATGACAGACAACCCCCTGGGTCTCACATCCAGCAGGGCCCACTTGCAAGAGAGCCACTGGTTCATTCTACAAAAAGAGGATCCCCAGCTTTTTTTACCCCCCTCCCTCTTTGTTTGTTCTTTGTTTTATTCTCCCACTGTTGGGATCAACGTTTTGTCCTCTTCTTCTCCTCTCTTGTGAAGAGAGTGGCATTGTCTTGTCCCCATTGGCACATTTGTGGGGATTCTGGACGGTTTTCCAGGCATCCTGAGGGCTGCCTCTCCACCCTGAAACCTAGGTGGAGGCAGGAAGCCTCACTGGCCTCTACCCTTCTGCACCTTCTACGTCCACGTTTTACTGCTCTGGACCTTTGCTGTTGTTTTCTTTGACTTGCTTTCAGTGCCTTTCTCGTGGTGGCTCAGATGTCACCTCCTTGGAGAGACCTTTCTTAATGTGTCCACCTCTCCCCACCCTCAGCTCACTGTTGCATGAACACAATTTGGAATGACCTTGTTTACTTGGTAGTTCCCTTGTTTATTGTGGTCTCACCCCACTCTGAGGGTTGGTCTGGGGGGGCACGGTCTTTCCATCCTTTTACCTGTTTCCTCAGTGCTCAGCAAGGAGCCCGAACCCGAAAGGTACTTGCTTTGTTGAATGGGCCAACAAACAGAGGAATGAGTGAGGGGTGCTTCTGTCTCAAAGCTGGGCTCTCAGTCACTCCACTTGGAGATTTTTTCTTTGTGACCCTTTGGAGCTTCTGGGCTGTGGTCCCCAACTCTCCCTGGGGTGTTCCCTACAGGAATGCTATGGGGCTGCCCTACATGGCACATTACATCAGGGTCACCCCAAGGGTACAGAGCTGAGATTAAGACCAGAAGAGGGTCACGGTGTAGAGTTCCTGTGGGGAATGTTTCCTTGTTTGTTTTTATGGCATAGTATCAACACTGTGTTGAGAAACTCATTTATCTATTTTTACCCCTCATTAGCAGGTAGGAAATGTAATATTTCTGAAATGCTTATAATAAATTGAGTTGTTTAAATTAATCTAAACTTCAAAATAATTAAGCTCAATATTAATAAAATGGGTTCAACATTGGAGGGGGAGGGGAGATAGGGAGAACATTCTGAAATTATGATTATTTGTACACAAAGGGTACCTGACTCATCCCTGGAAGGATTTGAGTTGGCCTACAGGCATGCAGTCATTACCACTTGCAGAGATGTCATTCAAAAATCGACCAGAAATCCAAGGTGAGGGGAAATAAGACAGCAAAATCCGTTCGAGTGAGGACTTACTATGCAACACGTCCGCTAAGGCTCAGATGCTTTGGGCTACTTCATAGTTGGCTCTGAATGTCTGAGAAACCAAAGCAAAGAGAGAAAGAAAAGCAGATGAGGTTTGCAGGAGGTTCAAGGCCTTGAGCTTTGGAGGGAAGTCAACCAAGAGGGAAGAGCAGGGGATAACCTTGACTCTTTTTAAAAAAGAATTTCAAATAATTTCTTAAAAGATCAAAGAATTGTCACTCAAGGTCTCAATGTACCCATCAAGCTGCTGAAATGTCCCGCCCCAGTTACTTAAAACCGCCTGGGGGATGGAGCTCAGATGGCCCAGGGGCACCACTGCTCAGAATCGCCCCAGGCCTCTGTCTGAAGACCCGCAAGCACAGCATCCCTTCCTGGGAAGAGCATATGATTACGCAGCTGTGTGATGGCGGCTCTGGGAGCGAGCTGTGATTAGGGTGAGGTAGGGCAGAGGGCCGGGGCCCTGAGACTGGGTTGGGTGGGAGGGTGAGGGTGAGGGGCCAGGTGCATTGATTTCACAAGTGCGGCACAGTGGGGTTGGATGACGTGGATGGTTAGTGGGATAAAGGTCCAGTTGGGGCACTACTGAGCCATGCTCAAATGTGACCCTGATCTCGCCTGTGCATGAGGCACCCAGAAGTGTGACTGGTCCACAGCATCCTTGGAATCCCCAGACTGTCCTGACAATAGGATCAAAGTCTCCTGCCCCGGGAGCGCTACGTGTCCTCAACTTTGTCAGCTGCTGATAGGACACTCAACAAATGTCCCTGAGCGAGGGAATGAATTGATGACTGAACAAGTGAGTGTCATGACTACTGTAGTCCAAATCCCATCTTTCTTTCAGCTGCTGTTCAAGGCCACTTCCTCCAGGAAGCCCTCCCTGAATTCTCCTGCCCTCCCTTCTCAGGACTCTTACAGTGCTGGGTGTGCGGCCAACGTGGATATGCTTCCATCGGTGCTAAGAATAGGTAGGTCTTTCTTGTGTTTTCTGTTGTTCCTCGTTCCAGCTGGACAAACTCATTTCTTCAATATACATTCATTCCATTCTTACCATACAGCACACACTGTGTGAGACAAAAAGAATTCAAGACTAAAACAGACAACAAGGGGCTGATAGTCCAGTGCAGGAATTGGCCAAATACTGCCCAAGGGCCAAATCTAGCCTCTGCCTGTTTTGTAAATAAAGTTTTATTGGTGCACAGCCATGCCCATTTGTTTACATATTGTGTGTGACTGCCCTTGAGTGATACAGGGCAAAGTTGAGTTGTTGTGACTAAGACCATAACGGCTGGCAAAGCCTGAAATATTTGCTCTCTGGCCCTTTCAGAAAAGTGTGCTGATCCTGGTGGGGAAGACAACCTAGAAAAAAATCTAGGCGTGATGTGTGTCCTGAGGGACAAGAACAGGGTGGCATCACTGAGACTAGCTGGGCCGGGAATGTGTGCTCCTGTAGATCGGGTGGCTAGGGAAAGCCGCTCTCCTGAAAATGTTATGTGAGCAGAGACACGGAGGAGAAGAAGGTTGCCATGTGAACAGCTGGGCAAGAGCGTTCCTGGTGGAGGGAACAGCACGTGCAAAGGCCCTTTGACGTGTTGGAGGAAAGGAGAAAAGCTGAAGCTGTGTAGCCGAGAACACCGTAAACGGGAGGCGGGTAGGAGAAGACGAGGGCTGGAGAGGTAGGCAGGGGCTAGATCCGTGGTTCGCGAGGGGGTGGTACTGCCTCGAGTTTGTTTGGGATATTTGTTGGGAGGGAGGCGCCATATATGTAGTGAGTGAGCACCAAGGGTGCACGACTTCAGTCAGTGCCTCTAACGGTCCTACACAAAGATGGGCTGATCTGGGTCCTGCAGACTTTAGGATGTCCCAGTAGATATTCATGTAGGTGAAAAGCCAATTTCTAATGATCTGAGCCTGGACATAACTCTCTAATTCATATAAACAGAAAGTAATTTTAGCACAGTCTTAATTATATGTATTGAATTTTCTAGGAATGGAGCTACTATATAAATTAAGGGATGATTGCTCTGTGTTTTGTTTGGAATATTACCAAGTGGTGTTCGCCATGTTGGGAAAATCATGTCACCCGTGGCAACATCACTCTTGGTATCTGAGTCTCCAAAACAAGACCTCTGTTGTCAAGTCTGTGTTTCTAGTTGTGGCATTCACTATGATTTTACACAAACACACGTCCTTGGGTTGATTAGTGAAGCCGTGTCAGAGAACTTTCCAACTGAAATGCGTCTTGTTTTGATACAAATTACATCTTTCCCCCCATATGAAAGTTAATATATTGATTGAAACATCTTGTGTGTAGATAAATTATATCACCCCTGAATTCTGTTTCAGGATAGCGAAGGAACATTACAAAGTATTGGCTGAGAGAAGTCCCAGGGCTGGATCCCAGAGTCTTATGTGGGTCTTGATACAGGGTTTGGATTTTATGCTAAGAAAAATGAGGAGTCATGGCAAGATTGTAGGAAGAGTGATGGGTTCTTTCAGGCAAGAATGACGATTACGCCTCCTCTTTTTCTCTTTGATCTTCCATCCCTCTCCTTCCAGCACCTGGCACAATGCTGGGTGCCCAGCAGGCACTCTGTAAATTAAAGTGCTACCAGCCAGAGCTGCCTCGGCCCATGAGCTAAGCAGGTCTGTACGCCTCCCATACAAATGAGATCGCCGAGGCTGAGGGGGGTTAAGTTGCTTGCCTGGACCAGGTAACATCCAGTAAGTGATATCTGATAAATAGGGGTGTTTGGGTTGGGGGTGCCTGTCTCCTTTTCCTGCCCCTGCGAGCAGTTCTTTGTGGTTTCCCTGCTTGCTGAGCTATCCACTCACCCTGCCCGGGCCCAGCCCTGCTCGCAGGCCTGCCTCGATCCTGTTACCTGACCGATGTTGTAGGCATCACTGTGTCCCAGGAGCCAGCTTCTCCACCTTTAGACCCCCAAGCCAGGATCTAAGAACATCTCTGAGAATATTCCCCAACACCTGCAACAGATGTGCCCACAAATTACCTGGTCTCAGGGGTGGGAAGCAGGCGAGGACAGGGCTGCGCTTTCCTAAAAGCGTTACGCACTGAATTTGCAAAGTTACATCACACATTTGTGCACAGGTCAACTTTCTGGGAGCTCATTTCAAAACCAGAGACAGGTCAGGGATCCCAAGTGTGTCCTTCACAGGGAAGGCTGAAGGGGAGCTGTAGACACCCATGAGTATCAGATACTTTCACACGTGCAAGGGCAGTTGGGGAGAGATGGATATTTGAGGGGTCTGTTGCATCTCTGCAAGCGCCCCCTGGGCTCCTCCACAGACGTCATCTCACTTCTTCCCAAGAAAAAACCCCGCCAAGTGCACATGAGCGGGTCCTCATCTCACAGGTGTGGAAATTGAGGCTGTACGAGGTATCACAGACCATGGGACGTGGGCAGAGCCTGAACTTGAACCCAGGTTTCCAGACTCCTAATCCCACACTTTCCCCACCACCCAATGCAGTAAGAGATGTGAACGGGGGTGATGTGTATAGAGGGTAGATGCACATACACATCTAGCTACACTTTAAAAAAATTTTATTGACGTATAGTTGATTTACAATATTGTGTTAGTTTCAGGTGTACAGTAAAGTGATTCGGTTTTCAGATTCTTTTCCATTATAGGTTATCGCAAGATATTGAATATAATTTCCTGTGCTATACAGTAAATGACCTTGTTTACAAGACAGAAACAGACTCACAGACGTAGAAAACAAACTTAACGGTTATCACAGGGGAAAGCGGGGGAGGGATAAATTAGGAGTATGGGATTAACATGTATACATTACCATATAAAAAATAGATAAGTAAAAAGGATTTACTTAGCTACGTTAAAAAAAATTATTTAATAGGCCTGGGTACTTTGTTTATAAGAGTCACAGAGAAAGCTATGGAACCTATGTGAGATTACAGCCAGGAGTGGATAAAGAACTGTCCACAGAACCAGTGAAAATAACAATTTGTACAAATATATAAGATTGAGCTCACTCTGCAGTCCTGAGTCCAGCTCATTCAATTGACAAATTAATTGTCTTGAATTATTATTGGTAATTTTAAGGTTTTTAAAAATTAACTTGAGGGTAGTTTCATACTCAGAAGAGACCATTTAGAAGTCTATTTGGTTTCTAAAATTAATATTAGATATATTACATTTGCAAAGTTAGAACCCTAATTCTTCCTTATGCTTTTAAATTCTGCTTATAAAATGTATTATTATATTTATTCTCCTGGTAATTGTTTTCATTGTGGTAAAATATATATAACATAAAATTTATTGTTTAAATAATTTTTAACTGTATAATCTAGTGGCATTAAGTCCACTCACACTGTTGTACGTATCTATACTTTTTTACAAAACATAAGAAATCTCTTCTGAAAATTCTAGCAAAGAACAAATGGATCAGAGGTTTCTGGGAGAAAAATCAGCCCCACATGCCCCTGCGTCCACTTCCCAGGGTCCAGAGAACACTTGTAAGCACGTCTCCTTGTCTAGTAAGATATGTGTTTCTGCCAGATTTTCTCAGTCTCTGAGGCTTCATTGCTTGTTACCACCGAGAGAGCATCTCAAACCCAAGCTGCCTCTTCCTCCCTCTATATTTCAAAGCAGTGTTTCCCCAACCAGATTTACATTTTCAAAAACCCTTCAGATAATCACAAACCCAAGAAACTTCCAGTCCTCTGAGGTTTAATTAGGAGAAACTCTCTTTCTGGTACTTCCAAGAGCCTGGCTCTAAATTTCTCAGCAGAAAGGGAAGGTTCACGGCGGGTGAGCGAGAGCCAGCAGAACTGCCCTTCAGTCCCCCCTCTCTGCTGCAGTGGAGAGAAAGCCGTGTTGCAGGTCATTGAAATCACATTGTGAGTGTGCCCTGTATCATTAGGACCCAGAGAATGGGGACGATTGGAACACAGGATAACACATTAGCAATAGATAATAGAGTCTAAATAAACATAATCAGCTTTCTTCTATGTCTCCAGACCAAAGCTTATCTATAAATGCCCTAATGATGCCCCACCAGCCAATTACTCATTTCTTGGAAGAGCCCCTTATTAATGGTGTTGCAGTGGGGGAAAAACATTAATTATTGGACACAGTGGGATCTGTTACGTTCTGTCTGGTCTGGACAGCACCAATTAATGCAACAATTATTATCAACGACTGAGGCAGCATCCTGAGCTCAGCCACCCCGGGCTGGCTCGATGGGGTGGGAGAACGTGTGCTGCAGGACCGTCACCCACACGCTTTTTACGGAGCCTGCTTCGTCCTCACTGTGGAAGCTGCTGGAACAAAGCAGAGGGAGGCCAGAGTGTGTTGGTTTTTCCTTTTACGCCTCAGGATAGTGCTCCTGGAGCACTAAGTAGGGGAGAGGGAGAGGAGCCAGGCACTGGTCTGTTGTGTTGAGTTACTAAGTGAAGCCGGTAGGAGATTGGAGAAGACAGGCCACCTTCAGAGAGCGGAGCACCTGGCTTGGCCCCGCCCACTCCTCCAGTCCCTTCCCCCTCACTCATTACACTGCATCCCATGGTTTCTCTCTCTGCTTCTCCAGTTCAGTTGGGCTCCATCCTGCCCCAGGACATTTGCACAAACCTGTAAGATCTTCTGCCCTTTGCAAGGCTAGCTCTTTTCTGGATGCAGTATGAAGGTTCCCTCTGTAGTGAGGTCCTTCTGGAGCCTGAGCCCATAATATACCTTTCCCTTAATATTAGTCACTTCTTGTTTCTATTCTTTGCTCAGCATCTATCCCAAGTTATATTTTGAAAATGTATCTTATCATTTTATTTGTGTCTGTTTACTCCACAAGAGTGCCACCTCCATGAGCACAGAGACTTTGTCAGTTTTCTCCAGCATCTCTCTGAGTGTCTTGCACTTAGTAGGTGCTCAATAAATATTTGGTGAGTGAATGAATAAATCCATGAATTGTGTAGCAACAGTTTATACTTAAAGGGCTCCATACTAGGTGCCACAAAGACTAAACCAGCTGTTCTCTTGCAGAAATTCCATAGAAAAACCCAAACTCTTTTATTAATAGCAATAATGTCTCCTGCAAACTATGCTGACTCTACCTCTGCATTTTAAAAGTGGTGAGCGTGCTTGAAGGGCCTTTGATGGGCTGTCCTGTAAAATATTGGTCTCTGTTATTACTCACATCATGGTACTTTATTGGAGATGGCTAAAAATGATTCTGCTCTGCCCAAGGTATAAAAGAGTTGCAGGAATGCTTTTATTTTTCTCTTCTCAGTGACAAGAAGAGAATCTCTTCTGGGAGGTTTTAATTACAGAGCACTTTGGAAAATTGGTTCAGTGAAGGCTGAAAGAACTCCCCAGAGCCTTGGTCAGGCCTCTGAGAAGAGGGTATGCCCTTGTGGCCCTCCTGGAGAAAGAGCTCCAGGCTACTTCCACTACAGGTTACCCTTTGGAGTGTTAAAGCAGCTCGTATGTGTTATTCAAAGTCAGAGTCAAGTTCAAGAAGATTATTCAAACTTGCTGACTCTCAGCAGCCCCCGGGGCCACTAAACTGGGTCCAGCCTTGTGCACCTGTGACTTAGATGGTCTTCTCCTGAGGGTGTCTCACCAACGTGGGACCATGGAAGCTTAAAGGCAGCCATGGGGAGTCCTTAGCCTGGGGCTGCTGTACAGATGTGGCCATGGCAGGCATTACCATCCCAGCTCTCCTAAATAACCTCTCCAGGGAAACACTTAGAAGTGACAGGGACACTCAGGGCATCTGTCAGGGCTGGTTTTGCTTTCATCTCCTGGAGAGTGGCAATGACCTCAACTCGCAATGATCTCACCCCCTCCGCACGCCTCCAACACATTTGGTCTTGACCCTGCACTTGGGCTCCAGTGTGGACTGCCCAGCGTCTAGGCTGTTTAGGGACAGACAGATTGTAAGCTGCTGGATGGTGGGGTCTGCAGTGTCCCCACCTTGCTCAGTGCCAGCTTGGCGGTGTTGAGCAGAAGTCTGTTTCAATGCCACGTTGCATCGACATTGTCAATCTCTTCTTCCCTCCCCGCCTCCCACGAGTAGCTTGTGTCTCCTGGACAGCAGGAACCACAAACTATTCATCCTTCTATCCCCGGTGTCCCCAGAGGACTTTCAGCTTCAAAATGAGTGAATGCCTGGGCCCTCCAATGAAGCTGTCCAAGAGGTGTGTCAAAGGTGGCGGTCCCTGCTGCAAAAGGTCCTTCCTCTTCCTTCTCCCCGAGGAGGAGCATTCTGGGTTACTGTGGACTTCTGGATGCCCAGGATGAAAATTAAAATGGAGAATTAGAGTGACGTGATTCCAAACAAGGAAGTCAGCTGACCTGGGTTCAAATCCTGGTCTTGCCACCTGCTATCAGGAGGCATTGGACATGTTACTGAATTTTCTGGCATCTTGGTTTCCTTGTGTCTAAGATAGAAATGGTCACAGTCTCATCACGCGGGTGGGGTGTTCCGTGGGGCGATGTTAGTAGTGTTTAGCATGATGTTTGGGACAAAATAAACCTCTAATAAATGTTAGCTGCTGTGATCACTACGCTATAAATGAAGAGCTTCAGCACACGGGACTGAGGTCAGTTGACAGATTTGTACTGGACACCCACTGGGAGCTAAGCGTGGTCCTCGGCCCTGAGGGTGTGACGGTGACAAAGTTTGAATCTGTCCCAGAGAATCTGTTGCACATTAACCAAGCATGGCTTCCTGTCGACGGGAATCTCACTTATTCTGAAGACCCTGTCCTGCAGAAGGATACCTTACATGGACGCAGATTGTTTGATGAAGGAAAGGAAGGCCAGTGACCACAGAGCGTGGGCCGTTTCCAAAGGTGCCGGCAGCCCTGTTGGGGTGTATTTCACACGTTGCTGTAGTCCCCAGACTGTGCTGGACAATTATGAACCACCTTTAAATCAACCAGTGCCTGTAGCCAAACAGAAATGCCCATGTCAGAGGATCTAGATCATAAATTATGGGCTGCAGTTCAGATGGTCTGCTGTTAGGACTTTAAATCAGGACTCGTGTTTGAAACTACTGTTTGTTTTCTCTGTTTGTGGCATCTTGCTATGTTTGGCATTTCTTAATCAACTGATAGTGAAAAAGATCTGGTTACTATCAGCTGTTCAGGAGGACGACTGTCTCTTTCTCCCAGATCCCTTGGAACCGCCCAAGTGAAAGCTGTGTGCGCCATACAGCAGCGATCTTGGTTGACCACCCAAATATACTTTCTAAATTTGGAGGAAATCAGTCAGGCATTTCATGTGATGTGGAAACAGAGAGGCAGAAAGGTATTTCATTTATGTAGATTTGATGTATAGTGTCTCCGGTTAGTGCCACTTGATTTCCTTTGATTTTAATTCTTCCTTCCTTCTTTTAGTCACTCCCCACCCCTACTACTTCCATGCCTGACTCCTTCTCAAACAATAAAAATTCTTGATTTTCCGGAATGTTGAAGAATATGGTAGTCACTTAAAAAGTGTAAAATTCCTTACCCAAAATTGCAGTGTCTCTTCCAATGATTTCCATTACTATTCAAGACAAATGACTTTACTTTTGAATTGAGAGTATCATTTATTTCCAAAACAACAGCATAAGTTCCGTATCAATGTTCAACCCTCTACTGTGCAGTCAGCAACTCCGGGCCGTTAGTGGAAAGACAGACGGAAAGCACTGTTCTTCTGGTGTGTGGGGTTTACTAACCCACAACAGTTAAGGAGTAAAACTCCTTCACAGTTTGCAAGCTGCTCTCCACTTCTTCCCCCATACTCCCATCATGCTTGCTACCTCGTGACATTTTGTGGCAAGTTCAATAGCTTCCTCAGCGCAGTACCCATCTGTGAACCTTGTATAATTGAGGTCCCTCACATAATACGTGTACTCTACATAATTGCTCTAACCGTGTACCTTATTTAATTGGAAACCAGGAACCCCTGAGCTATCTAAAGACATAATATGACTTTTATTAATTTCTGCCTATTTGCTTAGTTGCCCATTTCTATACTTGTTCTAAACTTTGATGAGGAAAGGAAATGCTGATGAGGTAGATACCAACGGAGTTTATTCACACAATAAATGAAATATTGAATGAAAAGAAATGAAATCAGTGATAAATGAAACTCACAAAAATGTAAAGCCATGGTACTGAAGACTGTCTCTCTTGAGTACGAACACCTTCCTTTACTATGAAGATGGCAAAATCTCCTGGGCTCCAAATTGCCTCTGGGCAGGTTGCGGGTGGCGGCAGCAGGCAGAGGGCACAGGGAATCCCTGGTATAGTGAGTGGCTAAGAAAACAGGTCCTGAGACAGACCGGCCAGCCTTGAGATCTGGGGTAAGTTATTTGCGTTTGTGGGACTTCTGTTTTTTCATCTATAAAAAGAGCCATAATTAGCCCCCATCTCACAGGGCAGTGCTGGGCTTAAATGAGGTAATTCACGTGATACACTTAGCACAGTGCCCAGCTCATAGAGAGTACTCAATAAAGGAAGGATAAATGTTTTTCTAATAATTAGAACCAGTTAAAGATGGCATGCACTTCCTTGGGGACGGGCTAGTGGGTCCCCTGCCCCTGGAGGTATTTAAGAGGAGGCAACGGGCTTCTCAGAGTGTCTTGTGCAAAAGAATTACCTGGAGAGAGTGTTAACGGTTGACTTCTGATTTACATAGGTTCTGGATGGGGCCTGAGGTTCCGTATTTCTGGTGAGCTCCAGGTGATACTGATGCTGCCCTATGACCGCACCTGGGTAGCAGGGAGCTAGTTGGTTCCTCGGGGGCAGGGGGATGCTGGAGAAGGTATGTGACAACCCAGATGGAGCAATGTGCTCCATGTTGTCCTATATGGTGGCCACTGGACACGAGTGGCTATTGAGCACTTGAAATGTGGCTGAGTCCAAATGCAGATTAACTATGAGTGTAAAACACACAAAAACTTAGTATATAAAAAAAGGATGTAGGCTTCCCTGGTGGCACAGTGGTTAAGAATCCGCCTGCCAATGCAGGGGACATGGGTTCAATCCCTGGCCCGGGAAGATCCCACATGCCATGGAGCAACTAAGCCCATGTGCCATAACTACCGAGCCTGTGCTCTAGAGCCCGCGAGACACAGCTTCTGAGCCTACGTGCCACAACTACTGAAGCCCGCATGCTTAGAGCCTGTGCTCCGCAACAAGAGAAGCCACTGCAATGAGAAGCCCGTGCACAGCAACGAAGACCCAACGCAGCCAAAAATAAACAAATATATATAAAAAAGGATGTAAAATATCTCTAATTTTTATATTGATTACATGCTGTGGTGATAATATTTTTGATATATTAGGTTAAATCTTGTAGTAAAGTTAATTTCACCTGTTCCTTTTTACGAATTTAGTTAATTTTTTACTATGGCTATTAGGAAATGTAAAATGACACGTATGGCCCACATTCCATTTCTTTTGGGCAGCACTGAGCTGGGCTATCCCCAAGTTCCCTTTGGAACACATGCACCCAGGAGCCTATGGTTTTTCACGTGGACTCTAAGCTGACGTCCATACGTGTCCAGCTGTGTGTCCCCCAGGGAATGTATGGTCTGTTTCCCCCCACTGCTGAAGGCGGTGAGCAGGGCAGAGACAGAGCCCAGGGTCTCCAGCCTCCTGACTGCCTGCGGCAGGGGCAGAGGGTGGGGAGCCAGCCTGTGTGTCTCTCCCCTCAATCTCCCTCAGAGCTAACAGGCGACAAAATGCTGTGTCACTACAGGGATAACCAATTTCTACCTTGAAAATGCTACTTCTTGAAACTGCCTTTCTGGGCGAAAGTAAACTTCATCTTCCCTCCAGAGCTCCTCACTGAATTTACGCCTCGCCAGCCAAAATAACAAACGTCTGGGGGAGGCGTTTGTTCAGGAACCCAGGGGGTAGAGGCTCTGGCAGTGCCCATGGACGCAGCGCTGTCTCCTGGAAGGTTGCCTGGTGGATGTGGCTCGAAGTCCCCTGAAGGTCTGGGGAACTGAGTCCTGTAACCCTGCAAATGACGTGGCAGTTAGAGGTGGGGCATGGATGTGTCCGGGCAGCTGCTAGCCCAAGCCCCGTAACTGCAGATTTTTAACATCGTCTCTAATCTCTGCTACCCATGTCCAGCCCCCAACTTTTTTTTGCAGTGCATGATTTTTGCATGCACAAAAGTGAAACTGGAATCTGAAAAACACCTGCTATGTCATCTCCACCATTTCTATCTTTCCTGGTCCATAGTGACCGCTGGATACGAGGTTCTGATTTTTGCATGAGAAATGGGCTGTAACCCTCCTCCTATGACTTTGCACGACCATCTCACTGGACGAGGCCCAGCTCAGTGAACAGTTAGAAGCTTGAATCCAGTCCCTACTCCTTTCTAGCTAGGGACCTCAGATAAGTGGTACAGGCACTAATACCCACCTCTCCCCTCGGCAGAGATCTTGTGAGAATTACTGAGATGATACGGTAAGGGGCGGAGAAGAGTCCCCCTCGCTTGGAAGACTGAACATGTGATGGTGGTTATTCTTGGCTAATAAGTGCTCCCTGAACGGCAGCCTCTTTTTTTCAGCTGGCAAATTACCTACAAGAGCCTCCAAATTGCACACCTGGTTGAGTAAGTCAGGTCCTGTGTGGTGATGATGTAACTTAACGTACCTTTTTTTGGTGGACTTGGCAGTTCAGGGAGTGACCGGTTTCCCTGCACTTCATCGAAGCCATCGCAATGGATTTCATCAACCAGCAGGTTTTGAAATGAACACGGTTTGAAAGCATTTTCCTGCGACCCTGGACTGCTTTCACCCTGTGCAGCTCAAGTCAGCGCTGGGAGGCGGACAGGACGCTTCCATGATGACATCCATGTTCAAAATGATGGCAACAGAGATGGGAGGAGGAGAAGAGCACATGTGCCTCACTTGACTCTCCAGGGGCATTTGCTGCATCACCAGAGGAGGTGAGAGGATTTTTGTTTGTTTGGTTTTTGGCCTGGAAAAGGGAGGCTTGAGTTTCCAGGTATGTGTAGGACCTTTTGCAGATTGAATGACAGCGTCCTGGGGGAACACATATTGTGAAGCTCCTGCTGTAGGGAGACCTGCAGCTCCTAACAGAGGGTGACATGGTTCCTAAGCGTCTTGTTGGGCACCCTTGTCTGTGAGAATTTCTTAAGAGGTCTGAACTTGCACCCTGGGAAGAATCCTCGTGGATTTCTGTACCACCAATCCAGTCAGAGCAGAGGACTCTATTTGAAGGAAACTCCAGCAAGTACAGAGAATCTAGGGTTTTAAACTCTCTTTGGAATGAGGCTGCGTATGAATAAAAATGTATAGATACACAACTAACTCGTTAACTAACTGACCCAGTGGAAATTGAGTTACCAGTCCTGGTGGCTGATAAATCAATCGAGTCAAATCAAATGAGGTCGCTGCTAAGAGCAGAGGTTTGGGCTAGATGGTCCTGGATTAAAATCTTGCCCCACTGCTGTTAGCTGTGTGGTCTTGATCAAGTTACTCAACCTCTCTGAGCCCAAGTGTGCGTGTCTGTGTGATGGAAGACGAAGCCAAACTTGCAGTGTAGTCAGAGCAACTAAACAGGAGGCGGCCTGAGGTCTCCTGAACCTCCTGGTGCAGGTCCAGGCTCTGCTGGTCCCACGTGGCTCTCAGCTCACCGGCTGCTTCTCATCTTCCAAGTTCAGCTTAAAAGTCACCTCCTCAGAGAGGCCTTCCCTGATCACCCACGGAAAGCACCCTGTCTGACCCTCCCACTCCTCTTACTTTCCATTGCTTCCTCTGGTTTGTTTCCTTCCCAGCTTGAGACGGAGTGTGCAATTTTCTTGTTTGTTTGTGTTTGCTCGCTGTTCTTTTTTATATGTTGATTGCTGGCTCTCTTGGGCCATAAGACTGAGGTCATCGAAGGCAGCGGTTTGATATCTATGTGTTGGGACCTGGAGTGCCCTGATCGGTGCCTGGCTCCCAGCAGATGGTTGGAGTATTTGACCAAAGATCCTTGTAACCGGGACAAACTTCTGAGCCTCGTTAGTCCTCCGTTTTTCTGTATCTGTGATTCCAGAAGACACTTTAAAGTGTTGTGGTGTGATAAGGATGCACTGAGATACAATGTGGATTTCACTGAGTACAGGAAGTGAGTGACACAGAGCAGAAATCAATAGTGTTGAGGGAAGAGATATGGGAACATATGTATATGTATAACTGATTCACTTTGTTATAAAGCAGAAACTAACACACCATTGTAAAGCAATTATACTCCAATAAAGATGTTAAAAAATAAAATAAAACATAGAAATGAGGCTATGACATATTATCAAAAATAAATAAAAAGAGCTTGTAAAAAAAAAGAAATCAATAGTGTTAGATAATCTCATGAGATGGCATATGGAGTAATCAGTGTCGCCTCTAAAACAAATATTTTTATTCTTTTCCCCTCTGCTCTTCTCTCTATGAGTTTGTACTTCTTACTTGTAGATACAAGTTACACTGAATGCAAACTTTGGGATAGCAGATGTAACCCTGAGAAATGAGAAAAGAGTTTTCGATTTCTCCATTTACAAAATACATGATTTCATTTACAATGTCAGTGGAAGCGTCCACTGGGTGAGTTCACCCACGAACATGTAAACTGACCGAAGGAATCAGTCTAGATGGGAAGGTAGTATCTTTAGACTTATCAGTATATTCCATCAGAAAAAGAGCACAACTCTTTTCCACTGTGAGGTTATACAAGGACATTTCTTCATGAACCCTGTGGCTGAGCTTTCTGGGATGGGTACGTTACCCTTTCCCTTCCTAACTTTTGCCATGGCATTTGTTGAGACATCTCTGTTACCCGAGTGTGTCTCTCTTTCTGGCTCTGGTATGAAGCCTCCTCAGCTATTAAAAGAAGACTTTACACCGAGGAGAGTGTTCTGGGCACACGTAGAGTGAAAATGCTTTCACTCTTTCAATGTTCTAATGAGTAGTGAAGCCCTCTCTCCCTGTTCCGCTGTGTCTCAATGCAGTGAAGCAGGGATTCTTTTCGAATTTTTTTAAAGCCACGTTGTCTTTCGTCCAAAATAAAACTGAGGGGGAATCCAAGTACATGAAACAGATCACAGAGAGCTTTTGCGGTGGAAGTGCGGGGTGGGGCTGTGGGTGAAGAATCCTCCCCCCTCCCTCCCCTCCCTCTCGCAGCCCCCAGAGCACCTCTGAAGCATCCCTAGAGTTCTGGGGAGCACAGTTTGAAACCACAGTATTACAGGATTGCTTGACAGAGCAGAATGGAATTCGCTTTCTAAAATCTACCTGCTTTGAAGCAAACCTGGATTGTAAGCTTCTCAAGGGTCAGGCGTATCTGGCGCCTACTGAGAGCACCAGTGTGTGTTATGAAAGGAATTAAATGAGTTCAGCAGTCTGTTCTCATTTCAGAGACCCGCGTGGCTTCGCAGGTCCTGGACACATCTCCCTGCAGACCTTCATCATCTTTTAAGGCCACAGAGTCCCTGACTGCTCAGGGACTACAGAGCATGTGCTTCTGTGGCCTTTGCATCAGAGTGATTTGTTACTTCTCAGGTGGGACTGCCAGTGATATAATTAACATTTCAAAACTTTGCAACGGCAGATTTAATTTCTTTTGAACATTTGGGGGCATTTAAACAGTATCTTGAGTATTAAATTTGCACTTATGGGAATTCGGGAGGAGGGACATGGGGTAGGGGAGCAAGAGGGGAAAATTTCCCAAAACTGTATGAAAAAAGGATGGAAAACATTGTTGAGATTTTGCTTAAAAAACAAAACAAAACAAAACAAAACCCGTTTTTTTTTTTTTTCCTTCAACTGAAATACTGCTTTAAAGCATTGGCAGGCTTACAGAAGTGAAATGAAAAACAAATCCCACAAAAATCCTGGAGTACCATAAAAATAATGAATAAAGTAGTGCAAAATGCTTTGATTTCAGTAATATTTTTCAATAAAGCTGGTGCATTCCAAACAGATTGTGTTTATCTTGACAGAGGCCTCTGCACCATGGCTTAAGAGTTTACAAAAAATCTGGTGGTCTTGGTTGTGATACGATAATTAAAAAGTACTCACGTGGTGAAAAAGGCCTGGACTTTAAAAGTGGGCTGACCTGGGTTCGAATCCCTCCTCTCTTTTATATTACATGGGCCTCTTTATGTAAGTGACCATGCTGTCTGGGTTGAGTTTCCTCACCTGTAAAAATTGAAGAATAATGCCTGTTTCAATGGGAAGTTTACATGTGTGAAACCTGCTCAGAGGGTGTGTGGGCACTAGGACGGAGCTTGTTTGGGTAAAGATGGTGATTCTGTATTTGTGTCCAGAGCATTGCAAGATGTCTATAGTATCACACAAAGCTCACATCCCAACAGCACAGGAAGCTGCAGCTGTGTCCTTGTTCTTAGTTTCAATGGCATTTTTTACTGGAGAAAGCTTGAAAACTAAAGATGGATTTTAAGAAGGAAAAGAAGTCACCCACAATCCCAATAAAAGATTGGTGTGTTTTTCTATGTCTATAAATATATAATTTTTGTTTGGTCAATTTATATTTCTTGGCAAGAAAAGAGGCTTATTCATTGAGATTTTCAAATATATTAGAATATGATTTTGCATACTATTCTAATTTCTTAGAATACTATTTTTATTAGTACAAGAGTAATGCATGTGCATTAAATTTTTACAGAAAGTGAAGGCACAAGAAGAAGAAATGAAAATATCACCAATGATCTCAATTCACAGAAATAGTCACTGTTGACATTTAGTTGTCTATCCTTCTAGTCATTTAAAAAAATTATATATATATAACACTTTATACAATATATCAATATATGTAATTTTCTTCCAGTTTTATTGAGATCTAATTGGTATATAACATTGTATAAATTTAAGTTGTACAACATAATGATTTGATATATTATATATTGTAAAATGATTATCACAATAAGCTTAGTTAACATCAGTCACCTCACATGGTTACAAATTTGTTTTCCTTGTGATGAGATATTTAAATTTTAAAACTTAAATTAGGGACTTCTTGAATAATCACTACTACAGACTACTTTCTTTGGACGAATATTTCATTGAGAATCCTTTCTACATCATTAACTTTTCTTGTGTGTCATAATTTTTAATAGATGATATTATTTCATTGTTATATATCATAGTTTATTAATTCCCTATTATTAGTTAGATATCAGTATTTTATTATAATAGACAATTTTTTGGTGAACGTCCTCATAGCTAAATATATGTTATATCCATGATAGGTTTTTTAAAATAAATTTCTGGAAGTGGAATTTCTAGTGGACTTGCATGCACATTTTTAGGTCTTTTGCCAATGTGCCCTCCAGCAGGGCTATACCAATTTATCCTTCCACTAGTAATACATAAAAGTACCTTCTTCCGGGCAAAAATAGAGACACAGATGTAGAGAACAAACGTATGGACACCAAGGGGGAAAAGTGGCAGTGGGGGTGGTGGTGTGATGAATTGAGAGATTGGGATTGACATGTATACACTGATGTGTATAAAATAGATAACTAATAAGAACCTACTGTATAAAATAATAAATAAAATTCAAAAAAAAAGTACCTGCTTCCTTGTACCCTTATGTTTATTATACTAGTAACATAAAAAAGAGGAAAGCTTTGTTAATTTGTCAAAACTTTTTGTACCTCATTGTAATTTACATCTTATATTATTAGTATATATTTTCTATTTTGTCTTATCTTCCATAACTTTTACATATTTTTCTCTTTCATAATGGTTTGTTGTAGTAAAGCAAACGTACAGAAAGTGAATAAAGTACATTAATTAAGAGTACAGATAGATTAGTTTTGACAATTGTACAAATCTGTATAAACACCCAAATTAAGGTATAAAATATTTTAGACACTCCAGAGTAGAATAGAACCTCCACTGATCTATTTATCTAATCTTGTGGTATTGTGACATTAAAAAAACATCACATACCCAGGAATGAATCTTTAAAAAGGTGTGCAAGACGTCTACTCTGAAAACTACGACACGTTATTAAAATAAATTTTAAAAGATCTGAGTAAATGGACGGATATACTATGTTCGTGGATTGGAAGATTCTATGTTGTTAAGATGTTGATTCTCCCAAAATTCATCTATAGATTAAATGCCATCCCAAACAAATTCTAGAAAGCTTTCTTTTTCCCCTGTGGAGCCAACAAGCTGATTGTAAAATTTATATGGCAATTCAAAGGCCAAGAAAAGCCAAGGCAATCTGGAAGAAGAAATGCAAAAGTGGACTTATACTACCAGATATCAGGACATTAGAAAATGAGAGTAATTAAGACAAAGGAGTATTATGTGTAAAAGACTTGAACAGACATTTCAAAAAAGGATATTCAAATGGCCAGTAAACATACAAAAAGGTTCTAAACTTTATTAGTCCTCAGAAAAATACAAATTAAAACCACAGTGTGATACCACGACAAACTCGCCAGAATGACTAAAATTAAAGGCAGGCATACTGTGTGTTGGAAGGATGTGGCAGAACTGGAACCCTCAGCTACTGCTGACAGGAACGTAAATTGGTATAGTCACTTTAGAAAATGGTTTGACCGCAGTCATTTAATTTAAACATATGTCTACCTATGATGCAACAATTCCATTTACATATTCAGCTGAAATGCACACATATGTTCACCAAAAGACAATCTTCATTAATGAAATGTCCACCAGCAGTAGAACGGCTGAATTGCAAGATATTCATACAATGGAATATTATTTGGCAATGAGGGTGAACAAACCACAACTACAAGCAAAAACATAAGGTTCAACAAAAGAAGCCAGATGCAAAAGACTCCACACTGAATGATTCCACCTATACATGTAAAATGCTAAAATGGGCTAAACTAGCCTATGGTGTTAGGAGTCAGGAAAGTGGTAACACTTTGGGGATACGGAGTGGCCGTTGGGGCGTGATGAGGTTCTGAGCTGGTGGGCATGTTCTGGTCTTAACTAGGTACTTACCATAAGGGTGTTTTCTTTTTGAAAATTCATTGAGCTGTGTACTTACAATTTGGGTACTTTAAATTTTGTATATTTCTTACTTTTTTCCCCAAGGAGTTAAAAAAACACCTCAGTGACCAATGCTGTATAATCTTTTTGCTTTGTGTTGCTGAGGAGAATTTTGAGACCAGACAGGTTTTCCTTTCTTGGGTGAGATTATAGAATTTCCCTAACCTAAGACTAAAACCTAATTATCAGAATATTTCTATATATTGGCAATTTTAATTAACATTTCCTGATCTTCAGGGAGCCCTTTTTATCTAAAGACTTATTTCTTCTTATTATTCTTTTAGTTTTATAAATTTTCTTCTATTACTTATTAGATTATTGTATCTTCCATCTCCATCTTTTTGGCTATCTACATTGACATTCCTGATAAATGATAATTGAATCTTTTTTTTTTTTTTTTTTGCGGTACGCGGGCCTCTCACTGACGTGACCTCTCCTGCTGTGGAGCACAGGCTCAGCGGCCATGGCTCACGGGCCCAGCCACTCCGCGGCATGTGGGATCTTCCCGGACCGGGGCACGAACCCGTGTCCCCTGCATCGGCAGGCGGACTCTCAACCACCGCGCCACCAGGGAAGCCCACGGTACCTATTTCTTAGGAAAGTATTTTCTCTGATTCCTCAGAGTGGTCCCCTCTTTTTGCACATCAGAACCTTTCTGTAGCGACGCTCAGAAATGGGAGCTAAGATGGGTTCTGTTATTCCTTACATCTTTACTTTATATTTGCCTGTCCTTCCCCTAGGTCCTGAAGATATAGTAGTGAAGTCTCTAGAAACCGTCCCTGTTCTCATGGTTCTTATATTCTAACAGGGAAGGCTGACGTTGAACAAGTGGTTACACGTATGATGCATGTTGTACAGGTAAAGGGCAGGATCTTACAAGAGAGGAATGTAATCTAGTCTTGGTGGGCGATACATAGAGTCTTCCGGAAAGACTCCCTAAGAGAGTGATGTTCAAAATAAATGGCAGTTAAGGAGAGGGTGAAGTAAAGGCCTCCTTCAGTACAGAGTTGCGGAATAGCTGGTGTGATTTCTCGAGCTGTGCTATGTTTTTTGTCCTTTCTACTTTTAATGTATATGAATGTGTCACATGTATACATTCCAAGGCAGGCAATTCATGGGATAGGATGTTGTCTTGAACCTGAAAATATTAGCCGTCTGGGATCACAAGCCCAATTTGAAATCCCTTCCCATCAACAGTCATTAAAGACCTCTGTGGTGGTCAATAGTATGTTATATAACAGTGGCCAGGACTCCAGCTCCTCTCCAAAACTATGGAGGACCTGGGACACTGACACCTTGACAGATGTCTTCCTCCAGCATTGACCCATTTGCTGTGAGGGTACAGACTCCTCTCTTAGATGATCTGCTTAAGGGAAGAGATTTCGGTGTGCACTAATATGCAAAATGCAGTGAACACTTGGGAGAAAATTCCATGATTTAGTTGCACAGCTCGGCCACATTATGGGTTAAGTATGGTTCTGTGGGCTGACCTGGAAGCTTCAGAACCATGTACAATATATTTCTTTTGGAAAATAGGTTGTTTGGTCCAGACAAACTTTGGGAAGCCAGTGCACTTGGGACCTGGACACTTCCTGTAATGCAGGAATATTTTCACACTGAATCTCTTATTTTCATATATTATGTGAAAGACCGTACGCAAAAATAGTATATGAGGGTGATGGGATTGTAGATGTTTTTCTGCCACTGTTTTCTAGACAGATGGTACTAAATTATGTCTAGAATTCAAATATAAAAAAATTCACTTGACATTGAGACATTATCACTGCTTCTGTTTCTTTAAGCCCCTTTTGGGACAGAGAAGCTTTCCCAGTCTCCTGAGCCAGATCTTCCTGTGTCCATGGGAACGACCAGCATTTCTGGGGTGCAGGACTCATATGTGTTCAAGAAGGAGAATGAGGACACACTCCAGATCTGGCAACAGAGGGAACGTTGACACCAGCTTCTTTTCCATGAATGCAGCCCGTTGAGAGCTGATGGAATTTGGGGAGGCTGGCAATGTGGGTTTTGATCTTTGCAAATATGGATCATGAAAAATGTTAACTCCAGTCATAGATAGGAAACTCACTATCCAGCTTGATGAACCTGAACTTCAATAATTAATGGGCCGATGGCATGCTGGAGAATATACGGTGGCCCTGAAACTCAGTCAGTAATTGAAGAAGAGCCAGTCAGTGTCGTTAGGATTCATAGAAAGAGCAAACGCTCCTGCTGTCATTCCCTAGGCAAACGTTGCTGAGAACGTCAGCAGGTGGGAAAGGGAGAGTTAAAAATCACTCTACGTGATGCCGAAATCCTAACTTTGTCTATTGGGTTCATTTTGTGGCTGGTTGGCCTCGGAGAGCTTTCCAGGAAGTTCTGTTGCCCAAACATAGATGGGAGATGGGGTGCTACTGATATACAATTAAGACCCGGCTGGGACTTGGTTCTGCGTGCCTTAGGAGACCTCTCAGCCACAATGAGTAGCTGTGCCAGATGGTGGGCTCGTGAGAACCTCTACTGTTGACCCGACTGAGTGTCAGCCCAAAACCAAACTCACAGTCCAAAGAGAATCTGACCCCGGCTCACCTCCAAACAGAAGTGGGACAACCCTCCTTTCAGGCAGGAGCTCTAGTCAGGTCCCCCAGTTTTCACAGGAGGACGTTAGTGGGTCTTTTCCCTGCTCATCTGATGGTTAAAACACATACCTGTGGACCCACTGGAAACCCAGAATGGCAGGTACCTGACAGGGGAGAACAGGTCAAGCTCACTGACACTCATCTTCAAACTTATGCTAAAGGACATAATACCTAGAGCAAAGTATCTCACGGGTGTGCGATTCACCCTAAAACACCCTAAATGATGCCGTCAGATGGAACATTCTGAGGGAAGTTTTCTACATCTGTGTTGTCCAATGCAGTAGCCACTGGCCGTGAGTGGCTTTGAGCACTTGAAATGTGGTTAGTGTGACTGAGAACTGCATTTTAAATTTAATTTAATTTAAATTAATTTAGATAGCCACAGTAGCCGTGGCTACTGCACTGGAGAGTACAGCTCTAAAATCTACTCTTAAATTAAGGCAGATCTGCACATGCTCTCGAGTGTGTGATTAGATATTACTGAGCTTTGATCCCTGGTCTGGGAAAATCCCACATGCTGCGGGGCAACTAAGCCCGTGCGCCACAACTACTGAAGCCTGAGCACCTAGAGCCTGTGCTCCGCAACAAGGGAAGCCATCGCAATGAGAAGCCCGCGCACCGAAACGAAGAAACTGCTTGCCGTAACTAGAGAAAGTTACGAAACTGCTTGCCGTAACTAGAGAAAGCCTGCGTGCAGCAACAAAGACCCAACGCAGCCAAAAATAAAAATAAATAAATAAATTTATAAGAAATTACTGAGCTTTACTTAGGTTTATTTTTACTTCATAAGTATAATCATATCTCTCTCTCTGGATTCCTTGCTGGAAAATTTATATCAAAATCTGAGACCCAGTTTGCAAACATGGAAGGCTCCATGTCCTGTTTTAGCTTCATTCTTGTCTTGTTTTAGCTTCATTCTTGTCTTGGTCAAAAATTCCCTTTTGAAGTGGAGGGACAAGCCGTGTTGGCTGAAAATTACTAAGCTTGTCTGGCAGTGAACTGGGTGAGACTGTGCACCCCCCCCCCAAAATTTCCCATCTCCAGTGGGAGGGGTTCTATCAACTTAACTGGCCAGAGTCATCCCTCCATCAGAAGGGGCTGCAGGTCTCTAAGTGCTGTGTAGTGGCATTTCCCAGCCATTTCTGTAAACAGTTGGCATCCTAAACTCAGTCACGGAAGTAATCTGTTTGTCCCCGAGTTCTATAGGACCATTCCCATGCTTGTGTGGTAAGAGGCAGACCAGCGGAAGCCAGCTCTCCCCTGGAATGCAGACCCACTGTGTGCCCAGCAGCCTTGCCCAAGCCCTGGCACTCTTCCCTATGGAATGATGAGAGGAAAGGAGGTGAGACTGAACCTCTTCTTGTGGACCCTCACTTTGTAAATTCCTCACCGCCACCCAAATCCCTTTCTTTATCCCATATGGTATCATGTTGTTGTAGTATTTTCTATCCCTTCACTATATCCACCCCATTTTCTCTCTTAATTAAATCATGTTATCTTGTGATGATGTATCCAATTTTTCAAGCTGCATCACACTCGTTAGGAATAAAGTCAACAAGACACCATTTAAATGAATCAAAATAAATAAAACATGACAGGACGGGTTTCCCTTCACCTGGCCACCAACACTGCACTTCTGGGAGGCTGGCTGTCTTCGTGTAAATAATAGGAGGGGGATTGCTACATTTCATAGCTTATAACTCAAGGCTGAGAAGGAGTCATAGGCTATCCTAGTACAAAAAGGCACAAGGACTATTCTTTCCGGCCTAACCTTTCCATTAGCTCCGAGGCAAAGCATCCTGAGGGTTCTCCACTTTTCCCTGCTTCCTTTTGCAGGGTCTTGAGGCATGAATGGCAGGGATGGGAAGGCAAGAGTTTAAAAGAACCAAAAAAGATGGTCATGGAGGAGAGAGAGGGCCTGAGAGAGAGGAACTGGGGGAATTCTCTCTGTTCACGGAGGGGCCAGTGACATCTTCAGGGTCTAGGAGTCAGGCCCAAATCCCCACCAATCCACAGACTTTCTGGATTGAATTACATTGCTTGAATCAGAAGTAAAGAACTGATAGAATATTCTTTGGGATTCTGTGCTTGTTCTTGCCTGGCCGTGAGAGGAAGTTGCCTACCTCTTCTTTGCCCATCCATCCTTCCAACCACCTCCGGCCATATTTCCATGGCATGTAGGAAGCGTTAATAAATGCTGGCTCTTATGACTGTTGTTTGTTACATTTTGTCCATTTCAGTGTCTGTCATAGGTGAGGCCATTGCAGACCTCCTCTTCCAAGAGGCCAGGACGGGAGTGCTAGGGACCACATGTGAGACCACGCTATGAATGTCTAGCCTCAAGTGAAAAACGCAAGACTTTCCATTTCTTCCTATCTTCTCTAATCATTCCTGCTTCCCAGTCAAAAGAGAAACTGTTTAGAAAAATCAGGCCACGATTACCCCCGAGAGAAAATATGTTTTGAGTCTAGTGAAGGCCTTTGCTGAGTGACATTAATTATACTCATTTAGGTTTGACATTATTAATTAACCTTCTCAGTTGTTTATATTGTAGCCTTTTATTAAAACAAAATGATTAAAACAAATAATTAAAGAATATTACTACCACCTTAAATGTGTACGTCATTTTAAGCTTACCAAAGGCTTTTATCCACAATCTCATATAACACACACAGATTCCACAAGGTGAATGTGGCGAGGCTTATTCTTTCTTTTTTCATTTCTACATTTTGGTAAAATATACGTAATATAAAATGGCTCATTTTCAGCACTTTAAAGTGTACAATTCAGTGGCATTGAGCACGTTTACAACATTGTGCAACCATCACCACGATCCATCTCCAGAAATTTTTCATCATCCCGAACAAAAACTCTACACCCAGTAAACAGTAACTCCCCATCCCCTCCCCTCCCCTCCCCCAGACCCGAGGAACCTCTAATCTACTTTCTGCCTCTATGAATTTGACTATTTCAGGAACCTCACGTAAATGGAGTCATGCAGTATTTGTCCTTGTGTGGCTTCTTTCACTCAGTATAATGTCTTCACGAGTCATCTGCGTTGTAACATAGATCAGGATCTCATTCCTTTTTAGGGCTGAATAATATTCCATTGTACGTACACACCACATTAGTCCACCCATTCATCCGTTGATGGACATTTGGATGGTTTCTCCTTCTTGACTATTGTGAGTGGAGCTGACGTGATCATCGAAAAGCCTCATTCTTCTTTGACCAAGGTGGCTAAGCGATCCACCGAGTCTCGTGGAGGTAGAACTCAGTGTCCAATCCTGACTGCATGTTACAATGGCCTGGGAGTTTGAAAACAACAAACGAACCACGCTGGATGACCAGGATGGCAGATTCTCTGGACGTGCAGCCTGGATGGAGCAGTTTAAAGAGCCTCTAGGTGATTTTTCTGTGCAGCTAGAATTGAGGGCCAGGAAGCCCATAGCACAGGGCCTCCAGGCCAAGCCACTCACGGACGTTTCCAGGCTTCCTCCTTTGGGTCTTCTCTCTCTTTTATTAAAGCCACCCATCGCGATCAGTGCACCAAAGGAGATTCTCTTTATATCATTGTAGCCCATAATTTGGAGCAGGAAAAATAAAACAAAAATTTTTAAATTCAAGCAAAAAACAAAACAAAACAAAAAAAGCCCAGCATGTGCTCAACAGCGTGAAGCCAAATGCTGGTTTGTTGGCTAAATATACGGACCTCTTCGTTTCTTGCATTTTAATCATCTCGTTTTAATAACACACCACAATACAAACAATTGTGCGGGTTAATTCAGCTCTGTTTAAGAAGTCTTGTTCTGTACGCCAAAGCTTGTTGTTCTGTCTGGTTAAATGCTCATGCATTAAAATGCTAATAATTAAACTGTTACGACTGACTAATGAACTCTGCCAGCGATAAATGATGGTCTTGTTAGATTCACTGCTCAGCAAGCCTCCTTTTGTACTGAGAAAGTTAAAGGTTAAAGTGCTCTTGAAACCAGTGAGTGGATCTAGAAGCAATTACAATTTTTCCTTGAAACTAATAGTTACTACAATAATGTTTCAATTCCAACCCAGTAAGAGTAAAAAAGACCAAAAAAAAAAAAAAAAGGTGGGGGGGTGGGGTTTGAGGGAGGATGACGCTGAGCTCTATTCATGGAGAAGGATGTGGAGCTTTCTTTAGCCCACAGGGCAGGTGGTATGGTTTTTCAGATGAAAGCCTGCTGAGTTAACAGACATCCTTCCTAGAACCAGTCTTTCCAAGAATGCAGACAGGAGCGGTGATTTTTCAGGACACAGCAGCAGGTGACCCAGCGTCATGGGTACCATTTAGAGCACGATGGTTAAACAAAGCAGGAAGTTTCTCCCTGATTCTCTGTGTGATCTGGGGGGAGTTGCTTGATCTCTCTGGACCCCAATTCTCTCATTCTTAAGAGCAGAAGAATAATGACAACTCTCTATGGCAAACATTTGCTTTATCCTGCTGAGTAGTTGGTTCTCATTTTCCCATTCAGAGCCTCCAAGCCAAGCCTTGCTCCTGGGCTCTCGGGTTCACAGGGTTTGCGGGGAGAGTTGATTCCAACCCCCCCAGCTCCAGGGGTGAGCATGTGACCACGCCTGGCCAATCAGAGCCTCACATCCCTGTGGGCTCAACGGGGCCCAATCAGAAACAGCCAGAGCAAATCCTGGGGCTCCGGCCAGAGCAATCCAGAAAGCAGTGCACCCTTTACAGTGGACTTGAACCTAGAAGGATGAGAGCCTGGAGCCGCCGGGGCCGCTGTAGCAGAAGGCCATCCGGACAAAAACAGAGCTGAGTAGGAGAGGCAGATTCTTGAGGAGCTGGATCCAGACTTACCCAGCGATTTTTCAGTGACGTGAGCCAGAATTTCCCTTGTGTCCCCCTTTAAGCCATTTTGAGCTGAGTTTCTGTTGCTGGCCCTCCTGGGGCGGCCCCTCTGAAGGCTCCAGTGTGATGCAAGCTTCTTCCTCTGTCAGCATCACAGGGCTCTGAGCATCGCCTGGGGCCGACTTTGCAGTTATAGGAGCCTTCTGTCTCCAGCAGGGCTGGGAATTCCTCAGGTGCAGGGTTACCATACCTGCCTCCCACGTGCTCTTCCTCAGATCCTTAAAGCCACCGGCAAGGTGAGCTTGACTTGGTCAGCTGTGGCAAAGACGCAATACTGCCAAAATTCCACAGTGCTAATAGAACCAGAAGCCAGGGCTGGCAGGGAGAAGCCTAAAGGCACTCAGGGCTTCCCTTCTGGGGACACCGTGCCCTTTTCTAAACGTGCATTTCTTTTCTGGAGGAAGAAATGGAAGAGTCTGCTGAAAAAAAAATCAACCAAGATCATGAACTCAATTCATCTGCAAGTCTCCTTAGCCATTTAGCTTGATCTTTGGACTCAAACTTAACGGTGGTCACAATGAACCAACCCGCAAGGTTTCTCTAAGCATTTGGTGAGAGCGTGTGTTTGGAAGGATTACGGAGAAAGCAAAGCTTAGGATCTCAAGTCAGAATGACTTGTATGTACGACCTGCTGGGTAGTACGTATGACTATGTATGCAGGTCATACATACAGTGACATACAGCAGGTAACTGCCCCTCTCTGAGACGCCTCATCTCTAAGATGAGGATAAAATCCTTGTGCTGGTATCAGGGATGCTGGGGAGTAAGCGGAACCATAGAAAGGATAGTTACCCGTCTGCATGGAGATCTCTAGTTTCCATAGCGTTTTCACACCTACCTTTGTGTTGGGCAAAAGTCATGTAAATGAAAAGAATGATACAAATATAAGAGGATTATTATATTCCCTTAAATTATTTTCTGGTCATTTCATGTCTTTCTCGCCTCCCTGAAAAGTTAATTCTTTGGATAAATATTTACTGAGCATCTATTACTGTGTGTGCCGTCCTTTGCTGAGGATACAGCCGTGAAAACAAAGATGTGGTCTCGAGAGCTTTTATGGAGCTTATAGTCTAAAGGGGGGACCTACGAAAAAAAATCCTACAGAAAAATAAATGTATAATTACAAATGTGATGAGTCCTATGATGGAAAAGAGGGTTTTCCTATGACGGAGAGGGTTAAGAGAGTCAAAGGGGGTCTCTGGAGACTTGTGGAGGGGAAGGCAACTGAGAGATCTCTGAGAATGTAAGATTTGGCTTGAGACCTGCAGAAGAACTCAAGCTGGGCCCCCAGTGGGCGAGAAGAGAGGTCCAGGCAGAGGGAGTAGCGGGCACGAGGGCTGGGAGGCAGGAAAGAGGAAGCGGCTCTGGGATCCCTGAGGACAGAGCCTGGGTCTTCTTTATACCCTGTCTCCTGCTCCGCCACGGTCCTCCCTGTCACCCCAACATCCAAGGCTCCTAGCCCAGCACTGGGCACAGAGCTGGCTTTTCAGGGAGGAGAGCAAGATGATCGTTAGGGCTACTTACCTGCAGACCCATTTTCTTCCTTCCGAGCACAAGGTTGGTGGTGTTTCCCTCCTTGTTGAAGTTGGGCATGAACAAGTGACCTGCTTTGGCCAGTGGGATGTGGACAGAAGTGATGTGGGTCACTTCCTGGCAGAGGCTTGAGGAAGGATGTTGGCTTTGCCACCTGCCCTCTGCTGCAGACCAGATAGATTCCTCAGTGGAGGCTCTGCTGGTCTCCTGAGGTAGGAACACAGAGACCCCCGCCAACCCAGATAGACATGAAATAGGATCTAAAAATAAACACTTGTGCTCAGCCACTGAGATTTTGGTGTGTTTTTGTTGTGACAGCGTTGTACAAATTACAATACCATGGTACAAATTACAATATTATGATAATGATGTGAAATAAACATCATGAGTACTTCCTAAGAAGCACAAGTGAGGGTGGGGGAAAGTGAAACAGGGAAGGAGAAAAAGCCAACATGAAGGTATGTTATTGATGTCACTGTTGTAGAGCAATGAGGGCTCAACTGCCTGACCCTTGGAGCCCTCTGCCTGCCTTCTAGAACTTTCTGGCCATGGGGCAGGACTCTGGAACACTCGTCCGCAGGACCGGCCCATGGCCCAGTGATGCTTACTCTTCCACATTCCACACTGCACCTGCAGGTGGGCTCAACAGGATCCCTTGACTTTGGAGAAGCTTCCAAAGCCGAAAAGGTGGAGACGCTCAGCATTCCCTGGAGAGCACTCTGCTAGCTGGCGCAGAACAGCCCGCTGCTCTTGGTGAAATCAGAGTTGGTATCAGACACAGCCTGAGGGGCTGTGACGTAGGACTCAGAAAGCATCTGCTACAGAGTCCACCAGCTGCATTACTATCCCTTCTTCCAATTTGTGTTCTGAGAAGAGCTTAGGAGATGAGGTCACATAGCACTGAGGATGCAGCTCCAAGTGCAGACCATTAAAGGCTAGGAAAAGATGCTGCTTTGGGGACTAAGGTAGGTAAGTTGTGATTCACCTCCTCCAAGAAGCCCTCCAGGATTCCCTCTGCTAAAGTACCCTTGCCCTCTTCTAAACCTCTCTCTGAACTCTCTTTTCGTCCCAAGTAGAACTATCTGTTCTTCCCATGATGCCCACGAATCTCCCTCATGTCTGGAGGCAGGACTCACACCAGATTCATCTTTGTGGCCTCGCTGTGTCCAGCATAGTGCTGGAACATAGCAAACACCCAATAGTTATATTTTTTTATATTTATAACATATATATATATATATATATATTTTAAATAGTGACTGAAAATTACAACCAGAATGACAAGTGTTATCAAGAGTGAAAGTAAAGTATAACTTACTGCACTAAATGGTATGCAGAATGAGTACTGAGCATCAGTACTTCAAGTGCTCAGTTTTTAATACGACAAATGAGTTTCCTTAACTTACTGAATCTATGTTGGATTGACAGCAACACTTCTCACAAGGGATAATATAACTAAACTACTAAACTACGTTTTTTTAAAATGTTTTTTTATTGTGGTAAAAGTCACATAATATAAAACATACAATTTTAACCATATTTAACTGTATAGTTCCGTGGCACTAAGTACATTCACAGTGTTGTGCGACTCAAAAAAAAACAAAACACAAGAGTTATATTTTCTGAGTGAATGGACAAGGGCATTTCAATTGGCACCAGTGGGATTGTCCATTTTTTTTTTTTTTTTTTTGGTGAGGGTCATTGACCACTAATCATAAAAACAGTCAATATGTATTGAGGTTTTACTGGCTTGTGTTAGAAAATACTTTTACAGCCATCATTTACATTCCACTGATGATAAAACTGAGGCTGAGGGGGTGAAGTATCCCAAGGTACCACGAGGGGAAGTGGCAGAGTAAGGATTTGAACCGAGGGAGCTGACCCAAGTTTGAGGGCTCATCTCTCTTCCAGGCTGCACTGAAAGGGCACCAGGAGAAGATGGGGAGACTCAGCTGATTCCTAGGTCTGTTTAAGTCTTGAAAGAATCCCCTCCCCAGCTGACATCATTTGGCTAAAGTTACATTTTCGATCTTGTTTGTGACCCCACTGTGGTGCATCATCTCTGTGTAATGAATGGGAGGAAGTGTGGGGAGGAAGCCTGAGCTCCCTTCTCTTCTCTGGGGGTCACAGCCACCAGCTGACAGCCCACTTCCTCCTGAGAAGCTGGCTTCCTGTTCGTGACCTCCTTCTCAGAGAGAAATAGGCAGAGAGGGAGAAATGGGAGGCAAGGTTTACACAACTCAAAACCATATAGTTTATATCTTCTAGTGGATTCCTCCTAACCACCTGATCTTCCTCACTCCACTTCCTCAGAGTGGGACCCCCTCCCCCAGATCAGGCCAAAGCCTTTTGTGAAATTCTTCACTGATGCTGGGTACATCTTCTTTGTGACATTTGACATAATCGCAATTTTACATTGGTTTTCATGATACTTTAATTCATGGTCTCCTTCACAAAAACAAAAACCACAAGGGCAGGAACCATGACTGTTATCCATCCTTCTATCCACCTATCCATCCACCCAAAACAAATATTTTGAGTGTCATCCGTGTGCCAGGTACTGATCTGGCCACTAGGGAAGTTACAGTGAATGAAAGAAAATCCCTACATGTACGTAGCATTTTGGTGGGTGGAGAGAGACGATAAATGAGAAATCAAATACATGTAGAACATGTCCAGGATAAGTGCTATGAAAAAAAAAGTAAAGAAATGTGGTGGTCGGGGGTAGAGTGATGGGCAATGGGGGCTCCATGCCCAGGACTTCAAAGAAGCCTATAGATTTGTCTCCCAGAATTTTCTTCCAAAGGACTGGGCAGTCACCATCCCCCAGCCGGCAGCTGGACAATTTTCTACTGAGACCCCTGGGCTCCTGCTTCTGTCCCCTGCTTGGGAAAGAAACAAGTGAAAAGAGAGAAATAGGGAGTAAAAATTCCAGTATCCAGCAAAGGGCCTGGCATATTAGATGAACAAATGCACAGGTGGATGGATGGGTGGTTGAAAGGGTTCTGTCATGGAGGTATTTTGGGATGGGCTGGAGGCGGAGGACAGTCCTGAACCCATCCAGAGGAGAGGTGGGCTTTGGGAGTGTGGGTGCCTCATCCTGACATTTGCCGACTGCTCAGGAAGGATCCTCTGGGGAAGTTGAGACGGGCCCACGTGGCGCCTACAGGACTCTCTGAGTCTCCTGAAGCCCCCCTGTCCCCCACTCCCCTGGCATGAAAGGCAACTCAACATGATCCCTAGGTCAATGTCCTGACCCAAAGCCTTGAAGCCAAAGGTGGGGTCCCGGGGTGAGGCTCAAACCCAGGTGACCACAGGAATTCCTCTTCCTGGATCCACTCAAGTGCAAAAAAGGCTCAACTGGCAGCTAAAGTAAGTTAATAAGAAAGTCTTATTGTGTACCTAATGAATTTTTAAAATCAATTACGAAACAGTCTCCTTGGTCATTTGTTAACATCTTGAAACATCTTGAAACCTTTACAAATTAATTTGACTGTATTAAAAGAAAACCTCTCACAGTCTGTTAACTCCATAAATGTGTTTTAAATTTGTTTTTGAATGCAACAACAAGCCGTGTACGTGTTTGTGTGTGTGTGTGTGTGTGTGTGTGGTTCAGACTGACCATTCCCAGATATGCTGCTCTGCATTTGAATGGGGTGCCCTGGCCCATTCACAGAGGCTGAGTGTTTGACTGTCAGTGTCAGTGACAGTCCTGTCCAGGGGAGTGGCAGTGCTGGTACAGCTGCCCCCGTGTTTCTGACCGTCCTGGGCCAGCAGGGTGGCACCCCTGGAGATGCTACTTAAAACTGCCACCCAGCCTAGGGCCAGCTCTTCTCCTGGGGCAGATTTAGTGGCTGATGACTGCGGTAAGTGGCAGTGAGAGAGAGGGACGGGTGCATGCAGCCATCCTGAACCCCAGAAGGCAGAGGGACACGGGAATCAGAGCTGGGAGGCCTAGCTAATGAGGGGGGCACCAGGGCGGGTCCCCAATGCCAGGCTGCCTGGAGATGCTGGCAGCGGTCCTATTTCAGTGAAGTGCTGTTCTCTTTTAAGCCAGTGACATGGGAACAAATCAATAGCAGGGGGCTTTGCAAGACCCATGAAGTAAACTGCTCCGCCATTTTGGCTTCTGCCAAGTCCATGCCTGAGTTCTGTTTCAGGCACCCTGTTTGGAGAATGATGCAGGCATCCTGGAAAGAGGCCGGGGGAGGCAACAGTCACTTGGAAGTGTTGAAAGGCAGGATTCAAGGAGCTAAAAGTATTGAGCATTTGGAGGGGAGAAGGGACAGAGGGCCGGGATGGGGACAGGTGGGGACAGCTTAATGGCTCCCCACTTTCAAGTCTGCACATCACCAGTCTTATTTCCATGGAGAATAATGATGGGCTTTCTTTTGAAACAGGAGGGAATTAAGTTAGACCTGAGGAAGGCTGACTTGAAGTAAAGGTGATTTATCACAGAGATGATTCCCCCGACTGAGGGTGTAGAATCCGTCTCTTCCTGAGAACCTTTAAGAACCAAGCAGACATCTCTGTTTTCTGAACGGTAGGTACAGCCTTCACCACAGAACCAAGTCTCATTCTGATCTGACTTTTTTTTTTAAAATTAAACTTTTCTTGTTTCCCATCTTATATTTCTACATAATCACATTTCTTATAGTGAAATATAGCTACGTTAAATTTGTATTTTTAAAGTTTTTTTTTTCTGACTATATGCTTACTGTTAAGTAATTGTGAAAAACAGAAAAGTACAAAGCAGAAGAAAAAAATTGAGATAATCACCGTTACACTTCTTTCTTTTCTGGACACATAAATCTATAGAATTTTTCCATCTAAAGGTTTGTACTTTGATTTTTTTTAGCTTAACCTTGCTTCAAAATTATTTGTCCATGTCATTACAAAAACCTTCAAACTTTTCCCCACATTAAATAATGTATTTTTCTTGTTTTGTCTACAAATGAAATACAAAGTAATATAAAATTTAAGTATTTCGGAATTAATTACCTAATAGGAAAAAGGGAAGGCATCGCCCTTCCCATAAAACTACCCGCAGGGATAACGACTGTGAACAGCTGGGGGTACCTTTCGTGATCCAAAGTGTGTCCGATGACTTTATAATATCCCTTCCAGGGGATGTACTACATTTTATTTACTTCCCTGTTCCCATTGTCGAAGAGTTACATTTTCAGTTTTTCACTGAATCTCTGGTCTTCATTCATTCACCGTTTATGTGTTCATTTAATTTGTAACCGTTGGTCAGCTCCACATGCACTTTCTAGGTCATGAGAATGAAGAACAAATGAACAAAACAGATGAAACCCATGACCTCGGGGAGCTTCCAGTTTAGATAAGGACACTTGACCATAAACAAGTAAACACAGAGCATGTGGGAGGTGGTATGTGCCCGGGAGAAAACTCTGCAGGGAAAGGGGCAGACTGTGCCCGGTGGGTGGGGCTGGCTGGAGGGGCTGCCATGCGGCTTCCTGGGCCTGGGTGGACGCTCAGCCCGCACCTGAGCTAATGACCACAACCGATTTCCTCAGCAGTCCTGGGAAGGCTCGGCCCCTTCCTCCCTGATGCCCTCCTCCTTTCCCATGTCTGTTAGGGTTGAGTCTGGAGAATTCTACCTCACACTTTTTCTTCCATGTGAAAACTTCCCCGAAATTAAATTATCATCAGCTCTTTACTGTGCCCATTTTCTCGCCCGCTCGGTACGTAACACAATTACAACAACCTGGGCTGACTGACTGAGACCAAAATCCCACAAGATGAGACAAGCCCCTCCCTCAGGACCCCAATTCTGCCTCCTCAGAAATGATCCCCCAGACGGGGCCTTCCACACAGCCTCAAAGCCTGCTTCTAGGTGGCCAGATGGTGGTCGGGTCACCCCAGCCTTGTCTGGCTATCAAAGGACCCCTGGTCCGCGTGGGGAATGCGCTTCCACCAGCACTGCGTCCAGGCCACCCTGAGCCTCTGACAGGAGACACTACAGCCCTTCAACCGGGTGACCAGGGAGGGGAGGCCCCAGCTGCCTGGCCCCAGATCCCGAGAAAGTGCCTGTCTGGTGCCTTCCCCTCACTCAGCGACAGCCCTCAGCTCAGAACGCCACCTGTCTGGTAACGGAGAATCACTTAATATTTCACTTAAAGTCACCAAATAATAAGTATGTTGGAACATTGAAAGCATCAGCAATTTGATACATTTTAGGATGCAAAAGTAAAAAGTTTCTGAAAGCATTTCTTGAAACAAGAATAAACTACAGAAAGAAAAGCTGTCTCTATCACAGGGCCCATCGCAGCCCTCTCCTGAGTGTCCAGTGTTCTAGGGCCTGAGGCCTCCCCAGCAGGCCCTTCCTCCTAACACATGTGCACATACCTAGGAGCTTTATTTGTCGTTTTCATGGAAATGGAATCCTACTTAATAAATATCTCTCAACCGATCTTGCTTTGAATTCTTAAGGGCTCTACAAGTCAGTGAATCTGAATCTACCTCAATCTCTTTTTTTCAAGTTTCTAAGCACCCCACACATATAATTTGCATATTTAAGATTTTATTAATATGCTGATTTTGAGGGCAGGTTTTTTTTTTTTAACTTGCTTCCCTCCACTATTCCCCCACCTCCCACCTCCAACGCATGCTAGTATCCTGTTTTCCGTCCTTCTATACCATTTTTCAGTGCTCGCGGAATCAGACACAGATAAACAAATATAAACACATGTATAAGATAATACATCAATTAAATGCACCACTGCTCTTGCTTTTCTCACTCACCATGTTATGGAAATCCGTCCCCACCCCCCAAATCTGGTAATGAAGTTCTCGTTCACTTGTAGTGGGCATAAGCCTGATTTATTTGGCCATTCTTCTATTGATGGGAATTCATTTAATTTTTAGTTTTGGTCACTGCAACGTTGTGCTAAACATCCTTATGTGTTTACACGCAGATCCGTATCTTTAGGTAATTGTACTTTTACTTCTATGGAATAGATTCCCAGGAGTGAAAATTCTGAGACTTTGACATGATTTAAGGTTTAAAGGGAAAAGTTCTAGGGAAGGAAAACAAATGATGCATGTGATGTAAGCCCCAAGCTAGGAGCTTCTGAGGTTGGGACATTTTCCGTGGTCTAATTCTCTACCCTCATTCCTAAGTGGTTGAAAGTGTTCCTTCTGCCTCTTATAGATAGAGCCATGCGGCCCCCAGCTACTCACATTCTCCCTGAGCCTGGTATGGGAGAAAAAGCACTGAAGTAGGGGCAGGGACCTCTCACTAGCCTTGTGATCTTGGATATTTCCCCAGCTTTTCGGCACATTTCTTAGTCTCCCCATCTGCAAAGGAACCCAGCTGGTCTGGCGCTGAGATCCAGGCCACTGGGGACACCCACAAGGAGGATGTGGGTGAGGGTTTGGGAAGGTGCAAGGACCAGGTCCTAGTAAGGCTCCAGTTTGCACTTGCTCCCGGAGGCCGTGGCAGGTGCGCGGCTACGACCCAGCCTTCCTCTCCTTCCCATACCTACTGCTATGGCCTCCCTGGGAGTTTCAGCTTCACTTAGTTTCTTTTCCTTGATGGAAAAATCATGCAATTGAGCAGAACAAGCAACCATACATTTTAGCCTCAACACATGAATGAGTCATGACGGATGAGAAGGAAAAACCACAGACGCTTCAGGTGGTTTAGAAAATGAAATCTTTGTTGGAAGCAGGCTGATACAATTTCCACCTATCCATTTGGCCGTGTTGTTTATTAACCATGTAGCCGGACCAGGATGAGCCAAGGGTGGGGCAGGCCGAGGGCGGGGTGCTGTCTCCCACTCGTCCTGCATACACAGTGGACGCTTGGACAAGAATAATGTGCTGATATCCAGTGTAACGTTCACCGGGTGTCCTGGCACGTACATTGTGATGTGCGCCATTGATGTTACAACCCAGGGGAAAGGTGTGTAGACAGACACAGTAAGGGGCACATTTACTTTTGAGCCAGTCCAGGGATGCTGAGTTTCACTGAGAGGAAAACGGGTTCCATGCAGTTGACTTCGTGGCAACAGTCCCTCCATGTTTATAAATATCTCTGAGACTTCACAGGACGTCGTGGAAAGATTGGGGATAAGTTAGAGCAACTGGCTCTGCCAGCGAATAGCTTTGAGGACCTTTGTGGGGCACCACACCTCTCTGGGCCTTGGTTTACCCACCTGGAAATTAAGGCCATTAGACTAGATGCATTCTAAAGCCACTCTGAGCTGTGAAACTCTAAGTATATTTTTAAATTAAAAGGAACATTTAAAAAATATAACAAAAGAAATCATGTTCCTTATAGAGAAATCAGAAAATAGGAATTGACCAAAGAAAGAAAATTGAACAAAATATTAAATTTGAAATCACAGTACTGAGAATAAAAATTGAAGAAAAATGTTTAAAAATTGAAATCATAAGACTGAGCAGTAAACATTATAAACCAACTCATGTACGCCCTCCTAGGCTTTTTAAAATAGGCATTTATATCTTTTAGTATTTATGTATAGAATTTGTCCTTCTTGTAAACAGGGGATCATTCTAGACCCGGAGCATTACCGTATATGCTTATTTGTAGCTTAGCACGACCCGTACATGATGATCTTACTTTCACATCGCTGTCAGCCGTGTTTAAAATGCCTGCCGAGTTCTTCAGCAGAACTAGGATGGACGCTCCGAATTTTATTAATGCTGGACACTTAAGATGTTTTGCGTTTTCCAATATTATAAATAATGCTTGAAGACCATCCTGGTAACTACCTCTTCATATACATCTTAAAATTATGTCCTTAAATAGGATGATCAGAAAGGTATAAATGCATAGTTGATGGGTGCTGTGTGCAGAGAGCAGAGAGCAGAGTCCAACGTGCTTTGAGGGGGAGGCGAGGAGGGATGTCTGAGCCAACCAATAACCATGATTTTGTTGAAGGGAATCTCTGACTGTGCTGACTGGCTGGCTGGGATGGGGGTGGAGGGTGGTAGAGCAGGAGGGGGTTGGGTGGCTCGTTAGTGAGAGCTTATAACCGTGTTCAATGTGGAGTACCCGCCCTGTGGGCAAGGTCTATGCGATGCAACTGCAAAATCTTTCAGAGATATGCACTGAGTCCCAGGTGTTGAGTAAATTCTGTAGTGCTGGGAACTCAGGAGAATGTTCTCTGATAACAATCACTGCTCAGCTATTCCCTGAGGAAAGAACTAAAGGGTTCTCCTCCATTGACTCTTGGAATGCCATTTCATCGCCCTCCTCATTATGAAAGGGAAGGATAAAAGTTGAGGTCTCATAAACAAGTGCTTGCAAGATTACTGAGATAATATGTAAAGGCACTTGAATTCCTTCATGAATAAGAAGAAATGTAGAATGAGAGTGGGTTCGGTAGCCCTGATAACTCAGCAGATGGTGGTGGTGCCAGTTCCTGAGTACGGTATGTGCTATGATTCAGAGGGAACCTCTCTGTACCCATTTCACAGATGGGTGCCCCTGAGGCGTGGCAGTCCGAATGATGGGTCCAACTCTATGCAAGAGAGCCACAGCAGAGCTGGAAACCCATTGCTTGTCCTTGGATGACCATCCCTGCCTTGCCAACTTTACTGTTGAGAGGTTGGAATGAGGTAATGTCCCAGAACATCCTTTGTAAACTATAAAATAGTATATGTCTATATGAGAGATTACTCTGACTTATAAAGCTAAGTTACAGCAAATCTTAAATGAAAACAATCAAATGGCCAGGCTGTAGAACGCTAACTTTTCATATTCATTTTTCCTAACGGGACAATAAGGATGGAGAACATGTATTGAATTCTGCTATGTGATCTAAGAGAGTCTATGACGTTTACCCATTTACTCCTCACAAAATCCCTGTGAGGTAGGTGCTACGGTTACCCCCATCTTACAGATGAGGAAACTGGGGTACAGAGAGGTTAAATAATTTGCACAAAATCCCGCCATCTCTACGTACTAAGTCTGCTGACTCCCGTAGTCTTTGATGCACCCCAAGATGAGAAAAATGTACTCGTGTGCAGAAAAAGAGGACTTGGATTTGAGCTGACCATTGATGTGCCTTCGGAGAGTCTAGACCAACCCAAAGATTTGCCCCCCGTTGTGCCAGCACAAGGCTGACCCTCCCGGGATCCTCTAGTGCTCTGTGCACGCTTCTCTCCTGGAACAGAAAGGGTTAATTTGACCCATGACCCGGAGGACCCTGAGACATTTTCCTTCTCTGCCACATATGTAGATGGGCTCTGAAGACGAACACCTCTCCTCGTTGGAAATCATGAATTTTTATGAAGCCTGTCCAGAATTCCCAGAATTCAGCCGAGTGCACTTTGCAGACCCTAAAATGCTGTCACCATGGAAGGTTTCATTGCTTGCACCTGCTAAAACATTTGAGGCATTTGAGAGGCAGTGAAACACATTTGCTTTTCATTTTATCTGACTTTGGAAACCTTTGAAGTGTTTAATCGTAGAGCCCAGGAAAGATCCCCGCCTCTTAATCATTTACTCTGGAAGGCGCATTCTCGGCTGGTAGCCTGTCAAGCAGAAACTGACCTAAGCCCAGTTTTATTAAGTGTCACATGCCCAGTCCCTGTTCATTAAAGGTGTTTTAAGGTTTGAATTATGTAATTTATGAGAAAAAGAAATAAAAATTCCATTGTTTTATTAATATGCAGCCCAGGATCTCTCGCTCATAACAAACTTGAAGGAACGTTGGGCAAAAGGACAGGAGGGGGCTGGCTGGAGGTGGTCTTCCTCGGCCCCCAAACCACCCCCTCCACATCCACTCGACCCAACCCCAGGCAGGAGCCCGGCGAGTGGGCAGTGGGAAGGGAGCGTCCCAACCGGTCCTCCTGTCTCCCCGGCCTGAGACTCAATGACACAGCGGCCACCTTCGTTCTCTTTCCAGCTCTTCTGTCTCTTTTCCAGAAATGCAGGAAAAAGCATTTCCAGAGTGACCCGGGGTGATGGTGTGAGTCACAGTCATTGAGAACTAATGCCCCTTGCTCTCAGAAGAGCTGGGAGAGGGCGTGGTGCTAGGGAATCGGCCACCTGTTCTAGGTGAATGATCTCACATTGGATCCTCAACCCCCAAGGGGTGACTGTCCCCGTTTTACAGAAGAAACAGAGGAATCAAGGTGGGATCCCTGGGCTGCCCTTGTCCTTTCCTCTCAGGTGCCAAAGGCAACCTGAGCCCAGGTTAGACTTCTCGGAATCATGCAGCTGGACAGGCCAGGCGGAGGGGATGGACCAGACTGGGCAATCTGTGCCTTATCTGGACTTGGGCTGCGCACAGAGGCCCAGCAGGACCCCAGCAGGGTTAGACACCTTCACAAAGGATACTTTTCTCAGAGCATTTGCAAGTCCATGTCCACTGGAGGCTTTGCGAGTAGGTTGCTCCTAGCTGGGTCTCCCTTATCTGACATGGTGGGACCTCCCCTTGTTCTGAGGCCCCCAGTATCCTCCCTGGTTTCCCAACAAAGGTGAGGGAGCCAGCCCTGCGTGCCTTGTGGTAGGGTGACTTTGAAATCCTCTGGTGTTGTTTGCTCATATGCATCTTCCTCTGACCAGCACAATAAAGCACCCGTGGGGGAAAGTCATTTTCCCAAATGCCCACGGCTCAGAACATTGAGACCGTGATTAGGGTTTGAAAGCTGGTGCAGCTGAAGGTATTTCTCACCCTCCACATGCTCCCACCACCACCACCAACTTTCCCCACACAGAGAGAATCATGAACTTGATTTTGAACTTGATTTTCTTAATCAAGTGACTCATGTGCTACAGGTGCAAAGTTGCACCAGGCTTTTCCCCCTTGGTTCAAATTTGTGACTTTTTATTTCTGAAAGGGGATCTCAGGTGCTAAGGCTTTCTAAGACATGTCACGGGAATGGTGCAGAGTTTTGAGAACAAGAGGCCTTTAAAATCCAGGAGGGATGGGGGCAGGGCATGGTTAAAGCTAAATGAACTCCCCTTTGGGAAGCCCCATGCTCCCAGCCAACGCAGAAAAGGAAAGGCCCTGTTTGCAAGAAGAGAGTTGGTGGGCCAGGTTTTACAAATCGATGTCAATCATTAACCTACTTAATTTTGAATTACCAATTCCACTGATATTTTGATAGGGCTGGCTGCTGGCAATCTAGACTATAGGGGCTGTTGCCTTTGATCTGCCAGGCCAATTTCCATTAGCAGTAAAACCACAGACCTCTGCTGGGCCACAGGCCTCCGAGTTTGATGTCTCCCGGTGCCTTGGGGGAGGTCTGAGCTGCTGGTCCCAATACTGAGACAGCCTTGAGTAGAGTCTCCAGAAGGAGTCATCACAGATCGATCAACTCATTAATTCTGCTCAGTTTCCAGCATTGCGCTAGGCACTGGGAAGCAGAGAGGAGCGAGTCATTTCAGACAGTTGGAGATACAGGGTTTCAGCACACAGTGTTCGATACACGCTTGGGTGGGGAAGAACAGGCAGCTGTGGGAGCTTTGAGAGGTGCATCAGGGAAGACTTCCCAGAGGAGGTGACACGTGAGCTGAGACCAGAAGCTGGGGTAGGAGTTAGCTGGGCGATGGGCAGAAAAGCGAAGGTGAGCTCAGAAGAGCCTCGTCAACCCTGGGAAGGAGTTTGGAATTTCAGCCGAGGGTAATGGAAGCAATTGATTGATTTTAAGAAAGGGTGGGTAAACACAGTAGATTTATATTCTAGAGCGTCAAGTGTGGAGACAGGAGTGCAGAGGAGCGGGAATGGGAGTGGGGAGACCCGGGAGGAGTCTGCCGTTAGAAGGGGGGCTGCCAAGTGGGCATTTGGGGTTAAGTAAAGCCTAATTTGGGCAGATGTGTTGCTAGGGATTAGAAGGGAGATCCTGCCAGGAGACCTGACTCTTGGAGACGACAGCGCCTCCCCAAGACCACTAAAGGCAGGGCCCTTTTGGCATCTGTCTGAGCCTGAGCCCCTATTCAGAGGTGGAAACTCTCAGGAAAGTATATACAGTTACAGGGAAGGGAGGGCTCAGAGGCAGATGGGGAAGGGGTGTTCTCTTTCAAGTCTAGTAAGATTTAACTAGACTGTTGGATAACTTTGAGGACTGAAAATTGAGGAAAGAATACCATGGACTCTAGACACACATCAGGCGAGAGCCAGTCCAGCTGCAAGAGGCAGCCATGGACAGTAGTGTAGGTTCAGCACACAAGCAGGTTGCCATGGCGGATGGCCCTGGGTGGCAAAGAACTTTTGCCAAGCATCAAGGTGTCTTGGCCTGAGTGTTGGAGACTATTTTTTTCCCTCATAGTGTGTGGTGAGGTTGGCAGAGGTACTCACCATACCCAATGAGACTCTCAGCACTTTCTTTCAAAAAAAGGTGTTAAATGTGGCCATCATCTATCAATCATTATTATTTTTTAATTAATTGAACACTTACTATATGCCGGCTCTGTTGCGTGTTTTCACGTGTGAGCTCATTTAATTCCCCCATCCCTGAGAAGTGGGCATCACTATGTCCATATTCACTGACAGGAAAATTGAGGCTCAGAGAGAGTAAATCATCAGTGCAAGGTCACACGGCTGATACGTGGAAGAGTGGAAAATTGTCAAAGCCTGACAGGGTCAGAGCATTAAGGGCTTGGGGTGGGGGCATGTGATCCAATCGTTTCCGGCTGCTCCCTTAACCAGACTGTTGAACAGGAAGGCACCGTCCGCCAGCTTGGGCAACACATTTCTGATTCCCGCACATCCTCCCTTTATTGTGACATTGCTGCTCACTTAGATGAAGCCACTTAATCTAGCTTTTTTGAGGCACTGGATGCAGCACTGTCTGCAGATGAAGCAGGCAGAGGAGAGGAGAGGTTTGCCTCACCTGGCCCACCCTCTAGCCACTTCTCCTGCAGTCAGTGGCCTGGTGAACGGGAGGAGCCCACTGAGTCTGGAGATGCAGTGCACTGCATCTCTGATGGCACTGTCAGCTCTACAGGGATTCCTGTGGCTGTGGGGGGGGCGTGCGGGACAGCGTGCTGCCGCATTAGAGCTGGTGGTAACTGTTGACCCCAGAGAAGCTGAGAGAAATGCGGAGAGTACCACTTATCACTTAGCTGCCACAAGTCAGAGCCGTCCGATACCACCTCTGAAAAGTTGACAGCATCCTTTTGGGTGATGTCTTATCCAAATAGACTGCTTTGCCCTGGGAGTGGCCAGAAGGAGAGAGGACCCCCTTCTGGTTTTATAGTGAGTTCTAGTGGTGAAGGGGGAGGACTTAGCCTCTATTCTGTGTCAGGCCCTCTGATAGGCACCTTGGTGACTTCACTTACCCCTCCTGGCCACCCCCTGATGGCTGATATGATCCACATTTTCCTAAGCCAAACATGGAGGTGCGCGGCTTCAACGTGATGTCTAAAATCTCAGCAGTGGAGCTGGTGCTCACTTACTTCTGACTCATTCTGCGGGGTGTCTGGGGGTGGGGCCTCATGCAAAGGGGAAGGATTGGGCAGATGGGGTCCGTTTTAGAGGATGTGTAAAATGTGTTGGTAAGCAGATCGCCATCACTTTAGATGGATCCTGTTATTCATAAAAGCAGTGCCTACCTTCTGACCTCAGTACAAGGGATATTTCCCAAATATCCCAGTTTGAATTTCACCTACTACCATTGAGATTTTTATCCAAAGGAGGCAGTTATCATAGGGGAAAAATAAGATGAACACAAAAACTCTCCCTGCCCCCAGAAGAGAAGAGGACAGGTGCTGGCTTGCCAAGCGAAGGAGGTGGGTTTAGTGTTGTGGGAATTAGGTCCAAGTTGCCACACAAATGCTGGGAGTGGGCACAGGGGCCCAAGCCAGGTGTCCATTCCCTGAGGCTGAGAGGTGACATGATGGATGGGAAAGGGTGTCATGGGCCATCCCTCCAGGTCGGCCTGGCCTTTCCCAAATGACCCCCATATTGCCGTTCTCCCTAATGCAGTGACTTTCAAACTGTTTATACACAGTCTTGGGAAAGCCCGAAGTCCCATAAAAACTTAAAAAAATCATACTTTATCTCAATAATATAAAAATAATTGTTTAACAATTCTTTAACAAGACATCTAAACACATGTTCTCTGTTGCAATGATAATTTGCTCTATTGTAGAATAAGCCTTTCATTTGGCTGTGTCTCAGACTGGGGTTCAAGACAAATTTTCCAGAATCTCTGAGTTATTTTTTTCCTTTAAGTGGAGTCCAAGCACAGTTGGGGTTTGAGAAACCTGGCCCTCACATAACACTGCACAACCGAGCCCCCGAGATCAGAAATGGTGAGCAGATTACAAGGAGAGCCCCTGGTAGCCTTGCTCTGCGCCCGCAGGCTGTGGGACAACGCGAACGGAAGAAAATCCTTTTGCCCACTTGGCTCTTCTTTCGAACTCTAAGCAAAACCTGGCTTCAGAAATGATGAAACCCAGCCTGGTGGCATGGCTGCCAAGCAGGGGGACACAGCAGGGTCCCCGGAGGCGCAGCCCATGTTAAATGCGAGTAATTTCCTGACTAACCCCTGATTCTCTCTGGAGGTGGCTCCTGGAATATTACTGAGTTTCCGGTTTGGCTGCTTCGGTCTGAAACAGCAAACATGTGCTTCCACTTTCTTGTGCATTGTTAAATATGTAGGATTTGGTGGCGGGGGGGTTGCCCAGAGCACCCCGTGGATCTGCAGCCATCTTAGCAGCTGGCTGGACATAGACCGCTGGGTTCGCCGTCAACAATAATAGAAACATAGTAATAGTGGCAGCCATTGTTTACCAAGGTCTCACTACACAACGCTGTCTCATTTTATCCTCCCTCAGGGAGGATGGAGGGTGTTATCATCACCCCCTTTTATGGATACCCAATGCTTGGAGAGGTCAAGTGACCCCGCAAGTTCCCCTATACAAAGCTGCATCCACAACCGCTTCTCCCAACTTCAAGCTGCCACGAAAGGGGTTTGCTGAATACCTACTGTGGGCAGATCCTTTTAGACCCATGTCCAAACAGCAGCCACTGTCCCACGTGGTTGCTGAGCACTTGAAGTGTGGCTTTCCTAAGTGAGATGTATCGTGAGTGTCAAACATGCCCCGGACTTAAAGACTTAGGGCAAAAAGGAGAATGCAAAACATTCCATTAATCTTTTTATACTGATTATATGTTGAAATGATATTTTACACATATTGGGTTAAATAAAATGTATTATTAAAATGAAGTTTGCCTGTTTCTTTGAACTTTTTGTAAGTGTGGCTACTAGAAAATGTGTAATGACCTCCATGGCTCTTGCCCTTTTCCTATGGACAGCGCTACCTGAGAGGTTCTGCTGCGCACGCGCACAAGGGTTCCGTCCTGGATCTCAGGCTGGTTCAGACAGTCCCAATCTTCAGGCTTCTCTCCTTGTGATGATGATGAGTCCTGGGAGAAAAGGGCTGGGTTTCTCCTTCTGTCCCCAATAGCAACATGCAGAGGTCTGTGCACACAGGAGAAACTTTGGAAGTACAGTCGATTCTTACTACTTGTGGCGGTTGATGTTCTATAAAGTTACTGCAGACAATGAAGTAGCGAATAAGGAAAAACACTGCCCTTCAGGGAGATACAGGGTTAGGTTCCTGTGATCCACTTCTTCCAACATTTTTGCCAACTGATCAATATATAATCTTGTTTAATTTGTGCTTCTGTTTAAAGAAACCTTATTTAATATATACATACACGTGTGTGTATATATAGTGTGTATATATATATATAGTTATATATATATATAGTGTGTGTATATATATATTTATATATATAGTGTGTGTGTGTGTATATATATATAGTGTGTGTATATATATTTATATATATATATATAGTGTGTGTGTGTATATATATATATAGTTGATCTATATAGGTGATTCACTAACATTGAACTCACAGCCACCAGCACTGTAACTCATGCCTGAATGAAGCTTATCTAACTCTCCATAAGGCACGTCACAGTCTTCTCGAGCTTAGGGGTACCAGACAGTACTATGCTAGGAGGCCTTTTTAAACAGTGAAATCACCAACAAACAGCACAAAAACATGAAAAACACAGCACTAAATAGACTGCAGAAAGGACATTTATGAACACGCGTGTCCAGTGACTCACACCTTTCACTGTTTTATGCATGTCTGCACATGACGGCAAAAGCACCTGTGAATACTGATTTGGGGGTTACAGATAAATTTTACTGAGGAAGTGAATACAGAATTCACAAGTAATGAGGATCGATTGTGCTTGCTAATCGAGGTCAGTCCTGCTTCTCAACTGCTACTGGCCTCTGGTCTTTTGTGCTCAGACTGTCCCCTGAGAGTCCTGGTTGTATTTATTTAGCATCAGCGCGCTCCCCATGCTGGAGTGGCAAGCCAGGACATGGTGAAGCCCTGGCCCCGGAGGAGAGGAGAGCAACTGGGGTCAACCCTGGACTCACAGTTTGTAAGTCATGGGACTTGGGCAAGACGTTTCACCTCTTTAAGCCTCAGCTATCCAATCTGTAAAATGGGGTTCGTGATGCTTTATCTTCGAGCCTTGTGAAGATGTAACGAGATGACTTTGCAAAAGGGCTGTGGAAGCAGGAACTAATCCACAGATGTGCGCGATTTCCATGCTTTCCTGTTATGCTTCGAGCGAGGGAAGGCAGAACCCTGCCTGCGTTTGAATCCTGACAGGCACTGACTGCCTACGTGAACTCGAGTGAGTCACTGAACCTCTTAAGGCTTCAGGTCCCGCCCTGTGATGGGGATGATACTAACATAGTCTGTACAGGGATGCTGTAAAGATTCAAAGAGACATGCAGGTAAGCACATAACTCCCAATGAGTGTGGCTATCCCTTCCGTAATGAGTGACTGTGCCCCTCCTCTGAACTGAGTGGATTGGGCGTGGGGGAAGTCACGTGAGCCTCAGTTTCTTCATCCTTAAAGGCAGGTGATAGCACCTCCTCCAGTAGTGGGGTGAGAAATAAATGCCCCAGAGCACATCAATACTTCAGGGCTTCTTTCTCGTCTCCCCTCTTTTGTTGAATCCTTCTGGACCTGCATCTCCTCACTCGTTAAAGGGGAGTAGAAGCACCTGCTCGGCCAGGTGGTCATGTGATTGGATGAGGTACTTTACCGAGAGCACCAAGCACAGCGCCCAGCACCTGGGGGCGGCAGTGGGGAGCATGGTAAGTCCACCCTCCTTCCTCCGTCTCCCCTACAAGTGGGTCCCACAAACTGCTGGACAGAAACAAACAAAACTTAGCTAACTGGTTTACGGAGAACGTGAATTTCAGGAAGACCAGGCTCAGTGATTCCCAGGAGGACGCCTGGCTTAGGGGAGGAGTTGGTTGGGGGGGCGGTGGCTGGAGCGGGTCACCCTCTGGCCCAAGAAATTTGATTCTCTGGAGAGCTTCACATGTAAACCTCTGGGTCAAACTGGGGCAGACCTGCTGGGTTTGGAGAGCTGGCGGGGTGGTGCCAGGGGTCATTTGTCTTTAGCCTCAGGAGATAGTGAACTCCAGGACTCCTGAGCAACAGGACCGGGGACAGGGAGGGACGTCCCACCATCCTTCTGCTTTCTCTCACCCAGCTTCTAAGGAAATTCCATTGCATTGTATCTACAAGGCATCCCCAACTGTCAGCTTCCTTGAACACAATGTATTTAATAAAAAGCCATTAGGCCTTGTAAAGCTGTCAGGAATCTAAATGACACTTGTAATAAAATCTTGTCAGTGACCTGTTCCGGTTAATCAGGTCCAGCGACATCATCACCCGCGGATCTGTCTGTTACTCGGGGCTCTAGGTATATTTAGACAGCTTTATGATCCATGCAGATTTGAGTTATTAAAATTGTACAGTTTTGCAAGGAATTTGGGATTTAATAAAGCAGCAGAGAAACTACAAAAGGAGCAATAACCTTCCCAAAGGCCAATCCTCCGTGTGCTGGGGGTGTGTTCTCGGGCTAGTCAGCAGGCACATCTGATGCCAGGCGCTCACAGGGGCGATTTTATGTATCTATAATGTGTGTATCTGGCATCTGCAAGGCTAGAAAATATATTACATGATACCCAATGACTTCAAGGTGGTGAATTGTGCTTAAATGTAAAGATTTATGGATTTATTCAATTACAAGAAGACATTACCACCGATTGCATATTGGCTCTATTAAACCTTTTTTTCGAGAAAATACAACCGCTAGATTGTAAATATCTTTGGCCCTGCTTACCACCTGGGTAGTTTCTGGGGCTCTCGTGCCTTTAAGGCACAACTTTACTTATCTTGAACTACAAAAGTCAGGCTTCATGTAACAATCAGGATGAGACAGACAGACAGACGCAGACAAGGGTTATCCATTTGCTCAATAATCTATAAATTTAGACTCACGGGGCAGATATCCAAAAAACGTATTGGGTGCAAGATAAATAAATCACACCTGGTCTCCTGGCATAAACTGGCACAGCGTTCCTGATATTTCAGTCAAATTATTCCATTTGTTTCTAAAGATATTTTAATCCCACATGACCTCAAACTTCCCGTGAACCAGGGCCTGGACCCAAGGCCGCCCACGGCCTTTGCAATAAATCCGTTGTCTCCCTTCTCGGCCCTCAACCCAGGCCCATAGATCACCTCTCCCTGCATCTTGCTTCAATTACTCAATTAACTGCAGTAAAGTTCTCGTAGGTTTTGCAGATGTTGCTTTATTATCAAGGCCTCAGACGAACAGGAGAGTTCAGGAGCCGAGGTTATAGGAAGGTTGATGGGGGAAGGGCTGGGATGGGGCATAGGGGATATTCCCAGCAATTGCTGGGGGCCGAAGCCACAGAGAGGAATATTGTCGTCCCCCCCCCACCCCCGATTCCGTGTGCTGTTAAATGCCCTTTACTGCTTGGGGAATTTGTGATGTTATCTCACTGAGAAACTGCTTGAGAGAAGCAGGTATTCCACCTTCCGATGAGATAATGCTGTGATTAACAGATGTTTAATTGGGCCATTTATCAAGAACAGGACCTGCCCCCAAGTCAGTGAGCTAAGTAAATTATTACCCACCCTGCAGGTGTTGGACTGGCAGATCTATTACTCTTCTCGAAACGGTCTTCAGAAGATTTTATATGAAAAGATGATTTATTTCCAAAAGGAATTCTATTGTGCTGTTATTTATCCAGAATGTAGCCTGGTTCTGCCCGGCCCCTCTTCCTTTATGCACAAAAGAGGATTGTTGAAAATTAGAATCACGGGGAGGGTCAGAGCCAGAAGGACGCTTAGAAATCAACTAGTACAACCCAGCCATTTGACAGATAAGAGCACTGAGGCTTGAGCAGACAACGTCAGACTGTACAGCCAGTTAGCAAATTGGCAAAGGTGTTTCCCACCTTTTTTTTTTTTTAAAGTGTGGTTTCTCTAGTGATGTTAATAGAATTCCGAAAAAGCAAGAATTTAACTGTGAACAAGACATTTTTATACTTTAGAATGGGATTTCTCAACCTTGGCTTCATTGACATTTTGAGGGGATCGTTTTCTAGCGGGGGCTGTCCTGGGCACTGGAGGACGTTTAGCAGCATCCTGGCCTCTACCCACTAGATGCCAGTAGTATACTCCCTCCCGGATAAGACAACCAAGAATGTCTCCAGATATTGCAAATGTCCCCTGGGAGGCAAAATTGTCCCCGGTTGAGCACCATGGCTTTAAATATTGTCATCATTATTATCATCATCATCATGAAATTAATCATGTGAATACTAGCAGGTAAGATTTGTTGAGTGCTAGACATGGCTGAATTCTTCATGTACCTTCTCTCAGTTCATCTTCACACTAACTCGATTCTGTGGGTATTAGTGTTACTCCACTTTACAGGTGAGAAGAGTCTAGGCTCAGGGAGGTTAAGGTTTGCCTAAGTTCACGCAACTAGTAAGTACCAGAGGTAGGGCAAGCCCTGGAACTCCCATCCACACCACTAAACAAAGGATGAGGCTGCCGGATTTGGATTTGTTATTAAGTGATAAAACTGTACAAATTCGTTTCCTGTTGTCCCTCGTAGCGAACGTCTCTTTAAGAATGTGTTGGGATAATAAGTCATCGTGTCTCCACATTACAAGGAAAGTAAAATGCACCATGTCACTTGTCAACGGATGCGCTGGTTTCTCTATAGATTACAGGGTAGCGCCGTTCTGGCAACCAGAGGAAGCACTATGGTCGTCCACGTCGTGGACGAAGGCACCCCTGGCTGTAACCACACAACAGAATTAAAAGCATCTGAACGACTATATTTCAGGGAGCACATACCTCTTCTGCTGTGTCCAAAATTTCCAAAGAGGCTCAGCCTGCTCTTTTCCAATAGGCTGAGGCAGGTGGCTTCCCCAGGCCTGGGAGCTGTCCGACACCTGGGAAATCCCCAGGTGAAAAATGGCGAAGGCCACGGCTCTAAAGGTAGAGCTGGTTTCATGCCAGGAAATAAATTATATGTAAAACGGTGACGTGAGACAAGACACCACCAGGTGGGGGATTTGTTATACCGGTAGCCACAAGTGTGTCCGGGCAGCTCTGAGGATGGGATCTGGGGGTAACGTAAAAGGATGTCTTTGCATGAGTGTAAATAAAGCCCACTTCCCCATCCCACATGTAGCAACTCTTCCAGATTGTATAGGCTTATGCTTGGATTAATCTGATTTTTACTTCTATTTCCCTTTCACCCTGATTTCTTCATCTCTTTATTTTATCCTGTTATGAACTGTATGTGTATGTATGTGTGTGTGTATATATGTGTGTGCGTGCGTGTATAGATCTGTATGTATAATATAGAGAGAGTCTTTGCGGTAAGTCATGCCAAATCCTTCTTAAAGAGGAAAGTATAAATAAGAAAACCGTGACAGTATAACAGCTCCAATGAATAGGTTTCACTACGGAGTTTTACGGGCCTGATGATCTCTCTGATCACTATGGAATTCCCTCTTTACCAGACTTTCTACCAGTGCTTCCAAAGGCCACCAGGCGCTGTTGGCACCCTGCTGTCAGAGCAGGCGCAAGCCACCGGCAACACCTCAAGCCAGATGCACACCCCTGGACTGGCGGGGCTGCTGAACCGTCTATTTGCTTACTTCCACCTGTTTTGTGTTTTTCATTCCAACAAGACTCCTTGTCTGTCAAGAGAGGCTGTGCATAAAAATGCTGCCGACTCTAAAGCACTTTTCAAAACTCAGGCTCTCTTGTCTGTTCTCATCCTAATCATTTGCTGTAATTTTTCTAGCCAAGCTAAGAAGATGTGCAGGGGAAGTAAATTCTCATATGAATCATACTGAGCTCCAGACTCAAGAAAGCGACGGGAAACACTGGTATGAATCCTAGCTCCGACAGAGGCAGGGGGTGGGGGGAGAGAGACACCCCATTGAAGGCCATGTTTTCTGCCCAGGGCATACATTTTCTTCATTACACGGGGAAAGATGCTGGTGCGTGCACAGGGGTAATACGTGCAGGGCACCCGTAACTTCGCCCATAGCCATCCCAAGGACCTCATAAGGGGTGTATTTAACCCACATGGAAGATCAAGGGAGATGAAATTAGATAAAGCCAAGAGAGATTAAGAGCTTGTTCAGCAAGGGACCAACTTGGGATTTAAACCCTGACCTAACCCCAAACCCACCATTTCTCCCTTTACGTTTCACCGCTAGAGGAAGCCATCCCAGACCCTTCTGCGTGCCAGGCCTTGTCCCTGGTACTGTGGATGGGAAGAAAAAGACGTCCCCACGGGGTTTTCTGGGAGGCCCTTGGCCTCTACTGCTGGCATCTGGGGTCTCTAGTGGGGACCACCCCCGCCATGTCCCCTCCTTGTAGCAAGGCCCCAACGGAAGGCAGGGCTTGGCTCCATCCTTTTCTTTTATCAGTGTTGTTACACTCGTTTTTCTTTGCCAGACAGGCATCTCCCTGGTTCCCTGGTCCGGCCGCCTCACAGTCGCTGTAACAGGCCGGTGGCGGGGCAGGCTTCCTACGTCCCTGCGGATGGGCTGCAGATGGATCTGGCCTCAGCTGTGTTGGGTGAGGAGGGACTTGCTAAGTTACCCCTGACAGCTGCCGCCTCTTCTGTCTCCAGGTCCAGCCTGAAGCCACCAGCTCATAACACACCTCCCCACCGACCCGCAGAGAGAGGAGAGGAAGGCAATCATTTCAGGTCCCGAGATGTGAAAACTGCCTGTGCCGGCCTCCCACCCCCTGCAGCTACCCTTTTCTCCAGCCTCCCCGAGGGCTCAGCGGCTTTTTATCTCGAGGGCAGGCTGCTCTGGTGGCTCCTGTATCTGGGGGTGGGAGGGGGTCATGGAGACTGTTCCCAAAGGAGGCGAATGTCAATCACGTTCCCCTTTGGGAAGAGGGAGGGCATTCTATTTTAAGGGAACATTTGCTGGATTTGGCTGCTGTCAAAATCCCTCTTGAACACAGCCCCGAGCTTCTTGTGAGTGAAAGGGGTGGTGGGAACTGAGGCTCTCGTGGTAGGGGCAGAGGGCAGGCGGAGGTGGGTGGCGACGCTCCCATCCGAGCAGACAGAAGTCAAAGCCATTCCTTCCCGGACGTTTGGAGGTCACATATCCTGGGCTTCAGGGTAGAATTGATAACTTGGCCCCAAGCAGCGTTGGTAATCATGCGTATTCACTCGTTTACCAAATCTTTATTGAGCCCCTACTGTGTCCCAAGCACTGGGAGGACTGTAGTGCTCAAATGGCCAGGCGCTGCCTTCGTGGATTGTGTAGATTAGTGAGTGTCAGAGTGTTGATCAGATACTCCCACAAATAGGTATCTGAAGGAGAACTGGGATAAGGGCCATGAAGAAAAAGAACTGAGGAGGGGACCCTGTTTGGATTGGGCCGCCAGAGATGCCTTCTTGGAGGAGGGAGCTGAATTCTGAAGGACTTGAGCTGGGAGTAAGTCGTTAAAGGGGAGGAAGAGGAACGTGTGTGAAGGAGCAGGAAAGGAGGGGGCTTGCTTCATTTGAGGGTCTGGAAGGAGGGCGGCAGCGAGGGCCGGGCTCCCCAGGGTGAAGCAGACAGAACTTTCCAGAACTTGCCGAGATGGCAAAGGCTAGCTGTATGCACAGCTGTGAGGTGGCCGCTCTCTGGTGCTTCCCTCTGTGGCAGAGCCCTCCACCCAGACGCCTGGGCTCAGCCCCACCCCTGTCCACCAAGCCTTCTCTCCAGAAATAATCTCAGATCATTGGCTTAAATTAAAAGAAAGAAAAAAGGAAGAAAAGAAAGAAAGAGAGAGAGAGGGAAAGAAAGAAAGGAAAATAGAAAGAGTTGTTGAAGGAAGGAAGGAAAGAAGGAAGAAGGGGGAGGAAGGAAGGAAGGAAGGAAAGAAGAAAGAAAGAAAGAAAGAAAGAGAAAGAAAGAAAGAAAGAGAGAAAGAAAGAAAGAAAGAAAGAAAGGAAGAAAGAAGAAAGAAGAAAGAAGAAAGAAGAAAGAAAGAAAGAAAGAAGAAAGAAGAAAGAAAGAAAGAAAGAAGAAAGAAGAAAGAAAGACAGAGAAAGAAAGAAAGAAAGAAGAAAGAAAGAAAAAGAAAAAGAAAGAAAGAAAGAGGAAAAAACAAAGGTTCCTAGCCTATGTACCTGTGAGGAACAGAGATGAGCATGAGGTGATCTCTGCCCCAAGATGCTCAGAGCCTCATTAATCTGCCCCCATGGAACCATCTGCAAAACCCCAGAGGTAAGGGCCCAGCAGAGGGAATTATGGGAATTCAGAGACGACCACGTGGCCACCAGGGGAAGTGGATGGGGAGTTTCTTATTGGAGGTGGATTTTTGCAGATTTACCTGGTGCCAGGTTCAGGGAACCACCTGGAAGGGAAGTCCTGTGTCCCCTCTCCAGGGAGCTCTGTCTTTCAAGCCTGATGTCTGATAGGGAAACAAAAGGAATTTTAGGAGCAGGGAAGAGAGTCTTGGAAAGATTGGAGCCCCTTTATGTGGAAGAGCCCACGCTCCTTGTGAAAACAGAAGGCTCTTCCCCCTGGTAGATTTTTCCTCCTAGCTGTGAGACGTGTCCTGTGCTTTGAGGAAAGCTGTCAGGACAGGACTCAGCATCAGATGGACAAAACCAGAAAAGACCCCCAGATCTTGCCCCTAAAGAACTTCTGGAGGAGAGTGGGACTCAGATCCCACCAAACTGCTTCTTTATAATGTCTTAAAAACTCAGTTCGACTCTCTTTCCCTGGTCTTTAGGGCAGACGATGTGCAGGTCACTCTGCCTGTGCCTCAGTTATCTTATTACGAGCCCATCCATCCCCACCTCAGGGCCTGTGACCAAATATGTGAACGTGATGGTGATATGGCCCTCGAAGGTGTAGTGGGTCCCCGGGTGCAGGCCCTGCACTCTGGTCCCCCACCATCCTGCAGGTGGACTCCCTTAGTGTCCTGCCTTTCCAGGAGGGGGCGCTGACCTGAGAAGGTTCATCCCTTGGCCAAGGTCACACAGTCACCCTAATGACTTTGAGACTCTGACGGCAGAGCCTGTCCTCCCCAAGGCTCTGTGCTACCCTAGGTTGTCTCTCCCAGTATTTTTCTGGTGCCCCGAGCAGCAGCTAAAGCGCGGTGTGGCCGGCCGGGTGGAGCCCTCCAAGCAGGTTCCTTCATGAGCCCCCTCAGTCCCATTTTACAGACGGGAAGGATGTCGCCAAGGGCAGGAGTGCGGAGGGAAGTGGGTAAGTGAATTGCTCCAACCCCGGGGGAGCTGGCGGAGGCCAGGATAGTCGGCGGCGGGCGCAGGCCAGTTTCCACTCTGCTGCCTGAGCCGCACTCTTCGGGCCCAGCTGATAATTGCTCGTTATGTCCTTAATCTGGGCACAGCCGGGCCTGGCAGCAGAATTGCATCACATCAAAGCGAGCTCTTCAAAGGAGCAGAAAGCTGGCCCCTGGGGTAATTAGCAGAGGGCCTATTCTCTCCTGCTTAGGACAGTTGGAGGGGTTTCGGGCAAGGTCCAAACAGCACGAAACGAGGCTCAGAATTGTCAACTCTGCTGAACTTGGACGAGCAAGGTGATGCCTCCAATCGCCCAGTGTATGTGTGTGTGTGTGTGTGTGTTTCTTTTATAAGCTGCTAAGACAGTTTTCTGCCCGCCTGCCCCAGATGCCCTGATCAACTGACTGTCCTCTGCTTCCCTGGAACCCCGTGGACCCTTTCTCTAGACTGCCACGTTCTAGAGGAGCTGGAAGAAAACGCACATTCACGTGCACATACACGCACACACACACTGATCACCACCACGGCCCCAAAATAAAAGCCTAAAGAAGGCGACACAACCTTGCTCGTGCAGAGAGGTGTTCAGACCGCATCATTGTGACTCAGTTCCCCCAGCTGCCCGCACGGAGGAGCGCCGGATGGCAGCCCCGACTTGGGGGGTGTTGGTTCACCCATCAAAGTGGAACTCGGTCAGGGCGCAACAGGCCTGACACGAGGTCTCCGAGAAAATCAAAGGTTACAGCTGCTTGCTGAGCGCGACCCGCCTCCTCCCTCACCCGGCTGGAGGGGACAGGCGAGGTGATGTTCTGTCTGTAATCCCATTTGCAGGCCCCTCTTGCACAGCCAGGTAGCCACCAGCACGGCGTGGTGGTGCAGAAAGTGCTAAGAGACGTTATAATGGAGTCCGGTGCCTCTTCTTGACGACCTGTGGGGCACTCAGGCTAACAGGTCCAAGTGAGTCTGCTATCTGAGAAACAATGGTGCTGAACTGGCCCGCGGGGGACCGAAGACCCTTTGCATGTCTGGCAGGGGGAGTGCTGATTCCAGGACTGGTTGGTGCCAGAGAAAGAGATGTTTCTTTCATCCCTGCTTTAATAAATGCAGTTTCACTTGCTTGAAAGTTTGGAAAAGAATTCATCTTACCCATCTCTTAACCATAATTGAATAATAGATATCTTAAGTAGCGAGGTCATTAAGGTGGCAAAACTCTCCTGAGCTAAATGAGGAAGGCGTTCTCAGACACTGAACAAAATCCATCAGACTGGGGAGTGGCGGGGAATCGTGGTACCCGGGTGCTTTGTATTTAACGGAAATAAAGCCATCGGCTTTATATTTGCCGATAATGCAGACTGTAGCCTAACATTGTCTTCACTTATAGTTTCTGAACATGGGACTTTCTTGTATCAGTTATTTTGCCAACAGTGGGAAATAAACGATTGAGCAGACACTTGGAAAGTCAGTAGGGAGTGGACATTATTACTCCCCCATAAGAGGCCCTTGTGGCCCCAGGAACAGACCCAGACACTATTGTTTCTAAAATGACTTAATCCAAGGCCATTCCCTTGTAGATGTCTCTCCCCCCGGTTTCAGGCTCTCTGTCCTGCAGCCAGCTCCCATCCACGTTGTGTGATTCATGAGTCCTGTGCTGCAAACATGAACCTTTAAGATTGTTTCACAAAGTACCTGCAGCCTCGCAATCGTCAGTGTGTGAATATACCACACACCTACTCCACGTCCCCTCGGCCTGTGTGTTAACTATATGGGAAGTCACATGGGGCACTTCTGGGAGTGGTGAGACTTCATGGAAAGAGGACGTTAAGACCGGGGTTTGAGTCTCACTGGCCAGCTGGCTGAAACTCGGGCAGGTCAGCCTCACTTTGCTTGTCTCTACAATGGGCTTTGGGTGGTGTGAAGCCATCTAGAGTGGGGACGCGCCTTCCTTGGTGCTGCCTTTCCTTCCTCCACATGTGGGCACTGAGCTGTTTGTCTACAAGCCTTTCCCGCTCTTCAGCTGAGCTTCCTAGAGGATAAGATGTGAGCTAACTTCTCTGTGTTTAGGAGCAAAGTGCCTGGCTCACAGCAGGTGCTCAATAAATGCTTAGTAAATAAGAGAGCGCCTACTTGGCCTACCTTGAAGGTGGAAACATGTGGATTAAGGGTACAATCAGGACTGACTAAATACTTCATGGCCCAGTGCAAAATGAAAACGTGGGGCTGCTTGTTCAGAAATTATTAAGAATTTTAAGACGGCAACAGCAGAGCACTGAGACAAGTGCAGGGCCTTTCTGAGCACTGGTCCCTGAGCAATTGCACAGGTCATATCACCATCGTTATAACTTAATGGTGCTGTATCAGTCTGCTTGGGCTGCCATAGTGAAGGTCCACAGTGGGCACCTTAAACAACAGAAGTTTCCTGGAGGCTGGAAGGCCAAGATCAAGGTGTCAGTGGGGTTGATTTCTTCTGAGTCCTCTCACCTTTGTAGATTGCCATTTTCTCCTTGTGTCTTCACATCCTCTTTCCTCTGTGTGCATCTGTGTCCTAATCTCCTTATAAGGACACCAGTCAGAATGGATGACCCACCCCAATGACTTCATTTTAACTTGATTACTTCTTTAAGGACTCTATCTGCAAACAGGGCCATATTCTGAGGTACTGGGGGTTAGGACCTCCACATATGTATTTGGAGGGGGGAGGTGCCATTCAGCCCATGAGAGGTACTCTCACATATAGATGCTTTATAGTCATCATTCTGAATTTGGTTTCAACCACATGCTATTTCAACCTACCCTGTAGAGATATGTGTAACACCTGCTTTTGCTGGTTATAGAAGAAAAGGATGAAGAAGTAAAGCTCACCATTATCCCGCCATCCAGAGGTTAATGTTTTGATGTTCATCCTTTCTGTCGTTTGTTAATGTGCATATTGATGGTACCGACTTAGATTGTACCATTTAGGATCTTACTTTTTTAGTTCATCATATGTCCCTAGCCCACCCCACTGAATATTTTGAATCGGTTTTGGGAATTTTAACAGTGACAAATCGTATTGCAGATTCATCCAAAGTTCGCAGATGCTGAAGTCACCTCCCAGGATACGTCAATAACAATGCTGCCCTGGTTCACACAGATGATGCCATCTCTGGAGCCACCTTGGGGCACTCAGACCATAGGGCAATAAACCACCCAATCCTTGCCGGCCAAGGCATTTCTTGGCCCTCTGTTGGCTTGGCAACGTGGAGCAGAAAGGAGGGGGTGAAGAATAGGATTGTGGCTTCAAGGAGGAGTCTCCATCTGTCCACAGTGGTTTCAAAGCTAATTACTACGGATGTAATGGCTCAGCATTCATTCCTTAATATAGTTCCCTCAAGAAAGAACCATTTAGTCCACCAATTATTTTATCTCTTTTAGGGCTACTTTCTTAATTGCAAAAGAATCTAAAAATACAATTGGCATACTTGATATGTGCAGTATCTTGTTTAGAAAGTTAGGCTGGGAGAAAGAATGCAATTAAACTGTCAAAATGTAATTGTGTCTCATAGTTAATTTAAACTGGCTCATTCCCATTTACTTTTCATGGTTTTGGAGTTAAAAGCAAAGAAAGTTACCAGGACAGCTGGTAGTTATGAAATGAAGATGTGGGGCTTTGAGCACGGGTAGCTGCATAGTTGCTGCTGCTCTCAAATGACTTTGCTTTAATAATACAATCTGATGTTCGATTTCCGAGATACTGGAAGTATGGAATTAGCCAGTTTGGGGCACAATGGACCGTTCTGATTAAAGAAGTACACTCTGAACTGATAGTAACTCCAAATCTCCCCAAAAGAGCAGGTGTGTGTGTGTGTGTGTGTGTGTGTGTGTGTGTGTGTGTGTGTGTGTGTGTGTGTGTAGTTTCCTGGGTTTCTGCTGTGTCTAGGTGGCTCCTGACTTATTTATAAGTATAACTGAAGGATGATTAGTTCAACAGAATGGGCATTCTTAGACAATTTCCTCAAAGGAAAAAGTCCCCCATCCATACAGGCTGGTTATGGAAAGGCCATCTATTCTGGAAATGCATGTGAAGCACTGATGTAATGTCTTGGATAGGCTCCTGGGAGCTGGATGGGCCTGACTTGGTTTCTCTCCTCAAGCAACTTGAAGACAAGCTGGGGAGACAGAGCATTTTGATTGAATATCGGAAGCACTGAGACAGAGGTAGGAAAGAATACCTGGGAAGCCACTGAAGAGGGAAAAACGCCCTGATGGCCACACACACCCACTAGGATGTGGCAAAAAGCGTACTTCGATTCAGAAATATTCAATTGCTTACTGTGCTTGGGGCATGATCCAAACCTCAGCACAGAGCTTGTGCTCTGGAAAGGTTTGGCCAACGAAGGAGGTGAAATGAAAGAATGAAAAGTGAGCACCGAATTGTAGGTGTTCCAGAAATGTTCGACAAATGAATTAAATGAATTGTAAAAGAGATAAGTACTGAACACTACAAAGAACATCCAGATGAATAAGACAGGGCTGTGGCTCCTGACCATGGAGGAGACGGAGTGGGGACTGGTGGGGAGTGGGGCTATATTCATTTATTAAGTCATCTCTTTGTCATAGCATTTTCCCTTTTATTAAAAACCTAATGCATGTTTACAAGGACACAATATCACTTACGTGGTATTCCTGTCAAAGATGCATAACCTGAATCTAATCACAAGAAGATAGCAGACAAGCCCCAGCTGAGGGATATTCTGCAAAAAAATAACTAGCATATAATCTTCAAAAATGACAAGGGCAAGAAACACAAAAGAAGGCTAAGGAACTGTTCCAGGTTAAACGGAAGAAGAAATGAATATCCTGATTTTGATAAATGTACCATTCACATATTTAGGGGTAAGGAGGCACAATGGCTGAGGGAGAGAGAGGGATGGAGGAATGATACAGCCAACAGGGTCAGATGTAATCATTTGGTGAACCTGTTTCTGGAAGTTTCTTGTACTCTTCTTGCAACATTTCTGTACATTAAAAATAATATCAAACTAAAAAGGTTTTAAAAAATACAAACTAAACTTAGAAATGTTGGAAAATTTAGAAAAGCACATGGTAGCCAAAATAGAACAACTCAATTTCGTCCTCCACAAACCACCGTGCTCAACAAGTTGTCATTCCCTACCAGTCTTCCCTCTGTGCTTTTGTACAGTGTTTAGAATGTGCTGGATGACCTTTGAACTGTGCACTGCATGACATCTTTTGAGTACTTCTTGTGGTTATGGACACACATCGTCTAAGAGGTCTGCCTTGCTTACTAACGTGTTTGGCTTGGCAATAGGGGTCATAATCCTGATACGTGGGCATTTGACAAAGCGTTTTGGTGGCATCTGCTGACTGCTTTCACCATAACCGGTGGGCGCTGCTCGTGTCCTGACAGTCACAAGCCCTGGACGTCATTCCCACACTGTCCTCTGACTACACTCCAGCCGCTGGTCTTTTTTTGGTCTTTAAAGCAAGGTTGCTCAACTTGGCACTACTGACATTTTGAGCCACATCATTCTTTGTCGTGGGAGCCGTCCTGTGATTTGCAGACACTTAGCAGCATCCCTAGCCTCCCCGTGACCTGATGCCAGTAGCACCCCCCCAGGTGTAACCAAAAACGTCCCCAGACATAGCCAATCATCTCCTGGGGGGGCAAATTCGTCCCCACTTGAGAATCACGGCTCTAACATCAGAGACCACAGAGGCAATGGAATTCCTTCCGTAGCTCATGTCCTCATTGGAACTGACAGGGTTGGATCATCGGCAAAAAAGAACCCTGAGTCCAGGGTCACTCCTGCCTCAGCTTCCTCAGTGGTTAAATGGAGGAATTAGCGCACCTGTTCTGCTACCTCTCACGAGATCGAATGATACACGTTATGCCATGAATCTGTGCAGGGCTTGTAAATAGATGGTCTGCAAGATATTTCAAGGTTCTCTCTCGGCACAAGAATAAAATATACAGTAGTCACTGCAAACTCAAAAGAATACTTAACTTGAGGATTTATTATACTCATCTTCAAGTTGCTTGCCAAAATACCTACAGTTATAGAAAACTGTGACAGGGACAATATTATCTGCTTTCACAAAACCTGTTTTAGTTTACTTCTGGGTGTGCAGGAAGACTCCATTTTCCAGCCTCCCTTGCAGCTAGGTGGGCCACGTCACTGAGTTCTGGCCAATGGAATATTGGTAGAAGTGAGGTCGCCACCTCCAGCCTGGTCCCTAAAACTTCCTCTGTGGGCTCCACATACTCTTTTCATTTATCAGTCAGCCAGATTCAGTCCAGTAGAGAACTCTGGGTGCTGGGGGATGATGAAGCCACTAGTCAAAAGGAGCCTTGGTTCCTAAAAAATCTGTGTGGAATGTAGCCCCTCCCCAACGGACTGTGAGAGGAGCAAGACACAAAACTTAGTTGTATTAAGTTACTGAGATTGTTTGTTACACAGCAGGCTAGACTTATCCTGACTAACACAGGTAACTAGAGATCAGCACTGAGAAAAACCCTAAGGAAAAGGTAGAGCAAATCAGATGCTATGACCAGTTATTCATGGGAAGAATTCACAGACTTCTCTGAGTAACTAGAGTGTTCCTGCCTCTGTGCCTTTGGTCATCTCATTTCTACTCCTGGAATTCCTCCCTTTACTCCAGCCTCCACTTGGCAATATTGTTTGTTCTTTCCAGTCAAGTCAAGGACCAACTCTTCCAGGAAGCCTTCCCTAACTGCCTAGCCTAGAAGTAGTCTTTCCTTCCCATGAACTCCAGTTCCACCCTGTAATGTCCTCATGGCTTTGTTTTACAGCTATTTGTCAACATTTTCCCTTGATCAGAACTGACTTTTTTAAAGGAATACCCCATGTACCATTCACCTTTGCACCCCACCCCCAAGTCCCTTAAACACAACAGTATAATGAAGTCAAAACACCAGCATACTATTAATCAGACATAGGTTCAATATACACACCCAGAACCAAACTTAGGAAGCAAATTATATTATTCACATCACAACATTTGTTAACTGCTTACCCAGTGCAGGGCTCCATGACGGTCCCTGCCATTGACATAGACCCGTCTCATATAACCCCCACCAAAGAGCCTGCAAATTTGGTATCTTTATTATCCCTGCTTGGCAGTTTTCCCAAAGCCACACCCCAGAGCCCATGTCCAATGCACCACAGGTGCTCTGCCCCCCAAACTGCCACACACCAATTACTTCTTTTGCCTTGTCGTCTCTGAGAATTATCATCGGACCCAGAGGAAAAGGTGAGAAGTGAGACACAGCCCATCAACTGTAAAACAGTAAAGAGGGTAGAATGAGATAACCAGGTGACTGTGGCGGGTGCTAGACAAACACTCATGATGTGATCATTATGGTTTTGGATACGACCCGACCATGCCTCACCTTAACCAAGAAAAACAAATGTGGACTTGGTCGAGCTTCCCTGCCACTGACCGAGAAGCCAGACACCAATGGAGACGGAAGGGAGAGACTGTGAAAGAAAGAACCACCACCAAAACATGCAATCAGAATTCAATTCAGGACAGAAAAAAACGGATTTTCCAAGGTTGCTTCACACAATTTCCTGCTGTCTAATACTGGGCTTGGAATAGCTCTTCATACAGTCCTCAGCATAAAATAAATCCTTCTTTGATGCCCTTTTGAAAACAGCAGCATTGCTTCATGAAAACATGTTTTGTTTTGCTTTTCCTTATACTTACCAGGTATAACTACTTTTGCATTAGAATGTGTATTGCCAGTACTGCCAAGGCAGGTAGATGGCAGCCTGCAAACTGGTTGTGGCCTCACTCTTTAATGGTGAAAAGCAGCCCTGGGCATGTATGCTGCCCTTGGCCATTGAATGGTCTGTGGATGTCAGTGTGAAACATGGGCCCGATTCACTTTCAGGTCTTGGGACTCCTCTGGAACGTGCTGGACGTTGGTCCTAAGTTACAAACCCTGGCCAACCAGGTGGTCTCTTGTGTTCCACCCACTCTGCTTGCTTTCCAACTAAGAAATAATTTTGAGGGACTATCAACTGAAAAGAATTTGGACGCTTATAACCTGGGATGTTTTTAACAATGGTACCAGCTGTTTAGCCGGTTAGATACAGTGCTGAATTCTGGCCTTGCCTCTTACGGCTGTGTGACCTTGAGCAAGTAACTTAACCTCTCTGAGCCTCAATTCCTACCTCTAAAATGGGGAGAATAGTAGTGCCAACTCCACAAGATTATTGTGAAGATTTGGATCATCAAGGCTTACAGCAGAGTGGCCAGCACATAATGAGTGGTTAATAATGGCAGTTTTTATTGCTGTTGCTGATGTTATTAGCACTGCTATTGGTTATGTGCAATAGCACACGTTGCTCTTGTACACTGGAGAGTATATGCATTCGGTCCTTTACATTGAATAGAACTGCTCGGATGAACACAACACATGTGCTTGTTTGCGCTCTCGTTTATTTGCGCACGTGCGCACGCGCACACACTCACTTGGCAGGACATCTTATCCTGGCTCCAGGGCCCCTGGGCTGGGCCACACTGGCCAGCACAGCTCGAGTTTCTCTGTCTTGCTCCTACACATCCGCCTTCCCCTTTGCGCGTCATTACCTTTGAGCCATCTGGTTATTGCAGCCAAGTTTTTACCTCTCCTTCATCACCGGCTCCCTCCTCACTGCCCACTCCAGCTCTCAGCAGCCCATAATCTTCTTATCACACTTCATCCGTCCACTCCTGTCTCCGCACACTGTGCTTTTCCCCAACTCACTCCAATTCTCTTTCTGAAGCTCCCCATTTTCCCCCTGCTGTCTTCTCACTCACTTTATCATTTTAAGTCTGGCCTCCGGAAGCCTTTATCTTCCACATCCCTGGCAGGTACAGGAGTCTCCCTTCCAGCTCTTTCGGCTGAGTTTCCCCACCCTGGGCTGTGACGGATCAGGCAGCTTTGCTGGCGGAGGGCACTACCGCACTACCGAGCGAGGGAGTGGGTGTGGCTCCGTATGCAAATACGTAATGTCAACAGCTGAGACCTAGGAGCCGGGCACTATTCCTGCTCATACGCACTGCCTGACTTAATCCTCACCACATCACTCTGCCTATTTTGCAGGTGAAGAAACTGAGCAGCAGAAATCAAATGACGTGTTCAAGATCAATTAGCCAAGAAGGGAAGAGCGAAAGCCAAGTCTAGCTTGGGCAGATGCAAAGCCCATACCACACGGCCCCAAGGAAGAAACAGACAGTCTGGGACTGAAGGGGACAGATGGCATAGCCAGCCCACTGGTGCTCAGATCCCATCATTGTTAGAAAGCAACAACTTTCTGCTGCTGGGCTGCAAAGTGGCAGTCATCTTCTCTGGGATGGGCTCCATATCTAAATCCCTTCCTTAGTTCAACCCACACAGAGGTGACTTTCTTTGCACCTGCTGTGTGCCAAGGAGTGACAGGGCATCGCTAAGTGGAAACAACATGGTCTCTGCCCTCAACTAGATGGTGGGCTGGAGTAGGAGGTGACAGAGGAGCATGAGCAGAATGTAGCATGTTGCCCCCGGCTCTGGGCCCAGAGGAGAGAGGAGCTCATCCTACGGGGGAGGGGAGGCTCTGGGAAAGCTTCTAGGATCTGGTGGCCATTGAGCTGGGTCCTAAAGAACAACAGGTGTGGGACAGCTTGTTCCAGGCGTCGCATGTGACCTGGGACCATTGGCTCCTGGATACACAACTGGGAGGCTCCATGTCAGGAGAAAGGTGACATTTGGGCAAGAACCAGCGACTTTAAGTCTCATGGGTCTTCCTTTCAACAACTCCTCCCTGAAGCACTGCGGGGTAGTGATTATGGGCTCTTGCTAGGGGCAGATGGACCAAGTCCTAAGCCTTCCTAGCTTCCTATCTGTGTGATTCCCTGTGCCTCCGTTTCTGCATCTGTAAAATGGGACCAATTCTAGTAGCGCTCAGTTCTAGGGCTCGCACGCAGTGAATGCTCATTCAATCAAAGCCTTAGCATCGTGACCATCGTCATTCACCACTATCATTTCTGTAGTCAGCACCCGGGCAGGAATAGGGACGTTAAGGTGCTGCGGCAAGAATCCCAGCCTCGGTTTCCTCCGCTGGGCCTCTTTACTGCCACAGCGCCTTTTGGCCCGAGTCCCCCCTTTAGCTACCTTCTAGATTTGTAGGGCGGATCGTGTGTCCCGTGAAAGGCTGTGTGTAGGAGAGAGAGCTGAGAGGAATGGAGCTCCATGTGCAGAAGATGCCAGCTTGTCAACCAAGAGGGATTGGGTTTAAAAGGATTGGGTTATCTTAAATCTGATCTCAGTTCTTCTACTTAGTAACTGGGTGGCTTTAGGCACCTTCCGTCATTTCTGTCAGCCTCAGTGTCCTCTTAGCTCATAGGGGATTGAGGAGCATGAAGGAGTTATGGATGCGTGTTTCTGGCGTGGTGCATTGCACCCAGAGAGCCCTTAGTGCGGGCACTATGGTCTTCTTCCCCCTCCTCCCTGCCCCTTCCTTCCTCTTCTTCCTCTTCCTCCTCTGCCTCTTCCTCTCTCCTTTTCTTCCTGTAAGCCTCCCCACTTCCCCTTTCTTGCCTAGACTGGCTAAGGGTTTCAATCGGCTTCTGCGGCATCCTCCCTTGGGTACTCTGGTTAGGACAGCCAGCAGAAAGCATGTATTACAGCCCACGTGGCTAACCCCCCGGTTAACCATCTGATTATGGCAAGAGGAAAACAAAAGGCCTGTGGGCCTGTGGCTGGGCCCGGAGCTCCTCAGATCTGAAGGCAGGACATCGAGTGTCAACAGGGCTGCATCTGGGTGGCAAGACGCTCCAATCCCATTGGACAGAAACTCCAGGCTGTCCTAGGTGCTGGGCTCCTGTCACAGCAAAGGATGCCTCGTGTCCAGAGCCTGCAGTGGTGCAAGAAGATGACACACTCAACTTGGAATGATCTGTGATTAGAGCCACAAACTGCAACACAGTGATTCCCGGGAAAGCAGAGCTGTTCTCTAGTGTTGGACGTTCTCGCTGTCCTTCAGCAACCTCAGCATGTTGGTTCTCTTTTGTATTCATTCAACAAACGTTTATTGGGTGTCTGCTCTGTACCAGGTGCCCTACGTAATGCATATACTGGGGACTAAAGTGGACAAAAATCCTTCCTCCACCGAGGTTTCTACTTAGACGGGAGACAAAAAAACTCAAGTATACAAACATGTAACCATATAATTACAAATAGTAGTAAATGCTGTAAGGAAAACAGGCAGGGTGTGAAACAGAACATAATGGGAGGACACCTCCTTGAAACATTCAAGGAAGGACTCTTGGAAAAGGACATTTAAGCCAAACGCTAAGGGATGAGAAGGACCATTGCACAGGAAGTGTGGTGGCAGGAAAGGGCTGCAGCAAAGGAATGGGGTCAGGGAAGGAGTCTGTGTGCTGGGGGGACCCAGGGGACAGGAGAACTGGGGCAGAGGCAGAAGGAGATCATGCAGGGCCTTGGAGGCCAAGGTAAAGGGTCCGCATTTTATCCTGAGTCGGGGCAGGGGGCATTCCCGGCAGGATTTGAAGTAGGGGGTGACATGGATGTTAATGAACAGGGACCACTCTCATAGGCAGTAGGAATCACACTTCACCCACCTCTGCCTCGCTCTGGCTTTTCAGAACCTCCTTGGTAAATATGTGGGATGTTAAGATCATTGGACCAGATCTTGGTCTCATCCATCAGAGGGTAAGGGGCCTGTGTGGGTGGATAATTGGGCTACCTAACTTGGATGGAGACTTGCAATGCTGAAATTCCAGGGTGTGTCTGTTCATTAAACACTTAAACAGCACTTACTATGGGTTAGAGTGACCCTAAGAGACAGGTACAATTTCTAGGGAATGCCATCATTTCTCTGGGATAAACAAAAATATATCAAACCTCATTTTTGAGCTCCACCCATTTGGAATTTGCTACCTATTTCTGGGCAGTTCTGTGAGGCTAAGATGAGGTAATGAATGCAATGTGCTGACCACATAGTAGTTTCTTAAGAAACAGCCGTTTCTCACCCCTTTGCCTTTTGTCTATAGAAAATAGGTTTCCCAAGCAGGAAAAAAACAAAACAAAAAAAACCCCACATATAATTAAAATGATAGGCACTTTGCAATTTGGTTAAGGCACACATTTCAATCACTTTGGAAACACCCATTCAGGCACAATTGCTGGGCTAATTATAAATCACTCCTTTTTATTCATTAAGCCAGAGTCCCCGAAGGCGCCCACAAAGGTGTGTTCTGTTGGACTAATTCAAGGCCCTCTTGTTTGACAGCCCTCCTTTGTCATTCTAGTGTTGGGGGACAGGCCTAACAGGTGTCTAACAGCTCAGCAGGGTCATATCAGGTTCTTACTGAAAATGCTTAAATTTCAGAAAACACGCTTGGCCTCACACTTGGCCAAGTCCATATGAGGTGAAGGGGTGTTGCAACGGGGCTCCTCTAAATGGACAGATAAAATGTCTCTTTCTTTAACATCAGTCCAAATTGGAGAGGTTTGAATATTTAATTATTAAAAAGTGTTATTTCTTTGGATGAGAAGTTGCCCCCTTAGAATGGGCCTGACTGGTGAAACTCTGCCACAAACTGGATTTTGTGGTCTGAGAGTATATTCTAAATTGCCTACTTGAAGTTATCCTGTGCAAGTTCCTTGCATTAAAAAAAATGAGTGCAGTGCTTTTGTTAAGTTATAAACAGTACCTTTGTGGTGGAAAAAAACTACACCCATAAATATTATTTTAAAAATGTAAACATATAGTGAACTCGAATGCTTCTGTACATAATCCAGCCAGATCAATTTAAAAGACTTCACATTGGTTGGTCACAATTTTTAAGTCTAAAGGGCACAATTATCTGAATTCAATAATGATTCAAAAAAGAGAGTTTTGAGGTTCTTGGGGGTATTTTTTCCAATTGATAGTTATCAATCAATGGAACAGACTCTGGAGTGCAGGAGCAGACCCACACATATGTGGTTAATTGAATTCTGACAAAGGTGCAAAGACAATTCAACGGAGAGAGGATGGTCTCTTCAGTGAACAGCGACAGCGCTGGCATAATTTAATACCCGTATAAACTAAAAATCAACCTCAGTCCATTCCTCACACTCTAGATAAAAACAGACTCAAAATGAATCGTTGATCTAAATATAAAATGTAAAGATGTAAGACTTTTAGAAGAAATGACAAGTGTATTTTGTGACACCGGGTAGAGAATATTTCAAAACCAAACTCCTGATCCATAAAAGAAAAAAATGATAAACTTGAACTCATTAAAATTAAGAACTTCTACTCTTCAAAAGACAGTTGAGGGCTTCCCTGGTGGCGCAGTGGTTGAGAGTCCGCCTGCCGATGCAGGGGACACGGGTTCGTGCGGCGGTCCGGGAGGATCCCACACGCCGCGGAGCGGCTGGGCCCGTGAGCCATGGCCGCCGAGCCTACGCATCTGGAGCCTATGCTCCGCAACGGGAGAGGCCACAACAGTGAGAGGCCCGCCTACCGCAAAGAAAAAAAAAAAGACAGTTGAGAGAATTAGAAAACAAAACAAAACAAAAACAAAACCCACCACACATTAGGAAAAAATATTTGCAAGTCACACATCTAATAAAGGACTTGTACCTATAATTCATATAAAGAACTCTCAAACCTCAGTGAGAAAACATTTAAAAATTTCTTTAAAAATAGGCAAAGTATTTGAATAAAAGTCTTCACCAAAGATGTACAGTGCAAATAGGCTTGTGAAAAATGTTCAAAATCATTAGTCATCAGGGAAATGCAAATTAAAACTATAATTTAGAAACCACAACATACTTATTAGAATGGCTTTTTTTTTTTTTATCTGAAAATGCCAAATGTTGGCAGAGATACGGAGAATTAGCGCTCTCATACATTGCTAGTGGAACGTAAAGTGATACAGTCACTTTGGGAAACGGCTTGACAGCTTCTTATTAAATTAAACATACACTAGACATATGACTCAACAATCCCACTCCTAGGTATTTACTCAAGTAAAAGAAAAACGTACGTTCACACAAAAACCTGTATGAGAATGTTTATAGAGGCTTTATTCATAATAATTATCAAAGCTGAAGACCATTCACAGATGCCTCAACTGTGGAACGAACAAACCTCAGACAGATCCTCACAGTGGCTACTCCATTAAAGGTAACATCACTCTGGATGTCACATGAATCTCATATGATGTCGTAAGAGGGGTACTTCACCTTTGTAGTATTTTCCCCCAAATCATCATCTAATCATGAAGATAAACTCAAATTGAGAGACATTCTACAAAACACCTGACCACTACTTCTTCAAACTCTCAAGGCTATGAAAAACAAGAAAAGACTGAGAAATGGTCACCATTTTTCTGGAACAGGAAGAAGGACATTAATGCGAAAATGGCGGAATCCAAATAGTGTCTGGAGTGTAGTTAATAGTATTATGTCAATGTTGGTTTCTCTGTTTAGACAAATATGTCATGGTGACGAAAGATGGTAACCTTAGCAGAAATGAAACATGGTGAAGGGCAAGTAGCAACTCTGTTCTCTTTGCAGCTTTTCTGTAAATCTATAATTATTCCAAACTGAAAAAACAATATTAGAAAAATAAGAATGCCAGGCACTTAGCAAGCACTCAATAAATGATGATTATTGCTGTTCTTTTGAGGAGAAAGCCCTGGTAGGAAATGTAGATTATAAAACTTCCATTTTAAATTGCAAAACAATTCACAGATGGTAAATGGCTCTTACAAACGTTATTTCTCATCAGTTCAGAGCCGGAAGGGTGAAAATATTATCTGGACCAACCCCCTCATTTTCCAGATAAAGAAACAGAACCCCAAGAGAAAGAAGCAAGAAGAAGAAAAATAACAGTGATTGAAATAATAAAATAACATTAAGAGTTAAAACAAAAAAGCAACAGTCATAGATAACAGTAAATAATACCTACTGTAACTCAGGCACTGTTCTAGGTGCTTATACCCACAATCTCATTCATAACAACCTTATAAGATACATTTTATAATAATCTCTATTTTACAGAGGAGGAAGCTGAGGTCAGAGAGGTTAAATAACTTGCTCAGGGTCACACAGCTTGCAAGGCTGGGCCTCACCATCTGGAAAAGAAAGGGAACTTAGATTCACTGAGCACCCACATGTAGCAGGCAAGATGCCAAATGTCTCCTAAACCTTAACTCATTTAATTCCTCACAAAATTCTGTGATATCTTTACCGATATCCCAAATTCACTAATGAGGAACTCAAGGTTTACATAATTGTCCCGCCACACAGCTGGCAGATGGCAGAGCTGGGATTTGAACTTAGATCCACCAGACCCCATTCCTGTGCCCTCTCTATCACACTGGTCTCCTCTGGATACAGGTAGAATGGTCCAGCAAGAACAAACCAGAGGCTCTGCCCTTTCATTCGCTGTTTATTCCACATTCAGGAAATCTTAGCTTTCCTAGTGGTACAGCTTCTGCTATTTTCTGTTTTACAAGCAGAAAAGACATATTCCATCCATAATTCCTTAAGACTCAGGTAGCTGACCTAGAGCTTTCGAGATCCTCAGGACACAGGATGACGACTGTGTCCATTTTAAAAATTCAAATTTCATCCACTACCTAGAAAGTATTAACAGAGTCAGTAAGATGTGAACATATAACAATATTAGCTGAGGCTGATGTCTGATGCTCTCTGGCCAAGCTCTGACTGTCCACGGCTGAGAGGGTATGAAAAGCGTTACATGTATTTAAATATATTGAGGAAAAAAGTACAAAGCGATCATCTGTTTGTATCCCCTCCCACATGTGGCCACAAATGGAACATATTGGAAAGGTTATGAGAGATCAGGAGATTTAGTGAACAGGGCACAATACAGCTTTGTGGTCCGGCTTATTTTCTCATGACAATGTATAAAATATAGATTGAGATGAACTCAAATCCCTCATATTTCGTTTTATAGTTCAAATTCATAAATTCTCTACATTCATTAGAAAGCGATGTACTATCTGCACCCACTTGAAAAGATGGCATCCCAAGGGACAGATACAAGAATATTAAAAAAAATCCTGATCAAAGAAATATTGCTTCTTTCCTCCTTTCATTGAGCAGATGTGCAATGTGTCCAGAGAAAGAAATAGAAAAATTCCTGAGTGATTTATTTGATGAACCCAGTTTTAACTGAGGTTATTGCGTGCCTGATATCATGACGGGGGTTATTAGTTTCTAGTTGAAAATGACCAGAGAGAATCCCGTTCACTTCATCAATATGGTCCATTTATAGGTTGTCAGGGAGGCGACATCATGCAGCCGCAGCACTTTGTCTTAGAGTTATTTCTCTATTAGATGGTTGCCATCTTTATCATGAAGACTTTTGGTTATTTAAGAAAATCCAGACCAGAAAGATATATCTGTTCCATCCCAGCACTGAAGTCATTAAAAGCAGATGCATCACTTAGAAAAACGTCTTCTATTCAAAAGCCCCATTGCCACAGAAAAAGGCATCACAAAAGTCTAACTTGCCACAGAAAAAAATAAAAAACAGACCCCCCAAACCATGCTTTTTCTAGGAAGAAAGTTGATTTTTGCTTTTGCTAGAAAGAATACTTTGTATAAACCAGGGGTTCCCAGACTTTGTGAAGCAACAAAATTATTTTTAAAAGTTTGGGGTGGGCGTCCCTCTACATAAGATTATCAATTTTTAATTTTGCCAGATAAAATCATTAACAAGTGTTTTTTTATTGTCTCCATCATTTCATAAAGAAAGGGCATTTTAAGGCACACACACAAAATTTTAAAATAACATAAACATTTAAAAAGAACACAGTCTCAGAAAGAAGGTATTCCTTCCTAGGAGAGAGAGCCTTAGGCTGCTCTCCCCACAGACTGAAGAAGCTGTAATCACTTATCAGCTTTGGTCTGCAGACCTTCTTCGGGAACCACCGGAAAATCTGGTAAAATCAGTGACCAGCTATTAATATTAGAGGTGGAAACCTCTTGTTCTGGAACTTGTTTGTAATGTCTTAATACTTTACTAAATTGTTAAAGCACTAACAGTAAAAGAAATAATGAAAACATAGTAATGGTAATAAGTAGGTAACACCATGTATTAAAGTGCAGGCTAGATGTCAGCTCTTTACTATGTCCTTGACATGTTGGTATCTCTTAATTTTTACAACAACCTGTACATCGGTATCGTTACTCTCACTTGAGGGACTAGGTAACCATGGCCCAGAGAAGTCACAGAGCTTGCCCAAGGCACCCAGCAGTGAGTGACAGAGCTGGGATTCCACTTCAAGTCCCTCTGAGTCAGAAGCCGGTGCACTAAGGACTCGGCATCCTGCCTTCTTCCAGTTACGCTCTGCTGTACTTATATGTCTCAGGCTCCGTTTCTCCCCCATGTGCTCAGGTTGCTTTTGTTTTGTTTTGTTTTTTTACATCTTCAAGTCCTCAACACTCAGGCACAGTGCCTGACAAATAGGAGGCGTCTAATCCCTATTTCTAAACAAATAAATAAATGAAGACTTGCAGTTTGAGAAGTTTGTTTTCAAACATAGGGTGGTGTGAGAATTAAATGAAATCATATATGTAAAACACTTAAAACTATCCCTGATAACACAGGAAGCTCTTGATATATGTGAGTGACTTTCATAACCGGTATTAAGGAATCAGCTCCCCTTTGAGAAAGCTGTCTTGGCTTGGTCTGTTGGAGAAATTCCAGCAGCCTTGCAGAGGAATCTTCACACAGGATATCTTCTACAGAAGGATTTTAAAAAAATCAGAAATGACCATTTCTAAAATGCACACATACATCACTTTTTTCTTCTTCTTTTGCTATATATATTATTATTATAGCATATCATTACATTATATAGCTATCATATATGCCATATGATATATATGTATCACATGCAACATAACGCCCCTTAGCTCATGGATGAAGGATGTGCAACTTAATAATAAAACAAAATCAATCCTTAGGCCCTCCTTTTTTTGGGGGGGGGATTCTATTCTGTTATTTTAATTTTTTAAATATCTTTATTGGAGTATAGTTGCTTTACAATGGCGTGTTAGTTTCTGCTTTATAACAAAGTGAATCAGTTATACATATACATATGTTCCCATATCTCTTCCCTCTTGCATCTCCCTCCCTCCCACCCTCCCTATCCCACCCCTCTAGGTGGTCACAAAGCACCAAGCTGATCTCCCTGTGCTACGTGGCTGCTTCCCACCAGCTATCTATTTTACATTTGGTAGTGTATACATGTCCATGTTAGGCCCCCCTTGATTAAAGGATTTTTAAAACAAATCTTGCTTTGTTGGGCCCCAAAGGAAAATTATAAGTGGTTGAAAATTGGGGTTCTCCTGTGTATAAGATGGAAATACAAACTCTTCCTTATTTGAAAAGCAGAATTGACCAGTGCTATTTAGAAAGAGCTCCCTGACATTTTTTATGAACGTCATTTATAGATACAGTCTTAAGCTCAAGCTTAGATTTGTTTTTCATTCTCCTCTACGGCGCTGTGAAAGCTGCATTGTGAGTCAGACTATATTACTAGTGTCAGGGGCATTGTATTATTCTCCCAGACCTTTGCTGGAAATTTCCCAAGATGGTAATGAGAAAACGATTACAGCAAGGTCCATTTGTCTCTAATTTCTGCACCCTAAATTACAAGAGGTCCCAGGAACCATCCTCCCCAAGGCAAGCTTTGGGACCAGATAGAAGTGATGTTCTTACTGTTTTTTATTTCAGTTGGTGATACTCCCTGCCTCCCCTGGACAGATGTTTCTCTGAGCAAAGCGACCCTGGCTGCTGAAATGATTTCTAAGTCTCTTGCATCAGAAAGATTGGGGGACAAGGAGGCTAGTTACTCTTCAGCTCTTCAGATGGGTCAAAGTGTTGAAAGTCAGAGTTACCACTATAGCAGCCGGATTTATAAATGCCTCAACAACTTCATTGCATTTAGCCATATAAAATAATTAGAGATTACCCAAGATAAAAAGGACAAGAAAAGAAAATTTGGGATAAGTAGATTTATGTTTGTTTACCCCAGGCAGAAACAGGCTAATTTCTGGCATGCGGTACCCTGTGTTTGGGCTCAGTGTGATTTCAGAGGTTTAGTCTCTGGTGCCGAGAGTTGAGTAACCATTTTCCATGTTTGCTCATAGACAGAGAAATGTAAGTGGCGTCAAAATACTGAACAGTTAGATGTTGCTTGTAATATGTTATCTTATCAGATAGACAATGTCCGAATGGAGTTTTATCAAAATAGTTTCACAGATAAGTATACACTTCAAGAAGAACTAGAGGTCAATTAAAAGTATCTCTCCCACAGATAATATATAAAAATATAATCTTTCATAGATAGACCTATAGAAAAGTGTATCTTTTTTCATCGTTACATATATTTTCCAAAGAGCTAGAAGTCAACTATGGGCATCTTTTTTGCACCTTCTTCATGAATAAATTAGGCAGACAAATCCTATAGTAACCTAAACTTTTGCCCTTGTAGACCACTTTCTTTCATTCAGGAACCGTATAATACCCCAGATCATCTCAGCCCTCTGCATGCTAAATATCCCTCAGATGAGGAACAATTGGACTTTTATAAACCTCACTTAAACAAGACTGATGTTAAGGATGCAGATAGTAAAGATGATGCTTGTTTTATTGTCTTCAAGATCGTCTCAAAGAGTTGATGGCTGACTGGCCCCAGCCCTTTTGCAGCAAATAAAACAATTAAAAAAAAAAAAAAACAGCAACAAAAAACACCTCTCTTCTATAGTAGTTCAGGCCCGGAGGGTTATTTTGTTAAAAATCTTAGTCCAGAATTAGCTTTTCCTCCTTCCTCCCACTGCCTCCCTTTCAGTTTGCTTTAAAGGTTTTTGTTTTTGTTGTGTTTTCAACCAATTCCGTTTGCACTTGTGAATGATAATGAATTGGTGCTCTTGCAGGAACTTGAACTTCTTGGATAAAAGATGTGTTCGATGTTTAGGTCATTAACATTGACATGATTATCTTCAGAGTTTGGCCCCATTAACTTGATTATTGAGTCACTGTTTATTGTCATAGTCTGTCACAGAGCTTAACGGCAAAAGGTCAGATCAGCACGAAAGGATCCAAGTGATGCGGACAGAATGACTGATCTTTCAATGGAATAGCCGCTGTTATTTGCTCTCGTTTCGGGGTGGATGACACAAAATGCCTCTGACTTCAACACAGGAAAATTATTTTCAAGCTGTGTTGAAAATCTCAGCTTTGAGCAGGTATCAGTGTCCTTAAAAATGTCCACGCCCTTTCAGCCAGAAATTCTACTTCTACTTCTGCCAAGGGAGCAGTAAAACATACAAAGATTTACGTTCAAAGCTAGTCATTTCAGTCTTGTTTACAATAGCAAAGAATTGATGACCATCTAAATGTCCAGCTATTGGGATGAGCTAACTAAATTATGTTGTCATACATAATGCCGTGATTCAAAAGCATAACTTCAAATAATAGTTACTAGATATAGGAAAAATTCATGGCCTATTAAGTAAACTACGGATTAAAAAAATATATATATAGAAGAAGTAAGCCTGATGGTCCAAGACATTACATATTTGTGTGTAGGTAACAACAAAACCACAGGATTTTCCCCGTGCTTACCACTGGGTGTGTGTGTGGGAAGTATTTTTATTCATTCTTAATATTTTGCCGTGTTTCCTAAATTTTCTGCCATAAACACACATTTCTTTGATAACTAAAAAAAAAAAGGAAATGCAATTTTTAAAATACTAGCAAGGATGCAAGCCCTTGTAATTACATATTCATCTGAAGCACGGATCCATGGTCAAGTACACCGGTGAGCAGACATGCAAAACCGCCTCGCGGCTCCACTATTCCAGGACCTACATAGAGTTGTCAAAAGGAAGTCCCATAACATGCATTTGCAGCTCCCAGCCCTTTATTAATGCCACATGTGCTCTTGTAAGGTTAAGTTATTAAGTGATATACAATAATTGTCTCTACTCCAAAGTAGACATTTCAATTCACTCAGTTCATGTGGATCTATTTCGGTATCATTTATCACAACCGCTTTTTCAGAATGATCTCAGTGGGCTGCTTCTCTTGTCCTTCTCTTTGAATGCAAGCCGACCTAAATGGCCCCGGTAAGAAATTAAATATAATTACCTATGGCATCGCACAGGGCACAATGAGAGCCCGCCAGCTTCCGAAATGGAAAAAGGCGTTTGGAGGCCCCTCATCTTCATTCCTCCCCAGAGTTAATTTGCCTGTATTTCCTCCCTCGTGGAGAACGCTTACATGTAGCCTCACAATGACCTGTTTAGTTGGCGGTGGAAAATTATGTCATTTGCAAGCAAGCTTTCAGCTGTGATATTTTATAATTGTTAAGATGAAAACCTGATAATCCTCTCCCCCTTCACATAAACTGCAATCCATCTTTAAACCTGTGGTAATTCCTAAAACCTGCCGCTTAATAAACTAACAAACCCCAGGCCTATGTGATTTTTACGGGGAGTCAATCTTTGATCAGCCAAGCTGAAATGGGTCTGATAAGGGGACGCCCTTCCACTCTGGGAGTCGCCACTTGAGTGGGTGATTGCTGTTTCCTCCCTGTCCTCAAGTGCCAAATAAGCAGAAGTCTTCCTGAGCTTCTTATCTCTTTCACTTTCTTCTCGAGATCTCTGTCGCTTTAATCCGGCATGTCTGCTGCTGGTTAACAAGGAAATCCTATGTCAATTATCGCCAACAACTTCCTGCTGCGAAGCAGTGGGGAATCAAAGCGTTTGAGAGCCTTTTCACACCAGAGAGTGGTGCAGGGCCTAATTAAATGGCCCTCATATCCTGCAGCCCGGTGGAGGCCATATGATAGATAGCTAATGAAAGATAGCCTAATTTTTCTACGAACCGTTTGGAGGCTGGTGGACTGTCTGGTGGGCTGCAAGTACACCCCGGGGTGGGACGATGTGAGTTTTTTTTATCCACTTCTGCTAAATTTAGTGAGCCTGTTGTCAGCACAGGACAGCAGGATTGGAAGAGAGCCTACCTTTGGGAAGATTGCATCTTATTAGAGTTGCTCTGTACGTCCAAGGTCCAAATGAGCGGGAGAGGGATGTGCAGGAAGATACAGAAAGACGTGAAGTTCAGATCTTGAAGGAGACCACTGCCTATGGAATGATTCAGCAGGCCCCAATATCAAGATTCCCCCTCCTGCCGAGGAATTCTCAGCTAATACGATGCTGCTTTAAAAAAATCATTTTACAAGATCACTGCCAATCATTCCTTTCAAGTGACTTATTCCCTGGGGGTACACATACTCTATAGACAAATGAAACTAAAAATACATTTTTTATTTTATTACTTTTTTTGCAAGAAATACTTTTGTGACTCACATTTTCTCTCACCACTTTTCTTTATCTAGAGCAGTGATTCTCAAAGTGTGGTCCCAGGGCAAGCAACTTCCCCTGGGAACTTGCTGGTGATGCAAATTTCTCAGGCCCCACTCTAAACCTCGTGGATCAAACACTCAAAGGGTGAAACCAGTGACCTAGAGTTTAACAAGCCCTCCAGGTGATTCCAAGGCTCACTAAAATTTGAGAGCACTGCTCTAGCACATGTCCAGAAGCTCTTCTGTAGGTGGCCAGTTTGGGTTGTTAATCACAAATATCATCCTTTGTTTAAAAAAAATCCAGCAAGTTACAAAACGGATACCCCATGTTATTTAACCTTGATGTGATGTCTGTCTACCTTTTATCAAAATGCATGTATACAAGACTGGGATCATTTCCTGAGTTCTGACTCATGATGTAGTACCTTACTGAGTGAGGTAACTTTTGTTTTAATTTGTGGAAGTTGGGGGTAGGAGGTAGGGAGTATATCCACTGAAATACTTAAACCTATTTTCTAGATTGTGATTTTTAGGCTTGCAGATTAAACAAAATCAAGGTACCAGACAGGGTTTGTTGCTTTTTATTTTGTTATGAACAACATTTACCCCCTCCGACACTTCATAAAAGAAAGGACATTTTAAAAAATGACAAAAAAAATTGTGAGGACATAATTTCAGAATAAATGTCAAGCCTTTAAATGGAATGAGGCTTTGCTTATGAAAAGTTCTTTCTGTTGTTTTTATTTTTCTCTTTTAATTAAAAATTTGGGGCTTCCCTGGTGGCGCAGTGGTTGAGAGTCCGCCTGCCGATGCAGGGGACGCGGGTTCGTGCCCCGGTCCGGGAAGATCCCACATGCCGCGGAGCGGCTGGGCCTGTGAGCCATGGCCGCTGAGCCTGCGCGTGCGGAGCCTGTGCTCCGCAATGGGAGAGGCCACATTGAGAGGCTCGCGTACCGCAAAAAAAAAAAAAAAAAAAAATTGGGGGAGTTCTTTGCCATGAAATGGTATTGACTTGCTAACTGATGTGTAGAAATGGCTAGTGTAGGTTTTGGTTATGGAGAGAGTGGGCAGGTAACACTTTAACTTGGAAACTTATAACTCCTAAGTTGGAAGGAGTCATGTTACTCTCCTGCTTAAGATTATTCAATATATCCTTTTCATGGAATGAAAGTCAAATTCCTCATAACAGCATTTTAAGTGCTTTCTAGTTTGGCTTCAGCTCACTTTATTATTATAATTGTTACTACTAATATTGTACCTACTACTATTATTACATCTCCTACTACTACTTCTACAGAATGCCCCTGTCTTTGACAAAACTTTCACTATATCCAATCATTCTGTAAGGTCATTTGTGTGGATAACCTTATCAACGACCAGATACTATTGTTATCTTGAGTTTTACAGATGAAAAATTGAGGCACAGGAAAGTTAGACTGACTGCTCAACTGCTAAGTGAGGGAACTTGGGCTGGGATTCAAGAGGTTCCAACCGTCACATCTGCATTCCAGAAAGGCAGAAGGAGAAAGGAAGGCAGCAAAAACCTCACCTAATAATTTTAGCCTACATATCATTCACATGAACTTAGTCACATGGTCACTCCTGGCTGCAGGGGAGGATGGTATAATAGTTTGGTTTTTTTTTTTTTTTCATTTTGGCACATGGCTTCCCCCAACAAAATTAGAGCTTTGTTATCATGAAAAGGGAAAGGTGAACATTGAGTCAACTACCAGCAGTCTCTGCCCTGAAGCGTGACATTCTCATTCACTATGGGGAAGAATTCCATTAATTCCCATTGTGGCTGAAGGATCCCCTGTAGATCAGGTGGGATTTAGCCTTCCGGTTCCTTCACTGGGACACAGACTTAAGTGGCGTACTGAGGGGCACATGTATCACTCCTTTGGCCGCGGGGGTGGTAATTATAAACTGGCCACAAACATGGTTGCATGATTGGAGTATCAAAAGCAGATGAACCCAACTATGTACATTTTACATTTTAGCTATGATACTATTTGATCTGTGACAGTATAGAAATCATCGACTTTTCATCAAAATGTAAAATGAAAGCTTATCACATTCAAGTCATCCGTGTCCTTTTCCCAAACATTTCACTCATACTCTGTCTGGCTTCTTGGTAAAGAGATACACCAGGGCAGCATCTTCATAGCCTTTGTTGCAGGTCTGTCCACTCATTTACATTAATATGTTGATGTCAGAATAGGCACACAGGGGCATGGCCTCATCCCATGGTCCTCACCAGAAGGAAAAAGAAAAAGGATCATGACGTTATAAGACTAACAGTTACTGAGACCTTTAAGATTCTGTTTCCTTTACTTTTTTTCTCAGCACCATTCAGTTGACTTCTGCCCAGCGTTCCAGAATATTCCAAAGATAACAGTAGTGGAGATTTCCTGGGACCCTTGTTCCTACATCGAAATGTGAACTGGTTGCTATTAGAATATTTTAATAGATGAAGATTTGAAGAGAACTTGGAATTTCCTTCAGAACTCTAATTTGGGTGTTTTCATTTTAAATGAATAATTTAAATGTCAAATATCTTTCTTTGTGTGTCTATATTAAATATCATGTTATCAACTTTTAAAAGTTTGTTACAGATTCACAAGGAAGAGGGGAAGCGTGAGAACGACGTTACAACGTATTACTATTTGAATTCTGCTGAATTGGTTTAGCATCCACTATCCCAATGGGGTGAGGGCAGAGGAAACAGAAAGAAACATTTTCCCACAGAGAAGAGCACACTGCTTCGGAATCAGATCAGTGTTTGAAACCAGGCTCAGATGCTTACTAGCAAACTTCCTAAGCTTTTCTAAACATCAGTTTTCTTATTTGTAGAATGGGATGATGTAGATGATGACAATTACAACAATGAACATTTATTGAGGATTTCTCATGGGCCGGATGCTAAACATATTACATATATTATTTCATTAATTCTCATCACGATCCAATAATGTAATTACTATTAGCATTTTCATGATACTATCTGTTTTAGTTATCTATAGCTGCGGAACAACCCCTGACATTTTAGTGGTAAGCGATCACCCTCTCTAGCTCACTGTGAGTTGGAAACTGAGGCTGGGCTCCGTTGAGTCATTCTTCTGGTCTCTGCTGGGCTCCCTCGAATCTCTACAATCAGCTGCAGGTCAGCAAGGCAGCTCTGCCTCAGGGATTTGGCTGCTGGGTGACAGGACTCATTTGGGTCCTATGTCTCTCCTCAACAAGCCTAGGCTTGTTCGTGTGGTGGAAGCAGTGTTCAGAGAGAGAGAGAGAGAGACAACATAAGCCCTGCTGAAACATTGGCTCAAAACCAGCACATCATCACCTTGCTGTGTTCAATTGGCCTAAGCAAGTCTCACAAACCAAACCCAGATTCAAGGGGTGGGAATGGACTCCATCTCTTGATGGGAAGAGACACAAAGTCTCCAAGGAAGGAGGGTAATGGTAGCCAGTTTTGCAAACAGTCTTCCAAGTCTCTACCTCATAAGGTTGTTGTAAGGATTCACAAATAATAATAGCTAATCTTATTTAATTCTCACAATAATCCTGTGATATAGGTACGACTATCGTCTCCATTTTACAGACAAGTGAGCTGAAGCAGAGAGATGTTAGGTTTCTTCCCAAAGTTGCAAATTACTAATGAGGAGCCAGACTCAAATGGAAGCAGTTCAGGTGAAATCTGACAAGGGTGGAGCCTGGGTTAATACATTATACCAGCGTCAGTTTCCTGGTTTCCACAATATGCCATGCTTATGTAAGATTTGATCATTGGAGGAAGCTGGGAGAAAGGTACACGGGAACTCTCTGTACTATAGATTGCAACTTCTTGTGAATCTTAAACTAAGCAAAATTTAAAGAAATATTTTAAAAATTTGAGGCAGTTCAAATACTGAGCTAATGTTCTGCAGGCATATGAGGACCAGAGTGTAGTGCCTAGTCATACAGTAGGTGTTTAATAAATGTTAGCTTCCTCTTCTGAAAGCCCATTACCCATTTAAAAGATTGGAGGTAACATCTCAAGTTCCTAACTCAGTATAAGCATGGGAACCACCTCAAACAGCCTCAGAAATGACCAATCAGATGTGGCCAGGGGAAGTCTGGGATGTAGCAGGGGCTATGGCTGGTCTCCCATTAGGGCAAGCCCTGCAGTTATAGGGCAAAACCGGGTGTGTTTCAGGATTTTTGCTTTTCTAAGATTACTTTATGGAAAATCTTTTTCAGATCTCACAGATCCCTGAGGAGCCTCAACTTGGAACTGAGAAAACTGTTGGGAAGTCTAATTAGAAGAGAACAATATGATATGGGGATTAGTCGAACTTGATAGGGTCAAGCCAGGCACGGTTTCTTACCTCTCCTCCAAGTTAGTGGAGAAAAATCCTGTAACAGAAAAAAATATATTAACAAATGATAGGCTACAAGTAGACCTAGTTAGTTTTTATTTTCACAAAGAGTGAGATAACAAGCTTTGAACAAAATTATAAAGGGAAATTAATAGCCATGTGTTAAAGTCACAGATCTGACAGAACAATAAAAGTAACTATAGTAAGAATTAGCAGGCAGGTGCTGCTGGGCATGGATGTGGCCATGACCCACTGCTGAAGCTATGTCTATGAGCCCAGTGCCTGTGCGCTAATGGTTCGATGAGAAGCGGTTGATGTCTGGAACACTGGGGGAGGATGTTTTCTGGTAATGGCCAGTCGGTTTTACATGATATCCTGACAGAGGAAAACAAGGAATATACTCATAATGATAGTAATAACAATAATCATAGCTAACGTTTACTGGGCACTTACTATGTGCCAGGAACTCTTTTAAGTGTGTTACCTCTGTCATCTCATTGAATCTTCACAGTCTTTTATGGGTGAGGAAATTGAGGTCTGGAGATATTAAATAACTTCCCCAGGCATGCAGAAGCTTCCCATGGGGAAGCGGGGATCAAAGCATGCATTGTCCCAGTGTGGCAACAGGCTCATTTTGGGAAAGTATTTGGGGACACAATAGCCATTGCCTTCACCTTCCCAATCGTCAGTCTGCCTGGGAATGTTGAGCGTCCAGGCTTGGAGCAACGGGGCCTCCTGTTACTCCTCGCTGGGGATGGAACCCAGGGCGCCTGTTTCTCGGGTGGAAAGTATTGAACTTTCTCCAAACTCTTAGTTTTTGAGTATTTCGTCTGGAATTCATTTTTGTTTATGATGTGAAGTTTGAGATCTAGCATTACCTCCACCCCAAGAGCCAACCAGTTATTCCTGTGTCATTTGGTATATAAACTACCCTCTTCACATTGAATCAAAGTGCCACCTTTTACATATATTAAGTTCTCATATAGACTGTGATCCATTTCTGGTTCTCTATTTTGTTCTTGATCTATTAATTTATTCCTATATCAATGGCATATTGTTTAGATTATAGTGTAGTATAGCATATGATACACACACATATATATGCATAGTATAGTATAATGAGTTTCATTATGTTGTAGGGGAACCCCTCCAAATATCTTTCTTTTTCAAACTTCTCTTAGTCATTCCCAGATAGTTATTACTCTATATAAGCTTTAAAATAGTTTCATGTACTCCCAGCATCCCCTGCACCTCGACACACAAAGTGCACAGGGATGCTGAACTGAATTGCATTTTATTTCTAAGTTAATTTGAGGACTGATATTTTTATGGTATTAAGCTCTCTTTACTAGGAACATGATACGTTTCTCCATTTCTCTGGGTCTTATTTTAAGATCTTCAATAAGATTTTATAGCTTTCTTTATACAAGCTCTATGCCTTTATTATCAAATTTATTCCTGGTTAATATGGTGAATAGGATTTTTTGGACTTCCATTTTGTAACTGTTTTTTGCTAGTGTAGCAGATATCGTGGTGCTGGCCCACTTCCCCGCAGCCTCCCGGCTTAAGTGCTCCCAGGTCGACACGCTTCTCGAAGTGCTAGTGAAGTAACGTTCTCTAGGAGACTGGTGGGAAATGAAATATAAATTCCCCAGCTGCCTCCCCTCTCCCCTAGCTCACCCCTATGGCCACATGGGAAGTTCCCTATGTCCAGCTGATGGAGGAGAAAAACCCAGTCTGGGGCTCACAGATGGGTCAATTCACTGTTTTGTGGCAAGCTAGAGATAAATGCTGCCACACTACACGCGTTCAGGGGTGACACTGAAACCACTGGGAGGGGAAAGCCTCACCGTGGGTGTAGCTTCCAGGAGTAAACCTTGTGTGGAGGAAGACATGACCTGACATGAAGATAAACACAGACTCCTGGGAAGTGGTGAAAGGCCTGGCTGGCTGGATAGGTATCTGAAAAGGTTAAAAGGTCAGAGGCAAAGAGGTATAGGAAGAAGTATGTGGGTGGACCCAAGGGAGTAGGTACAGAGTGACCCACATCAGTGCCCACCATCCGTATCCATTTGCAGAGGGGGCCTTAAGCAACAAGTAGATAGTAGGCAGCAGTCAGGCCCTGCCCTGGCCACCCTCATGCTTGCACAATGGGTCCACGAATGGAGGAGTCACGGCAGCTCCCTTTCACCATGGCTGATTCATCTACTACTGATGCTGCTACGTGACCTGTCAGCTGCAGAGACCAACGCTGAGCCCTCAATGGGACCAGTCCTTAAAGAAGGATAGCATGACTTTTGGTGGTAAGCTGAGTACATTGGACCCCTTTCACCCTAGAGTAGGTGACAGTGTGTCACTCTTGGGATTGAAACATCTTCTGGGCATGGGTTTGTCTTTCCCGCCTGCGCCGTCTATGCCAGAATCACTATTCAAGAGCTCGCAGAGTCTCTGTGTTCCCCCCTCCCCACCAAATTCTTATTTTGAAGCCCTAACCCCCAACAAGATTGTACAGAAATACCTCATTTTACTGTGCTTCACTTTATTGCAATTTGAAGATATTGCATTTTTTACAAATTGAAGGTTTGTGGCAACCCTGCCTTGAGCATGTCTGTCAGCACCATTTTTCCAACAGCATTTGCTCACTTCGTGTCTCTGTGTCACATTTTGGTAATTCTTGTAACATTTCAGACTTTTTCATTATGATTATATTTGTTCTGGTGATCTGTGATCAGTGATCTTTGATGTTACTATTGCAAAACTAATTATCATTCACTGAAGGCTCAGATGATGGTTAGCATTTTTTAACAAGAAAGTATTTTTTAATTAAGGTACCTATATTTTTTTAGACATAATGCTATTGCACACCTTACAGACTACAGTATAGTGTAAACATAACTTTTATATGCACTGGGAAACTAAATAATTTGACTCGCTTTATTGTGGTGGTCTGGAACTGACCACACAATATCTCTTGAGATATGCCTATATTTGGAGATAGGGCCTTTGTGGAGGTAATTAAGGTTAAAGAGGTTATGAGGGTGGGGCCCTGATCTCATAGTTTTAATGTCCTTTTAAGAAGCGACACCAAAGAGTTGGCTCTCTCTCTACCCTGTGAGGACATGGCCAGAAGTTGGCCATCTACAAGCCTGGAAGCGAGTTCTCACCAGGATGGAATCAGCAGGCACCTTGATCTTGGACTTCCCAGCTTCCAGAAAGGTGAGAAATAAACTTCTGTTGTTTAAGCCACTCAGTCTTTGGTGTTTTGTTATGGCAGCCATACAGACTAAGACACTTCTCAAATTCCTTGCCCTCAAATTCTTGTCTCTAGATATGCTTTGAGGAAAATCAAAGTAAGAAAGTCAGTAGAGAAGAAAGCTATTGGTTTTTTTTTTTCCCTAAACTTTTTATTTTGAACTAATTTTAGACTTTGAGAAAAGTTGCAAAAATTGTTTCTGTATATCCGTCACCCAGCTTCCCTAATGCCAACATCTTACAAAACAGTAGAATGTTGATTAGAACCGGGAATTTAACATTAATTTAATACTATTCACTACACTGAAGACCTGAGTTGAATTTTACCAATTTTTTTTCACTAATGTCCTTTTTCTGTTCCAATTCTATCCAGGACCCCACGTTGCATTTAGCTGTTGTTTCTTCTTAATCTCCTGCAGTCTGTAAGAGCTCTTCATTCTTTCTTTGTCTTTCATGACCTGGATGCTTTTGAAAATTATTAATCAATTATTTCGCCAAATGTTCCTCAACTTGGGTTTGTCAGATGTTTTACCATGGTTGGCCTGAGGTTATACATTTTGGGCAGGAATACAAGAAAAATGATGTTGTGTATCCTTCTCAGTACCTAATACAAAAGAGATTCACGATGTCTCACCACTGGTGCTGCTTACCCTGATCACTAGGTTAAAGAGATTTCTTTTTTTTTTTTTTTTCACACACGCACACTGTATTTTATTTTTACAAGAGATAAATAAACTGACACCAAGCATGGCAAATGGATGACCACAACAAAAGCAACAATGATTGCAATTACCAAACATGAAACACACTCATACTGTGTCATAATATTGACATTCAGTCCAAGAATCCTCCACTGTAACGGCTCCTTTACTTTGCAGTGAAAATTGATTTGTATATTTTTTGCCTCTGAGTCCTTGTGGGATTTTTTTTTTTTAATTCAAACAGAAAGTCACAAAAATTATAATCATCCTCATCAGTTCACTCAGTCCCATGTAATTAATGTTTTTTTTTATCTTGATCTTTTGTTAGCACTTTTATGAATTCATCAGTTTTCCATTAGAGTTCTGAAAATGCTTCTCTACTATAAAGTTACATCTTTCCCTGCGTAATTAATAAATATCTTGGGCAAAATACTTTGAGACTATGCAAATTCTAATTTTCCTAGAACTTTTGCCCACTAGTTTTAAAGTTACTGATATTTGCAAATCTATCCTGCATCCAGTCACATTAGCAAATTCTTTTACTAATTTGAAAAGATTTTTAGTAGAATCTCTTGTGCTTTCTTTTTTTTTCTTTCTTTGCGGTATGCGGGCCTCTCCCACCGTGGAGCACAGGCTCCAGATGCGCAGGCTCAGCAGCCATGGCTCACGGATCCAGCCGCTCCACGGCATGTGGGATCCTCCCGGACCGGAGCACGAACCCGTGTCCCCTGCATCAGCAGGCAGACTCTCAACCACTGTGCCACCAGGGAAGCCCATCTTGTGCTTTCTATTACATTCATATCAGATATACATAAAGATAGTTTTAACATTCATATCAGATTACATAAAGATAGCTTTATCTCTTAATTTTCATTGATTATAGCAACTATTTCATTTTCTTGTCTTATCACAATTGCCAAACTTAAACCATTTCAGGCAATAATGAGGATAACAAACATCCTGATTTGTATATTTGATGTGAATGATTTCAGTATTTTGCCATTTGCTATAATGGGGTAAGTCTTGATGTAAGTCTAGGGAAAGTGGTATTTTCCATATTTAAATAATTTCCTTTTATTTCTATTTTACTAATTTTTTTGGTGTTCAGAATGGCTGTTAAATTGGCAAATGCTAATATAATTATATCTCCTCCTTTAATTTGTTGATGCATTGAGTTATGTTGTCAGATTTCCTAATGTTAGATCTTCTTTCCATTCCTGGAATGAATCCTACTTAGTCATAATGCATTCATTTTAAAATGTATCACCGGATTCAATATGCATCTATAACCACAAAGGAACTGGGTCTATAGTTTTCTCTTTTGGTTCTATTTTATAAGATTTGGGTTTTGTTTTGTTTTGCTTCATAAAATAAATCAGAGTGGTTTTAATTTTTTCCTGTGGTCTGGATCTATTATGATCTTGATTCAAACAACTGAATTTTGAATGCTTCCTTTCATAATTTTTCCCTGATCCAAACATCTTTACAAATTAAAAAAAACTCCATCATGGAAGGTGTGCATGTGTGGAGAAGAGGGTATATAGGTATTTTCCTCTTGATTTTGCTGTGAACCTAAAACTGCCATAAAAATAAAATCTATTACAAAATAATTCCATCAGCTGGCAAAACTACTGTAACATTAGGTGGATGCCCCCGAAAGTATCCTGATTCATACCTTTTCCCTCAATCTGAGTGAGAATACTAGAAACAGAAAAAGCAAAGAGTACAAGGTAGGTGGTGAGGTAGGGAAAACTAGTTTCAGTGAATCTGAGTATTAAATTAACAACATGTAAATCATATGCAAAGTAGCATCCGATTGCTTGGGGATAAGGACTCTGGCACTTTTTGAAAAAACACTGAGTTACTGTTTATACTATTAACAAAACCCTAAATAAACAGAAGGTTCACCTTGTGGGGTACTTTTGTTGAAGAACTTCTGTGACAAATGTTTAGAAAATGTATTAATCACTTTTCTAACCTTAAAAGTACAGAGCAGCAAACATCACAGCTTCGGTCTCTGACAGTTGAGATTGTTGACCATTACAAAAATTAAGACAGTCTTGGGGATTTTGAAGAAGGGGGATTTTGAAAAGGGGATTTTGTTTTTAGGAACAAATTTCTGATTCACAAAGGTGTTCTTTTCCACTTGACCTGTCTATTTTTTTTTATTGAAGTTTAGTTGATTTACAATGTTGTGCCCATCTCTGCTCTACAGAAAAGTGACTGTTACACACATACATACATTCTTTTTTTTATATTCTTTTCTATCATGGTTTATCCCAGGATATTGCATATACAGTAGGACCTTGCTGTTTAGCCATTCTAAATGTAATAGTTTGCATTTACCAAGCCCAAACTCCCAGTCCATCCCCCTCCCTCCCCCACCCCCTTGGCAACAACAAGTCTGTTCTCTATGTTTGTGAGTCCGTTTCTGTTTCGTAGATAAGTTCATTTGTGCCCTATTTTAGATTCCACATATAAGTGATATCATATGGTTATTTGTCTTTCTCTCTCTGACTTACTTCACTTAGTATGATCATCTCTAGTTGTATCCATATTGCTGCAAATGGCATTATTTCATTCTCTTTATGTCTGAGTAGTATTCCATTGTATATATGTACCACATCTTCTTTATCCATTCATCTGTACTTGACCTGTTTGTTAAAAGTGGATATACAAGATTATAAAGTTTCATTTACTTTTGTGTTCCCTGTACCTCTCACAATGCCTGATATACAGAAGTCAAATATATTTATTAAATGAATAAATAAATGAACGAATAGCAATAATTCAAGTTAATCGAGCATTTTAGTTCATTGAGGCTAGTGACATATTTTGATGAAATATGTTTTTCGTTAACGAATGAGGTTAAATCATATGAAATTACCATTTTGCAGATCAAAAACAGTCATATATTAATAATTTCATATGGTTCAACCTAATATCTAACCTCAAATCTGAAAATAACATTTACTATTTCAGGCCTGTGACTTAATAGAATATTATTTGATATCCATCTGAACTCCAGCCAGTCTGATCCTTCTTGATGATACAGCACAGTAGCTTTGAGCTAAAGCATTGGAGAAATAAACCCATGTTCAAACCTTGGTTCTATCTCCTACTAGTTGTGTGACCTTGGGTAAATTCCATAATTTCTCTGAGCTGAAATTTCCTCATCTATTAAATGGGGATAATACTTTCCTCATAGTGTTGATATGAAGACAAACTATGATGGTAAAATGAAGTGCTTGACACAGTGCCTACACATAGTAAATGATCAATAAATGGTTTATATTACTCTTATTATTATTAATTAATTAATTTATTTTGGTTGCCTCTCTCTAGGATATTGAATATCTTGTCATTTCAAAACCAATTTATAGTGGTAGAAAGTTGTGATAGATGTTGCAATGGTGTTTTGGGTGGGAATATTGACTAGGAAGAGGCCCAAAGGAACCACTTTTGGACTGAAACTGTTCTAAGTCATAATCTGAGTGATGGCCACATGAGTGTACACCGGTGTAAAACACCATCATTGTATACTTAGGACTGGTGCAGTTTTCTCTCTGTGTTATAACTCCATAGAATCTTTGCCTATTTGTGGGGTGGTACTAAGATGGGGAAGAAGCCATTTAAATACCCAGCAACACAAATAGAGGGAATTAAGCACTGCGTTTTATTTTATGAAAACCTTCATATCTTCATGTAAATGCCTCCCCCCGCCATCTCCCCTCTCCCTGTGGCCACCCTGCCCTCCAGCCTCTCTGCCTTTAGAATCTGCAGCACACACACATAACCCAGCACACCAGGTAGACGTGGTCATGAAAAATGGGAAAAGGGCAGTTTATAGACAACCTGGTGAACAGCAAAGTACAATTTATATATGGTGTGTGTAAGGGTGTGTGTGTAAGGGTGTGTGTAAGGGTGTGTGTAAGGGTGTGTGTGTAAGGGTGTGTGTGGAATGGAGATTGAGGGTCAGCACAGGAATTTCTTGTTTCTGGCAAATGAGTTGGTCAATATAGGATGTTGATTTAGTTGAGGGATTGTCATCAGTACCCATGACATTTAAAAAAGAGCCAATACTTAATTGGTGCATAACCTCCCCCCCCCCACTGCTCTCTCTCTCTCTCTCTCTCTCTCTCTCTTTCTCTCTCTCTCTCTCTCACACACACACACACACACACACACACACACACACACACACTGATATTTAGGACATTCCTTTTATTTAATTCCTCCTACTATAATCAGGGATCTCTCTTGCCACGTTCTCTGTAATATCTTTGTTCCCAGGAGAAATCCCACTGTTCTCCTCTGCTTGCTGTGTTTGTGAGGTCATGTCCACATACATTAGGAGCCTGGACTTTTCTGCGGAAGTCGTCGAAACAAATGCCTACCTCGGCACAAATGAATATGTTTAAAGACTCCGGTTTCCACATGGCCTAAAACATTTCTGAGTGTGGGGAGAAAATGCAGCAGGTTTCCCTTGGATGTATGACTGAATAAAAATCTATCCACTTGGTCCTTATGGCAGCTGTGCGGATATTACCACGGTTTAAACTTCCTGGAACCTTTTGGAGCCTCCTGGAGCATCATGGAAGATGGTCTTTAATCAGGACGCTCTTCCTAACTGTCCCCTTCACGTTTATCAAAAGCAACACCAGCAGTGAGCCGATCAATCGCCCCAAACTGTTTTTAGACGCGTCTCTTCCTCAGAAGAAAGGGAAGAGTTATTTCAATTCACACCACACACCGCTTTATGAAGATGATTTCAGTCATGATTTCCTATGTGCCTGTGTAAAAGAAAGAGTGGAAATAAAGAACAAAACCAATAAAGACCAAACCAAAAGCACATGTCCTGAAGGGGCGCACACCAGGCGAACAATGGCTGTTGAACAGATGACTCCACCGAAATGTAAAATATTCCACAATGTCATGGCAGCTTTGAAATGCTACACTTTCTGGAGCTCATCTGTTAATCATCTGAGGGGACTTTCTCAGCTAAGCAACAGGGACGGTCTTTTCTTTCTAAGTTCACACAACTGGCAGGGCACGCGATTCAGGATCGGAGTGACAGATAGGACAGAGAGACAGCCAGCAAACCACTACACGAAGAAAAAAACAAAGGAAGAACCAGAGAAAGGGAGAGGGCAAGCGAGCTGTTTTTACCCCCCTTCACTTCCAAATGAAAACTCACTGACTATATTTTTGGCATATAAGCTTCTCTTTGAGTTAGTTTCAAGTCATAAAGCTATAATCATATTAACGATTAATGACACCAGGGAAGCAAAGTGACATAATGAGAAGATTTAAGGTTCTACACAAAAATATTTAAAGAATCTCTTATGAAATCCATCTATTTTAAATAGTATCTTTCAAAGCAAAGAAATCATCAACAGCCCTAAATTTAAAACCATAGATAAAATGCCTCCCCCACCGTTATCCCAGACAGGGTCATTCCAGATACATACAATTTAGAGAGTACTGTTTTCCAGAAAACAATAGTAACCCCAACCAGAGAGAAGATGTGAATCTCATAAATATGACACCTTGAGGACACATTGTATGAGTATGAAATAAACTACATGCACACACCTGTGTACTGTGTATGCATCCCTTCGTGAGCAACTGGATCTCTTGTGACATGGACCCGTGCAAGTGATGGAGAAGTCAGTCAGGGGACCCTGGACTGTTACATTACCTCCAAGGAAGACCATTCTGCTTTTTCAGGGAGATTGTCTAAGTGTCCAAAGACAGACGAGGCTGTCCTCAGGGTGATGAGGTTGCCATTGGCATGATTCAGGCAGAAGCTTGAAGAGCCCTTGGTGGACGTGATGGACCAAACCAGTAGTTCTCTAACTTTGCTGTACACAGAATCGCCTGGAGAGCCATTAAATGGTTAAAGCCATTCTTATTTACTGGCTGCATGCTCCCGGGATGAAACTCAGGCATCTTTATTCTTTAAGGCTCCCTAGGTGATTGGAATCACCCAGGGGCTAGATCAGTGCTCGAGAGCCCCAGCAGACAAGTGTTTCTCAAAATTCCCTTGCACATGAGCCACCTGTGCATGCGGTTGAAATGCAGATTCTGACCCAGTGGGGCTGGGGTGGACCTGAGAGTCTGGCTTTCCTGACAGTCTCCAGGTGAGGTCCAACCTGCTGGTCCAGGAACCACACTTGGAGTCACGGGTCTCAGATGACTTAAGTCCTCTTGAATCCAGAGTTTCTCTGGGATTCAGCATCATTTTGGGGAAAGAAATAGGGCACTGTGGTCAGATAAGGAGTGGTCCTGCCGCCTTCCCTGGCTGCAAGCTGAAGGCAAGTCACTTTTCTCCTGAGCCTCAGTTTCTCCATTTGAAAAAAGAAGGGTTTGGGGAAGCCCTGCAGGTCCTCCTCCAGCTCTCTGAGGCTCTGGGGAGGGAGAGCCCACAGTTTCGAGAATGCCCCAGGATTTCTAGAATGCAGGTTGCAGGGAGGCCTCTTGGGCTCCAGAATTATACCTGTGCCCTTGTCCTTATCCTTCACTGATCTGCATTTGTCCTCATATGCATTGATCGGATGGAAATCTAGACGGGACAGTGGCAGTCAGTTCTTCCAGAGGGGTCAAGTCGGGAAGGCTGCAAAGACGAGGTGACTGAGTTGGGAGATGAGTGTGCAGACTAGGGGACAGGGCAGGGATCAGTGCGAGCCCTCGTGGCAGCTTGAGGCCTTTGAATGGGGGGTGCGGGGTATCAGGAGAGAAGTGGTTGAGTCCCGTGGAGAGATGGGGGCAGGACCAATGGAAACATGTGGGCAAGGTGAAGTTTGCTTTGCTTCCAAATCGATAGTCCTTAGTATCTGTTAGGCATTCATTTAGATTAGAGATTGAGTGCCACAGTGGGGAGAGCAAAGAAGGAGAAAACTCCCTCACCTACCTCAGTGGAATTACCTTATGTCCTAGCAATTCAGTGCTGGCCCCAGCTCACAAAAAGCCCGGCAGCTAAATGAACACATCCTTATTAGAGAACAGTTTCAGAAGTGTCTATGGTCCTGGAGCATGGCTCTGGGTCTCTACTCCCCCTTTAGCAGATGCTGTTGGTTCCTCCATCACTAGGGTGGCCAAGCTTCCCAGCTTTTTTGCAACTGAGAGGTTTCAGGATTTGAGACATTCAACACTAAAAGCCCTAGGAGTCTAGAAAGGTAGGGAAGTTAATTCTCTGAATGGATGAATGGCCCAGTCTTCCCTTCTTTGGAGAGACTATTCTGAGACATATTCGACAAGGTTTCTCAGAGCACTGCAGTGAGACGAGCCCCAGTTACCTGTGGCAGTAACTTCTTAGGAGGAAGATAAAGGGCTATGTCACCAACCTGCTGATTTTGCCCCACATGACTCTGAGGACTCTGGGACCAAGGCCATCCTACGGAGATGGGAGAGTTTTCCTGCAATTGGCCATCACTTCCAATTATCAGCACAAGTGGAAGGCAGCTTTTAGACTGAAGCTTCACTCCCCTCCCCGGGGCTCAGCGGCATTTAAAATTCAGTCACTGTCATCAGCAAACCCCTCCGAGCAGAAACAATCCCATCATCCTCTCCGGCCTTGCAAAGGTGTTTAAGATATCTAAATATTTTAAAGGTATCTACGAGGATTGGATTCTTTTCTTAGTGGTGACTTGATGAATAAATGATGCCCTAATTTCAGTTTAATTATTGTCTAATGCTCTCTAATTCATTTCAGATTGGTGTTTAACTTCTTTCCAACTTGACAACCTTTCAGGCAAAACTGATTTAAAAAAAAAAAAACCTGGAGCTTCCTTTACAATAGGAATGGATTAGTTGTCTCTAGATACCAACTAAAGAAAAATAGCTGTTCAAATCCCTAATATTTTTGGCACTTTGTAAATTTAAACCCCAACCAAAACACATATGTAAAAACATTTTAAGTCAGGGAGGGATACTTGCTCAGAGCCTGAGACTTTGTTCTGCTGAGTTTCAGCACGGAGCATATTTTTACGGTTGAATTATAAGCCCCTGAAAATAGGTTTATTATGGAAGTGGGAGCACACAACTATAGCCTATAGCAACATGAATGGCCCTGTTATCATAATGCTTAGAGCCCCTTCTTTGTGCTGAATCGGCAAAGCAAGACACCTGCTTTGGCCTTTTTGCTAATACATGTCAATGTCAGTTAACAGCTGTGTCCCTCTTTAGAAATATGCCCCAAAGTTTTTAGTAATCCTTGCATTGCTAGGGACCCCTATGTCTCCATCTCAGGAATGAATGTATCATTTATAGTAGGATACTTGTGACATTAGAAATACATTCTCTCGTGGAAGGAGAAATCAGGAGTTTGGTGAAGTTTTGCTTTAGTGGTGGCTGTGTATTGCTTGGGTATTTAACTGCCTGCTATCGAGCAGGTTTCTCACCAGACAGAAAGGACAGGTGTAAATCCCTAGGCACGTTCCTTGAGGCTGGGAAAGAGAGTACAGTGCGTACAGGAGGAATCTCAGTTTAAGATGCTATCACTTGCCCAAAGATCAAACGCTCTGCATTCTTTTGGCATCTGAAGTTCTCCTTAAGAAGCCTACAGGTTTATTTTCTGTAGTCATTAAACTAAAAAGTAAAACATTTGGAATTCTATTGCATGAAACAGACAATTTCCATAACAGAATTAAAATTACACTCAGCTGCAGGGTAGATCGTCGCTGTGATTGGCTGGAAAAGGCAATCCCCAATTATGGGAGCCTGCTCGCAGAGGCTTGGTCTCCGGGTGAAAAATCATAAATGCCAAAACTGCCCTAAACACGTGCAGAATTAAGCCGTGTAGAGGAAAGTTAGACATTCGTCAATTCAACGTAGTCTACTATCAGTAAGCCAGAGCCATACTACCTAGAACAGTTGACTAAGTCTCGGTTTCCCTCCCTCTCCTCCAGCCCTCCCCGACCTCCGGCTCAGGAAGACTCAAGAGCATCTACTGAGAGTTTACTGTGTGCCAGGCACTGTTGTTAGCACTTTCTATGTATTAATACATAAACTCCTCCCAAGAGCCCTAGAAGTAGGTGCTGTTATTACTCCCATTTCTACGGAGGGAGATTATTGTTTCCTAATAAGCTTAGCAGCTGGGCAGAAATGCTATGAACTTTGGCTTTGCTGACAGACCTCCCCAGGTTTGCATCTCAGCTCTCCCAGATATCAGTTGTGTGACCTTAGGCAAGTAAGTTACTTAGGCTTTCTGTGCTTCAACTGCCATTAAAATGTTATTTCTCTAAAATGGGGATAACAATGTGAAATTATAGTTAAGGGTTCTTGAGATAAAAATTTCTCTTTTATTACACAGGAGAATCCTATATTCTGATTGCTAAACAGAATTTTTTTTTTTTGGCAGTACGCGGGCCTCTCACTGTTGTGGCCTCTCCCGTTGCAGAGCACAGGCTCCGGGTGCGCAGGCTCAGCGGCCATGGCTCACGGCCCCAGCCGCTGCGCGGCAATGCGGGATCTTCCCGGACCGGGGCACGAACCCATGTCCCCTGCCTCGGCAGGCGGACTCTCAACCACTGCGCCACCAGGGAAGGCCCGCTAAAGAGATTTTAAAATTATCTCTTCAGGTTATTTCCCATGAGTTCAGGCTTTCATACTCTTCTCCAAACATCATGACACACGTCTAAGGGATCGTGGTGTATCTGTGTGTGTGCCCAGCATGGAAGTGAGGAGTGGTGTCAGGGAAGGAGATTGGAACCAAGAGCAAGATGGTCTTTCTCCTTTTGAAAGCAAGGGCTGCAAAGACTGCATAAACTCAAAGTTGCCTGAGAGTGAAGCCACAATGGAGGGAAACAGAGGCAAGAAAGGAAAATAGCAAAAACCCCCACAAAGTCCCAAGGATGTCATTCTAGCATCTTGATCCAGCCCTACCTGAAGTTACGTGACCCATAATTCCCACCCCATCCTGGCTAGTTTGAATTGAGTTTCTGTTACATGAAATTTTAAAAAATACAGTCTATAGGTGGAAGAAGTTAACTGCATGCTGACCACCAACATGTAGTCTCCAGACCAGTTGGAACCAGAAGGTTCTGGAAACATCACCCTGTTACTTCACCATCAACCAATCAGAAGGATATTCACAGGCTGATTGCACACCCTGCAACCTCACCCCTAATGTTGCCTTTATTTATTTTTTAAAGATTTTTTTTGATGTGGACCATTATTAAAGTCTTTATTGAATTTGTTACAATATTGCTTCTGTTTTATGTTTTGTATTGTTTTGGGGTTTTTTTTGGCCACGAGGCGTGTGGGATCTTAGCTCCCCAACCAGGGATCGAACCCACACCCCCTGCACTGGATGGTAAATCCTTCCACTGGACTGCCAGGGAAGTTCCTAATGCTGCCTTTAAAAACCCTTCCGTGAAAGCCATCTAGGAGTTCTGGTCATCTGAGCGTGAGCTGCCTGTTTCCCTTGCTTGGCCCCAGGTTGGGCGCCTTGCCATAAATGCTATACTTTTCCTCACCAAAAAAAAAAAAAAATCTAAAAAAATATCCTGCTTTATTTCCCCTTCCCTCTTCTCTTTCATAATTCAAATATAATTGGAGAGATAGTATCTAGCCATCCATTCTTCTTTCCTTCTATCCATGCACGCATCCATCCTTTCAGTTATTCATTCATTCAACAAACATCCACTGAGCACTCACGTAGAGCCAGATGTGAAAGAACAAAGATGAATGTGCTTCTGTTCCTTGAAGAGCTACAGGCATACTCACAAAACTGCTACTATTCTTTAGAAATGAGCATTGAGAAAGGTAGTCCTGTGAATGGGATGGTGTGACTTCAGAGCAAATTGCTTAATATCTGTGTATCATGTCTTTAAGTTTCTTAAAATATTGTATAGATTATACTTTAGGTTTTAGTAGAGTTCCCACTTTTTCCTTCAATCCCCTAAACTGAATGGTGATGTATGTTTAAATGAAGGAGTGAATTCTTAACCTTCAGGACCCCACCCCACACACACATCCTTTGCACTGCCCTCAAAAGACTTCAGCCTTGGGCTTCCCTGGTGGCGCAGTGGTTGAGAGTCCACCTGCCGATGCAGGGAACACGGGCTCGTGCCCCGGTCTGGGAAGATCCCACGTGCCGCGGAGCGGCTAGGCCCGTGAGCCATGGCCGCTGAGCCTGCGCGTCCGGATCCTGTGCTCCGCAACGGGAGAGGCCACAACAGTGAGAGGCCCACGTACCAACAACAACAAAAAAAACATGAGCTTAAAAAACTGAAGAAGAGACTGGCCTGTCCAACTGATAAATTATTTTTCAGCCAATTCTCTCTAGTTAGGGTACGTAAATCTTATCACTAAAATGATCAAACATAATGCAAATTTATTAGGAATGCATCCTTGATTTGTTTTCATTTGAGATTACTGTGGGCTTATTTATTTATTTTGCAAATAAACTATGAAAACCTCTAATGTGCGATATTATTTGGTAACAAGATTGGATTTAGAATTCACGTTGAACATAATAGGCTATCAAAGGAGATGTCACATCAGAATCTTTTGTGTTGTGTGTGTGAAAAGTTCAAAGTAATTACAAATGTGACAAAATCTAAATTGTACATTTAAGAAGGAAATCGTGCTAAAAACTCTTGCTTGATGTTCAGATAATACGAGCAGCTTATAAGCCTTTGTGTTTTGTTCTCTGTGTTGTAAATAGTATCAGAAGCATCCCAAAGTCGTGGATTATTTATAAAATACAGATTTAAAAATCTGGTGTTTTTTTAAAAAATAAAGTTATACTTTTCAGTCTGTTCCATATGGCAGTATTGCTTTTCCACATGCTTACCATCCTTTATCAATATTTGTATTTTTCTTAGTGACATAATCAAACATATGATTACGTTTCAACACAGGGATGTCAATCACAAGTTTTGGATGGGTGAGAGTAGGAAAAACTCTCATTTTGGTGGTGACCAAAAGATGACCAAAGATGAGAGAGAGGTAGGAGACCCATCAGTCACTTTTTTATAAAAACATTTTTAGAGAGAGATGGGGTAAAAATTGGGGGTTGTAGAAAAGAAAAGCTCTATTCCTTCTCCCTTTTTCTCTCTCCCTACATCACCATCTTCCCCTAACCCACTCTACAATTCAGGGCTCAAATCTTCCAACTGAATGCATGTCCCCAGCCTTCCAATCCCTGTATAAAAGGGAGGAGAATCTTTTCTCCTTTGGAACTTAGACTCCAAGTGTTTGCTCAAAGGGACAGTGTCAAGGTCCAAATAGGAAAGAGATGTATCCTGGTAGCACTTTCCGTAATGCCATGTTCTGTTGGTATTTTGACCTTGACCCACCATGGCATTCAAGGCTTAAAGCAGCACTTCTCAAACTTGAATGTGTGGAAGATTCACCCAGGGTCTCATATGTGGATTCTGATTCAGGAGGTCTAGGGTGCGACCTGAGGTTCAGTGTTTCTAACAAGCTCCCAGGCGATGCTGAGGCTATTGGTCCTCGGGCCACACTCTGAGGAGGGAGGTTCTAAAGAACCTTGAATCTTGAATGAAGCATTGAGACAAGTGCGTGTGTGTGTGTGTGTGTGTGTGTGTGTGTGTGTGTGTCGGAATTGAGCTCCTAAGACTTGGCCAGTTCTATGCCAGCCAAATCAGCCCACGTGCTCTGATGAGTAACCAAAATATTTTTGCATCCTTGTGAAGTGCTGGGCACTTCCAGATTCTTACTATTATTGCAATCCCCATTTCACACATGAGAAGTTAAGTTTCTTGTCCAGGGTCACAGAGCTAACAACAGAGGTAGGACTTTTGGGACCCCAGCCCGCCAGGATCTGTACTGTACGCCCTGAATCACAAGGCTATACTTCCTCTGAAAATGTGTTTCAAGCTCTTTCCCTTCCCAGGACTTCTGCATATGCTGTTCTCTCTGCTAAGATTGTCCTTCCCCACATTTTGCCTGACTGTTCACCCTTGAGATTTCAGCTGAAATATCACTTAGAGAGGCTTTCTCTGATGGTTGTCTCACTGCAGATTAAACATGTCCTGCTTTTTTCCACATCACATTGCTTTCCCTCATAAGTATGCTCACAATTTTCAGTTACTTGCTTATTAGCATTAATTTGCTTTCATATCTAGTTCCCTCACAAAACTATAAGCTCTGCGAGGCTGAGGCTGCTTATTTCACCAGCTCCTAGCACGATGTCCAGAACAAAATAGGGGCTGTCTCATTACTTGACTGACTGATAGAGTGACTGATGCACTAAGTGAATGAACGAATGAATGAATGAAGTGAATTTACGTTCTGCAAATACCTACTAAGCCACTAGGGGGCAAGTATACTCACCACACTTACTAGATGTAAATGTATCACATATGGTTGACATAACCAAGAAAGTAAATGCAAACAGGATTGCACTTCTTACATGTGCCATTGGCTACACAATAGGTGGAGTAAAAAACTCATCTAAAGTACATTAAAGAAGGAGAGTATGGGTTTCAAAAGTCTACTCATTTCTAACTTCCTGATATCGTCCTGACCAGACATTAAAAAAAGAGCCTGAGATGATTTTCAGGTTTTCGGAGCACATGTCTACTTTTATTCCTCTTTGCTCAAGTCCTGCTCCAGACTCAGCGCGTTTTTCTTCCCAAGGTGTGTAGGGAGCTCGGGGAGCTGCCACCCTCGGAGAGGGATGGATATAGGCTGTTACGGAGACGTGGTCCATGGATATGGCTCCATGATGAGCCACCAGGACGTCCAGCACGATGATTGGGAGGATAGCTGTCATGGCTTGAGTTCCCCCAGAAGCAGATCCTGATACGAGTATCCTGGGCAAGTTGTCTGTTGAGAGATGAGACAGGGATGTGGGTGCCCGAAGCTTAATCCCACGGGGAGACTCTGGGAAATGTTAGGGTCCCTCCTCAGATATTCCACTCAAAGGATGAGAAGCTCAGACATTCACACCCAACTCCATCCAAGTTAATACGCAGGCATTTCCAGCCTGCCTGAAGGGGGCAAGACCCCTCTCTTCCAGGACCTGAGAGAGGGCCCCTGAGCAGAAGTACAGACAAGTGGCACAGTCATTTGTTAAGGAGGGAGCTTGGTAGGACACTTATGTCCCTGCAACGGCCATGCTGATTCACAACCTAGTCTAGAGGATGAATCTTGGAGATGATGGACCATGAGTCTGACTCAGAATTTATGTCTTAAGTTCCTCAAACCCCTAAGTACCTCCGATGCCCCCAAAAGCCACCAAGAAGAAGAGAATATTATAGCCTAGAGCTGTCACTATCCCAACTTCCACCATTAATGTGGTCATTTGTCATCATGAAGGAAGCCCGTTTTGTCAATGCCACTGTCCCTTCATTTTCAGATTTGTGAGATGACATCTCTTCTGAGTACAGATATACTCGTGGATTTTAGTCTGCCATCCTGTGTGATCTTGGACTTGGGTCTAAAATTTTCTGACCCTATGTTGCCTTGTCCATGGAAGGAAGGTGAGGACACCCTTACCATGTCTATTTCACAAGGATGTTATGAGAAGAGACGAGATAGTATCTGAAAACCACTTTGAGCTCTGGAGAAAAGTGCTCTTATGAGCTAAATAAATATAAGTTATTACACAGTATTATTTTAACCTGGCCCAAGTTTAGATTAGTTGTATGAATCATTCATCAACCTTTACTTTGTATAATTAAAAACGTGTGGTTCTTGGAATCTTTGTTTGGGAGGCAAGTTAATGTGGCGGGACTGGGATTGGCAAGTCCTTAGAAGTCAAAGACTTCTGGTCTAAAGACAGATGCACTGATTGATGGGTAAAGTTTTATGATCAGTTCTCATTTGGAGGTATCCTCAGTCAGCCTTGTTAGGAGTCTATGATTCCTGTTTTTCTTTATTGGCCTGTTTCATATTGCCAGTCCTCCCATAGTATTTCAGAACGTATTCAAGTGTTGTCTCCAGTTTTTCATTTTACCCCCAAGTAAGTCTATGCCACGTATCTGTTGCCGAGGCTTTCTCTTTGCACGAATGTGTCAATGTTGATTGATTCTGGGAGGCCAGCTGAATAATTCACTCCTTTAGGAGGCAGAACCGTCTCCCCATCTGGGTTTCTCTCCAAATGTGCAAGTGCCTGATTTAAAAAAAAAAAAAAAAAAAGTACAGACGAACCTATTTGCAAAGCCGAAATAGAGACCTAGATGTAGAGAACAAACGTATGGACACCAAGCGGGGAGGGGGGTGGAATGGATTGGGAGATTGGGATTGATGTATGTACACTACTACGTATGAAATAGATGGCTGGTGAGGGCCTACTGTATAGCACAGGGGAAAGAAAAGAAGGTACAAGCTGTTTGCAGGGCATATATTAAGTTAACCTTAAAAATGCATTCCAATATACATTAGGTACAGACAAATACTGTTTGATTCCACTTATACAAGGTACCTAGAATAACCAAATTCATGGAGTCAGAAGGTACATTGGTAGATGCCAGGGGCCGAGGGGTTGGGGGGAGGGGAGGGGGAATGGGGAATTAGTGTTTAATGGGGACAGAGTTTCAGTTTAGGCAGGTGAAAAATTTGGGAGGTGGATGATGGTGAGAGTTGCACAATGTGAATGTCCTTAGTGCCACTGAACTGTACAGTGAAATATGGTTAAAATAGTATGTTTTACATTATGTGACTTTTACCACAATAAAAAATTTTTTTTTTAATAAATAAAAGGTGCCCTCCTTAATACGAATTGCATTGACCACAGCAGTGCATGAAGGGACACACCAATATGACAGTTAATTCTTAGAGCCTGTGTGCTTCCTGAGAGCAGTGGCTATGGTTCCCTCATTTTTGTGTCTCTTCCAAAATGCCCAGCACAGCACCCAGCATTCAATGGGCACTCAACAATTGCTAATTGAATGAGTAAATGCTAATAAAGAGGGGGGAAAAAAGAAATAAAAACACAATGAACCACTGAACCCAAGGATATCAGTAGCTATGGGCTCCCCATGTGTTAGTTATTAGCTATTAGTAGTGTGGGTGGTCTGCGAGAGATGGACTAATTCTTCTGTTGGCCACAGTGGTGTCAAACAGTATATTAACTATTGGGAACAAGGGTGTTGACTGGATTTCTGCTGTGCACTAAATGTCCCTAGCGACTCCGATGAATTAGATACATGTCCCCAAGGGCCCAAGCTATTCCTGGCTTGGAACTTACACAGTGGAAGGATCTGGTGGAACAAAAGGATGTCAGGTAAGGTGTGCAGGGATGTCTGCCCCTGCGTAAACACACCAGGAAGCAAACTGTTGACAAATCCCACCCAGGTGTCGCTAAGGAGTGGGTTATGGAATAATGGGCAGGAGGGTAATTGACTCCTTACAAGGAGCTTAGAGGGAGCTGTTTACCCACAATTTTGCCATTTCCTTCCTTTTAAAGCTTCATCACAAAATTTCTGCCATGATCACGCGCACTTATGATTAAAGAGTTACTGACAGCACACACGCAAACTCGATCACAGATAAACCGAAGTGAACAAATGAACCTCTATTACAGATGAACCAATATCTGTAATGATCTCTAGTTTTATTTTTGTCCATTGATCATGTAGAACTCATCCACTTTTTAAACAATTATATTTCCCTTAATTTTTAACTGTAGCCATTTCTTCTTTGTTTTAGCATGGGAAACATGTTGCCCACTTCCTAGATCCAAACTTCAACCAATTTGCACTATGTTTTTTTTCTTTTATTTCAAGATTTAGGAGTTTTGATTCCCTCCTAAATTGTGAAGTGGTTTGTTCTTTAAAAGAAACCAGCAAACTATAAAAGGGTCCTTTAAACTTCTAGGACATCAGTTCACTTTTTCAGGAGAACAGTTTGAAGAGATGGGGTAAATGAAGTAGAAACATTCAGATTAAATTTCCTTTGAAATCCATGGGTTTTAAAATTAAGGGAAAGTGATTGGCAAAACATGTTTTGGTTTTTGCCGAAACTGAAATGTTTAAAAAATAGTTCAAGATGTTCTTCCACACCCCAACCAACCACATCCATCTGGGGCTATCCATCTCTAGTTTAAATCTATTTTTATCCATCCACTATGCAAAGAACAGAGCTCCTTACTGCAGCTAGAGGGCCACCATATTTTTCTAAGGGAGAAGAACATGCCGGAAGTCTGAAGAGTGGATACACAGTCTTATGTCCTACGTTCTGCTTACGATATTCTTTTCAGAAAAAGAAAGTTCTAGACTAGATGGTTGTGAAAAGACAGTTGCTTCTACTAGACTTCGAATCAGACCAGGAATGTGAGAACAGTTCCTTTGCTTATGTGTCTATCATCTATCTATCTATTCATTCTCATAGTCAACCTTTCCTTCATTCAACAAATATTTATTGAGTGCCTCCCAGGTGCCAGAGATTGTAGGAACATAAAAGGAAGTAAAAGACAGCCCCTGGTACTAGGGAGATGACCATCTTTTACAGATATTTTTGGAGTGTAATGTGTGGAAGGTACCATATTTAGGGCTGAGTAGAGGCACGGAAGGAATGAATAGACCTGCTTGGGGATGACAAAGGGGAAGATTTCATGGAAGAGGCACAAAAGGTGACACGAGATGCAGGTGAAAAGTGGAGAGTGGTTGGAAAACCATGAAGCGTAAAGGAAGAGTATGTTGGAGCATTGGTTGGGATGTTATTCATTCTAACAGGTAGACCAAGGAGAGGTTGGGAAAAGCTAGGTGGATGCTCCCTGGGGGTGGAGGAGGGTTGGAGGAGCTATTCCCCTACTGAGGATCCTTTCCTTTCTTTTCAAAATTTGGTTGCTGGCTCTCAGCCTGTTTGGCAACCTCCTGGTTGGTGCTGTAAGTCAGAGTCATGGGTTGGGGCTGAGCTCTGCCTGGACACATGTGAGCCTTCCCTCCTCTCTGGGACTTGGCTAGACTAGATGATCTATAAGGCCCATCAGAGAATAACCACATAGTCCTTGCTCTGAAAATGACCCAAATGGTAGATCCCCCTCTCCTTTTTTTATTCTAATAATCAGAGTTGGGAAAACTTGCTGCGGAAAGTCTTGTCTTCTCTAGTTGCACCTTGCAATTCTGATGCCCATGGGTCTGTGTTAGCCTCTTCACAAACTGAAGCACCACGAAGGGATTTCTTACTTCAGAGAACAGCCAGGGGCCCTGGAGACATGTCTGCCTTGCTGACTGACAAACAGGCTTGGATGACACTCAGCTGTGACTGTAGCTGTTTGGTTATGGTTTTCTTTGGGATGTAATAAGAATTGCAGTTTCCTCGTATTGTACTGAAACTGCCAGTTAATTTGTAGCTGTGCGTTCACCTAATCGTAGGACTGAAAAGCTAGCTGTCCTTCGCATACATGAAAATGGTGATATTAGTAATTTGGTTGTCACGTGTGGCATAATACGTGGTTTGGAAGCCATTATAGGATTAGAGGCAATTTGGAGATTATCGTCTCCATGACATCACCTATGGGTGTTGAGACTGGCAGGTCCGTGCTTTCTGTGATTCAGACGACATGGTTTGAAATATATGTAGGTCAGGTTTTCTGCTCTATTGCCCAAGGCATTATATATATACGAGAATCTGGACGACTCTATACCAAAGAGTTGCTTGACATTTTTCCAATGAGCACTGTACTATTCCTAAAGTCAGAAAATATAAAAACAAAGCGGAGTACACATGTGTAGGCTGATCCGATTTAAAACTAGCCTTTCCCTTTTTCCAGGTCCAGCTCTAAAGTGTATAGAGGATTTGCCATCATCATTCCTGCAAAGTGTCATGTGGAACTTCTGTTCCAACAATCAGCTCTTAGGACTCTCAGCCTCTTTCTGAGTTTTGCAATGAGAGAGGAGGGAGTCTCTAAAGCTTTGGGGCTCCATCCCTACTTTGGTCCTTCCTTTGGCTCCCTCGCCTCAACAAGGCTTTGTTTTCTCCCCTCCTGAAACCTCCCTCTCCTCCCTGGGTCCCGGTCCTGGACCCTATCAATGGATTGGAAAAAGCTAGAACAGGACGGCTCTTTCTAGGAGTTAGGAGATACACGTGGAAGGGATCAGCAGAGGCCACTCCGGGGAGCTTTTTACTTTCTGCTCCAGCCTTCTGAGGTCTGTGCCCCTGGACATGCTACTTAACTTCTCTTAGCCACAGATAAGAATGGGAGTGGGAAGAATAATGCCATTTCCATCCAGAATCCTTTTCTGACCCAATAACCCTTCTAGATTCTTCCCCAGCGCCCTTGCTCATGCCTCTCCCAGCACTTGTCTGCCTAGCTCTGTGAGCGAAGGGGACCATGAGGTTGACATGTAGACACACAGCAGTAGGGAATACCTGAGTTAAAAGAAGACTAAATGATTCCTCATGGCACAGGGTTTTGTGAGGCTAAATGAGGGACCACATGTGAGCTCCTAGGGCACACGTGTCACCTTATAGGCGTCAAGCAAAAGTCAGTGTCCTTTATTCATCCTTGTGTTGCAGGGGCTCCATCAAAGCTGTAGGGCTCGTTTGTGTAATCATCAAGATTCCTCAAGGCCCTCCGCATGGCCATGCTCAGAGACACATTGGCAGAACTGGAAATGTACACTGCCACTCTTCAAGTGTCAAGGAAGTCGTTCCACCTCACCAGGCCACACACCCCCAGAGCCATCCCTGTGAGCAGAGACTTCTGCATGGCAATGGCTGGGCCCCCAGTAACCCACAGACTCATCCAAGTGGGGACACCAAGCTCCAGAGATGAGGGAGGGCACAGGCAAGTCAGAAGTGTGCTATAGTGAGAAATTATGATGAGTCTAGAAGCCACAAGACGTATACTTAAAGACAGTCAATATAATAATTATGTTTCTTTGCACGCTCGAATTTGTGGGCCGACATTCATGCCTGCTACTTAGGTTGGCATTTAGGAGCTGAAACCATCCCTGGATAGGACTCAGACCTTTGCTCCTTCAGAGATCATCTGCCAGGCCCCGGGTGTGGAGTGTGTGTGTGTGTGTGTGTGTGTGTGTGTGTGTGTGTATGGGCTTTGAGCAATGGGGAAGTCCATGTGTTTTCACTTTGTGACCAAGTATCCCAGAGTCCCCCAAAGTCTTCTTTCAGATGTTGTTAGCATTATCAGTTCTTGAATTTTCTTAAGAAGCACATTTCATGTGGTTCCCTAAATGTTAGAACTCTTTTACCCCCAGACCCAGCAGAAGACTTTCATAGGGTTTCCATTAAATGACCACAATGAAATGTGCATCGTGCCATGTTTGAGAATCCCCACTTTAACAGGGGTCCGCTCTCATGCTGTCTGTTGGCGAGGCCTCCGAATCGCTCAAGTATGTCTCTAATTTGTGCTGCTCTCGGGAGAAGTATCAACAGTAAGAGATCACTTTCATAAGCGATATCATATCCTGATTGAACATTGCCAGGGAGTCTTAGGCCACTTGGTGGTTGCATAGGCCTTAGATCCAATTACAGCTGTAAAAGTGGTTTGCATTAGAAGTTCTGACTCTACGATTTGATCATTATAAGTAGGATAAACCACCAAAAGAATGTGAATTGCCTTCACTAAAAGGATGTAATAGCCCAGAGAATATCTTTCATATTTCAAATTAGGGAAATCCAGCACTGCCCTCTTCCCTGCAACTACTCCTTTAACACTAGTCAAAGCAATGCCAAGTTCTGCATTTGGTGGGTATCTCTGGATCCTCCAGCCAAAGGGGTTTTAGTTCTTGAATAACCAAGAGGGCCTTCCTATAGGACTTCTTGCAGAGCTCACCCTGAGAACTGAGGTTCAAGGGTGCTGCATCAACAAAAGGCAGCTGTCCTACGCTTGTACTAAGTGCCCAGAGACTTTGAAA